>NC_064829.1:50771635-51467635 GCF_024166365.1 Elephas maximus indicus | reverse complement strand
TAATCTCTTCCCTAGGATGATTGAAAAAGGTACCTCCTATAAGTTGCGCATTTTCTTGGAAATAACTGTGACCCAGTAAACAGGTCCTAGGTAGATTTTTTGAGTGTTAGATCTAAAAGATTCTCAGCATCTCAGAGGCTCAGAGCAAAGTTCCAAATATGTGTGTTAATTGTTTAATGAGAAACTAATTTGCTCTGTGAACCTTTGTCTAAAGCACAACTGAAAAAAAAAAAAGCTGGTGACCTGCTTCTATAAGATTACATACAAGGAAACCTTATGGAAGCGTTCTACTTTGTAATACATGAGGTCATCACGAGTCAGAACTGACTTGATAGTGAAGGGCTTTTTTTTTTTTTTTTAATTAATTTTTATTGTGCTTTAAATGTAAGTTTACAAGTCAAGTCAGTCTCTCATACAAAAATTTATACACACCTTGCTATACACTCCTAATTTCTCTTCCCCTAAAAAAAAAAAAAAAAAAAAGTTTTTTTTTTTTTTTTTTTAATGAGAGGTTTTTAATGAGACAGCACACTCTGTGAAGGGCTTTTTTTGTGTGCATTCAATTAAGAGTCTGCTAAAAAAAAAAAAAAAAGGCTGGCTGAATATTTTGGTCACAACGCCATAACAGCTTGAAGGTTTCCACCCCTTTAGTCTAAACTAACATATTTTTTCAATGTGTACATATAATGTTTAATTTATTTAATTTCATATTCAAAGAGCTTTGTAGGAATGTAGGAAATGTGGGCATATCATGTAGACATTATATGCTTTGTTTAAAGAGTTAAAACAAAACAAAACAAAAAAATTAACAAATTATTTTTCAATATTAAAATCAGAAGATAACTCAAAATCCAGATTTCTGGTTTCTCTTGAGTTGTGGGACTCTCTGGCCTGCTCTGCTATTTGGAAACTATTCACTGGAGCTAAGCGGCAGTTGCCTAGTTGAGATGAGCAGGTGCTCTCCAAATCACAGGGGCCTACCCTGGCCAAATATCTCTTCTTCAGACTCAATGATCACCTGCCCTGTGCCAGGCATGGCCTAGGAGCTGGGAAATTTAGCTGGAAATAAAAAAGACACAACTCCCTAATTTTGTGAAGTTTATAGTATAATGTGAAAGACAGACAACAAACAACATACATAAACAACTAAAATAATTAAATAGAATGAGAGATGCAGAGAAAAAATAAGCAGGAAGTGTGAAGAGTGAGTGTGAAGATCTCACTGGGAAGGTGACATTCTAGTAAAGCCCTGAAAGAAATGAGGGAGTGTGCTATTTGACATCAGCAGGCAGAAGGATCAGATAATTCTATGGCCTTGAGGAGGCGTAGTGGTCAAGAGTTTGGCACAGTTGGAACCCATGAGGTGCCCCTTTGGAAACCCTATGCAGCAATTCTACTGTGTCCTATAGGGTCACTAGTCAGAATCAACTTGACAGCAGTGGGTTTGGTTTGTTTGTTTTTGAGGCAGGAGGTTGTCTGGTATGTCTGAGGAATGGAGAAAAGGCCAGTGTAAGTGGAGTGGGGTGAACAAGGTGGGTGTAGTAGGAGACACAGACAGAGAGGTAAGGCAGTATGGGCAGCCTGCATAAGGCTGTGTGGCCCATTTTCAGGACTTTGGCTTTTCCTCTGAATGATTGGGGAACAATTAGCCAGTTCTGAACAGGGAAGGTTCAGGACCTGGCTGCATTTAAGAGGCTGACTTTGAATGTTGGGGTGATAACAGACCTCAGAGGAGCAAGTTTAGAAGGAAGAAGAGCAGCTGGGAAGCTATCGCAGTAATCTAAGTAAGAGGTGATAGTGGCTGATGCCACAATGGTGGCAGTGGTGAAAGAAAGTAGTAGAATTCTAGATATATCTTGAAGATAGAACCGACAAAATTTGTTGATGAATTTAACGTTAAGTGTGAAAACAAGTGAAAAACCAAGCATAGCCTCATGATTGGGGCTTTAGTGACTGGAAGATGGAGTGGCTATTAACTAAGAAGAAAAAAAAGTAAACCAAGCCCATTGCCGTCAGGACGATTCCACCTCATAGTGACCCTATAGGACAAAGTAGAACTGCCCCATAGGGTTTCCAAGGAGCGACTGGTGGATTTGAACTGCTGACCTTTCAGTTAGCAGCTGAACTCTTAACCACTATGCTACCAGGGCTCCTAACTAAGAAGTGGAAGACTGAAATTAAACTCAATTTAACAGTAAAAACACTAGGAGACAAGTCACTGGACTCCTGAGAAGAGAGAGGGTTCAGATGCTGAGTCCACTCCCTCTCCAGAAGGGACATGCATGCCTTCTACTGAGTAAAGAATTATAGGAATTGGGAATAGGGCCTGACAGCAGCAACTAGTCTGTGTGCTAGAGGAAAACAGGCCATATGCCAAACACACATCCATAAGTTTTTGTGTGATCAATTGCTGTTTCTACATTCTAAGGGACTATTTCTACTTGGAAAAGGCAAATGGTAATTCATATAAGTATTTGACATGCTATTTTCTTCTTTTAAACAATTCAGGTAACAACTAAAAACAACTTGTCTGAAGAGTTATACTTAAAAGACACCTTGGAGTTTTGAGTACCAGTAAGAAAATAGCTTATTCTTTTATAAACTGGTACAATGAAATGAGAGAAATAAAACAAAAATATGTTACAATAATCCCAGTTCCCAAAGAGCTAGGCTAGAGTTGGAAAACCAAAAGGGAAGAACATGCTCGGCATTTCTCAAGCTGAAAGAACTGAACAGAAAATTCAAACCTCGAGTTGCAATGTTGAAGGGTTCTACAGGGAAAATATTAAATAATGCAGGAAGCATCAAAAGAAGATGGATGGAATACACAGAGTCAGTGTATCAAAAAGAATTGGTTGATGTTCAACAATTTCAGGACATAGTATATGATCAAGAATTGATAATACCAAAGGAAGAAGCCCAAGCTGCTCTGAAGGCATTGGCGAAAAACAAGGCACCAGCAATCGATGGAATACCACTTAAGATGTTTCAACAAACAGATGCAGCACTGGAGATGCTTACTCAGCTACACCAAGAAATTTGGAAGACAGCTATCCAGCCAACTGAAAAGAAGAGCTCCACATTTGTGCCCGTCCCAAAAAAAGATGATCCAACAGAATGTGGAAATCATGGAACAATATCCTTAACATCAAATGCAAGTAAAATTTTGCTGGAGATCATTCAAGAGTGGTTGCAGCAGTACACTGACAGGGAACTGCCAGAAATTCAAGCCAGTTGCAGAAAAGGACACAGAACCAGGGATATCGTTGCTGATGTCAGATAGATCCTGGCTGAAAGCAGACAATACCAGACAGATATTTTCCTGTGTTTCATTGACTATGCAAAGGCATCTACTGTGCAGATCATAACAGTTATGGAAAACATTGCAAAGAATGAGAATTTCAGAACACTTAATTATGCTTATGCAGAACCTGTATATAGACCAAGAGGTAGTCTTTCGAACAGAACCAGGGGATATTGAGTGGTTTAAAGTCAGGAAAGGTGTGTCAGTGTTCTATCTTTTCACCATACTTATTCAATCTGTATGCTAAGCAAATAATTTGAGAAGCTGGGCTGTATGAAGAAGAATGCAGCATCAAGATTGGAGGGAGACTCATTAACAGCCTGTGATATGCAGGTGACAAAACCTTGCTTGCTGAAAGTAAACAGGACTTGAAGCACTTATTGATGAAGATAAAAAACTACAGCCTTCAGTATGGATTACACCTTAACATAAAGAAAACAAAAATCCTCACAACCGAACCAAAAAGTAACAACATGTTAAACGAAGGAAAGATTGAAGCTGTCACGGATTTCATTTTACTTGGATCCACAATCAACAGCCATGGAAGTAGCAGTCAAGAAATCAAAAGACACATTGTATTGGGCAAATCCGCTTCAAAAGATCTGTTTAAAGTGTTAAAAAGCAAAGATGTCACTTTAAAGACTAAGGTGTGCCTGACCCAAGCCATGGTATTTTCAACCACCTCATATGCATTTGAAAACTGGACAATGAATAAAGAAGACCAAAGAAGAATTGATGCTTTTGAATTATGGTGTTGGCGAAAAATATAGAATATACCATGGACTGCCAGAAAAATGAACAAATCTGTCCTGGAAAATGTACAGGCCAAATGCTTCTTAGAAGCAAGGATAGCAAGATATCATCTCACTTACCTTGCACATGTTATCATAGGGACCAGTCCCTGGAGGACATTATGCTTGGTAAAGTAGCGGGTCAGTGAAAAAGAGGAAGACCGTCAACGAGATGGATTGATGCTGTGGCTGCAACAATGGGCTCTAGCATAAGAATGATTGTGTGGATGGCACAGGACCGAGCAGTGTTTTATTCTGTTGTACTTAGGGTTGCTATGAGTGGGAGCCAATTCGGCAGCACCTAGCAACAAAAACCACCGATTAGGTGGTAAATTTGAGCAAATTGCTTAACCTCTCTATTCTTTTGCTTTTCTCCTTTTCAGTTTCTTATTCCCTTCCTCATAAGGTTATTTTTAAAATTAACCAAAATTATGTATATGTATATATATACATATACCCAAAAAACCTATTGCTGTTGAGTCGATTCCAACTCATAGCAACCCGATGGGACAGAGTAGAACTGCCCCATAGGGTTTCCAAGGAGTGCCTGTAGATTCAAACTGCCAACTTTTTGGCTAGCAGCTGTAGCTCTTAACCAGTATGCCACCAGGGTTTCCACATATACATATATAATATTAAATTTAAAATTTTGATTAAAAATCATAACTGTAGAATTAAGAACATTTATTTTATACTTACTATTAATCAGGTGTCATTCTGTGTACTTTATAAATATATATATTTATATATAAATTTGTATAATATACACAAAACATATATATTTGTATACATAATGTATTTATATAGTGCACAGAATAACACCTGATTAATAGTAAGTGTAAAGTAAATGTTCTTAATTCTACAATTTTATTTTTAAATGAATCTAATTAGATATTAGTATTATAAAGCAAATAATAACATATTGCATTGGCCTTGCACGTTTTCTCCTAGAAAATTAGCATGACTCATCCTATCCCACATCAATTCTGTTTGTTAAGAAGGGCGAGGATTATCATGACCTTTTCTAAAACTAAAGAGACTGGGTGATAAAGCTATGGGTTTCTCTATATACGACCTTTCTGGCCCTGGTTTTGTAGTTTGCTAAAATGACTTGCTAGGTCACAATCTTGTGAAAAGACTGGTTAGTCTACTATGCAAATAAGTTTTTAAAACCCTGCAAGGATTGGTCAATTACTATGCGAACTCAGTTGCTGTGGCCTACCAAAGGGATTGCTCAGTTTTGCTATCCTGGCAGGCTTAAAAAGAGCCGATTCCACAGAGGTTGAGTGGGAGGCTTTGGGTTGGTCTTAATTCTCATCTCTCGCCCTGAAGTTAGACTTCTGAGGTCACCATGTTACACCGAGCCTCTGTGGACTAGTACTTACTTGAGATCACCTAGTGAGTTCATGGCAGAGTTTTCATTTTTTCAAGGAAACCCTATTTCCAACACTAACCAAGGAGCTGTCATGAAGTGATTCTGACTCATGGTGATCCCATGTGTGTCAAAATAGGCTGTGCTCCATTGGATTTTCAATGACTGATTTTTCAGAAGTAGATCACTAGGATGTTCTTCCACCTACATGTGGAACCATGGCACCCTGAGACCATTTCCCAGGTTCTGAATATGTGTTAATAATTTTTATGGAGAAAAGGCAAGTGAGTAATAAGGACAAATGAATTCACGGAAGGTGTTTCAAGAAGCGTTTATCTGCTGAATTTACTTGCACTGTGTTGAGAAACACATCACGTAAACTTCTTGTTAATTTAATCTATCATTCACATTATGTCAATGGACAGCAAACTTTGAAAGTTTCGTCCTCCAAGAAAACAGACTAGCCTATAAACAGAAACTTTTGATGTTTTACCTCAGAAAAATAGTTAATACTGGGAGAGGGGATCAGTAGGGGAAGTATTTTTAGGCCAGGGAATGGCTTTTTGTGTTTCTCAAATCATACCATCTTGACAGTTTCCTCTCCTGATTATATTTACAGCCAGTCTATTTTCTTTCCTGACAGACGCTCTTGGCTCCAGTCATGCAAATGTGCTCAAAATGATATACACAACTGGCTCATTTCCCTCTTGCTTCTGTAAAGTTTCAACTCAGATATCCTTTCCCCACACTCAAGATAAAACTATTCCATCTCTCCCTTACATGTGGTTTAAAATCACCCTTCTGAATAGTGTCAGTAAGCCAAATATATATGGGTTAGAAGCCTGAGTGTCAAGCCAGACAGAATGAATGCAATGGCCTGGTATAAACTAGAAATAAATGGAATCTGGTTTATACTATCAGAGTGGTTGCATTTAAAGATTTAGGTCGTTGGTACCCTGTTCAATAAAAGAAATGGCATCGTTGCTTTGAGAGGCAGAAAATTTACCAGCATGGCATTGTGGGAAGTGCACCAAAATTAGAGTAAAGCAAAAGACAAAGCTGTCTCCATACAATCGATTCTGATTCATGGCAACCCCACGTGTTATAGTGTGGGACTGCTCCATATGGTATTCAATGGCTATAATCTTGGTTTTTTTTAATTGTGCTTTAAGTGAAAGTTTACAAATCAAGTCAGTCTCTCATACAAAAATTTATATACGTCTTGCTATGTACTCCTAGTTGCTCTTTCCCTAATGAGACCGCACACTCCTTCTCTCCACCCTGTAATCCCCTGTGTCCATTCACCCAGCTTCTGTCCCCCTCTGCCTTACCATCTTACTTCCAGACAGGAGCTGCCCACATAGTCTCATGTGTCTACTTGAGCCAAGAAGTTCATTCCTCACCAATATTATTTTCTATCCCATAGTCCAGTCTGATTCCCGTCTGAAGAGTTAGTTGGCTTTGGGAATAGTTCCAGTCTTGAGCCAACAGAAGGTCTGGGGACCATGCCCTTCAGGGTCCCTCTAGTCTCAGTAAGACCATTACTTCTGGTTTTATTTTTTATGATAATTTGACGTCTGCATCCCACTGCTCTCCTGCTCCATCAGGGATTCTCTGTTGTGTTCCCTGTCAGGGCAGTCTTAGGTTGTAGCTGAGCACCATCTAGTTTTCTGGTCTCAGGCTGATGTAGTCTCTGATTTATGTGGCCCTTTTTGTCTCTCAGGCTTATAATTACCTTGTGTCCTTAATGTTCTTCATTCTTTGTTCCAGGTGGGTTGAGACCAATTGATGCATCTTAAATGGCCACTTGCTAGAGTTTAAGACCCCAGACACCACTCACCAAAGTGGAATGCAGAATGTTTTCTTAGTAGATTTTATTATGCCAATTGACCTAGATGTTCCCTGAAACCATGGTTCCCCAGACCCCTACCCCTGCTACTCTGGACTTCAATATTCAGGAAACTTCTTTGCTTTTGGTTTAGTCCAGTTATGCTGACCTCTTCTGTATTGTATGTTGTCTTTCTCTTCACCTAAAATAGTTCTTGTCTACTATCTAATTAGTGAATACCCCTTTCCCTCCCTCCCTCGCCACCTTCGTAACCATCAAAGAGTATTTTCTTCTGTGTTTAAACTATTTCTTGAGTTCTTATAATTCAATGGCTATAATCTTTAAGGAAGCATATTGCCAGACTTTTCTTTGGTGGTTCCTCTAGTGGGTTCAAACCGCCAACCTTTGGGTCAGTATGGAATGCCAATCATTTGCACCAGGGGGAGTTAGATTCAAATCCTTCTTCTGCTACTCACTAACTGTGTGACTTAGGTCAAAATACTGGATGTGCCTGAATTTCATTTTCCTCATCTATAGAGTTCTTGGTATTCACCTTGAAATAGTGCTATATTAAAGAAACCAAGCTCAGGGAAGTAGAGAACTTTGTCTAGAGTGTGATTCTTGATTCGCCTTGTGAAAGAAGTGGAATTGTGGAGGACCTACAACGTATGCAGTACATAGCTGGCACTGTTGCTATTCACGTTAATAAGATACAGTGCCTGACCTTGCAGCTCGCCATGCAGTGGAATAGATAACTAGGATAACGTCATACATGCCTGGGAGTGAGTGTGCAGCAGGGGTATCTGTATATATATCATGTTTTGAGTCTTCAGAAACCTGAAAGAGCATTTCCACTCTGAATAGAATCTTGAGAAGATGTGACCTGCAACATTTAAACTGAACCTAGAGGAATGTAAAGGGTATTTAAGGCACAGGGAATCTTATAAGCAAATACATGGGCATTAAAATGTATCTCTTTGGGCCATTGTTATTCAGCTTTGGCTATATTAACTTGCACAAATGCATTAAAACACCAGTGTTGCCATCTTCTTAGGGTGTTAACCTGTATGATTTATAAGACCCTCAGTCAGGTAGACGAACAACAGGGGGACAAGTCAGATTACCACAAATTGCTGTGGATTTGTGGGAAATCCTCTCAAGCAAATCCTTCTGTCCCTAGTCATTATTTCCAAACTATTGTACTTCAGAAAATTAAACAAAAAACAAGAACTTTTATTTTGTTTTCTATACTATATGATAGAGCAAGAGTTATCAAAGATTATATTCTTTTCAGCATAACATTGGAAGGGAAAATTTTGTTGCTAACCAGACACACAGTTCAGTTTCTGGAAATGAATAATGCTACTTCAGGAGATTTTACAAAACAATTTTATAAGGTATTTTTACTTGTATTAAAAAAAAAAAAGCTGGAATCAATATGAGATGAAACAAAATTTTTTAACTTAAAACAGGCATTTTCTGTTAGTAGTAATACTGGATTAAGCATTAGTAAACCCTTTTGTGGGATAAATAAAATTTCTTCAGGAAAGGAATTATCTGTAGCTTTCGGCTCATTTATAACTCTGTCAGTCTAACAATAGGTGATTAAAACGAGCAAGTCCAAATTGCCATTTCCACCTCTCATTCCTGACCGTTTATGACAAATAGAGCTATTAGTTCTATCTTGCGCTAAGCAGAAGTAACAGACCTAGTAGGACAAGCAACCTCATTCATAGCAAAAGTGTATTGGGTCTTATTATGTCTCAGGTACTCTGGGCAGCGCTTTTTCTACATGGCAATATCTTCACAGCATTTAAGATATACAAATTCACTTGGTTCTCGCACAAAATTTATGAGGTAGGTCTTTTTATTAACCTTATTTTACAGACGAAGAAGCAGAGTCCCAGGGTGCTCCGTAGAGGCAGAATCAGGCTTCAAACCCAGACTGTCTGACTCCAGAGCCAGATGCTCAAACCGCCTTCTCTGGCCTCTTGCTGGTTACAATTCTGTGACCATTTTCAGACCTTCACATCATCTGCTTTCCTATGGCCTGTATGTCTACATTACAAATATTTCCTAGTTAATTGTTTTATTTAATTTCTTCCGAGGAAATCAGGAGTAGACTAGCCTGTGTTACTAACAGCCTTTTTTTTTTTTAATCAGAGTATGTTATTTTCTGTTCATTTTTTTGCCAAAATATGAAGAGAAACTTTTACATGTTTGTATCATTACTCAATTAATGTTAAATTCTAACACTGTGGTAGTCAGTTTGCTATTTGTAGAAACAAAACCACCTCTTACCCTGTGTTTTTAAAGTTGAAACTTGTTATCTTCAGCAACTTTGAAGTATTTTTAGGTGAGCGGGGGAAATGACTAGAAAACTTTGAAAATGCCGCTCAAGCATTTTAATCTCTACTGATTCCTGAAAACTAGACAAGAAGAACTTATTTTATAATGTCATTATGCTCTTCCCTATCCATGGCAGAAATACCACAAAATAGATTACTTGGAACTCTTAGTCTCTTTGTAAGTATCTCTGGGACTGACATTTGTGCCCTCAGGCTTTCTGCTTGGCTGTTTAAAAGCCCCTTGTTTTCATTTTTTTACCGTTATCCTTGTCCCATTATTCTGCCCCCTTAGACATGCTCAATACTATATCTCCTTTCTCATTTATAACTTTAAAATACTGAATTTCAAACATCCGTTAAATTGAGTGGAAACCCTGGTGGCATACTGGTTAAGTGCTACAGCTGCTAACCTAAATGTCAGCAGTTCGAATCCATGAGGAGCTCCTTGGAATCTCTACAGGCCAGTTCTACTGTGTCCTGTAGGGTCTCTACAAGATTGAATTAAGTGGAACATAGTTGCTTTTTTTTTTTTTTTTTTGTCTTTTTCATCAGTCATATTCCCTCCATATTAGATATCTGAACCCTTGGAATACCCTGGATGCCCATATTTGAACACCCTTCCGTTTATCTACTCTCTGCCCTCTGCCCGATGCTGGGGTTTCCTTAACTCAGCACAACCTTCCACAGCTGTTACAGCCTTCAGGCAAAGGTAGAAACTTTTGACCTCATGGCCGCATTCTACATTTCCCTTTCAAATAACCACAGCCAATCCCTTGTCTCTGGAAGAGTTTTATTTATTGCATTACCTCTCTAAATAGTCACAATTATGATTTCTCAGGTCCTTCGATCAGTTAAGATTGGATTAGCTTTTATTTTTCCCATATGCATTTTTATCTCTGTTGCTTACAAATTTGTGTTAACTCCTTGAAATCTTCTGTCCATGTCTTATTTACTGTCTTTTTCAGTCAATCTAGATTTGAGCAGATTTGATCTAACCCTGAGTTATGTAGAACAGGAAGCTTTGTGGTTAGTTAATACCTAAACCAGCTTTGCAGAAAGGTTTGATGTTCTCCAGAGCATATCTCTTAGTTATTTTTTTTCCTGCTTTTTAATTCATGCTCGCCAGTCTACTTGCCACACTATTGCCAACAGAGTGAAACTTACGAGCCTCTTCATCAACTTCTCTGATAACCTCTAAGTTTCACCTAGTGTAAAACATCATTTAAGAATCACTTTGATAATAAAATACTCTCCACATGGGTGTTGTTGTTGTTCGATGCCCTCGAGCGTATTCTGACGTATAGTGACCCTATGTACAACAGTCCACAGTATATTCAATAATCTTCTCCAACACCACAATTCAAAGGCGTCAATTCTTCTTCAGTCTTCCTTATTCATTGTCCAGTTTTCACATGCGTATGATGCAATTGAAAATACCATGGCTTGGGTCAGGCGCACCTTAGCCTTCAAGGTAACACCTTTGCTCTTCAACACTTTAAAGAGGTCCTTTGCAGCAGATTTACCCAATGCAATGCGTCTTTTGATTTCTTGACTGCTGCTTCCATGGCTGTTGATTGTGGATCCAAGTAAAATGAAATCCTTGACAATTCAATCTTTTCTCCGTTTATCATGATGTTGTTCATTGGTCCAGTTGTGAGGATTTTTGTTTTCTTTATGTTGAGGTGCAATTCAAACTGAAGGCTGTGGTCTTTGATCTTCATTAGTGAGTGCTTCAAGTCCTCTTCACTTTCAGCAAGCGAGGTTGTGTCGTCTGCATAACACAGGTTGTTAATGAGTCTTCCTCCAATCCCGATGCCCCGTTCTTCTTCATATAGTCCAGCTTCTTGGATTATTTGCTCAGCATACAGATTGAATAGGTATGGTGAAGGAATACAACCCTGACACACACCTTTCCTGACTTTAAACCACTCAGTATCCCCTTGTTCTGTCCAAACAACTGCCTCTTTACTTCTGTAAAGGTTCCTCATGAGCACAATTAAGTGTGCTGGAATTCCCATTCCTTGCAATGTTATCTGTAATTTGTTATGATCCACACGGTCGAATGCCTTTGCATAATCAATAAATCACAGGTAAACATCCTTCTGGTATTCTCTGCTTTCAGCCAGGATCCATCTGACATCAGCAATGATATCCCTGGTTCCATGTCCTCTTCTGAAACCAGTCTGAATTTCTGGCAGTTCTCTGTCGATACACTGCTGCAGCCATTTTTGAATGATCTTCAGCAAAATTTTGCTTGCTTGTGAAATTAATGGTATTGTTCTATAATTTCCATGTTTGGTTGGATCACCTTTCTTGGGGATAGGCATAAATATGGATCTCTTTCAGTCAGTTGCCAGGAAGCTGTCTTCCATATTTCTTGGCATAGGCAAGTGAGCACCTCCAGCGATGCATCTGTTTGTTGAACATCTCAGTTGATATTCCATCAATTCCTGAAGCCTTGTTTTTCACCAGTGCCTTCAGAGCAGCTTGGACTTCTTCCTTCAGTACCATTGGTTCCTGATCATATACCTCCTCTTGAAATGGTTGAACATCGGCTAATTCTTTTTGGTATTATGACTCTGTTTATTCCTCCCATCTTCTTTTGATGCTTCCTCTGTCATTTAATATTTTCCCCATAGAATCCTTCACTATTGCAACTCGAGGCTTGAATTTTTTCTTCAGTGCTTTCAGCTTGAGAACGCCAAGCGTGTTCTTCCCTTTTGGTTTTCCACCTCCAGCTCTTTACACATGTCATTATATTTTACTTTGTCTTCTCGAGAGGCCCTTTGAAATCTTCAGTTCTTTTACTTCATCAATTCTTCCTTTAGCTTTAGCTGCTCGACTTTCTAGAGCAAGTTCCAGAGTCTCCTCTGACATCCATCTTGGTCTTTTCTTTCTTTCCTGTCTTTTCAGTGACCTCTTGCTTTCTTCATGGATAATGTCCTTGATATCATTCCACAACTCGTCTGGTCTTCGGTCACTAGTGTTCAATGCATTAAATCTATTCTTCAGATGGTCTCTAAATTCAGGTGGGATGTACTCAAGGTCATATTTTGGTTCTTGTGGACTTGCTCTGATTTTCTTCAGTTTCAGCTTGAACTTGCATATGAGCAATTGATGGTCTGTTCCCCAGTCAGCCCCTGGCCTTGTTCTAATGGGATTGAGCTTTTCCATTGTCTCTTTCCACAGATGTAGTCAATTTGATTTCTGTGTGTTCCATCTGGGGAGGTCGATGTGTATAGCCGCCGTTTATGTTGGTGAAGGAAGGTATTTGCAATGAAGTCGTTGGTCTTGCAAAATCCTATCATTCGATCTCCGGCATTGTTTCTATCACCAAGGCCATATTTTCCAACTACTGATCCTTCTTCTTTGTTTCCAACTTTTGCATTCCGATCGCCAGTAATTATCAATGCATCTTGATTGCATGTTGGATCAATTTCAGACTGTAGCAGGTGATAAAAATCTTCTATTTCTTCATCTTTGGCCCTAGTAGTTGGTACATAAATTTGAATAATAATTGTGTTAACTGGCCTTGCTTGCAGGGGTATGGATATTATCCTATCACTGACAGCGTTGTACTTCAGGATAGATCTTGAAAGGTTCTTTTTGACAATGAATGCAACACAATTCCTCTTTGAGTTGTCATTCCCAGCATGGTAGACTATATGAATGTCCCATTCAAAATGGCCAGTGCCAGTCCATTTCAGCTCACTAATGCCTAGGATATTGATGTTTATGCATTCCATTTCATTTTTGACGATTTCTAATTTTCCTGGATTCATACTTTGTATGAATAAACAAACAAAAACAAATGAACAAATCTGTCTTAGAAGAAGTACAGCCAGAATGCTCCTTAGAAGCAAGGATGGCAAGACTGAGTCTTCCATGCTTTGGACATGTTGCCAGGAGGGATCAGTCCCTGGAGAAGGACATCATGCTTGGCAGAGTACAGGGTCAGCAGAAAAGAGGAAGACCCTCAAAGAGGTAGATTGACACGGTGGCTGCAACAATGAGCTCAAGCATAACAATGATGGCTCAGGACCAGGCAGTGTTTCGTTCTGTTGTGCATAGGGTCGCTACGAGTCAGAACTGACTAGATGGCATCTAACAACAACAACATGTACAACAGAACAAAACACTGCCCAGTCCTGTGCCGTCTTCACGTGGTTACTCTGTATCAAAACACATTGTCATAGACTTTTACAAACAATGTGAGTGACTAAATTATTTAGAAATAAAAATTGAAATTAGGGTTTGTTTAATACTTTCATGAATTCCACAGAGTTCCTCATATAAAAAAATTATATGAATATGAAGAATATATAAGAAAAATTATATGAAGAATATAGCTAGTATTTTTCAGTGACATTGTTTAGAACCAAACATAGTACAAGCTACTTTTCAGGCACTATATCATTTAATCCCCTCATTGTTGTTGTTGTTAGTTGCTATCAAGTTGATTCTGACTCATGGCAGCACCATGTGTGCAGAGTAGAACTGCTCCATAGAGTTTTCAAGGCTGTGACTGTTCCACAAGCAGATTGTCTGGTCTGTCTTCTGAGGCACCTCTGGGTGAGTTTGAACTGCCAGTCTTTTGGCTAGTAGTTGAGTGCTTAACCATTTGTGTCACCCAGAGACTCCAAAATCCCAACATTAACGGTACTGACTTTCCATATTCCAGGTGAGGAAATGGAGCCCTGGTGGCACAGTGGTTAAGAAATAAGGCTGCTAACCAAAAGGTCAGCAGTTTGAATCCCCCAGCATCTCCTTGGAAATGCTATGGGGCAATTCTACTCCGTCTATAGGGTGGCTATGATTCAGCATTGACTCACCAGCAACAGGGTTTAGATGAGTAAATAGAGATGTGAGGGAACTTGCCCAGGGAATTCAAAGCCATGTTTGCATGACTCTGAAGCCCATATTCTCTGTTATATCATATGCACTCTAACCTTAATGTATAGTTGAAATGACAACTATGTGTAGTAAAGGAATATATACTTGAATGCTAAGTTGATTTGCTAAGTGTCATTGTTCATAAAAGATGGAGATGATGAAGGAGTCAGGAGAAGTCTTACTGGTGCTTAGAAAATTGTATATGTCTGATTCTTCACACCGATAGCCTGAAATTTCTGAGAATTGTATATATTTATGAGTTTCTTGAATAAGTAAAACCCTCTTAGACTTTTTTCTGTTGTTCCAAATAATGTAATGGAAACACTAATATTACCCCCATGTAACTGGAAATTCTGATTGTAGTTCAGTTATGGCACAAAGCTAGTTGGGAAATGGAAGCCTATATATGTCAGAGCAGTTTTACCAGTTAAGTGATAATTCACCTGATACTGTGATTAAAAAAAAAAATCATTCTTGGATTTAGTTATTCAACATATACTTATGATATGGCTAATATCATATATCAGACTCTATTGTGTGAAGGTTATTTATGGGTGAACACATTACCAAGTTTCCTGTCTGCAAGGATCTTGGAGCCTAGACAGGGTACCACAGACAAATGCAATCACACCCTGTAATATGCACAATGATAGGTTTAGTCCAGAGCATGATGGCATTTAACCAAACCTGAGGCTTCAGTATATGCTGAAACCTGAAAAATGAGTGCCAATAACTATTTGTTGAGGGCCTGCTATGTACAAGGCAGGAACTAACAGGGGGTGGGGGCAGTACGAAGGGACAAAGAGACATGAACAGAGGAACAGCATATGGGAAGGTCAAGTGGCAAAATGGTCTTCTCAAATTTTCCCATAAAAGAACGATAAAAATAAGCAAATAATCGACAATGGGGTGTGTCAGGCTAAAGCAGAAAGCTGAGTTTGGCTTCTGAAAGAACAAAATTTATTTGAACTCAATGTTTTAACTCTCAGTTTTACTCCACAGTACTCATTAAGGTGCATGAGAAGAAAGCAAGCTTGCAGACAGGAGATGGTTACAAAAATGGAGGGGTCTGCTCTAGTGTATTATGGGGGATTCCTTTGCTTACTTCCTACCTGAGCAGAATTCCCTCTCATTTAGCCCCTGCTCAGCTCCACTCTCTTATGGAGCAGTTTGAAATCCCATCAGGATCTGCTCTCTTCTCTCTGCTAACTGCTAAGGTGAGGAAAAGGAGTATTATTTGTCTCAGCTCTTACTTTATTTAATTACCCTGATCACAGCCCCATGGCCTACTCTTACTCTTCCCATTTCTTAGTGACACAGAGTTTGAAGATTCCCCAGCTTTCATTAGGATGAGTTCATTATCATCTCTGATAATCTGGTTTTCTGCTTTTACATTTAATCTTCCATCCATTTTATTTTCCAATGGCACTATAAATATAAAAAATAATAAGTCTGAAATTTTGATCGCATTTTGAGGGTCGTTGGAAGGAGAAGTTGTTCACCATATTGAAACGGAAGCTGCCAATTTTGTTTTAAATGTTGCTGCAAGGAGAAAAATACACAGATTAAGAAAGAAAATTATCATTAAGGGCAGGGTTTGTTAGAGGTTTATGAAGAGGATAGAATTTAATTGACAATGAAGAATATGTGCGAGTCATATTGTTGAATAAATAGAAAGGGGAGTTACCCTTACAAAGTGAAAGGAATTTTAAGAGTGGGTTTTCTGACTTAACTGTGTTTTAGTTATCTATGAGAAAATGATGTCATCATTGCTTTTCTGGGCCCTAATTTCTTCATCTATAAAGTAAAACCGTTGCATCCAATAATGACTCAATTCTCTGTAAACTAGGAAAAGTTCAATTACAAGGAATAAAGGGCATGAAGGCACAATGGTGAGAGGAGACAGCTTATATGACCAAGGCATGAGAGAAGTGACCCCATTAGAGTAGAGAGTGCATAGTCAGGATTATTTGGAGATAGAGTTGGATATACAACGTAGTAGATTGCATAAAACCAGGCAGATGAGTATAGATTTGATGTGAATGCATCTGGGTAACCAGTGGACCTTTGGAGGCAGGACAGCTGCATAATTAATGCAGGGCTTAAGGAATATTAGCCTGACGTGGATGCATGAAGGATTGAATGGAAAGGAGAGAGTCTGGGGTTAGAGCTGCCATCCATGAACGTGTCAGTAAGCTGGAGGGGGAAGTACGTCCTGCACTTTACGATGACGAGGAAACGGTAATCTCTTTTTGACTGTACCTCTGATATTGTGGACGATTTTGAACAAGCCCTTATCTTCTCTGGACATTGGTTTCCACATCTGTATGATGAGGGAGTTCAGGCTTCTCAGGACAACTCTAAGATTCTACAGTTATCTGGAGATAACTGTTTCTAAATATTACAAAACATGATGATGTGGGTTTGACCTGAGAGGAACTAAAAGTAATTTATTTTTCCATTCAGCCTATAGAAATGATCCTGGCTGAATGGACACAGAGAATACAGGGTAGAGAGGAGGGATGTGCTATCTCATTAGGGGGCAAGCAACTAGGATATAAGTTTTTGTATGAGAGACTGACTTGATTTGTAAGCTTTCACTTAAATCACAATAAAAAAAAATCAAAGGAAATGTGAATTACTTTGCGTGATAGGCTTCTTAGAGCATTTCTTTTACTTTATTTTATTTTATTTGTTTATGGTGGAAACCTGTTATGCACTCTAAATTAGCAAGTACACTTTGTCATGTGGATTTTCTTATTCCCTGTGTTTTGGGGTTGGGATCATCCTTTCAGTATCACATTGGGAAGAACTAAAATGCAGTGGATAAAATCATTTCTTAACACAGTTATGCTGGCTCCTTCCAAGATGCATTCCTGTAGGTTTTGTCAGTGGGAAAACAGCTCCCAATATGAGTGACCTCTAGGATAAACGGGAAACCAGCTGTGATTAGAAATATCTTTTAATGGATTTGTACCATCAGAGGCAATCATGAAACTTTAAGTCTTTGAAGAAGAGTAAGTCAAACAGAAACAGGAGAGGCAAACAGGCTTCTACGGGAAAGAATTTTATATATACATATATATATATATCTCAAGACATTTGCATTTCAACATTCTTGACATGTACAATTCAGTAACATTAATTATGTGAAAGAAATTTTGTTTCATCCAAATACAGTAAGGTTCATCTTTCCTCCCTTCGTCACTTTTGACAAATGACTGAAGTTAGAGGATGAAATAAGGAACATTAAGCTACTTTTTAAATGAGGTGGATTTTATGGGGTGTATGTTTACATAAAAGTTAAACTACACCTGACCTTACATGTTAAAGGGGTGAATAAGCTACTAAAGTGTTATCCATTTAGTTTTTTAAAGATTTTATTCTCTTTTCCTTTTATCTCCTCACTTCCCCTCCTCCCAGTGTCTAAATCTCACTCTCCTTAAAGTATAAATCATCCTAAGAACTGTCACATACCTGAAAAACACTTAAGTGAAGGCAGGTAGTTAACCAAATGATAATTTTATAATTATCTCTTGGGCTTTGATCCAAGCAGCATAACTAATGCTCTGGAGAATACCACACTGAACAGTCCATATCTCCAGTAGTTCACAGTATAGTGATGGAAATGAAAGCCAAGTATGAATAATTCATTTAAGAAAAAAAGTTGTAAATGCTGAAAGCTAAGAACAGTTAAGTACTGAGTATGCTTGCTTGGCAAGAGGGAACGGAACTTGAAGACAGCTGTCAAAAACCATTTTTATAAAATCTCCTTCAAAATTGATGAAGATACTCTCAATGGGACAAAGCTCCAGATCTCAAAAAATTATATATACATAAATGGCAATGAAGGTTGTCAGTTGTGTGTGTGTGTGTGTATACACACACACAGGTCCCCAAACTGGTCCAGGCTAGTTAAATTTTGTCCCTAATTCCTATCCCTTTTTTTCAGTCCAAAAGATTTGCCCTCCAAGTGTGGATTTTTACCTCTGTGCCATTTAGATTTTAATCTTTCACAGAAACCATATTTCTAGTTACCTATGGATAGTTCCATTTAGATGTCTAGTGTCAGCTCTGACTATTGTTGTTAGATGCTCTCAAGTCAATTTTGCCTCATAGTGATCCCATGTGACAAAGTACAACTGTCCCATTGAGTATTTTAAGCTGTAATCTTTTATTCTAATAATTTTTATTGTGCTTTAAGTGAAAGTTTACAAATCAAGTCAGTCTGTCACATATAAGCTTACATACACCTTACTTCATACTCCCACTTACTCTCCCCCAATGAGTCAGCCCGCTCCCTCCTTCCAGTCTCTCCTTTCATGACGATTTTGCCAGTTTCTAAGCCTCTCTGCCCTCCTATCTCCCCTCCAGACAGGAGACACAAATACAGTCTTAAGTGTCCACCTGATACAAGTAGCTCACTCTTCATCAGTATCTCTCTCCAACCCATTGTCCAGTCCCTTCCATGTCTGATGAGTTGTCTTTGGGAATGGTTCCTGTCCTGGGCCAACAGAAGGTTTGGGGACCATGACCACCAAGATTCCTCAAGTCTTAGTCAGACCATTAAGTCTGGTCTTTTTATGAGAATTTGGGGTTTATCCCACTGTTCTCCTGCTCCCTCAGGGGTTCTCTGTTGTGCTCCCTCTCAGGGCAGTCATCGGATGTTGACATAAGTCTCAGGATGATGTAAGTGTCTGGTTCACGTGCCCCTTTCTGTCTCTTGGGCTCATAGTTATCCTGTGACCGTGGTGTTCTTCATTCTCCTTTGATCGAGGTGGGTTGAGACCAATTGATGCATCTTAGATGGCCGCTTGTTGGCATTTAAGACCCCAGACACCACATTTCAAAGTGGGATGCAGAATGTTTTCATAATAGAATTATTTTGCCAATTGACTTAGAAGTCCCCTTAAGCCATAGTCTCCAAACCCCCGCCCTTGCTCCGCTGACCTTTGAAGCATTCAGTTTATCCTGGAAACATCTTTGTTTTTTGTCCAGTCCAGTTGAGCTGACCTTCCGTGTATTGAGTATTGTCCTTCTCTTCACCTAAAGTAGTTCTTATCTACTAACTAATCAGTAAAAAACCCTCTCCCACCCTCCTTCCCTCCCCCTCTCATAACTACAAAAGTATGCGTCCTTCTCAGTTTATACTATTTCTCAAGATCTTATAATAGTGGTCTTATATAATATTTGTCCTTTTGCCTCTGACTAATTTCAGTCAGCATAATGCCTTCCAGTTTCCTCCATGTTATGAAATGTTTCGCAGATTCGTCACTGTTCTTTATTGATGTGTAGTATTCCATTGTGTGAATATACCATAATTTATTTAACCATTCATCCTTTGATGGACACCTTGGTTGCTTCCAGCTTTCTGCTATTGTAAACAGAGCTGCAATAAACATGGGTGTGCTTATATCTGTTTGTGTAAAGGCTCTTATTTCTCTAGGGTATATTCCAAGGAGTGGGATTTCTGGGTTGTATGGTAGTTCTATTTCTAACTTTTTAAGGTAACGCCAGATAGATTTCCAAAGTGGTTGTACCATTTGACATTCCCA
Organism: Elephas maximus indicus; assembly: GCF_024166365.1. Lineage (NCBI taxonomy): Eukaryota > Metazoa > Chordata > Mammalia > Proboscidea > Elephantidae > Elephas > Elephas maximus. The sequence goes on along the minus strand of NC_064829.1, from coordinate 51,447,544 downwards.
CCAGCAGTGTATAAGAGTTCCAATCTCTCCGCAGCCTCTCCAACATTTATTATTTTGTGTTTTTTTGGATTAATGCCAGCCTTGTTGGAGTGAGATGGAATCTCATGGTAGTTTGAATTTGCATTTCTCTAATGGCTAATGATCGAGAGCATTTTTTCATGTATCTGTTAGCTGCCTGAATATCTTCTTTAGTGAAGTGTATGTTCATATCCTTTGCCCACTTCTTGATTGGGTTGTTTGTCTTTTTGTGGTTCAGTTTTAACAGAATCATATAGATTTTAGAGATCAGGCGCTGGTCGGAGATGTCATAGCTGAAAGTTCTTTCCCAATCTGTAGGTGGTCTTTTTACTCTTTTGGTGAAGTCTTTAGATGAGCACAGGTGTTTGATTTTTAGGAGCTCTCAGTTATCTGGTTTCTCTTCGTCATTTTTAGTAATGTTTTGTATTCTGTTTGTGCCTTGTATTAGGGCTCCTAAGGTTGTCCCTATTTTTTCTTCCATGATCTTTATCGTTTTAGTCTTTATGTTTAGGACTTTGATCCACTTGGAGTTAGTTTTTGTGCATGGTGTGAGGTATGGGTCCTGCTTCATTTTTTTGCAAATGGATATCCAGTTATGCGAGCACCATTTGTTAAAAAGACTATCTTTTCCCCAATTAACTGACACTGGTCCTTTGTCAAATATCAGCTGCTCATATGTGGATGGATTTATATCTGGATTCTCAATTCTGTTCCATTGGTCTATGTGCCTGTTGTTGTACCAGTACCAGGCTGTTTTGATTACTATGGCTGTATAATATGTTCTGAAATCAGGTAGAGTGAGATCTCCCACTTTGTTCTTCTTTTTCAGGAATGCTTTACTTATCTGAGGCTTCTTTCCCTTCCATATGAAGCTGGTGATTTGTTTCTCCGTCACATTAAAAAATGTCATTGGAATTTGGATCGGAAGTGCATTGTATGTGTAGATGGCTTTTCGTAGAATAGACATTTTTACTATGTTAAATCTTCCTATCCATGAGCAAGGTATGTTTTTCCACTTATGTAGGTCCTTTTTAGTTTCTTGCAGTAGTACTTTGTAGTTTTCTTTGTATAGGTCTTTTACATCTTTGGTAAGATTTATTCCTAAGTATTTTATCTTCCTGGGGGCTACTGTGAATGGTATTGATTTGGTGATTTCCTCTTCGATGTTCTTTTTGTTGATGTAGAGGAATTCAAGTGATTTTTGTATGTTTATCTTATAATCTGAGACTCTGCCAAACTCTTCTATTAGTTTCAGTAGATTTCTGGAGGATTCCTTAGGGTTTTCTCTGTATAAGATCATGTCATCTGCAAGTAGAGATAATTTTACTTCCTCCTTGCCAATCCAGATGCCCTTTATTTCTTTGTCTAGCCTAATTGCACTGGCTAGGGCCTCTAGCACAATGTTGCATAAGAGCAGTGACAAAGGGCATCCTTGTCTGGTTCCTATTCTCAAGGGAAATGCTTTCAGGCTCTCTCCATTTAGAGTGATGTTGGCTGTTGGCTTTGTATAGATGCCCTTTATTATGTTGAGGCATTTTCCTTCAATTCCTATTTTGCTGAGAGCTTTTATCATGAATGGGTGTTGGACTTTGCCAAATGCCTTTTCTGCATCTGTTGATAAGATCATGTGGTTTTTCTCTTTTGTTTTATTTATATGGTGGATTACATTAATAGTTTTTCTAATATTAAACCAACCTTGCATACCTGGTATAAATCCCACTTGGTCATGGTGGGTTATTTTTTTGATATGTTGTTGAATTCTATTGGCAAGAATCTTGTTGAGGGTTTTTGCACCTATGTTCATGAGGGATATAGGTCTGTGATTTTCATTTTTTGTGATGTCTTTACCTGGTTTTGGTATCAGAGATATGGTGGGTTCGTAGAATGAGTAAGGCAGTATTCCAGCATTTTCTATGCTTTGAAATACCTTTAGTATTAGCGGTGTTAACTCTTCTCTGAAAGTTTGGTAGAACTCTGCAGTGAAGCCATCCGGGCCAGGGCTTTTTTTGGGGGGAGTTTTTTGATTACCATTCAATCTCTTTTTTTGTTATGGGTCTATTTAGTTGTTCTACTTCTGAATGTGTTAGTTTAGGTAGGTAGTGTTTTTCTAGGAATTCATCCATTTCTTCTAGGTTTGCAATTTTGTTAGAGTACAATTTTTCATACTAATCTGATATGATTCTTTTAATTTCAGTTGGGTCTTTTGTGATGAGGCAACTCTCGTTTCTTATTCGGGTGATTTGTTTCCTTTCCTGTGTTTCTTTAGTCAGTCTGGCCAATGGTTTATCAATTTTGTTAATTTTTTCAAAGAACCAGCTTTTGGCTTTGTTAATTCTTTCAATTGTTTTTCTGTTCTCTAATTCATTTAGTTCAGCTCTAATTTTTTTTTTTTTAATTTTTATTAAGCTTCAAGTGAACATTTACCATTCCAGTCAGTCTGTCACATGTAGGTTTACATACATCTTACTCCCTTCTCCCACTTGCTCTCCCCCTATTGAGTCAGCCCTTACAGTCTCTCGTTTCGTGCCAATTTTACCATCTTCCCTCTCTCTCTATCTTCCCATCCCCTCTCCAGTCAAGAGTTCCCAACACACTCTCCCGTGTCCACCTGATTTAATTAGCTCACTCTTCATCAGTATCTCTCTCCCCCCCACTGACCAGTCCTTTTCATGCCTGATGATTTGTCTTCGGGGATGGTTCCTGTCCTGTGCCATCAGAAGTTCTGGGGAGCATTGTCTCTGGGATTCCTCTAGTTGCAATCATACCATTAGGTGTGGTCTTTTAATGAGAATTTGGGGTCTGTATCCCATTGGTCTCCTGCTCCCTCAGGAGTTGTCTGTTGTGTTCCCTGACAGGGCAGACATCGATTGTGGCCGGGCACCAACTAGTTCTTCTGGTCTCAGGATAATGTAGGTCTCTGGTTCAAGTGGCCCTTTCTATCTCTTGGGTTCTTAGTTGTCGTGTGACCTTGGTGTTCTTCCTTTGCCTTTGCTCCCGGTGGGTTGAGACCAATTAATGTATTTTAGATGGCCGCTTGTTGGCATTTAGGACCCCAGGCGCCACAATTCAAAGTGGGATGCAGAGTGTTTTCATAATAGAATTGTTTTGCCCATTGACTTAGAAGTCCCCTCAAACCAAGTTCCCCAGACCCCAGCCCCTGCTTCGCTGACCTTTGAAGCTTTCATTTTATCTCGGAAACCTCTTTACTTTTAATCTAGTCCAACTAGGCTGACCTTCCTTGTTTTGAGTGTTGTCTTTCCCTTCACCCAAAGCAGTTCCCATCTACAGATTGATCAATAAAAAGCCCTCTCCCTCCCTCCCTCCTTCCCCCCTTTGTAACCACATAAGTATGTGTTCTTCTCCGTTTTTTCTATTTCTCAAGATCTTATAATAGTGGTCTTATACAATATTTGTCCTTTTGCAACTGACTCATTTCGCTCAGCATAATGCCTTCCAGATTCCTCCATGTTATGAAATGTTTCAGAGATTCGTCACCGTTCTTTATCGATGCATAGTATTCCATTGTGTGAATATACCACAATTTATTTACCCATTCGTCCGTTGATGGACATCTTGGTTGCTTCCAGCTTTTTGCTATTGTAAACAGAGCTGCAATAAACATGGGTGTGCATATATCTGTTTGTGTGAAGGCTCTTGTATCTTTAGGGTATATTCCGAGGAGTGGGATTTCTGGGTTGTATGGTAGTTCCATTTCTAACTGTTTAAGATAACGCCAGATGGATTTCCAAAGTGGTTGTACCATTTTACAATCCCACCAGCAGTGTATGAGAGTTCCAATCTCTCTGCAGCCTCTCCAACATTTATTATTTTGTGTTTTTTGAATTAATGCCAGTCTAGTTGGTGTCAGATGGAATCTCATCGTAGTTTTAATTTGCATTTCTCTAATGGCTAATGATCGAGAGCATTTTCTCATGTATCTGTTGGCTGCCTGAATATCTTCCTTAGTGAAATGTGTGTTCATATCCTTTGCCCACTTCTTGATTGGGTTGTTTGTCTTTTTGTGGTTGAGTTTTGACAGAGTCATGTAGGTTTTAGAGATCAGACGCTGGTCTGAGATGTCATAGCTGAATATTCTTTCCCAGTCTGTAGGTGGTCTTTTTACTCTTTTGGTGAAGTCTTTAGATGAGCATAGGTGTTTGATTCTTAGGAGCTCCCAGTTATCTGGTTTCTCTTCATCATTTTTGGTAATGTTTTGTATTCTGTTTATGCCCTGTATTAGGGCTCCTAGGGTTGATCCTATTTTTTCTTCCATGATCTTTATCGTTTTAGTCTTTATGTTTAGGTCTTTGATCCACTTGGAGTTAGTTTTTGTGCATGGTGTGAGGTATGGGTCCTGTTTCATTCTTTTGTAAATGGATATCCAGGTATGCCAGCACCATTTGTTAAAAAGACTATTATTTCCCCAATTGACTGACACTGGTCCTTTGTCAAATATCAGCTGCTCATACATGGATGGATTTATATCTGGATTCTCAATTCTGTTCCATTGGTCTATGTGCCTGTTGTTGTACCAGTACCAGGCTGTTTTGACTACTGTAGCTATATAATAGGTTCTGAAATCAGGTAGGGTGAGGCCTCCCAATTTCTTCTTCTTTTTCAGTAGTGTTTTGCTTATCCGGGGGTTCTTTCCTTTCCATATGAAATTAGTGATTTGTTTCTCTATTCCCTTAAAGTATGACATTGGTATTTGGATTGGAAGTGCGTTATATGTATAAATGGCTTTTGGTAGAATAGACATTTTTACTATGTTAAGTCTTCCTATCCATGAGCAGGGTATGTTTTTCCACTTAAGTGTGTCCTTTTGAATTTCTTGTAGCAGAGTTTTATAGTTTTCTTTGTATAGGTCTTTTACATCCTTGGTAAGATTTATTCCTAAGTATTTTATCTTCTTGGGGGCTACTGTGAATGGTATTGATTTGGTTATTTCCTCTTCGGTGTTCTTTTTGTTGATGTAGAGGAATCCAAGTGATTTTTGTATGTTTATTTTATATCCTGAAACTCTTCCAAACTCTTCTATTAGTTTCAGTAGTTTTCTGGAGGATTTCTTAGGGTTTTCCATGTATACGATCATGTCATCTGCAAATAGTGATAGCTTTACTTCCTCCTTACCATTCTGGATACCCTTTAATTTCTTTGTCTAGCCTAATTGCCCTGGCTAGGACTTCAAGTACGATGTTGAATAAGAGCGGTGATAAAGGGCATCCTTGTCTGGTTCCCGTTCTCAGGGGAAATGCTTTCAGGTTCTCTCCATTTAGAGTGATATTGGCTGTTGGCTTTGCATAGATGCCCTTTATTATGTTGAGGAATTTTCCTTCAATTCCTATTTTGGTTAGAGTTTTTATCATAAATGGGTGTTGAACTTTGTCAAATGCCTTTTCTGCATCTATTGATAAGATCATGTGGTTTTTATCTTTTGTTTTATTTATGTGATGGATTACATTAATGGTTTTTCTGATATTAAACCAGGCTTGCATAAAAAAAAAAAAATTAAATCCCACTTGATCAGGGTGTATTATTTTTTTGATGTGTTGTTGGATTCTATTGGCTAGAATTTTGTTGAGGATTTTTGCATCTATGTTCATGAGGGATATAGGTCTAAAATTTTCTTTTTTTGTAATGTCTTTACCTGGTTTTGGTATCAGGGAGATGGTAGCTTCATAGAATGAGTTGGGTAGTATTCCGTCTTTTTCTATACTTTGAAGTACCTTCAATAGTAATGGTGTTAAGTCTTCTCTGAAGGTTTGGTAGAACTCTGCAGTGAAGCCATCTGGGCCAGGACTTTTTTTTGTTGGGAGTTTTTTGATTACCGTTTCAATCTCTTTTTTTGTTATGGGTCTATTTAGTTGTTCTACTTCTGAATGTGTTAGTTTAGGTAAGTAGTATTGTTCCAAGAATTTATCCATTTCTTCTAGGTTTTCAAATTTGTTAGAGTACAATTTTATGTAGTAATCTGATATGATTCTTTTGATTTCATTTGGTTCTGTTGTGATGTGGTCCTTCTCGTTTCTTATTCGGGTTATTTGTTTCCTTTCCTGTTTTTCTTTAGTCAGTCTAGCCAATGGTTTATCAATTTTGTTAATTTTTTCAAAGAACCAGCTTTTGGCTTTGTTAATTCTTTCAATTGTTTTTCTGTTCTCTAATTCATTTAGTTCAGCTCTAATTTTTATTATTTGTTTTCTTTGGGTGCCTGATGGATTCTTTTGTTGCTCACTTTCTATTTGTTCAAGTTGTAGGGACAGTTCTCTGATTTTGGCTCTTTCTTCTTTTTGTATGTGTGCATTTATTGATATAAATTGGCCTCTGAGCACTGCCTTTGCTGTGTCCCAGAGGTTTTGATAGGAAGTATTTTCATTCTCGTTGCTTTCTAAGAATTTCCTTATTCCCTCCTTGATGTCTTCTATAACCCAGTCTTTTTCAGGAGGGTATTGTTCATTTTCCAAGTATTTGATTTCTTTTCCCTAGTTTTACTGTTATTGATTTCTAGCTTCATTGCCTTGTGGTCTGAGAAGATGCTTTGTAATATTTCGATGTTTTGGATTCTGGAAAGATTTGTTTTATGCCCTAATATGTGGTCTATTCTAGAGAATGTTCCATGTGCACTAGAAAAAAAAGTATATTTTGCAGCAGTTGGGTGGAGAGTTCTGTATAAGTCAATATGGTCAAGTTGGTTGATTGTTGTAAGTAGGTCTTCCGTGTCTCTATTGAGCTTCTTACTGGATGTCCTGTCCTTCTCCGAAAGTGGTGTGTTGAAGTCTCCTACTATATATGTGGAGGTGTCTATCTCACTTTTCAATTCTGTTAAAATTTGATTTATGTATCTTGCAGCCCTGTCATTAGGTGTGTAAATATTTAATATGGTTATGTCTTCCTGATCAATTGTCCCTTTTATCATTATATAGTGTCCTTCTTTATCCTTTGTGGCGGATTTAAGTCTAAAGTCTATTTTGTCAGAAATTAATATTGCTGCTCCTCTTCTTTTTTGCTTATTGTTTGCTTGATATATTTTTTTCCATCCTTTGAGTTTTAGTTTGTTTGTGTCTCTAAGTCTAAGGTGTGTCTCTTGTAGGCAGCATATAGATGGATCGTGTTTTTTTATCCAGTCCATGACTCTCTGTCTCTTTATTGGTGCATTTAGTCCATTTACATTCAGCGTAATTATAGATAAGTAAGTTTTTAGTGCTGTGATTTTGATGCCTTTTCATGTGTGTTGTTGGCCATTTCATTTTTCCACATGCTTTTTTGTGCTGAGACGTTTTTCTTAGTAGCTTGTGAGATCCTCATTTTCATAATGTTTAACTTTGTGTTTATTGAGTCGTTACGTTTTTCTTGGCTTTTTTCTTGAGTTATGGGATTGATATTCCTTTTTGTGGTTACCTTTTTATTTACCCCTATTTTTCTAAGTAAAACCCTAACTTGTATCCTTCTATTTCGCCTTGTATCACTCTCCATCTGGCAGTTCAATGCCTCCTATATTTAGTCCCTCTTTTTGATTATTTTGATCGTTTATCTATTGATTTCCATGATTTCCTGTTGTGTGTATTATTTTGTTTATTTATTTATTTTTTAGAATTAGTCTTAATTTGTTTGTTTTTGTGCTTTCCCTGTTTGAGTTGCGTTGATATCAGGACGTTCTGTTTTGTGACCTTGTATTGTGCTGGTACCTGATATTATTGGTCATCTGGCCAAACAATCTCCTTTAGCATTTCTTGCAGTCTTGGTTTAGTTTTTGCAAATTCTCTAAACTTGTGTTTATCTGTAAATATCTTAATTTCTCCTTCATATTTCAGAGAGAGTTTTGCTGGATATATGATCCTTGGTTGGCAGTTTTTCTCGTTCAGTGCTCTGTATATGTCGTCCCATTCCCTTCTTGCCTGCATGGTTTCTGCTGAGTAGTCTGAACTTATTCTTATTGATTCTCCCTTGAAGGAAACCTTTCTTTTCTCCCTGGCTGCTTTTAAAATTTTCTGTTTGTCTTTGGTTTTGGCAAGTTTGATGATGATATGTCTTGGTGTTTTTCTTTTTGGATCAATCTTAAATGGGGTTCGATGAGCATCTTGGATAGATATCCTTTCGTCTTTCATGATGTCAGGGAAGTTTTGTGTCAGGAGTTCTTCGACTATTTTCTCTGTGTTTTCTGTCCCCCCTCCCTGTTCTGGGACTCCAATCATTCGCAAGTTATCCTTCTTGATAGAGTCCCACATGATTCTTAGGGTTTCTTCATTTTTTTTAATTCTTTTATCTGATTTTTTTTCAGCTATGTTGGTGTTGTTTCCCTGGTCCTCCAGAAGTCCCAGTCTACATTCTAATTGCTCGAGTCTGCTCCTCTGACTTTCTATTGCATTGTCAAATTCTGTAATTTTATTGTTAATCTTTTGGATTTCTACATGCTGTCTCTCTATGGATTCTTGCAACTTGTTCATTTTTCCACTATGTTCTTGAATAATCTTTTTGAGTTCTTCAACAGTTTTATCAGTGTGTTCCTTGGCTTTTTCTGCATTTATCCTAATTTCATTTGTGATATCTTTAAGCATTCTGTAAATTAGTTTTTTATAATCTGTATCTGATAATTCCAGGATTGTATCTTCATTTGGGAAAGATTTTGATTCTTTTGTTTTGGGGGTTGGAGAAGCTGTCATGGTCTGTTTCTTTATGTGGTTTGATATGGACTGCTGTCTCCGAGCCATCACTGGGAAACTAGATTTTCCAAGTAGTCGGCTAAAAAAAAATGCAGTCAGATCCCTATCTGAATTCTCTCTCTGGCTCCGGGTATTCGGATGTTAATGGGGTCGCCTGGGGAGGGTGGGGGAGGGATCTGAGAGCTAGGAGTGTAGCACCACAGAATATAGAGCTGAACACCACGTTCACGCTCCGCACCCGTTCGCCAAAATCCGGGCTGGACGGGTCCCTGGCGAGGACACTGCTTTCCTTGCTCGGAAACCAGTCAATTCCTCCTGGGGACTTCCTCCGGTGCACGGCACCGCTCGTGGGCACTGGGTGGGCGTTTCCCGCACGAACGGGTGGGCCCGCCCCCAGGGTCTATTCAGGCGATTATAATTGGGTCCCGCAGTCACGCCCCGCCCGTGCGCGCGCCCAAATCCCAGCGGGATGACTTCCGGGTTGAGACGCTGCTTTCCCTGTTCCGGAACCAGTCACTTCCTCCCCGGGACTTCTCCTTCCGGAGCGCCACACCTCTCGTGCGAACTGGGTTGGCGTCACCTGCACGGCCAGGTGGGCCCGCCCCCTGGGTCAATTCAGGGCAATAAAAATGGACCCCGTGCTCACGCCCCGCTCGTGCGCGCGCCCAAGTCCCGCAGGACGGCACCCCGTCTGGGACACTACTTTCCGCGCTTCGGGACCAATCACTTCCTCCCGGGGTCTTCTCCTTCTGGTGTGCCACACCTCTCGCACAAACTGGGAGGGCGTCACTCGCACGACCAGGTGGTCCCGCCCCCTGGGTCAATTCAGGGTAATAAAAATGGACCCCGCGCTCATGCCCCACCCGTGCGCGTGCGCCCAGATCCCAGCGGAATGGCTCCCCGTCTGGGATGCTGCTTTCCCTGCTTTGAGACCAGACACTTCCGGGGATTTCTCCCTCTGGTGTGCCGCGTCACACGCGCGGACTGGGTGTGTGTCCTCCCGCACAAACGTGTGGGCCCCGCCCTGGGGTCACTTTAGGGAAATATAGTTGACCCCCCCCGCTCGCGCCCGGTTGGCTTCTCGCCTAACTCCAGGCGGGACGGCACCCCAGCTGGGACGCTGTTCTCCCCCCTCCCAGATCAGTCACTGCCTCCCGGGTGCTTCTCCCTCTGGCTGCGCCTCTACGCCGCCTGCGCCAACCTGCTAAACTTCCTCCCGGGATGGGTTCGGGGGGAAGGGGTGGGCCCCCTTTCTGTGCCGTCTGCCCCCCTGGGCTCTGCCCCGGATCGGGCTCCGAAGGTCACCTGCCTGGTGCGCTGGCTCCTGGTTCTGAAAACAGTCGCTGTCTGCCCGTATTTGTTCGTTTTCCGTCTCTAAGTCTGTGCTTGTTGTTCAGAGTTCATAGATTGTTATGTATGTGATCGATTCCCTTGTTTTTCCGAGTCTTTGTTGCAAGAGGGATCCGCGGTAGCGTCCACCTAGTCCGCCATCTTGGCCCCGGATCTCAGCTCTAATTTTTATTATTTGTTTTCTTCGGGTGCCTGATGGATTCTTTTGTTGCTCACTTTCTATTTGTTCAAGATCTAGGGACAGTTCTCTGATTTTGGCTCTTTCTTCTTTTTGTATGTGTGCATTTATCAATATAAATTGGCCTCTGAGCACTGCTTTTGCTGTGTCCCAGAGGTTTTGATAGGAAGTATTTTCATTCTCGTTGCATTCTATGAATTTCCTTATTCCCTCCTTAATGTCTTCTATAACCCAGTCTTTTTTCAGGAGGGTATTGTTCAGTTTCTAAGTATTTGATTTCTTTTCCCTGATTTTTCTGTTATTGATTTCCACTTTTATGGCCTTGTGGTCTGAGAAGATGCTTTGTAATATTTCGATGTTTTGGATTCTGCAAAGGTTTGTTTTATGACCTAATATGTGATCTATTCTAGAGAATGTTCCATGTGTGCTAGGAAACAAAGTGTACTTTGCAGCAGTTGGGTGGAGTGTTCTGTATAAGTCAATGAGGTCAAGTTGGTTGATTGTAGCAATTAGGTCTTCCGTGTCTCTATTGAGCTTCTTACTGGATGTCCTGTCCTTCTCTGAAAGTGGTGTGTTAAAGTCTCCTACTATAATTGTGGAGGTGTCTATCTCACTTTTCAGTTCTGTTAAAGTTTGTTTTACGTATCTTGCAGCCCTGTCATTGGGTGCATAAATATTTAATATGGTTATGTCTTCCTGGTCTATTGTCCCTTTTATCATTATGTAGTGTCCTTCTTTATTCTTTGTGGTGGATTTAACTTTAAAGTCTATTTTGTCAGAAATTAATATTGCTACTTCTGCTCTTTTTTGCTTGATATATTTTTTTCCCATCCTTTGAGTTTTAGTTTGTTTGTGTCTCTAAGTCTAAGGTGTGTCTCTTGTAGGCAGCACAGCATATAGACGGATCGTGTTTCTTTATCCATTCTGAGACTCTCTGTCTCTTTATTGGTGCGTTTAGTCCATTTACATTCAGTGTAATTATAGATAAGTATGTGTTTAGTGCTGTCATTTTGATTCCTTTTTATGTGTGTTGTTAACAATTTCATTTTTCCACTTACCTTTTTTGTGCTGAGACGTTTTTCTTTGTAAATTGTGTGTTCCTCATTTTCATAGTATTTGACTTTATGTTTGCTAAGTCGTTATGTTTTTCTTGGTTTTTATTTTGAGTTATGGATTTGTTATATCTTTTTGTGGTTATCTTAATATTTACCCCTATTTTTCTAAGTAAAAACCTAACTTGTATTGTCCTATATTGCCTTGTATCCCTCTCCATATGGCAGTTCTATGCCACCTGTATTTAGTCCCTCTTTTTGATTATTGTGATCTTTTACATATAGACTTCAATGATTCCCTGTTTTGAGCGGTTTTTTTCTTTTTAAAATTAATCTTAATTTGTTTTTGTGATTTACCTATTTGAGTTGATATCAGGCTGCTCTGTTCTGTGACCTTGTGTTGTGCTGGTGATACCTACAGTTTTATCGGGAGCCCTGGTGGCACAGTGGTTAAAGCTCTCATTCTTTGAAAATGCACCAACAAAAGCAGCCACAATAAACACTGCTTCTCCACAGCCCCTGAAAGCTGACCTGTTGACTGTTAAGTAGACCCTAGACATTTGACTGCTGTGTGAAGGCTGGATTTGAATGATGAAAGGTGGTTTAAGGGTGGCAGTACATGACCGTTGCGAGTGGAGTTGCATGTAAGCAACTTTTTTGTATTAGGGAGATAAATCTGGTGTTTGTTGTTGCCGTGGAGTGGTTTCTGACTCATAGCGACTCTATGTGATAGAGTAGAAATGTTCCATAAGGTTTCCTAGACTGCAGTTTTTATGGGAGCAGATGGCCAGGTCTCTCCTCCTGTAGAGCAGCTGGTGGGTTTGAACTTCTGATCTTTCAGTTAGCAACTGAGAGCTTAACCACTGCACCACTATGAAAGTATATTCATAGCAGAGATGGCAACAAGGTTTTCAGACCACTGTGGACAATGTTATATGTGCATTGTGCTAAACCAAAAAGCAGTTGCCATCAAGTCAATTCTGACTCCTGGCAACCCTGCACTCCGTAGGGTTTTTAAGGCTGTGACCTTTCTGAAGCTGATTGCTAGGCCTTTCTCCTGAGGCACCTTTGGAAGAATTTGAACAACCAGCCTTTCAGCTAGTAGTCAGCACTTATCTGTCAGTACCACCCACGGCCTCCTCTGTGGTACTAGGGGCAGTTTAAAGGCTGCTAGAGCATTTTGTAAATAGTGAGGCATTTTAAGTTTCCTAACACCTGCTCAAAACACTTCCTCAAAACACTTTAATAATCAAGAAGTTTGGATGTGAGATTAGTCAAAAATTCTTTCTCTGTTTTCGGAATTGAGAATATCCTCGCTATATTTCAATACAAGAAAATCTATCAAAGGGAACGAATCAGATTACAGTGTTGTACTCAGAATTCAGCTTTGAAATGCTGATCATCTTTGTAGCATTTTACACATTGGGTCTGTTTCATAGATACTTCGCTACTTATGGATAGCAAATGAAATCCAGTAATGTCCCTGAATAATCAACCAACAAGTTTCAATTATAGCAGGAAGCAAATGAGGAAGATATTAGCATTCAGGATATAAAGCACAGGGCTCTTTAATTCATGGGTGAACAAAGACGGAAGCAGCATGTTGGACATAGCATTTTCCCTTATGAAGCAATTACAGTATCATATATTATTAAGGTGGTACACAGCTGCAGAGCTTCTGCTTGATTCTCTGGGCCCCATCAGCCTCCAGCGTGTCTTTAGAAAGCACGTGTATATGTTATATGAAGAGCTGGTACGGGTAAGGTCAGTTAAGGGGAAGAATTACTCCTTATATCTCAATAGCCTCATTGTGATAACTGAATTATCTTATTGGTAGAAAGATTCCCCTATTTAAAAAATAAGCTTAAATATTTTCTTAATAAGCATATTGAGAAGCACTGCCACATTTATATTTAAGGCAGATCAAAGAGGATTTCATACATGTTCTTACACTGAAGGCTCTCTTCTGCCGGATTTGTACCAGGGATAATAATAGGCTTAATTTGTATTGTATTTTAAAAACTTATCAAAGCATTTTCACATCTATTCTCTTATGTGATCCTTTCTACAGCCCTGTAAAGCGGGTTAAGTGTGAGTCCTATTCCCTGCTTGACAAAGGAGGAAATTGAGATGCCACAGGGCTATGTGATTTGTTAGAAGACATGCTCTCAGTCAGTAACAGGCTGAGAATTCAGGTGCCATGCCTCCCAGATTCCATGTTTTAAGATCATGAAGGCCACTTTTGAACATATGCAGAGAATTATATATCCGACTTGCAGCTGTAAAGAAGAATCAATTAAGGAGTTTTTTGAAAAATAAAAATGTTAGGCCTGATACCTGGAGATTCCAATTCAGATTAGATGCAAGGCCTGGTACACCTGTTTTCAACGTGACTTATACGTGGCTTTGAATCTGGGCCACAAGCACTACTGGCATTCACTTCTTTATTCAGCTGGTATTGTTCTCTGTGAATTTTCCTTTAATGTTCTTTTTCGGTATTCCTGGTAGGTGGTTTTTCAAAGTCATTGATCTGTTTCTTATATTTGACATAGAAAACATCTTCTCCCTTACAAATAAATAATTTTTTTAAAAGCAGCTGAATTCTCTGCTTCATTCCTTGTAATAAAATCCATATGTAGAAGAAAATGATATGTACATGCCGAATAAGTCTAGAAGATACCCAGTATTACTCCTAAGTAAATGCAGTTTGTAGAAAATGAGATATATTTTTTAACTTAAATTTTGTAAAGGTAGAAAAATATGATGACAAGCAGCATTAGTGAGAATGAGGGAAACAGACTTTTATATAACGTTGGAGAGAGAATGTCATCAGTATGATGCCTTTGGAGGTGAGGTTGGCACTATCTCTCACAGTTAGATCTCTTTAATCTAGCAATATTACTTCTAAGGTATACATAAATCTGCACAAGATAGATGTTTAAGAATAAGCATTGTTTGTACCAGGAATAAAAGGAAGCCATTTAAATACCTTTGCATAGGCAACTAGTTAAATAAATTATGGTATGTGCATGAAATAAACTATGATGCATCCCTGGAAAGGAAAGAGCAATATCTTTATTTACATGGAATGATCTTCAAGGTATATTAAGGCTATTAAATTTTAGCTGAGGATAAAAGTAAAAATTGTACATATTATATTTTCATTTGAATATAGAAAGATGTAGAAAGGTAGGGCGTATGCTTTTAAATACATGGACTCTTTCTGAGGAAATAAAGAAACAATTAGCTCTGATTGCTTTCAAGAAGGAGAACTGGGAATTTGAGGTGGGAAGGCAATGGAATTCACTATCTAGAGTTCCATGCCATATGAATATTTTTTCATGTGCATTGTTATTATTTTCCAATAAAAAATAGAAAAATTAAAAAGAAACTAAAGAATTTCAATATTTAAAATAACCATTGGCAAATAGAGTTAATTATAAATTGACAAATAATCTTTGCCAGTTTAGTTTGTACTTTCCATTATTTCACTCATATAGAATTGATATAACAAATGCATTTATATTTTTTTAAAGATTTATATTTTCATATAAGCTTGGAAAACATCACTTGGCATATTTGGCCCATACTTCTCTGATGGATCCCCATCAACTATGGGGTTCTGACTGAGGCAAAGGTTTTCCAAAATCAGAGAAAGTCAGAACTGTGAGAGACCTCAGACACTTGATAACTCAACCTTACTTTGGAAATGAAGGAACTGAGACCCAGTAGGGTTTTTGTTTTTTTATGTTAGTACATTCCACTCACATGGTGAAATCTAGCCTTGAGTTATAGAAAAATTAATGCTAAGCAAGTTGATAAAATTAGAGTCATGGAATATGAATTATTTCAGCCATTTCTGCATTAGGTGGATGCTCAACCATGGACAAATCTCCTTTCCTCTTTGAGCCCCAGCTGTTACAATTTTGAAAAGGTAGATTGAACCTGATGATATTATTTGCATTAATTCCATATTGACTGGAAATAATTTAAGGCATCCACTCGCTAACTCAGGGCCTTACTCACTTTACTCCTCCCTTTGGACTTTTTTTTTTTTTTTTTGGACTTATAAGCACCCCAGTTTTCTGAAGTTCTTGAATCTATGTTAATGCCACCATTCTTTGAAAATGAATTTATGTTTAATCACATTAGCATTTGTTTCAACAATTACTCTGAGCTGAACATGTTAGTTTTTGTAAACCCTTTGCTGTTTAAAGGAACCTCAACTTCTCCTCAAAGACTTCAAATGTAGCCCAAGCTCACCTAAACCTTCCTTTCTTTGATGACTTACAGCTCAAATTGTCCAAGTCACAATATGTTCTTGTTGTTCTTTTATTATTTTACATGGCTTGTTCCCCGGCTGGAGTTTAAGCTTTGTATTTCCGGTTACATTTATCTAATTAGCCCTTGTAATTTTAACAATGGATTCAGAATATGAGTAAATAAAAACAGATGTTTTAGACCGCATGAACTTTCCAGATTGCAATTCAAAGCAAAACATTGAAAGCTCATTTGCAAAGAAGTTGTGGTTCAAGTGAAATGCAACACGAGAGGCTGATACAGCAATTTCTCCCACGTTGGGGAATTGATTTTTTTTTTGGAAGGTGATACTGCCCTCCACCGTATGGAGAAAAAAGGAAGGAGGAGTCAGCAGAGGGTGAAAACTGACCCACAACTCCTTCTGCTTTGGTACCTCAGTGAAACAAATCCAAGAAAATTTAAATTTATAGCTGAATCTGGGATTATCTATGCTAATAACTCATTCCATTCACAAGGATAATCAAAGTTTAACTGTAGGGTATTTTCATATTTTTTAATAGGAAATTAATTAGCTTTTTTTGATCCTTTGGAGGTCCTATGGCAGCTTCACTTCACAAACTGGTATTTGCAAGGCGAAGCCAACTTCTTTAAACTATTCAGTTTTTCTTCAAAGGGTTCTATAAAAAGCTAATTTTCAAGGTAGGCAGTGCGGAAATGCTTGAAATAAGTAGTTTAAAGTATCATTAGCCTAGTCTCAAATTATTTTAATGCTTGTAGTATATAAATTCAGATTCGTTTTCCTAAAGCGAGGTCATTAAAAAAATCCAAAGTATGTAATCGATATATAATCTCTTAAAGTCCATGAGTAAAATCTATTATTTAACATATTCTTTCTTAAGTTGAACCTTCTGTAATTAAGGAGAAACACTCTGATAGTTTAAAACATTCAAATGTCGTATTTATACCTAGTGTTGTTTCTGTATATCCAAAGCCCACAAACAAAATTTTGAAAATTCGTACTTAAACTACTTAGTCTCACCGTTTGTCTACTTTTGAACTTTTATTTTATTGGTGTTATGTGTTGGTTTTGCAGAGCTAAATTATACACCAACATTGCTGTTTTCCTGCAGGCAGAATTCACAGCCATGCGGGAGCAGTACATGCGAGGTGGCGAGGGCTTCATCATCTGCTACTCCATCACTGACCGCCAATCTTTCCAGGAGGCTGCCAAGTTTAAAGAGCTCATTTTTCAGGTCCGCCACACCTACGAAATTCCTCTGGTGCTGGTGGGCAACAAAATTGACCTGGAACACTTCCGCCAGGTGAGTGCTGATTTTGTCTGTTAGCTTCTAGCTTTTCTTCTGAGGATGTGTAGTACCAAGGGTGGCTGTTTTCCAAGGTTCATATTGAGAATTATGAGAAAGAAATAATACACATAATTTTTGAAGAAATCTTTGTGGACCTGGGGTAGATTGTATTTGCAAAGTTGGCTACCACAATATCTCCTATTCCACATGTTGTTTTGCTGTGTCCTTACCTGTGATGGTTAAGTTTGTGTGTCAACTTGGCTGGGCCATGATTCTCAGTGGTTTGGCAGTCATATGATGTTGTGATCACTTCCATGATGAGATTTGGTATAATGTGATCCCGTCCATGATGGGATCTGCTATGAGTAGCCAATCGGTTGAAGGGAAGTTTCCTTGAGTGTGTGACCTGCATTGAATATAAGTGGACATTCTGGTGAGGATTGTGGGCTTTTGCTCATTCTGGCTCCTGCACCTGGCTCCTATTAGTCAGACCTCCCGTCTTGGAACTTGAGCTAGCCACCTACCTGAGATCTTGCCTGCCGATCTTGGGATTTGTCGATCTCAGCCTGTGAGCAAGAATCTGCTCTCTGACATGCCAATCTGGGGTTCATCAGCCCCCGGGGCTATGCGAATCAGGAGACACCTCTATCCTAACCCATGGACTTGGGGCATTCCTGCCTCTACAATCGCGTGAGCCATTTTCTTGATATAAATCTCTCTATATGTATACTTGGAAACTCTGGTGGCTTAGTGGTTGAGAGCTACGGCTGCTAACCAAAAGGTCGGCCATTTGAATCTACCAGGTGCACCTTGGAAACTCTATGGGGCAGTTCTACTCGGTCCTATAGGGTCGCTGTGAATTGGAATCGACTCAATAGCAATGGGCTTTTTTTGGTTTTCAAATTATGAGTGAGATGAATAGCAATCACTATCAAAGTTACTGAAACAAATAATAATAAAAAAAAGATTAAACAGAGTGATTTTGAAGGTTTGACAGACTTTTTCTTTTAGATAGAAGCAAGTAAACAAGATAGTCACAGAAAGTGCAAAAACCAGGAAGAAGTCAAATTGCAATCTTTGTAAAAGTGCTCATGTACCAACATCTCCAATAATAAAGCCATGATGTGTAAATTTGGCTTCTGGCTGTGGTGTTTGTGATGGAAATCATTATTCCTGTAACCGTAGAGTGTTGTTTTCCTTTACTAAATGCTTTCAGTTCACACTTTATATTAATGTTATAAGTGCCCTATGTAGTTGTAAGACAAGCATTTGCAGAATGTGGGTATCTGTGAAGTGAATATATTGATAGAAATTGACTTTAGTAAATTATTAAGTGGCAAAATTAGGACTAAAACCCAGATCTCATATTTTTATCACATCAGTATGTCTATTTCTTCATCTAAAAAAAAAAAAAAAAAAAGATGTTAGCACTTAGATCCTCTACAGTTCAAAGGAGTTTTGTGAGAATTTCTAAAGTAAAAAGTTAAACTACCAAAGACCATGAAGAAAATCATGCTAGCTATTTTATTTAGCACTGAGAGACAGAGAAGTAGCATTCTCTCTAAATAGTTCTTCCTACTTGATCTACATTGAAAGAGTTTGAAAGTAAAGAAAGATTGATAACTAAAGCTGTTTTATATCATATTTGGTAGAGAAGTGTCTGCATTCTTAATACATTTTGGTGACTCCCAAGGCCCTTTCTGGAAAAAAAAAAAAATAGTGCCTAATGTTTTCATTATTATTCACTCCTTCGAGCTAAAAATATTGAAGGGCTTTGTTTAAATGTAAGCATTTTATCTGGGAACAATATTCACGTTACACTGTTGATGGTGATGACGCACTTAGTAATTGCCAGAAACTTACCTACCTAATTTAATGTAATGAGCCTGACATGAAACAGGCTCCTTTGTGATACCTTTTTACCTATGAGCCAACTGAAGCTTCCGTATCTTCAGCAACCTGCTCAAGGTCACGCAGCTAGTAAGAGTTGAAAGAAAAAGCCCAGTCTGTTCTGATATTAAATCTTAATATGTTATACTGTTGGCCTGCCAGCCATTGTTATTTTATCATCAGTTAGTTTTTTATATCAGCTTCAGGATCTTAGCATGTTCTCTAGGAAATGAAACATAAGCAGTTTCATTTTATTGGCAAATAAGATCAGGGAAGATCAGAACAAGGACTTCTTGCATGTGGAGTGGGTAGCTAGCTCCAGGTTCTAAAAAAAACACCTGTTGCTGTCAAGTCAATCCAACTCATAGTGACCCTATAGAACAGAGCAGAACTACTCCATAGGGTTTACAAGGAGTGCCTAGTGGATTCGAACCACCAATCTTTTGGTTAGCAGCCTTAGCTCTTAACCACTGTGCTACCAGGACTCCACTAAAGGTCCTAGACAAGGCAATAATAGCGGGAAATTTCAGGGAGATGAGTGAGGAAAAGTAAGAGTAGGAAAGGAAGTTTCAGAGCAACTGAAAGGCCCCGTTTTCTAATCAGCTAGACAATTTTGTCCAGAGTTCATCCAGCCTATTTTTTAAAAAAAGCCCTCCTTAATTCTCAGGCAGTGTTAGGTCCCTGTACTTCCATGCTCTTTGTCCCAATTTATTTTGTCTTCTGTTGTCACACTGGGGTGCAGGAGGAGATAATTCCTGTTTTCTGCTTTGTAAAACCTTGAACAACCGTTCAAAAGAAAAATGTTTCTATGAATGAAATGCTTTCCAAGGGTTTGGGAGCTAGATTAGAAAAGTTTAACATCAGTTAAACAGACCACGGGCTGTTTTATCCTGAAGATAGACGCGGCAAACACCTCAAGGCTGATGGTCTAATTGCAGCTTGATACTCAGTTTGAGGCTTGGAGACTCTGCTCTCCACAGCCTGAGTAACTCTCTGAGTGCTGACTTGGGATCTTAATGACCCCTTATTTACTCTTTAGTGAGATGTCTAATGAAAAAAAAGTTGTTTCACTCTTTTACCAGGAAAGGCGCATGGAAGCTGTGGGGCATAGGAATTACAGAATTAAGAAAAAATAATACCTATGTACAGTTATATCGAGTACCTACTTACCTCTGCAGAGTGCCAACAGCTTTGGAGCATATGGAAGGATTGAGTAACCCAGTCCTTGTCCTCAAGGGCTTTCTTCCCATCCTCCTCAAAAAGGCAAGTCCTGTGCTGATGAAGTAGGTAGAAGGCCATATTAAACAATAAAATTAAATGTTAAACAACATGACACTGTCCACAAGTGCAATCGTTGTTGGAAACAAGGAAAGATAATATAAGCAGCGTATTTGAGGAAGGAAGAAGCCAAATGGAGACGGATCCTGAAAAGGTAGAAAGAATCAGGTGACCACGCGAGAGTAAATTTAAAGTGGATAGAATGAAGCTGCCGAGCTGTGAACGTGCACCAGAGATGGAAATTGCTCAGTGTGGTAGGGGGAAACCATCCTGTCTATTACTACACACATCTCAGGCATCCTCAGAATCATTTCAAAGACAGCACCTGCCTCAAAGACATATTTAATTAAAAGAAAAATACGTAACAGAATATACTGGATATGCTGTACTGCAGTAATTAATTGCAAATGCCACTCAAATTTTAAAAAAAATGAGTAGTACTTCATCCATCTTTAGTCATCAGTATCTTACAAAATCCATGTAAACATATTTTCCAAATGATGAGGATTTATTTTTTTTAAATGGAAAAAAAGGTTTGGTAATTTACCTAATTTTATGAGGATAGACACTCAAATTCAACTCACGATTATTTAGTGCTATTTATCCTTCCTACATAGGAGCCCTGGTAGCACAATGGTTGCTACTAACCAAAGGGTTGGTGAATTGAACCCACCCAGTGGCTCCGTGGGAGAAAGAACTTGTGTTCTTCTTCTGTAAAGATTGCAACCAAGAAAACCCTATGGGGCAATTCTACTGTGTCACGTGGGATTACTACGAGTCAAAATCGACTTGACAGCACACAGTAACAACAAATATTCCTTCCACAGCGTTTTCTTTATATGTTACTCTTGACTTTAGTTTTTTTTAGAAAACGTGAAGACGTTAACACCATTTGAGAGAGAAAACAAAACAGAGCTTAGAGTTTTAAGTAATTTATATAAACTGGTGTGTTGTAGGAAACCCTGGTGGCATAGTGGTTAAGAGCTATGGCTGCTATCCAAAAGGTCGGCCATTTGAATCCACCAGGTGCTCCTTGGAAATGCTATGGGGCAGTTCTACTGTGTCTGATAGGGTTGCTCTGAGTAGAAATCGAGTTAACGGCAGTGTGTTTTTTTTTTTTTTTTTTTTTGGTGGGTTGTGGAACTAGAATTTGAATACAAATCAATGCTCTGACTCTTCCTTTTTTTTTTTGCTTCCATATTTTTTTTATTTCTTTACCACATATTTAATAGTCACTCAATGGGTTATTGTTGTTGTTAGTTGCCATCGAGTCAGCTCCTACTCGTAGTGACCCTATGCACAACAGAAGGAAACACTGTCTGTCCTGCGTCATCCCCACTTGTTGTTATGCCTGAGCCCGCTGTTGCAGCCACTGTGTCAGTCCATCTCGTTGAGGGTCTTCCTCTTTTTTCTGACCCTCTACTTTACCAAGCATGATGTCCTTCTGCAGGGACTGATCCCTCCTGACAACATGCCCAAAGTATGTGAGACGCAGTTTCACCATCCTTGCTTCCAAGGAGCATTCTGGTTGTACTCCTTCCAAGACAGATTTGTTTACTTTTTGGCAGTCGATAGTATAGTCGATATTCTTTGCCAACACCACAATTCAAAGCTGTCAGTTCTTCTTCACTCTTCCTTAATCACTGTCCAGTTTTCACATGCATATGTGGTATTTGAAAACACTGAGGCTTGGGTCAGGCATACCTTAGCCTTCAGGGTGACATCTTTGCTCAATGGGTAGCAATTACTTATTTAGAAACTGGGTGTACAGGAGTGAAAGAGGCTACAACATGAATGAACGTTGTAAATATTATGCTGAGTGAAGTCAGTTAGTTCCAAGAACAGAGGGAGGGGGAAGGAGGAAGCCATTGCATAGGGGCACTGAGCATGCAAAATATTTGAAATTGCAACTTTTTGTTATATATATACCTACCACAATAAAAAATGAATAATAAATAAATACGTGTGGTGTGTGTTTGTGTATAAACTAAAACTACAGTGGAAGAAACAGGTACTGAACAATTTGAAAGTGTGTTTATGTGTATACATGTGTATGTGTTTATATATGTTCATTTATCAAGCATGCACAGCCAAATAGTGCTATGAATAAAATTACACTCTCATACACACGAATTCAAGTAGGGACAAGAGCTACTAAGAAAAGTAAAGTGGGGTAAGGTGATAAAGTGTGGAGCAGATGAGCGAGTGGTGGGATCTGGTTCAGCATTTGAGAGCCAATGTGGATACTGAGGAAGGAGGGTCAGACTAAATACGGCCTTTGCCTTAGTGGTTAAGAACTCAACTGCTAACCCAAAGGCTAACAGTTCAAATTCACCAGCCACTCCTTGGAAACCCTAAGGGGTAGTTCTACTTTGTCCTATAGGGTTTTTATGAGTCTGAATAAACTCAACAGCAATGAGTTTCAGTTCTTTAGGAGTCCTGGTGGTGCAGTGGTTAAAGCAATTGAGTGCTAACTATAAGGTCAGTGGTTCAGAACCACCAATGGCTCCTCGGGAGAAAGATGTGGCAATCTGCTTCTGTAGAGATTTACAGCCTTGAAAACCCTATGGGGTTGCAATGAGTCAGAATCTACTCGACAGAGGTAGGTTTGAGTTTAATTTTTGGTGTGGAGTTTGAGTTTTATTTTAAGGGTGAAGAGGAATTGTTTAACATATTTAAGCAGAGTGGTGGCATGAATGGATTTTCATTAAATCAGTCTAGCTGTTGTGGTGGGGCAAGAATGGAAGCAAGAAGGCCGGTTAGGAGAGTTTCAGTATTCAGGATGAGAAACCATGGTAGCTTGGTTGAAAGCACTAGCGCTGTCTGTTGACTGATTCCATATTCATGGAGCACACTGACATGATGACAGACAAAAAGGTTACAGTGAGGTTTGAAGACCTTTCATGTAGGGACAAACTCTAGTACATTCTTAAGTGGCACCTGATGTCGTCATTGCATTATCACACATATGGTGGTTGTCCATAATGGGCTGCTCAAGACATGGTTAGCATAAACTTAGCACATGTATTTTAGAAAGTAACAATGTATATGGTCAAAAGAATCAGACAGTCGTGGTTTTGAGCCTTTACACAGACAATTATCATGTCCTTGGAAAAATCCGTAACGGACACACGATATGCACACAAACCCCCTTCCACACTGCCCCTCTTCAAAGAATTTCTTGCTGCGGAGCTGTGGGGATTGGAGGGTATAGTGAACAGACATCTTACAGCTGTCAAGTCCTGTAGTGTCAGCCTCAGCTACACAAAGTATTCTCCTTTTAGGTCACACCCTTACTGGGGAAACCCATTTCCATTTCCGGTGGTTGAATGAGGTGTGGGCATAAAGATCCAGCTATTTCAATACAATATGGGTCAACCCTGACAGGCAGATTTTGCTCCAGAACCCCCTATTGTTTAGACAAGCCTTTGTTGGGCTTACATGGCTGTTCACCTCCTCCCGCTGCCCAATCTGGCTTCCTTTTCTTTTGTTTCACAAATGTTGATTCCTAATAAACATCTTGCACCCTAAACTATCCTGCTTCTGTGAAATGAGAATAATAATACTTCTCCCATATCGCTAATGCATGGGTTAGATGAGATGATGTCAATAGATTGTGTATTACAGTGCTTGACAAACAGTTGTTGTTGTTAGGTGTCTTCGAGTTGGTTCCAACTCATAGCGACCCTATGCACAACAGAACGAAACACTGCCCGGTCCTGCACCATCCTCACAAACAGTAGGGACTCATTAAAAGTTAGGTACTGTCATTCTCATCCCTCACCTGAATTGTTGCAATAGTCTTCAGGTTATTATTATCCTTCTAATCTGCTGTTTTATAATTTAGAAACTAGTTAATAGAATGTATCAGAATTGTGTGAAAAATAAGAGTCATTAAATCTGGGTGAAGGCCTAGGGAGCTTTCTGATGACCAAAGTGCATAGATTTTCCAAAATCAATTTTGAAATAATTTTCAGCTATGAAATATAGAATAGCAATTTCAAGGTATCTGAATACTGAATAAGGGCACTTTGGAGAAATTGCTACTTTCTTCCATTCGTTCATGAACTAATAAAACTGAGAAGACTGGAGACAGACAATAAACAGATAAAAAAAAGATTATTAGCCATTCCTCAAAAGCTAAGCTAATTTTTATGAATGGAGTTGTCTCCCTAAACCAGAATAATCAATGTCACCTAGGAACTTTGTTAGAAACACAAATTCTTAGGCTCCATTGTCATCCTACTAAGCCAGAAATTCTGGGGGTAGGGCACAATAATCTATTTTAAAAAGCCCTGTAGGTAATTCTGGTACATCTTAAAGTTAGAGAACCACTGGGCTAGAGTATACATGAAAGGACATGAAGAGCCATTTTATCCTTTGGCCACTGCAGGACAGAGTTTAGAACCTACAAGTATTTCAAGGTCTTAACTGACATATTTGAGACCTAAAAGAAGAAAAAAACTATGTGCATATGTTTTTAAAATTTTAAAA
The DNA here is from genome assembly GCF_024166365.1 of Elephas maximus indicus. Taxonomy (NCBI): domain Eukaryota; kingdom Metazoa; phylum Chordata; class Mammalia; order Proboscidea; family Elephantidae; genus Elephas; species Elephas maximus. The sequence continues at coordinate 51,423,060 of NC_064829.1, read as the reverse complement.
AATTAAAAATTAATTGATGCTTAAATAAAAATAATATTCTGTCTCATGTTAATAAGACAACAGTTACATGACTCAATTATTTATATACTTTGTATATATATTTATCAGTATGTGAGTGTGTGTGTACAGTATGGAATTACCTGTGGTCATCAAGTCAAGTTGATTTCGACTCACAGCAACCCTGTAGAACAGAGTAGAACTGCCCCCATAGAGTTTCCAAGGAGCACCTGGTGGATTTGAACTGCTGACCCTTTGGTTAGCAGCCATAGCACTTAACCACTACACCACCAGGGTTTCCACAGTATGGAATTAGGTAAATCTAAATATGTTTGAGATAGAGTGAGCGGGCTTTCAAAAATAAGATTGCCTAGTATCTACAAAGCTCCTAAAATGATCTTAGTGGCATGAAACATTTATGTTCAAATATCCTGTCTTCACTGATGAAAATATTGCAGATTAAATCAACTTTACAGGCAAATCTGTAATATAAAACTAAATTTTATTATATAAATATTAGACGCCTAAAAGGCTTTCCATTTGGTAGTTTCACGTTGCATTGCAAAAGAGGTTGTGTCTGCTCAACTTGAACTGATGTTGTAACTGCCACTTTCCTTACTTATTCAAATCGTGTTACACTGAGTTGTTTGGTTTTCATGGATCATTGACTGCATTTGTAAAATTGACAGGTCGGTGAAGGGATGTGGAAATCAGATTGTTTCTTTTTAAAGGAAAGAGAAAAGAAATGTATGAGAATCATATTGGTTGCATGAAATAAAGTCCAAGACTACAAAATTACTTCAAATTATCTCTGATGATTTTTGAAACCAATCACTTAAAAGAGTTGCCTCAAAAGAAAGATCTATCAAGTGGGTGAGGTTTTAAATTTCTGATAATTTTTTTCAACTCTCAGTCTTTTGACTGTACCCAATAAATGTGTGTGTGTGTAGGTATATTGAAGACTCAGGACAAATCTGTAAATTCAAAGAAATGATCTTCATCGGTTGAATTTCACACACTCTGAAACGGAAACATTTATTGTTTGAACATTGCAATTTTTTTGACATCACTTAATTACATGTTTAGGAAATTACATAATCCACCTTGTTTTTGAACTTTCACTTTTGAAATAAATATAGAATCACAGGAGGTCACAAAGAAATGATCGAGAAGTTCTGTGCACTCTCCCTCCAATGTTAACATCTTACACGACTATAAAACATTATCAACAAAAAATCAACATTGATGCAATCCATAGAATTTATTCAAATTTAACCAATTATACATGCACTCATTTGTGTGTGTGTGTGTGTATGTGTCTGTGTGTATAATTCTATGCAATTTTATTGCATATGTAATTTTGATTAGCCACGGTCACAATCAAGATACTCGAGTAAACCATCACCGTAAGACTTCCTCATGTTAACCCTTATAGTTGCATCCATCTTCTCTCCAGCCCAGTCTCTAACTCCTGGCAGCCACAAATTCAATAGCCCATTCTCCATCTCTATATTATTTCTCAATTGTTTCATAAATGGAATCATGTAATATGTATCCTTTGCTATTGACTTTTTTATTACACTCAGCATAATTTCCTTCAGGTTTATCCAAGTTATTATGTTTATCAGTAGTTTTTCCTTTTTCCTACTGATTACATTCAGATTTGTGTGTACCACAGTTTGTTTATCCATTCACCCTTTGAAGGACATTTGAGTAGGTTCCAGGTTTTTGGCTTTTATGAATAAAGCTGCTATATTCACATACAATATCTGTGCAAAAATAAGTGTGCAATTTTCTAAGATAAATGCCCAAGGGTGCAATTGCTGGGTCATATGGTAATTCCATTTTAGGTTTTGAAAGGTGTATTTTCCGGAGTGTTTGTACTGTTTTAAATTCTCACTAGCAATTTATTAGTAATCCATTTTTTCCAAATTCTGGCCAGTATTAGATTTTCATTTTAACAATTTGATAGAGTGATATCTCATTGTGGTTTTAATTTATGTTTCTCTAATGACTAACGAAATTGAACATCTTTCATGTGTTTCTTTGCCTTTTTTTTTTTTTAAACTCTTTGTTTTTCAGTCACCATGACTTATCACATTTACTTCTGGAAGGAGGTTAAAAAAGACTTGAAATCTCACATCAAATTAATCCATTCAGGAGCTGAGGTGATTGGAAGCTGGGTTACAGACCCTATGAGGTCATGTCTGTATTTAATTCACCCTTATTTGGATGTTTGGGCCCCAACCCAAATCCTGGGGGTAGGAGGTGTTTTCTAGCCACCCCCTCCTTGGCAGGCCCTAAACTCTCATTTTTGCCCCCAGTCCTGTGATTTTGTCTGAGTGCTGTTGAGTTTCTCAGTGAAAGAGCACAAGCCTCCGTGGGCAAAGCAGCTCTGGACTTCTGGCTCCTTACTTAGCTTTCATTCTTCTACATTCTTCTTCATTGCCTTCATAACTCTCCAGTGCCTTCAGGCAATTGTTTTTTTGCATTTCGACCAGCTCTATTAGCGTGTTTCAGCGGCAGAGTTGGCCCAAATTACCTTACCTACTATTGCCATAAATGAAACTCACACTCACATTTTAGTGACTCTTCTATTCTTTCGCCAGAAGACTCTCTTCTAAAGTGTTTCAAGGCTGTAGGTTCTGTACATACTGTAGATATTCCAAGTTGACCATATATTAAGTTGAATGCAAATGAATATGTTTGAATTTTAAATATTTTTTTAAAAGATTTGTGAGTTACTTTTTCCAGGGGCTGACCCCTGAAGACCTACTATCTTGATACAAGCCAGGAATACACCCATTGACCCCATATACGGGTTAGGAGAGGCAGTAGCCACCTTAGTAGACGGTAGAAGTGGGTAAGGCCGAATCAGTCACCGACAGGTGAGGCAGTTGTTATGCTAGATTCTTCTAGCCTGTGTCATATACCCTTTGAAGATTTCTTCTTTGAGCCTGTGCTTTGTTTTTCTCCATTTGCGAATGTGATGTCTTTTTCCCTTGCACTCAACCCTTCCCGTAGTCTACAGAAACCCCAATGCCCTGACCCATTTAAAAGTGGTCCTTCCCACCCCTCAAGCCAAGTTCTTTCATTGTTCCCCATCTCTTGAGTCTTAAACTATTACCATACTAAACCATTTACTGATCACTGAACAGCACAAAATGATGTGTTCTTGTTGTATCCCTATACTTTTTAGTGCTTCTGCTTCTGCTCTTTTCGCACTGTCCAGTATTCATTGGCTTATTCATCTGCCTATACAACCTGTGTGTGCATTTGATAAAGGAAGAAACTAGATTACATAAAATCAGAAAAAAAAAAATGTTTTTTGAAGGAAGACTTTTTTTTTTTAATTAAGGAAACATTTTTTCCCCCTTTTTTTGAATGAAACACAAATCGTTAAAGGTAGGAAAGAAACAGAACATTTGAGCTAACAGCCCCATCGCACGTCCCCTTGCTAAGAAAAGGCAATTCAGAAATAAATAAGTACCTCCTCTGAAAGCACTGAACCTTGGAGATGATGATGAAAATGGTGAGAGAAGGAGACAGATAACTGGCAGGAAGCTTGGTCAAGTGCAGACCTTGAGTGTAGTATAAGGAGATTGGAAATAACTGGAAAAGCTGCGTTCCTTTCACTAGTGGGTTTCTTAATGGAGGAAACAAAGCCATTTTCATAATTGTCAGACACATTCAGGGGCAGGCAACTCAGGTTTTGAAATAATACAGTGTTCTACACAAAGCAATCTATCAGTGTTGCCACAAGAACAAGAATAATCTCCAATTAAAATTATCCTAAGGAGCAGCAGGACAGAGGATGGAAAGGGGGTGGCTCTTCTCAAAGAAAACTGCAAGCTCAGAGGCATAGTTTGAGTTTCTAAAGTATACCATGCTACTGTTTGTTTAAATTAAAATTTATCCTTTTATCTTCTTCTAAAACTTGTTTTAATTAGAAAGGATCAAAGAATAAAGACCCTGTTCTTGTAATCAAAGGGGGGGTTTTCTTATTTAAAAAAAAAAACTCACATAGTTGTAAATAACTTTAATGTAATGTGATTTTAGCAGTTTTACAAATCTATTTTGTTGCGTATCAGTATTATATGTGCATGTGTAGACATGAGAAATTATGAGAGACAGGTTTGGTTTTTATTTTGAGAATAAAAGAAAACTTATATTATTTATGTCCTGCCTGGTGACAGATAGAGCCAGAATAATGGGTAGAGCATATAACTGCGTACATACTGGGAGTTCAGGCCATCCCAGATGCTCCCAGTCACAGAACACATCCTCCGTCTTCTAACTGAAATGTGGTATTCAGTATTGGAGGACTCGTACTTTCATTCCAGGGGAGAGACAAGGCTTAAAATAAAAACGATCCTGGAAGAAGATATGTCTAAGCAGCTATATATATCTAAAATACCTCAGTTACTTTTGTTTAATAAAAGGTAAACTATTGTCTGTAAATGTAAGCCCCTCTTTTTACCTCTTCAGACTTTATCCCACGTTCTGTTATACTAAAGCAAGCCTCCCATTTATTCTCTATTTTCTCTCTTTACTTTTTATCACTAGCCCTAGACTCTGGCTGTTTTAGAGCAGAGATAATCAATATCATAAAAACATGTTTTTAGGTTCCATCAAGTCAGTTCCGACTCAGAGCCACCCTATGTACAACACAAGGAAACACTGCCCGGTCCTGCACCACCTCACAATCGTTGCTATGTTTGAGCCCATTGTTGCAGACCCTCTTTAAGGGTCTTCTCTTTTTTGCTGACATACAAAATGTATATACCTATAAATAGTGTGTATTGCTTTACCTATTTGTAAAATTTAAATAAATTATCATATGGGGTATGTGTATATCTATAGATATACATACATATTTATGGATACAGGTGTATATATATATATAATTTATATGCAGCCTGATTTTTGGCAATCTGAATGGGTGTAGAATGGCACTTTATTGTAATTTTAATCCACATATCTCTGATTACTAAAGTGGGTGAGCAGTTTTTACTGCATTTGTTTGCTATTTGTGTTCTTCTGTGAAATATTTAATCACATCTTCACCTATTTTTTACTTCTTAATCAAGTTCAATTACATTAAAATAAAACTTCTTATTAAAAAATGCCATAAAGAAAATGAAACATAAACCGCAAATTAGAAGATAGTATTTGCTACATACCCACTCATCACTGTATACATGCACACACGTATACCTAAGCAGATACTTGCGTATATACATATGTATGCGTATATTTACAAATATACATACAGAATATATACATTTTTAAAAATCACCTTTTATTTAGCACAGAAACTTAGTTCTTCCTAGTTCCCTTTTCTTTAGTTTGATATAATACAGTTTGATATAATTTACCCCCAATTCTGCTCCCCTTTCCTTTTCTTCCCAGTCCTTCTGGGTACTTACCTTCTTGATGTAGTCTACCATTTAGTGCTGACTTATAATTTTTTTTTCTTTTTTTTTTGGAGATGTTTGGTGATAAAACTTTTTTTTTGTTTTTAGTTTTCCTATGTATGAGAGTGTCTAAACTTCTTCTTTAATGAGAATAAGATTTGCTACAAACAGAGGTTGACAATTCTATTTTCTAAGCATTTTGCATGTATTTTCCCTATGTCCTCTGGAATCTCTTGTTGCTAGTGGAAAAAAAAATGCTGTTATTAGATTATAACTCATTTTTAAAGAAAAGTATTTGCTATAATTTTAATTTGCAGTATTTTAATTTGGGACTCTAAAAACCTCTGTTTAATCTCAATTTTTTCATTTCTGTTTTTGTTCCATATTTTCTTGGTTTTCCTTTATGTTAACCTTTTCTAATATACTTATTTCATTTTTTTTCCCCCAGGGGATACATCTATTATTGTACTTTCATAGAAAGGGATACTCCCATTTGTTGATTTTGCTGGCAATGAAGACACTCATTTTTTCCTAAAAGCTTTAGAATTTTAATTTGTAAGCACCTCTTGAATTAGAGTCTCTCTCTTTCTCATCCTCTCTCTCTTTTTCTCCCCTCTCTCCTCCGTGTTTTCTGCTCTTTTCCTCTCTGTTTTTCCATGCATTTACTTTTTACTCTCTGGCTCTTTAGGGTTTTATGGAAATCCTGGTGGCGTGGTGGTTAAGTGCTATGGCTGCTAACCAAAGGGTCGGCAGTTCGAATCCACCAGGCACTCCTTGGAAACTCTATGGGGCAGTTCTACTCTGTCCTATAGGGTTGCTATGAGTCGGAATCCACTCAACGGCACTGGGTTCGTTTTTTTGTCCTGTTTATCTGTGTCCTCATTTTACAACCAGGTCTTTGGAAGGTGACTTAGGGCACCTGTCTTACGGGTATATGCCATCATTGGTTCCTGAGAAAGGGATAGCTTAGCCAATGCGACTATCTCTGCTCCTCTTATAATCTAGAATGCCTGACAATATATCTACAGAAGCTAAGGCCGAGGTTTATGCCTCCTTTCATGGGTAGGAGTGCTCTGCTAATGCCTTTCTGCAAGCCTTTGCTCAGCATATGTCCACCCATGTGTGTGTTGTGTGTGTGTGTGTGTGCGTGTGTGTGTGATGCGCTTCAGGTCTTGTTATTCAACATAAAATGAGCTTTCACCATCAATGGCTGCTTCAGGAATCACAGAACAGTTCTCATTTAATGCAGTAATTTCTGATCATTTCTAGTACTTGAAGATACTTATTAGGGGTTTGAGCCTAGATATATTATGTTGTGTGTATGTGCGTGCGTGCATGCATGTGCACACATGCCCAAATGTGTATTTAGTTTACCAATTCTACCTATTTGGAATTAAGCATGAGCTCAGATGCCATTTTGAAGGACTATGCTATACTTTATCCCTATACTAGAAAGGGGTCATTTTGAAAAGAAAATTGATACGGAGTTTGAAAGCTGAATGGTCTGTTCTGAAGACAAATGTTAGCATTTTTATTTCTTGGCCCAGGATTTGTCCTGGTGGCAAGGATCTTTCTCACATCATCAACATCATCAAATATATACAGTTTTCCTATTATGTAAAGGTGCTAAACCAAACCAAACCCATTGCTGTTGAGTCGATTCACACTCACAGTGATCCTGTAAGACAGAGTAGAACTGCCCTACGGAGTTTCGAAGGAGCACCTGGTAGATTCGAACTGCCAACCTTTTGGTTAGCAGCTGTAGCTCTTAACCACTACACCACCAGGATTTCCATGTAAAGGCGATAGAGATACAAAAAGTAGAGCAAATGATACCAGGACAAATGGAGCCTTGGTTGGGCAGAGAGAATTTATCCACTGTAGGATAATTAAAAAATCCAAGAACAGTCTACAAGCTACCAGGGAAAGGCACAGACAAATTTCAGAGAAAGAATAAACTTAATTGCAATAAACCCCAAATAAATGATCCAAATTTGGATTATACTGAAATTGTATGGATCTTTGGGCTCTAAGTAGATCAGGACCAGAGCCTATCAAAGTCTTGGTGCATGGCTTAAGGCTTTAGAGGTGTTTCTGGCCCATGTATTTATTTATCCAATTTCTCTCTCTAGGTAGATACTTAATTTGCAACCCAGAGACTCAGGATGTGATGGAAACATATTGGATGGAATTCTAGCTCTGAGCAAGTCATCTCAGCATCTGTACTTTAGTTTTCTCAGCCCTAAGTTGAGGTTAAAATGGGCTCTTCTTTCTGTGTGTGAAATTCTTATAAGGACCACAGTAATACATGTGGAAGTTGCTTCAAGATGCATAAAAATGTACGTTTATAAATCATGATTGAATGTGCCTCATTTTGATATTCTACAATTGCACTGTCTTATAGTAAGTGGGATGTAGACTTGTCTCTCAAAAATCTAGAACAACATAAAATTGGGACTCATGTACCAGTCATCTTTGTAGCTCCAATCTCATCACAGTGTCTGACACACATTATATGCGCTGTAAGCGCTGACTGATGAATGAGTAGAAGGATAAATGACCTGTCTTTGTGGTCATTCATATGTGCGTCTTATGTCAAAATGCTCATCTAGACCAGCCTCTTTGTTTTGATTATTATGGTTCCCCAAGTTCAGCATTTGCTGAATGTTTGGATAGCATTCTTATCCTGGCCACCAGCACATGAATAATTCACTCAGATAGGAACCTTACCCAACTTGACTTTCTACCTCTCCTATCATACTGGGAATTATTGCACATAATTGGCTCTAGTTCCTGGGAGCTAGAGATAATTTTTATTTTTTCCTCTTTATTTTATAATAACTCTAGTATTATGTATTAAAAACATGGAGACAATGAGGTGAAAGAGGTAGAAAAGCATGGAGGATAATGAAAAAATAAAGGTACTCAACATTGAGAAGCTGTCTATTTTGCACTAATAAGGTAAAGATGAACATTTTGATATATATATTTTTTCCATTTGAGGATCTATCTAAAAACTGTTGTTTTATGTGGGGCAACATTCCCATAAACTTGTTTCAAAGCTTCAATGATTTGGGAAGATGTCCACTTGAGTTTTGTTAAAATTTTGATATTAAACCTGACCTTAAAATCATTTCCTCCTCCCATGGCACAAAAAGTATTCTTTTTTTTTTTTTGAAGGCGCCCTAACAAGACTAAGACAAATGTATTGCTGAGAGAACTTGTCTGCAGTCATCCACTGATCATAGAGACATGTTTAAACACGTTTTGTTTGGAATAAACCCATGCGTGTATGAACTGGGGCCCTAATAGCAATACTTTCTGACTTACCCTCGTATATCCAGCAACTTTTCTCTCCAATTCTCAGTAACACTCATTTCCTTTATTTTCAGTGTTGACATCACCTCTTTCTTGATTACATCTGTCATATCTTTATCACCATCTTAAAACTTCTCTGTGTATTTACACATCTCCATTATGATAAACTTTAGTAGCATTGCTATCATAGTAGAAGTAGAAATACTCGTTCCATTAGCAATAATATTGACTATTTTCTGGGAATAAATACACTAAGTACTTAAGAAACTACTTTTATTTAAACTTCACAGTAACACTTTCAAGTTGATATTTTATATACACTTTTATAACAATTTTGAGATATAATTCACATACAATACAATTCACCTTTTTAAAGTACACAATTCAAAGTTTTTTAATATATCCACAAGGCTGTGCAACCATCATCATAACCACTGTGAGAACATTTTCATCCTGACACATTTATACACCTTTTATAGGTAAGCAAATAAATAAACAAGAAGTGATTTTCTTAGTTAAGATAAATAAGGTGTGATTTTCTTATTTAAGATCAGTAATTCTCAAGGACCCTTTATACTCTTAAAATGATTGAGGTTCCCAAAGAGCATTTCTTAATCTATTTCATATCTGTTGATATTTACCATTGTCAAAATCAAAACAGAAAGTTTTAATTTTTGTTTATTAATGAAAAATTCAATCTCTGCTATTCCCCCACATACTTATCTTGTTACTGAAAATACTGTCAACATTGATCTGAAAAAAAATAGAGAATTCTTTAGTAGAACACATATCCTTTTAGGGAAGTCTCTTGTAGAATTTATACCGTCCATCAGTCAGTTTGTCATACTGTGGTGGCTTTTATGTTGCTCTGGTGCTGGAAACTATGCCATCAGTATTTCAAATACCAGCAGGGTAACCCATGGTAGACAAGTTTCAGCAGAGCTGCCAGGCTAAGACAGACTAGGGGGGAAGGCCTGGAGATCTACTTCCAAACATTAGCCAATGAAAACCGCATGGATACATTGCTGGAAGATGAGCCCTCTAATTTGGAAGGCACTCAAAATGCTCAGTGACCACAACGGGCTTGAACGTTCCAAGGATCTTTAAGATAGCACGGTACTAGGCAATGTTTTCTTCTGTTGGACATGAGGTCACCGTAAGTCAGAGCCAACAGGATGGCAGCTAACAACAAAAGCATCAATCGTAGAGCCTTGAACCAGGGAGGTGATAGTGTGGTATTTAGATGTAGCCTTTATACCATCGAAGGGAACCCTGGTGGTGTAGTGGTTAAGCATTAAGTCTGCTAACCAAAAGATCAGCAGTTCAAATCCACGAGGCACTACTTGAAACTCTGTGAGGCAGTTCTTCTCTGTCCCATAGGGTCCAACTATGAGTTGGAACCGAGTTGACTGCAATGGGTTTGTTTTTTTGATTTTTATACCATTGAAAGAAATCCATTCACTAAGAGATATTTGCAGGTAAACTTCTTAGCTTCTTTCCTACTGAGAACTGTGGTATGAGGAAGCTATGCAGTGTAATTTAAAACTTCCCTAAACTTTATTTAAATCTGGAGATTAGCTTAATTTCAACTGCTGCCTGTGTCTGACTCTGTGGCTTGGACTACTAACCTGATTTTCCATTTGGATTCTTGACTCCAAGGTGGGTTTTGTGAAAAGCCCCAGAGACATCATTTTAATATTAAAACTCATTAAATGACTATACAATACCCGTCACATTTGAGGTATTTTAATGATATCTTCAACCTAAAAGAAGCAGAACTTTCCCCAAAAATTACACAGCATTAATTTTGTAGAATGAAAGCATCTTATTAAAAATAAAATTATCTTAAGTTTCTTAATCACACATTTAATTCAGATTAAGACACACAATGCATGCTCTGTAAATACTAATTGATTATTAAATATTGTTATCGGAATTTCATTAATAATTTACAAAATTGGTTTCTGGTTGTTCATTTTTATTAATTGTTTTGAAGTCATATAATTTCATATATATTAATTTAACTTGCTCAATTTAATAATATATGGAATCTATATGTATATATTACCGGGGGTATTGTCCAGCGGTAGAGCACACGCTTAACATGCGTGAGGTCCTGGGTTCGATGCCCAGCACTTCCACTTTACCGGAAACCCTGGTGGCGTAGTGGTTAACTGCTACCGCTGCTAACCAAAGGGTCAGCAGTTCGAACCCGCCTGGCACTCCTTGGAAACTCTATGGGACAGTTATACTCTCTCCTACAGGGTTGTTATGAGTAGGAATCGACTCAACAGCACTAGGTTTTTATATTACGTACAAAAAAAAAATTTTTTTTTATTTTTACAGGTGGTATGTACTTTTATGAATGTTTATTTAAAATTATAAACTGTTGTTAAATGATGTTACATATTTTAATGCCATAAGTAATCAAAATTGTTATGGAAATTTCTTAAATTTTTTTTAGTTCCCACTTGAATTAAACATAGAAATCATAAGGGAAAATACTCTTTCTTGATATGTTTAACTATATGAATATTTCAGGTCATGTTTTCTTAGTTATTTTATAGCTAACTCATCTGAATGATGTGTGCAGAAAAAATTGCCTTGAAATTCTTCCTTTAGAAATGGAAAAAGATGCTACAAGATAGTCTTTGCTTTGAATATTGTAGTATCCGAATTCCAGGTCATGTTCTCACACATTTATATCTTTGGGTGACTCCAGTGCTCAGTATTTACTGAAGGAAATGAATGTCCCAAAGCTGGGCTCCTTTTGCACATCAGATTTGCATTACCTCACTCCTTTGACCATGAGTGAGAATAAGGGTGATCACATCAGGTCTCATGGGTCAGAACCAACATGAGCTGCAGCATTAAGGCTGCAGAAGCTTTCGATAATAGGTACTAGAAGAATGCTATTTCAGGTAATGTGAATGAGCAAATGCTGAAAAACAGCAAAGACATCTGGACATAGAAAGACCATATGAGGCTACTACATGCCACAAGACCTCACTCTCCTTGGAGGGCCTCTCAACTCTCTTATGGGATCTTTCCCTCCAGCCTCTACCTGTCTCACTACTAAGGCCCGTAGTTCAAGCAACTTAATTTTCCATTACATCTCAAAGTTTCTCATATTTCAGTGTGCATGAGAATTGCCCAGGGAGGGTATAAATTTTAAAGATTCTTGTTCTTTACCTGCAGAGATTCAGATTCATTATGTCTTGGATGGGACTGCAGAATCTACCTGAAAATGAGCACTCAAGATGCTGTGGGCCACTATTTGAGAAACATTCTCCAATTTACCATGTCAATCTCCTCCTCGAACCAAAATTACATGTCTTTCTGGTTCCAAAAACTATCAAGTCAGACTTACTGCTGTGACACTGTGACAGCTCTTACCTGTACTCAAATCCTGCTATGGGTTCCTTCTCTACTCCTTTTGACCAGCCTATCAAATTATACCTCTGGTTAAGTCACTTGGACCTTATTTATTCATCCTTTGCTCACTAACCTGTTTATTCTTTATCACTATCTTTGTATGTTGATAACGGCTCAGTCACTTCATGGTTACCTAAATCTGCCCTCTTGTCCGTCATCTTAAAAAATAAGAAAACGGCACCTATATTTCATTTTAAAAATAGTTGTGTTCTTGAGTATGCAGAATTAACTGCTTTTGGGTGACATTCTACAATACTTTCTTCCACTCAATAGTCTTGGTGTTTTTGGCTTCCCAACATCTGCTGTAGATTCCTTTGAGGTCACTTTTAGCCTTTTCTGGTCCCTTCCTTGTTATCAGTGTCTGTTCTATCTAAGATACTGTATACTCTGTTTTATTCAGGAGAATCTCACTTCATGCCTGCTCTCCTGGCATCTGGTCCAGTTTAGCATTTTCCTGAATTTTTCATTTCTTAAACAAAGTACTATTAGAATAATTTTTTTTAATAGTTTTTGAATAGAACCACTTCATATGTATGCCAGCATAATGGAATAAATTTATCCATCAGTAAACAAATATTTTAAAATATATAATAAACTTAGACAAGAATTATCAATAGACCTTAAAACTACTGGGTAAAAACATAATGTTTCTCTGCTGAATATATTTTTAATTAATAGTTGTACAAAATAGAATAGTCCAATTATATTTTTACATAGCAGCTTTTTTTATGTTGATGTTTCCCCAAAGCACCATTATTCTAATGTTGAATTCTGTGTCCAAATGTCCTTCTGCCTACAACTGATTTAAACTTGTAGACTGACAGAATATGAAATATCAATCAAAATATATCTTTTAAAAGAATTCAATCAAAACTGCTAAGATTGTAACATGGAGGAAATGGGAAATGTTTCATTTTCAGAAAATTCTAGTTTGATAACAAGGATCTAGAATACATGTTTAAAGTTCTCAATGTCAAAAAACAGAAAGAGTTTTTAAAAAACTATTTGATGACTTTAATTGGTAACAGTGGTAAGCATTACAAACAATACATGGGATATCTTTGAGGGTCTAAGTATTATGATATAAGGCAATGTCGTTTTGGCAGGGGAAAAAAAATCACTAAAAAAATAAAAAGTGAGAGTGGGGTTAGGAAGTTTTGTTAGAAGTTCCTTATTCATATCCTGTCTCTAACTGCATGAGATTGATATGGCAAAATTTACTTCCTCATCTTAAAAGTCTAGCTGAAGATTTCCTTATTGAGGATAAGAAGGAAACATCTCTCTCTTCTTCTCTGTACTTATACGTGTGGCTTCCCCTCTCACATTGAGATACTCATAACCAAAGAACAGACCACATTTGTTGTTATGCTAGATACCAGAATGGCAAAATGAAAAGGAATTCAACCCATAGACTTAAACTTCTGTATTCAAAGGACAATTATGCTTAGTACCTCAACTTTTTTAGACACACTAGCTTCTACCAACTATCCAATAGTATAGGTACAGAAAGCTCTATCACCTTCTAAGACATATGATTGCTTTATTACACCAAAGGTTAATTTCTTCCATATAACAGTCAATTTTATTTATAAATTCGTGTCATTTAAATTCTAATTATATTTTGAGTCTTATTTTTGACTGTACTAGTTCTGCTATTCCATCTTCTTTTGAGAGTTGACTTCACAGTCTAGTATATATCAGTATCAGAAATATTCAACATCTATTTCATTAATGTCATAATCCAGCCCATATACTGATGGATTGACTATTTTCTATTATCTAACTATATTTACTTTAAATGTGGTTCTGCTAATAACTATATTGTTGGATTTTAACTTGTTCCTTCAGCAGTCAATGAGATTCTTTCATGACCAGCAAATGACCATTAGATAAATTTGTCTTCATTGGAGCTTGAAATCTTCCCATGTTTCTTCAAGCAACTTTTGTGTCTTGGTGATGACAGTGTTCCCACTGGTTTTCCTTTGATTTCTACCAGTATTTGGCCTCCAAGAAATTCATAGTCTATGACATGTTTGCCTTTTGATGGACAATCTTTTTGTTTTGCCAGCTGCCTTGAAGATACTCACTGTTTTCACTCTGCCAGCATCCCTTCTTCTCTCCATTGTCATGTGTCATTACCACAACAGGATACATAGGGAGGTGACAGGAGGGCCATACAGCTGCAAGGACTCAGCTTGTCCCAAACACAGCTTACAATCTCACGATTGACAAATTCCTGTTTCTAAAATTGGTCTTTTAGATGCAAAGATTTCTTGAAGGGATTCATCTTATTGCTTATTCACATTTTAGTATCAACTGTTTTAATTGGCTGAGCTAAGCAACGCTTTTATGGATATGACTTTTGACTGAGTGAGAGCACAAGAAATCAAAGAGGAATAAAAGGATGAGATGTACACTAGCCCAGGATAGAATGGAGTCAATGGATCTTTCTATTGTTGACTCCCTTTTCCTCTTGTCCCTTATATCTTTGTTATAGATACTTGCGTATCCTCTATAAGCAGGAATAGATAAAAAAAAAAAAATCTATTTCAAAGGTGAAATTTTCATTTCTAACATGTTTCATTTCCTAATATGTCCAAACCCATGTCCTTAAGAACCTACAAGCAGACATTTTTTTAAAGAGCCTAATGTAAACCTTAGGACACCTTGTAGTGTAATGATTAAGCACTCAGCTGCTAACCAAAAGGTCAGCTGTTTGAACTCACTAGCAGCTCCAAGGGAGACAAGACCTGTTGATCTGCTCCCACCAAGATTACAGCCTGGGAAAACCTATGGGGCAGTACTACTTTGTCATATTAGGTCACTATGAGTCAGAATCAACTCAACAACACACAACAACAAAAGCATAAACTTTATGTCTCCAAATGTCATGGGCTTTGGATTTTAGGGCTAAGTGGTTATTTATATGCAGTAAAATTTCAATAAAATCTACCTACTGTAGTTATATATATACATATACATATATATGTATATCTATATAGATTTTTTTTTTTCTTTGCCTCAAGACCTGATGGAGGTCAAAGTAGTATGCAGATATATTCAGTATTGGTTCATACTTTGTAACTAATGCAGTTTAGACCACTTTGAAAACAGATTATTAATGTTACATTGCCAATTCAATATGCAGCCTTCTCTCAGGCAAAACTGAATGAGTTAGACAATCTTTTCATATGACAACTCGATTTCAGGTAATTTTATTTAGCCATTTTTATCTCCAGGAAAAGGAGATAGTCTCAGTTTTATTTCTTATAAGCATTTGGTCACTAATGCATATTTTATATACATGATTCTAAAGTCCTTTTACTTCCCAGCAGACTTGCTGTTTTCTCCAATGGCATTTTCAAGTGTGATTTGTTTAGATTTGAAGCAACTCTGGATTCTGCGCATTAAAGGCTCAGGCAGCACAATGGCAGATAAAATTTAATGTGGGCCAAACCCTTTAGCAATGCTGATCTCAACCTCTTAAGCAGGATTATTTTCCCTGAAGCAGCAAGATATTCTAAGTACAGAGTTTTTCTTTGGGGAGGTGGAGGGAGAGGATATCCCGAATCTTAAGAATATGTATAATTCGATGGCCCCAATTAAGCTCAAATTAAAATGTTAGTTCACAAGAATTTCTAAATTATAGTAAATCCAGTCCTGGGATAGATATTTCAGAAAAAATCTTTCACTGCTGCTGGGAAAATGGTTGCCATGGATTGAATTATGTCCTTCTCCCCCAAAATGTGTGTATTAACTTGGTTATGCTATAATTCTCAGTATTCTGTGGTTGCCCTCCATTTTGTGATTGTAATTTTATGTTGAGAGGATTAGGGTGGGATTGTAACGCCCTTACTCAGAGCCAACGTAAAGGGAGCCTCCCTGGGGTGTGGCCTGCACCACCTTTTATCTCTCAAGAGATAAAAGGAAGGCAAGCAAGCAGAGAGTTGGGGACCTCACACCAGCAAGAAAGCAGCACCAAGAGCAGAGCGCGTCCTTTGAACATAGGGTCCCTGTACCTGAGAAGCATCTTGACCAGGGGAAGATTGAGGACAAGGACCTTCCTCCAGAGACCACAAAGAGAGAAAGCCTTCCCCTGGAGCCGATGCCCTGAATTTGGACTTGTAACCTAGCAGACTGTGAGAAAATAAATGTCTCTTTGTTATAGCCATCCACTTGTGGTATTTCTGGTATAGCAGCACTAGGTGACTAAGGCAAAAAGTGCTTAGGCATATGAAAGGGTTTTTAACAATGCAAGGTAGAATACACTAAGTGCTGAATTAGTGCTCCACGTGAGAAGTTTCACAGGTGTTCAGAGGTAAAAAAAATCATAGTGTAGATTAAAGAAAAGGAAACCTGGTGGTGCAACAGTTATGCACTCATCTGTTAAAGGACCCAAAACCTAAAGAAGGGGTAGGCAATTTGAACCCACCGAGGGGCCCTGCAAGAGAAAGACCTGGCGATCTGCTCCTGTAAAGATTCCCATTGCCATTGAATTGACGTACTTATACCTACCTTATAGGACAGAGTAGAACTGCCCCACAGGATTTCCAAAGCTGTAAATGTTCACAGAAGCAGTCTGCTACATCTTTCTCCCGCAGATAGGCTGGTAGGTTTGAACTGCAGACCTTTAAGTTAGCACCAAATGCTTTAAATACTGTACAACCAGGGCTCCTTCCTGTAAAGATTACAGCTTAGAAAACTCTATGGGGCAGTTCTACTCTGCCACATGGGGTCTCTATGAGTCGAAAAATGACACAACAGAGCCTAACAACAATAACAACAACAGATTAAAGAAGGCAAGCATGGGCTTTGGCAGGAAGTAACAGTAACAGATGCAACACTGATCTGGGCCTTTGACTTTGGGTAGGTAATTCATGGTCAATATAAATAAGATACAGATAAAATATTTTTAATTAAGTGAGTAATTTACTTAGAGTTCATAATAATCATTGTTTACAGTCTTTTAATATGGAGATAGAGGACTTTATGACAATTCAGTGAAAGTGTGTGGATGTCTGGACAGTGAGTTTAATACATCTTGAAGTGGCTGGTTTAGAAATATGAGTGTAGTGTTTATTTAGGGTTGAGGCTGAGTGTGGCATTAGGAAAAGGCAAGGAAGGGGAACTACTGGTGCCATTGATGGGTTTCCGCTCTGTTCTTCAGCTTGGACCCCATGCCCTGGACTTAGAATTATCTCTAAACTCTGCACTTATGCAGACCTTTCTTGTTTTAAGCCATTGAATGATGATCTAATTTGAATTGAGTATGCCTCTGGGGTTTTCAACCTCCTCCTTTACCCGGGAGGCTTATTAAGCCATTCCTTCCAAATATAAACTGAATAGTCCCTGACATAACTTCTAGTAAATATAGATTTCTTCATTTTTTCCTATTTCCAGGGATATCTGAGCATCTCCCACAGAATTTTACTCCAGGCAGCTGCCCTGTTGTGCCTTAATCTAGCTCTGTGTTTATGGAAAGTTTAAGAGGACACAGCTAAGACAATTTATCTTTATTATTTTTTAATTTGATTTTTTTTTTTTTTTTTTCAGATTTGACAGCATAGCTAATTGAGTGGGTCTAAAGTATCAGGCTATGTTAATGTCCTTGGCTATTACATAGGAAAGGCCTAAGAGGATGTATATTCTGGAGCTTTTTGATGACTCTAGCAGCCGTAACACTTAACCACTACGCCACCAGGGTTTCCAAGAAATTCTCCCTCCCTCCCTCCCTCCTCTCTCTTCCTTCCTTCTTTGTTTTTTCTTCCTTTCTCCCTCTCTCCCTCCTTTTCTCTCTCTCTAGCTGCATACCTCTCTTTCCCTTTCTTTTCTCCACTCTCTTGTCCCTCCCTCCCTTCCTTCCCCCCTTTCTTGGATTTAAAGAATTATAAAAACTAAATTTCTTGCCAAATAGGGTTTAAGGTATCTAGGAAATGGTATTAAAAAAAAAAAAAAACCTATCTATAATGAGATAAAAACAAAATTAAAATTCTCATTGTCGAGTATGGGGTATGTGTTTGTTTGCTTTTTATGCTACTAGTAACTTAAATGAAAATTTCTGTATGGAAGTTGTTAATACAGTAAAACCTGCGAAACTCGGAACCCGTGTAAGGCAGAAACCTGTCAGAGAAAGAAAACTCAAATATTTTCCACTAAAACGAGCGATAGAAAAGTGGTAAAGCTTCACCCTATCAAAGGCAGAAAACTTGTGAGACCTGCAAAAATAAGGCAATTTCATCACAGGTTTCACTGTAATAGGATAGTGATAATGAATAGTCCAAATAAAGAGTAACCATTCTCCCTAAAGCACAGAGACACTTAAAGTTGGAAAGTATTATAGTGGTAAACTATCCTGAAGCTCTCATTTTTAAATTGAACCCACTAAAGTCAAATGATTTTCCTGAGGTCATCTCACTGGTGGCTGGAAATGGTGTCCAAATGACCTAGCTTCTTGCTTGATAATAAATGCAGATACCATAATGGCTAAATGTATCAATACATTTAATGATAATTTAAAGAAATCGTTCAAAAGAAACTGATCATTTGAAGGAGATGGAAGGGGGTTTCATCTCTTCAGATATGTGTCCTTTGTAGAAAAGAAAACAAAACATACGTATAGCACAAGGGCAAACACTGTTAACTGTGTGGAAATTCTGATCCCTACTTGACAGTATTCAGAGTAATGGAGTATTAATGGCAGCACAGCCTCATGTTCTTTCTGTATTTCTCTGCCCCTTTGTTGTCAACACAGGTGCCTGCTTATGTTACATGAGACACGGAGTGCATGTTTATCTTCTGTAATTGTATGTATAAATGTTTGATAGCAGTATACATTTTTAAAAGGAAGCTTGTCAATAATGTGTCCATCACAAAATCATTTTTCTCTTTAGCTTTGAGGCACGTTTGCCATTCACCAGCCCATTATAAAAGAAACAGATCACTGATTTTTGAGTTGGGGCATTGAAAATCTACCACCTTTGTTCACTTAACACCTCCATTGGAATTAATATAATTAAGAACATAGGTCCTTGATCATACCAGGGATGCCAAGAAATTAAATCTACATGACATATTCAATGGCAAGCCTGCTTTATTTATTTTATCACAAGAAAGCAATGCAAGTAGCTACATCAAACTATTGGTAAAATGATATAAATAAAATAATACATCTAAGGTGAAGCCCAATGGTTCCATCCCACTGTACATGGAGTCGCCATTAGTCAGGGAAGACTCAACAGCAGCTAACAACGACGAGGTGGAGTGATACTGGAAATTTTAGCATGTGAAAAGGTAAGGAATCCTATTTGTGTAGAGGTTATTCAAATTTACTTACATACTATAATGATGCTTTGATGGATACCGCTAATGTTGAATTAGTAGAATCTCTTCATATATCAATACCTGAGGAAACTGGATCCCTTCGGTATTCATTTATTTTTGAAACAGCATAGACTAACTTCTTCTTTATATAACAGATACAATTGACTGAAATACTGTCCATTATATTAAAATGCATTTTAATTTTTATTTAGAGTATGTTATTTCTCTTACTTTCAGAGTTTCTCAAAAAAGTTTTTTCCAGGCATGACTCAACAAGTAATTTTGAATGGTCAAAGCCATTAAAAAAACAAACAAACTGTTGTGCAGTCAATTATGACTCATAGAGATCCTATAGAGCAGAATAGAACTTCCATATAGGGCTTCCAAGAAGTAGCTTGTGGATTAGAACGGCCGACCTTTTGGTTAGCAGCCAAGCTCTTAACCACTGCACTACCAAGCCTCTGGTCAAAGCCACGCTACAAGGGAAATAAGGATGCTCCCTGCTCTCTATTGTTTATAATCAAATAAAGGAAATGATACCAAAATGTAATAAACTTTAGCTGAAGGCAAAATGTGGTTAAGAGTTAAAGTATATTCCCAAAGAGTCATTTATGTTCAGGGAAAGGAAAGTCCATTTAGGTGGGTAGGCAGGGTTGCCTTCTGTGATAGTTAAGATTGTGTGTCCACTTGGCTGGGTCATGATTCTCAGTGTTTATATGTGATCATGCCCATGATGGGATCTGCTGTGAGTAGCCAATCGGTTGAAAGGGAGTTTCCTTGTGCGTGTGGCCTACATCCGAATATATGTGGACGTTCTGGCTTTTGCCTGCTCTGGATCCTGCAGCTGCGTCCTGTTCATCTGATCTCCGGTTCTCGAGACTTGAGCTAGGAGCTTATCCACTGATCTTGGGATTCCTTGATCGTCACAGCCTGTGAACAAGAGCCCTGCTCTCTGACCTGCCAATCTTGGGTTCAACAGCCCCTGCAGCTATGTGAATCAGGAGAAACCTCTATCCATATCTACAGACTTGGGTCTTGCCAGCGTCTAATATCTTGTGAGCCATTTCCTTGATGTAAATCTCCCTATATGTATGTTTATATGCTTTATTGGTTTTGCTTCTTTAGAGAGCCCAGCCTAAGACACCTTCCAATTCTAAGGAAAGGCTTTTGGATTTGAAAGAGTAAAGTGAAGTGTGGTAGATGACTTTGTGTGTCACAAGGCTTGTGTGCCAAATCTTTGGATCCTTCCACAGCACACAGACTTGAAGTATTTATTCCTGGAGTCTATTCCTAAGTAACCCAAGGACCATAATTCCTCAAGATCCAAACATATAACCCCTCTGTTTGGGCAATCTATGTTCTTGCCCAAGCACAGACACTATACCTTAAGAAAAAAAAAAGATTGGACTAAAAACACAGAACCAGCTCCAGCCAAGTGTATATGATCCAAATCTCGGGCTTTCATCCTTACAGGGAACAAGGTGGCTGTAATAATGCAAAGACAGTTCTGATAGGGATCTGACTGCATTTTTTTTAGCAGATTTACTGGAAAAACAAGTTTCCCAGGTCTGATATCTCTGCTTATTCAACAGAGCCCTCACTGACCCACAACAGGGAACTGAGGGCTGAAGCTCCCCAGAGACCACCTAGCCTCTTGCCTTAGGGTTCTAAGGAGGGTGACACCTACCAATCAGTAGAGGTACTTGCATTGGGGGCATAAGGTACAGCTGCAGAGCCCTCCCACCAAGGTGCTATAGGAATAGAGACACACCTACCTCACTGACACTTGGGGGAAGACTGTCAGCATCCTGCCACCCCGGAGTGTGAACCCCAGCTGCTAATAGAATCTGGTGCACACAACTATCACCACTACTTCTCGAGGTGGATAGGTGTTAGGGTGCAGCACACACTTGATGACTCAAAATCAGATTCTACTCAAGAATAGTGAATAGACTCGGGCATATATATCTGGCAACAGCCCAAACCAGCTGGTAATAGGTCATAAGTAAGTCAAGGGCTACAACAAACAAGACAGCACAATCTAGTAGCCCATCCATGTATATTGAAAGAAAACAAAACAAGATAAGACTCAGTGAGCAAATATAGCATAAATCACTACTATATCTTAGTGATGGCTCGGAGACAGCAGTCGATATCAAACCACATAAAGAGGCAGACCATGACAGCTTCTACAACCCCCCAAACAAAAGAATCAAAATCTTCCCCAAAAGAAGATACAATCCTATAATTGCCAGATACAGAATATAAAAAACTAATTTACAGAATGCTTCAAGACATCAGGGATGACCTCAGAAATGAAATAAGGCAAACTGCAGAAAAAGCCAAGGAACACACTGATAAAACAGTTGAGGAACTCAAAAAGATTATTCAAGAACATAGTGGAAAAATTAACAAGTTGCAAGAATCCATAGAGAGACAGCATGCAGAAATCCAAAAGATTAACAATAAAATTACAGAATCAGAAAATGCAATAGGAAGTCAGAGGAGCAGACTCGAGCAATTAGAATGCAGACTGGGACATCTGGAGGACCAGGGAATTAACACCAACATAGCTGAAAAAAAATCAGATAAAAGAATTTAAAAAAATGAAGAAACCCTAAGAATCATGTGGGACTCTATCAAGAAGGATAACTTGTGTGTGATTGGAGTCCCAGAACAGGGAGGGACACAGAGAAAATAGTTGAAGATCTGTTGACAGAAAACTTCCCTGACATCATGAAAGACGAAAGGATATCTATCCAAGATGCTCATCAAACCCCATTTAAGATTGATCCAAAAAGAAAAACACCAAGACATATTATCATCAAACTTGCCAAAACCAAAGATAAAGAGAAAATTTTAAAAGCAGCCAGGGAGAAAAGAAAGGTCTCCTTCAAGGGAGAATCAATAAGAATAAGTTCAGACTATTCAGCAGAAACTATGCAGGCAAGAAGGCAATGGGATGACATATACAGAGCACTGAATGAGAAAAACTGCCAGCCAAGGATCATATATCCAGCAAAACTCTCTCTGAAATATGAAGGGGAAATTAAGATATTTACAGATAAACACAAGCTTAGAGAATTTGCAAAAACCAAACCAAAGCTACAAGAAATACTAAAGGAAATTGTTTGGTCAGAAAACCAATAATATCAGATACCAGCACAACACAAGGTCACAGAACAGAACACCCTGATATCAACTCAAATAGGGAAATCACAAAAACAAATTAAGAATAATTAAAAAAAAATATGCTCCAAACAGGGAATCATTGAAGTCAATATGTAAAAGATCACAATAATCAAAAAGGGACTAAATACAGGTGGCATAGAACTGCCATATGGAGAGGGATACAAGGCGATATAGGACAATACAAGTTAGGTTTTTACTTAGAAAAATAGGGGTAAATATTAAGGTAACCACAAAGAAGTATAACAACTCCATAACTCAAAATAAAAGCCAAGAAAAACGTAACGACTCAACTAACATAAAGTCAAACACTATGAAAATGAGGATCTCACAATTTACTAAGAAAAACGCCTCAGCACAAAAAAGTATGTGGAAAAATGAAATTGTCAACAACACACATAAAAAGGCATCAAAATGACAACACTAAACACTTATCTATAATTACACTGAATGGAAATGGACTAAATACACCAATAAAGAGACAGAGAGTCTCAGACTGGATAAAGAAACACGATCCATCTATATGCTGCCTACAAGAGACACACCTTCGACTTAGAGACACAAACAAACTAAAACTCAAAGGATGGAAAAAAATATATCAAGCAAACAATAAGCAAAAAAAAAGAGGAGTAGCAATATTAATTTCTGACAAAATAGACTTTAAACTTAAATCCACCACAAAGGATAAAGAAGGACACTATATAATGATAAAAGGGACAATAGACCAGGAAGATATAACCATATTAAATATTTATGCACCCAATGACAGGGCTGCAAGATACATAAATCAAATTTTAACAGAACTGAAAAGTGAGATAGACACCTCCACAATTATAGTAGGAGACTTCAACACACCACTTTCGGAGAAGGACAGGACATCCAGTAAGAAGCTTAATAGAGACACAGAAGACCTAATTACAACAATCAACCAACTTGACCTCATTGACTTATACAGAACACTCCACCCAACAGCTGCAAAGTATACTTTTTTTCCTAGCACACATAGAACATTCTCTAGAATAGACCACATATTAGGTCATAAAACAAACCTTTGCAGAGTCCAAAACATCGAAATATTACAAAGCATCTTCTCAGACCACAAGGCCATAAAACTAGAAATCAATAACAGAAAAACTAGGGAAAAGAAATCAAATACTGGGAAACTGAACAATACCCTCCTGAAAAAAGACTGGGTTATAGAAGACATTAAGGAGGGAATAAGGAAATTCATAGAATGCAACGAGAATGAAAATACTTCCTATCAAAACCTCTGGGACACAGCAAAAGCAGTGCTCAGAGGCCAATTTATATTGATAAATGCACACATACAAAAAGAAGAAAGAGCCAAAATCAGAGAACTGTCCCTAGATCTTGAACAAATAGAAAGTGAGCAACAAAAGAATCCATCAGGCACCCGAAGAAAACAAATAGTAAAAATTAGAGCTGAACTAAATGAATTAGAGAACAGAAAAACAATTGAAAGAATTAACAAAGCCAAAAGCTGGTTCTTTGAAAAAATTAACAAAATTGATAAACCATTGACCAGACTGACTAAAAAAATACAGGAAAGGAAACAAATCACCCGAATAAGAAACGAGATTTGCCTCATCACAAAAGACCCAACTGAAATTAAAAGAATCATATCAGATTATTATGAAAAATTGTACTCTAACAAATTTGCAAACCTAGAAGAAATGGATGAATTCCTGGAAAAACACTACCTACCTAAACTAACACATTCAGAAGTAGAACAACTAAATAGACCCATAACAAAAAAAGAGATTGAAATAGTAATTAAAAAACTCCCAACAAAAAAAAGCCCTGGCCCGGATGGCTATACTGCAGAGTTCTATCAAACTTCCAGAGAAGAGATAACACCACTACTGAAAGTATTTCAAAGCATAGAAAATGACGGAATACTACCCAACTCATTCTATGAAGCCACCATCTCCCCGATAACAAAACCAGGTAAAGACATCACAAAATAAGAAATAGCCTTCATGAACATAGATGCAAAAATCCGCAACAAAATTCTAGCCAATAGAATTCAACAACATATCAAAAAAATAATTCACCACGACCAAGTGGGATTTATACCAGGTATGCAAGGCTGGTTTAATATTAGAAAAACCATTAATGTAATCCACCACATAAATAAAACAAAAGACAAAAACCACATGATCTTATCAATTGATGCAGAAAAGGCATTTGACAAAGTCCAACACCCATTTATGATAAAAACTCTCAGCAAAATAGGAATTGAAGGAAAATTCCTCAACATAATAAAGGGCATCTATACAAAGCCAACAGCCAGCATCATTCTAAATGGAGAGAGCCTGAAAGCATTTCCGTTGAGAATGGGAACCAGACAAGGATGCCCTTTATCACCACTCTTATTCAACATTGTGTTAGAGGTCCTAGCCAGAGTAATTAGGCTAGACAAAGAAATAAAGGGCATCCGGATTGGCAAAGAGGAAGTAAAATTATCTCTATTTGCAGATGACATGATCTTATACGCAGAAAACCCCAACGAATCCTCCAGAAAACTACTGAAGCTATAGAAGAGTTTGGCAGAGTCTCAGGTTATAAGATAAACATACAAAAATCACTTGGATTCCTCTACATCAACAAAAAGAACACCGAAGAGGAAATAACCAAATCAATACCATTCACAGTAGCCCCCAAGAAGATAAGATACTTAGGAATAAATCTTACCAAGGATGTAAAAGACCTATACAAAGAAAACTACAAAGCTCTACTACAAGAAATTCAAAAGGACATACTTAAGTGGAAAAACATACCTTGCTCATGGATAGAAAGACTTAACATAGTAAAAATGTCTATTCTACCAAAAGCCATCTATACATACAATGCACTTCCGATCCAAATTCCAATGTCATGTTTTAATGTGTTAGAGAAACAAATCACCAACTTCATATGGAAGGGAAAGAAGCCTCGGATAAGCAAAGCATTACCGAAAAAAAGAAGAAAGTGGGAGGCCTCACTCTACCTGATTTCAGAACCTATTATACAGCCACAGTAGTCAAAACAGCCTGGTACTGATACAACAACAGACACATAGACCAGTGGAACAGAATTGAGAACCCAGAGATAAATCCATCCACATATGAGCAGCTGATATTTGACAAAGACCCTGTGTCAGTTAATTGGGGAAAAGATAGTCTTTTTAACAAATGGTGCTGGCATAACTGGATATCCATTTGCAAAAAAATGAAACAGGACCCATACCTCACACAATGCACAAAAACTAACTCCAAGTGGATCAAAGACCTAAACATAAAGACTAAAGCGATAAAGATCATGGAAGAAAAAATTGGGACAACCCTAGGAGCCCTAATACAAGGCATAAACAGAATATAAAACATTACCAAAAATGACGAAGAGAAACCAGATAACTGGGAGCTCCTAAAAATCAAACACCTATGCTCATCTAAAGACTTCACCAAAAGAGTAAAAAGACCACCTACAGACTGGGAAAGAATTTTCAGCTATGACATCTCCGACCAGCACCTGATCTCTAAAATCTATATGATTCTGTCAAAACTCAACCACAAAAAGACAAACAACCCAATCAAGAAGTGGGCAAAAGATATGAACACGCACTTCACTAAAGAAGATATTCAGGCAGCTAACAGATACATGAGAAAATTCTCTCGATCATTAGCCATTAGAGAAATGCAAATTCAAACTACCATGAGATTCCATCTCACTCCAACAAGGCTGGCATTAATCCAAAAAACACAAAATAATAAGTGTTGGAGAGGCTGCGGAGAGATTGGAACTCTTATACACTGCTGGTGGGAATGTAAAATGGTACAACCACTTGGGAAATCTATCTGGCATTATCTTAAACAGTTAGAAATAGAACTACCATACAACCCAGAAATCCCACTCCTTGCAATATACCCTAGAGATACAAGAGCCTTCACACAAACAGATATATGCACACCCATGTTTATTGCAGCTCTGTTTACAACAGCAAAAAGCTGGAAGCAACCAAGGTGTCCATCAAAGGATGAATGGTTAAATAAATTGTGGTATATTCACACAATGGAATACTACGCATCGATAAAGAACAGTGACTAATCTGTGAAACATTTCATAACATGGAGGAACCTGGAAGGCATCATGCTGAGCGAAATTAGTCAGAGGCAAAAGGACAAATATTGTTTAAGACCACTATTATAAGATCTTGAGAAATAGTATAAACTGAGAAGAACACATACTTCTGTGGTTACGAGGGGGGGAGGGAGGGAGGGTGGGAGAGGGTTTTTTACTGATTAATTAGTAGATAAGAACTGCTTTAGGTAAAGGGATGAACAATACTCAATACATGGAAGGTCAGCTCAACTGGACTGGACCAAAAGCAAAGAAGTTTCCGGGATAAACTGAAGGCTTCAAAGGTCAGCAGAGCAATGGCGGGGGTTTGGGGACCATGGTTTATGGGGCTTCTAAGTCAATTGGCAAAATAATTCTATTATGAAAACATTCTGCATCCCACTGTGAAATGTGGTGTCTGGGGTCTTAAATGCTAACAAGCGGCCGTCTAAGATGCATCAATTGGTCTCCACCCACCTGGAGCAAAGGAGAATGAAGAACACCAAGGTCACACGATAACTATGAGCCCAAGGGACAGAAAGGGCCACATGAACTGGAGACCTACATCATCCTGAGACCAGAAAAACTAGTTGGTGCCCGGCTACAATCGATGACTGCCCTGACAGGGAGCACAACAGAGAACCCCTGAGGGAGCAGGAGATCAGTGGGATGCAGACCCCAAATTCTCATAAAAAGACCCTACTTAATGGTCTGACTGAGACTAGAGGAATCCCGGCGGTCATGGTCCCCAAACCTTCTGTTGGCACAGGAGAGGAACCATTCCTGAAGACAACTCATTAGACATGAGAGGGACTGGACAGTGGGTAGGAGAGAGATGCTGATGAAGAGTGAGCTAATGATATCTGGTGGACACTTGAGACTGTGTTGGCATCTCCTGTCTGGGGGGAGGGGATGGGAGGATAGAGTGAGTTGGAAGCTGGCAAAATTGTCATGAAAGGAGAGACTGGAAGGGCTGACTCATTAGGGGGAGAGCAAGTGGGAGTACGGAGTAAGGTGTATATAAACTTATATGTGACAGTGTGACTTGATTTGTAAAGGTTCACTTGTCACTTGAAGCTCAATAAAAGTTAATTATAAAAAAAAGAAGTGTCTGTTCTTAACATTTTTGATTTATGACACATATTTTGGGGGAACACAATTCAATCCATAATAGTGGTGTCCAAATTCATAATTTCACATCATGGCTCTGTTTATTTATTTATCATTCACTGTATTTCCTTAGTGAAATCATTTATTTTCTCCAATCTTCAATTTCTTTGTTTATAAAATTAAAATCATAATGTATATCATATTCATTTTAATCAGTTAGTGTGGATATACATAACGAAAATTGAAAAACT
Source organism: Elephas maximus indicus (assembly GCF_024166365.1). NCBI lineage: Eukaryota > Metazoa > Chordata > Mammalia > Proboscidea > Elephantidae > Elephas > Elephas maximus. Next base: position 51,394,904 of record NC_064829.1, on the reverse strand, counting down.
GTTTAAAACTAAGTACTCAACAAATATGAAATGCCGTAATTAACACTTATATCCTTGTTAACTTGGTCAGTATTATTGCATCATGCATCAAGGTTCTGAAAGTTGTGGAAATATTCCTTCCTTCCTTCTTTTAGTAAGATATTTATTCAACAAATATTTATAGAGCACCTACTACAGACAGGCAATGAATGAAGATAGGGTCACCAGCTTTATAGAGCTTACATATTAATGTTGGGTCATGAAAGGGAAGCCAGAAAGCAAATAAAGAAGTAAATCAGTCAGTAAGATAATTTCAGAGCATGTTCAGCTGTGAAAAGAAAATAAAACAGGGTAACAGAATAGAAGAAAGTTTTGGGATGTGGGAGTTACTCTTTTTAGGATGGTGACGGAAATGCTTTCTATAGGAATATTATTTGAATTGTCACCTGAAAAGGGAGAAGGACCCAGCCACACAAAACCCTGGAGGAGAAGTGCCCCAGAAAACACAAGTAAAGAGGAATAAACCATCTTCGCACATCAAAAACCAACAAGAAGCCAGTGGCAAGAGCATTGGGTCGGAAGAGAGGAGTGTGATTGATAAGGTTGGAGAGGCAGCCAGGGTCAGATCAAGCTGAATTTCAAAACCACGGTAACATTATTTCTAAGAGTAATGGTAATTCATGGAAAGATTTTTAACAGGGATATGATATAATCTGATTTGTGTTTTGAGAAGACCACCCTGGTTGTTGTGTGGGAGATAAGAATGGAAGCAGGAAAACCAGTTAGGAGGCTATTTCAAGGGATAGAAGATGATGGCTGGGATGAGCGTGGTAGCAAGGAATACCGTGAGATATGGTCAGATTCAGAAAGCATTTAGGCAAAAGAACCTTGCAATGATTGCATGTAAACGACGAAGACAGGGGAAATCAGGGATAACTTCTAGATAGAATACTGGTGCCTTTAATTGAGGTGCCGAAGACAAGGAGAGTGAGTTTGGGGTGGATAGGCAGGAAATCAAGGGTTCTATTTGGGATACATTCGGTTTGATAATATACCTACTAGGCATCCAAGAAGTGGTGTTAATGGGAGGACCAGAGCTCAGAGAGAGCTCATGACTAGAGATACAAATTTGTGAATTCTAACAAATGAAGTATATACTATCTCCTCTTAAAGACCTTAAAGAAAAGAAAGATAGGGTAGACAAGCATGAGATGTCTCCAGAACACATAATAGCAAAATTCCCGTACACGTAAGGCCAATTACAGTTGCGGTAATAAACATTCCTATGTTACACTGATCCAAAAAGGAAGCTACAAGTGATAGTTTATTGTCAGCTAAGGTACTGGGTAAGGTACTGGTAGAGGCAAATTTCCTGTCTAATTTGATAAACTCTGGACAAGGTGGGTGCATCTCAGGCAGCATTAAAAAGAAAAATATCATTTTCCTGATTTTTTTTTTTAATAAAATAGAGCAACTCATTTGATAGTGGTAATATACATAGATCTGAAAATTAAGGACAGACTAAATCATAGAATTACTGAACCAGCTGTTCTTCATTATGAAAGAAATTCAGGGTCCATTACTTAGTTCATTATTAAAATCAAATATTACAATATAAGACGGATGAGATCAGTAATCCTCAGCACTTGGCTAAGAAAGGACTAACCTGTGAGTTTATACCTCTCCTTCCTGCTTTAAGTCAAAGATGTGAAAATGTGACTTATTTTCCTTTCCAAAATGTGCGCTTTGAGCCAAAGTGGATCATCATTTATATAATACGGTGGAGATATTTGGGAATAATGATCAGCCCCCCAATTTTTTCCCTTCATTAGCTGGCAAATTACTGGGAAAACCAAGATTAGATGGGCCCCGTTAGCTGGGGACTCCAGGTTTGTGGCACACTAGGCAGCTGCTGTTGGGCGGATTCCAACTCACAGTGACCCGTTGTGTGTCAGAGTAGAACTGTGCTCCACAGGGTTCTAAATGGCTGGTTTTTCAGAAGTAGATCACCAGGCCTTTCTTCCAAGAACCTGAACCTCTAACCTTTCAGTTAGCAGCTGAGCATGTTAACCATTTGCACCACCCAGGGACTCCTTAGGCGCACTGTCGTTGTTAGGTGCCATCGAGTTGATTCTGACTCAGCAGCCCCAGGTGTTACAGAGTAGAACTGCCTCATAGGGTTTTCTTGGCTGTAATCTTTACAAAAGCAGATCGCCAGGACTTTGTCCTGGGGAGCTGCTGAGTGAGTTTGATCCATCAACCTTTTGGTTAGCAGCCGTTTACACCACCAAGAAGATAATTTACCAATACTTCCCAGGCCCTGGTGGGTCAGTGGTTAAGAACTACTGCTACTAACCAAAAAGTCAGCAGTTCAAATTCACCAGCCACTCCTTGGAAACCCTATGGGACAGTTCTACTCTGCCCTTTTAGGGTTACTAGGACTCAGAATCAACTTGACAGCAAAGATTTTTTTAAGATCAAGCAGTTACAAGAGAAAAGCATATTAAGCAGCTTACTACTTTATTGCTTTCTAGTTTTTTTTTTTTTTCTTTTTAACCATCCATTCCCTCTAGTTAACTTGCAAAAGGAAAACTCAAATTTTTCAGGAACCTGGCAGACTCCTGATGATATCTTAAGAAGTGATTTTGTTGCTCTGATGTGTTTCTTTACCAGTCCTTGGTTAGCAACCTCAGGGCAGATGGATAATTTGTTTTCCCACATTCTGAATGATAAAGTTCTGACTAAAAAGAAAGCATTTTCTTTTGTTAAAGGTTGTATCTTAGACATCAAGAAGGCTCCTATTTTTAACAGGATATTGAATTTGTGTGGCTAATTATCTCCATGAAAAACTGTCTTCTTTGCAATGAGACCAGAGGTACTGGATGGTGACCAGCTATGGTTACTGAATGTTTTGATCAAAGATTTTATAGAAGAATCCTAATCAAAAGGGGGAAAATGCAGGACACAGTTTCAAATTTTCATGGACCCCTGACTTTCTAGACCCATGGGGGCTGGATAAGCCCCTGAAACTATTACCCTGAGATAATCTATAAACCTTAAACCAAAACTATCCCCTAAACTCCTCTTGAAATCAAACAATAGTTTAGCTATGCTGGTTAAAAAAAAAAAAAAAAAGTCTGCCCTGAGCATTATGCTCTTTTAAGAACTATCTCTGAGGGATCAAATTAACAACAGAAACTCAGAAAACTAGATAAGAACCTTAGGGACCAGTAAGTTTATGTCAATATAGGAGGAACAACTCAGAAATGGAGGGTGAGAATGGTTGCACAACTCAAAGAATGTCATCAGTGTCCCTGAAACTGCATTGTACATGTAGAAACAGTTAAGTTGGTGTATGTCTTGTTGTATATATTCTCAACAACAACAACAAAGTAAATTAAAAGGGGGGCTCCTATTTCTGTTGCTCCATATGGCAGCATCTTAGGAAATAAGACTCTGCAACTGCCAATTCTTTAACATCAAGGCGTAGAAGGTCTAGAACTCAGAGAAGTCGATAAAGTCAATAGGCATTGAAAAACTAAACATTCTAGGGAATACCAAAAAGTCTTCTAGACAATACATTGCTGTTTGAGAGGTATGCTGATGATAGCAGTTTCTTGGAGAATTGTTTTGTGACACCTACCATGAATCAGCTCTCACCAAAGGTACTTAGTAAGCCGAGGGTTTTGACCTTTGAACATATTTTAATTTCTGCTGTTGCTTCTGAACAGTTTTTCATATTAAAGGTAAAGCTTCAAATACTCCCCAGATCTACATCTCTCAGTTGTTATGGCCAATTCTACTTAGCATGCATTCATCAGCTCGTCCCAACTGCAGAGCCTGACATCATTTTTGTTGTTGTTAGTTGCTGTTGATTCCAACTCATGGCAACCCCATGTGTGTGTAGTAGAACTGCTCCATATGGTTTTCAAGGCTGTGACCTTTAGAAAGCAGATCACCAGGCCTGTTTTCGAGGCCCCCCCGGGAGGTTTGAATCTCACACCTTTCATCTTAGTTGAGTGCTAAACCATTTGTGCTACCCAGGGACTACCGATTTCATCTTAACTGCAAGGGAAGATGTAAAAACTTCTGGAACCACAGCTTATTAATTAGTTAGAACAACCTCTTTAACAGCAACATTAAAAGAAGTGTTACCCAGACTTAATGGTCTGACTGAGACTAGAAGGACCCCAGACGTCATGGTTCCCAGACCTTCTGTTAGCCCAAGACAGGAACCACTCCCAAAGCCAACTCTTCAGACAGGGATTGAACAGGACTATGGGATAGAAAATGATACTGGTGAGGAGTGAGCTTCTTGGATCAAGTAGACACGTGAGACTATGTGGGCAGCTCCTGTCTGGGGGCGAGATGAGAGGGCCGAGGGGGTCAGAAGCTGGCCAGATGGACACAAAAATAGAGAGCGGAGGGAAAGAGAGTGCTGTCTCATTAGAGGGAGAGTAACTAGGAGTATATAGCAGGGTGTATATAAGTTTTTGTATGAGAGACTGACTTGATTTGCAAACTTTCACTTAAAGCACAATAAAGATTAAAAAAAAAAAAAGAAGTATTACCATTGAGCACCCATAGAATGCCAAGCATTGCCCTGGATAAATATAAATATTAATATAAATACATAGATACAGTTAATACTAATCATCGAATATTTAATCTTGTATTATTAAGCTAATTTTTTCAGATGAGGAATCTGAGGCTCACAGATAATTCAATATCTTTCCCAGGTCTTACAGATAATATTGAGGTGCTTGATTCTAATAAAAGTCAGACTGACACAAAAGCCCATTCTTTTCTACTTTGCAATTTCTTTTACCCTTGGCCTCCAGGAAGTTCTTCTATGAACAAATTTGATTTCTAGAATTATAGTTTCTTCTCTAGGCTTGGACCAGCTCTGCCCTTCCACCTCCCTATCCCCACCCCCACCACCTCTGAATTTTTTACTTCAGAAACCAGAAGTCTCTTGCCTATGAGTGTCCACAAATGGCACTCTGAGGGTGGAAGCAGGAAGAATAGTGAAGACAGATTTGGGTAGGATGTGCCTATCTGAGACTACACGTGGGGGTAATTTTTGAAAGTGTCTTCTAATCAAGACACATGACATCACAAAACTGGACAGTTAGTCAGATACTCAGGTAAGAAGGGGCCCTTAAGGTAGAAAAGAAGAAATGAATCCAAAAGAAAGTAGAAATGGGTCAGTTTCTATGGGGCAGTTCAATTGTGTCCTAATGAATTGCTATGAGTTAGAACTGAATCACAGAAAAGCAGAAATGGGTCCAAAGAAATGGGTCCAACCCAGAGCATACAGAGAGGGGTCGGCTTTGGGTATGATGGTAGGTAGTTTGGAATTCAGGATACAGGGTTCTTGTCACTGTACCTTTTTGAATAGATAACTTGGCATACTGCAATTAGGCTAGAGTATTAAATTTGTGTATACTGAATCACATTCCCCATAACTGAGCCCCTGTAGTCTGTTGCAGGTTACTCTAATATTTCATGATATTATGTGCTACCCACCTCTGAGCCTTCCTGAATTTGGCCATCTGGAGGCCATGCTTGACCAGGTTCTCACATCATCAATTTAGCCTGAACTCTGGAACTTTCTATTTCATGGTAGTCAGATTGTAGGAGAGATTACTATGAAATCATGCATGAACATCACTGGCTATAAAAACCTCATTAAGATTGGTCTTTCCAAAAGGTGGCTTCCAGAAAGTGGTTTCGAAAAGGAGCCACTATTTTCTCTCTTAACATCCATTTTGCTGTAGGATATTTGTTAATGAACTACTAATATCTGTGTATAGTTTATCTCCTTAGTAACTCCACTAACAGAACTTTAAAGTTTAGAATCCTTAAGTATGGTAGGTCTTAACAGCGTTACATCTTTCCCCCCAAAATCACAATATAAGATGAATTAATTGAAACAAAACTGTATTCTTAAACAAATTTATAAGAAAATTTTGCTAGTAAAAATCATTGTCTACATTATGACTTTATAATATATCGACCTTGACAATTCCTAACTTTTGTTTCTAGAAACAATCTTGAATTACTTAGGACTTGAATTCTGTAATCCTCCAAGAATTCATGTGGCACTGAAGTCTTGCAAAAAGAAAAATATCGGACTTTATGTGTGTGTGTGTGCTTTTCTAGATAAGTAGCTTCTAATCCAGATACATTTAGGAGGCTGCCAGGCATCTCAATGTTATCTCATAATTAGAAAACAGCCAATCTTACTATGACCATTGTTTGTAGTTTAACTTTCACATAGCCCTCCTACCATTTGCTATGCTGGTTTATTTAATTTGTTGCATTAATGCTCTGTGCCAACAATTATGTTAACATTCATTCTGTGGCTACAAAATAACCTGCCAATCGACTCACCTAGGAAATAGATTTTCATTACATCAAGAGAAGGCAATAAAACATGAGTGCCCAGTTACCTTCTCTCTTCAAAGACCCACAACAATTAACATAATCTCCCAAATGTTCTGAGGGTTCTATCTGAACATGAAAGATGGTGATAAGAATGCTGACATTTGAAACTCTCTGTTCCATACCAAAAAAAAAAAAAAAAAAGTTGCCATCGAGTCAATTCCGATTCATAGCGACCCTATAGGACTGAGTAGAACTGCCCCACAGGGTTTCCAGGGAGCAGCTGGAGGACTCAAACTGCCAACCTTTTGGTTAGTAGCCGAGCTCTTAACCACTGCACCACCAGGCCTCCCTCTATTCCATAAAAAAACAACCAAACCCATTACCTCTTGATTCCAACTCCTAGCGACCCTACAGAACAGAGTGTAACTGCTCCATAGAGTTTCCAAGGAGAAGCTGGAGGATTCGAACTGCCAATCTTTTGGTTTGCCACTGAACACTTAACCACTGGGCCACCAGGGTTCCTCCTGTTCTATTAAAAAAAAAAATGCCATCTAGTCTATTTCGACTCATAGATACTTTTTTTTTTTTTTTTTTTTTTTTAGGGCAGAGGAGCACTGCACCATAGAATTTCCAAGGAGTGGCTGGTTGATTCAAACTGCTGACCTTTTGGTTAGCAACAGAGCAAAACAGTGAAGATATAAATTTGTAAAATCCAGACATCTCAGTTTATTAATGGTCTATCTTTTCTTATTTTTCTATCTAGTATATTATCAGTTTTGTTATGTTAAGAGCTAAGGCTGCAAACCAAAAGGTTGGCAGTTGGAATCTACTAGCCACTCACTGGAAACCCTATGGGGCAGTTCTGCTCAGTCCTATAGAATTGCTATGAGTCAGAATAGACTCAATGGCAATGGGCTTTTTTGTTTGTTTCTTTTAATTATTATTTAAAGGATCCCTGGTGGCACAGGGGTTAAGTGCTCAGCTGCTGACCGATAGGTTGGTGGTTGGAACCCCCCAGCCACTGAGCAGTAGAAAGACATGGCAGTCTGCTTCCATGAAAATTACGGTCTCAGAAAACCCTATGGGGCAGCTCTATTCTGTCCTATAGAATTGGAATGAGTTAGAATCAACTCGTCCGCAATGGGTTTCGGTTTAATTATTATTAACCTCATCATATTGTTTTTCTGTTCAAAATAAAATAACTAATATCTGTTTTAAGTATTCATCCCTTTGTTGTCTGATGGTGGCTTTATGATGCATTTGATGAGAAACAATTGACAGAAATTAAAATGTGTTTTAGGACTTATACTTTTAAAATGTATACATAACCAGCAGCCTATCATAAAAAAAATCATACCTGCTGCCATCAAGTCAATTATGACTCATAGAGACCCTACAGGACAGAGTAGAACTGCCCATCAAAGATTACCACTTTGCCTTTATTTCCCAATTCAATTTAAAGTAAAAATTGAGAGGAGTTCATTTGGAAGAAAAAAAACACATTGAATTAGTATTTTCACACATCCTAATTACTAATAAAACACTTTCTAAGAAGGAGACAGTGTGGTGTTGGGACTCAGATCCTTCAATCGTCGTGTCAGAGAACTAATGTACTCAGCTGACTTCCAGGACTGGTTCCTTGCAAATCTGTAGAATTTATTTAAAAAGTAAATAAACAAATAAGAGAGTTGATCCAATAAATTTATGGAACCAATGATTAATCCCTGCAATTGTATACGCAAATGGTATTAATATTTCCAAAAATTCTCACATTTAGTTTAAGTGCCTTCAGTTGTTGGTCTTCGGTATCTATATGGAAATTCTTACAATATGAAAGTTAAGGAAATACTATTGTTATTCCACCTAAAGATTTATGGAAATGTATTTGTAATATTTCCAAAACGTCTCCTCACTGTGGCCTGCCATGTATTGTCCTCTAACTGGCTACAGAGTGCTCTCCCTGTATTGTTTCCAATAATGGTTGGTGCTTTTCTGAAATGAATGTCACTTACAAAACCAAGCCACTTTTTTTTTTTTAGTTTTTTGTCTGTTTGTTTGTTTTCCACTACCGTTTTAATGTTCTTATATTATTTTGCTGCCAGCCACAATTTTGATAACCAAGTGTCATCTTAATCTTGACTTAAAATGAAGTAGCCACAGACTGTATTCAATATCACAACTGACTTTAAAGTCAGTCCAACCTACTCACTTTGGAGACCTTGGTATGAACAGATTCAGTGTGAAGCTGTAAAAGAAGTTGCTGGCAATTGGCAAAGAGTGAATGAGAGCTGAGGAAGTGGAGATTTTAAATGGAGATAACCAATAGTTCACTTGGCTGCTAACTGAAATGTTGGAAATTCAAGTCCACCCAGAGACGCCTCAGGAGAAAGTCCTGGAGATCTACTTCCGAAAAATCAGCCATTGAAAATCCTGTGGAACAGAGTTCGACTCTGCCACATGTGGGATCGCCATGAGCCGGAGTCAACTCCAAAGCAGCTAACTGGTTTACAGGTCTGGGCAGCGAAGCAGAAGAAAGCCGCGGCCAGGTGGGGTCCGAAGGCGTCCTTGTGTGGTGTCCACTGATTGCATTATAATATTTTCTTTCTTTAACCAAAGTCTTATCTATCCTTTATTCTGTTTCCTCAGGCCTGTCAGGTGGCACTTTGTTCATCTGACAAATTAACCTGTGTTCTATGAATAATAGCAGCTTACAGGATCGCTATTCTCAGTAACATAATGATACCTTGGCAGGACTCTCCAGGGACGTGATGGTGCCTCTTATCATGGGGGCAAGGATGGCGAGTAACTATCTGACAACAAAGGAGGCATCCAGTACCTCCAGAACAACACAGCCTGAGAGGCGTACTTAACACCAATGGCCAGGAGGAGGAGAAAAACGTGACAGAAAACTATCACCCATTTTGGGAGTTGGACCTTAGGTCCTTTTGTTTCGTGGTTATATGTGGAGATTTCCAAAGGGAACTTTTCTCAGATGACTAGTATTACGTTGGGTTTCTTATACTTATGACCTTAACTGTAGATATTACAGAAGAGAGAAAGAGTGATTTCCTCTGAGGGTCTGTAACCTATTTGCTGAGAAAATTCAACTGACAATCCTTGGGGACAGGCAGCCTCAGAGGATATATAAAGTTCAAAAGCTGTCAGTTCTCAGGAGGTACTACACAGATCTTGGGTTACTAGTGTCTTCTTAGAGATTCCTTTGAGATCCACTGCCTTGTTCTGTCTTTAAACTAACGAGAGTTTTAGGAACAGGTTTCTAAGCTGTTAAGTCTTAAAATATCTCAACTTTTAATGTTGTGAGATCTATAAATTGAGATTATTTGGATTATTACATAGAACTTTATTTTCCTGCAGACATTTTTTAGCTTTTTTAGAGCTTCGTGACACCCAGGCTTCTAAGAGATAATGTGTAAGGTGGTGGGAAAGGCACTGTTCTGCTACTACTAGGCCACATAGTTTTAGGGCACTCTTTAACCCTTCTGTTCTCCTGAGGATAAAATGGTAGCAGTAGGTCTCATGATCTTTAAGGCTTCTGTTTTATAACTAATACCTGGATTAAAGAAAAAAGTCTGTTTTCTGAACAGAGGGTCTCTCTAGACTCAGATACAGTCATCTCTGGGCATCCTTGGGGGACTGGTTCCAGGACCCCCATGGATAACAAAATCTTTGGATGCTCAACTCTCTTATAGAAAATGGTGTAAAAGGAAAAAAAAAAACAAAACTGCTGCCATCAAGACTACCAAGACTATTCAGACTCATAACGACCCTATACTGCAGAGTAGAACTGCCCCATAGGGTTTCCAAGGAGTTCCTGGTGGATTCGAACTTCCGACCTTTTGGTTAGTAGCCATAGCTCTTAACTACTACACCGCCAAGGTTTCCAAATGGTACAGTATTTACATATAACCTACACACATCCTCCTGTATACTTTAAATCATCTCTAGATTACTTATAATACCTAATACAACGTAAATGCTATGCAAATAGTTGTTGTACTATATTGTTTAGGGAATAATGACAACAAAAAAAAAGTTTTTGTTTCCAAATGTTTTTAATCAGCCGTTAGTTGAATCTGGGGATTTTGAAGCCACAAATACAGACGGCCGACTGTATCTGGGTGTTTGGGATCACCTAAAATTTGAATAAAACATTTTCCTCTTTCTATGCCTTGAATCATAAAATGCTACTTCACAGGATTATTTACATATTCACAATTCAACCATATCTGAAAATAGAATTGGGGCTTCCTGCCGAGAGAAGAGATTTGTTCTTCTTCTCATATATTGGACAAAGCAAAAGGAAATTCCAGAAACCTCAAGCATTCACATATGAGATGCAATTTGCAAAAGTGCTATTTGGAATCTGTCTCCTGCTGAGGCTCTAATGTCCAATTTCTTCGACAGAGGATTTTCATATGAAGTATGATAATGTTTGGCAAGGACATTAACACAGTCATAGACGGAACAAATACAGAGTACCTGAAATTAACTATGGAGCAATTACAATGACATTGTGCACTGTGCAGTAGTCCATTAAGCAATATTAGATGACCAGCTTCCTCTTTGCCCGGTTTAATTGTCAGGAACAAAACCAACTTAGACTCAGTGGCATTTTGTACAGTATTCAGATCTTTACATAGAGTATCACACCAGGTCTGTTTGGGGTTCTGAAACACATTTAGAAACACACACACACTTCAAACTCCAATTAGATTTAATTTTTAAAGTGCTCTTATTTTATAACTTATAGACACGTAGCTATTGGTATTTACAGAGTGAGATATTTGGGTGATATACAGTGAGAAAGTTTTATTTCTTAGGCAATGGTTTTATTAATATGAATTTATAATATGTATATTATTGTATATAATTTCATATATGATTATTGAATATTCAAATATATAAATATCAAGTGGGTAAAAAAAATCACGGAGGGGATCTTATCAAGGAAGAAGATATCACTCTACCAAATTCCCTGCCATCATGCTGATTCCAAATAGGACTTTATTCAAATCCTCTTGGATAATATCTTTATTCAGTTTGAAAATGTTCTAGAGAACACAAACTTACAACTTGCCTCTAAGTCTAATTCCAGAACAAAACTTTCTTTTCCCAAAAAAAAAAAAAATTCTACACAAAATAACCCAAATATAACCTCTTGAAGTTATGATTGTTTATTCATTATTTTTATTTTGTGTGGAAAAAGTAGTACTCATATACATACCCATCCACATGTGCAATTGAAGTGAAAACTCATGAAGGACTTTGTGCTGTTCATCACTGTGTCTTTAGCACATAGAACAGTTCCTGTTACACACGAGATGTTCAATACATATATGATAATATTGGGATAGGATGCCTGTTCGGAAGATGAAGGATAGAAGCAGGTACTGACAATAAAGCCCTATTTGCAAAAAAACTGGGCCTGCAATGACCTTCTTGATGATCAAGCCTCCAATTTTTTGTCAAAAAAATTACTTAAATGAAGCCAAAGGCATATGAGAAATCTAAGAAAGCCTTCAATTCTGCATACCTGTACCCATTGCCGTTGAGTTGATACTGATTCATAGCGACCCTATAAGACAAAGTAGATCTGCCCTACAGGGTTTCCAAGGAGCAGCTGGTGGATTTGAACTGCTGATTTTTTAGTTAGCAGCCTGAGCTCTCAACCACTGTGCCACTAGGCTCCTAATTCTACATAAAATAAAAATAAAATAGTGTACTAGAATTACAAACCACCGTTCCCATAGGCTGTGGTAGGAATTCTATGACCAGAGTAAATTACCTAATGCTCAGCATTAGATTGTGGTCCTCCTCTGGTACACACCAGTCTCTTCCAAACACTCTATTTGCCAGAGCAGAACTCCAAGCTTAGAGTTTCACTAATTGACCAATCAAGCCAGTTAACAAGCGCCAATGACCACAACCAGTGACCTTGATACCAACTTGAGGTCTCTTGCTGACATGAAAAATCCATCACCTTTGACCGAAATTGCCTAGTCAGTTCCACCAGCCAACCAGTACACTTAGAATAAAGCATCACTGTGAATTAACTGGTTGTTGAACAGGACTGTGTTTCCTTCCGGGTCAAAGCAGCTGAAGTATATGGCCACAGTTCCAGATATAAATAACTGGCCATCACTGAATTTAACAAATGTTGCTACAAAGACAACTTATTTTTTAAATAGGATACTTGGAGGAACAGTAAATTGTCAAATCTCATGAGAAGTAACATGCTACAGTCTAAGATCTAGACACCTCACTTTCTGACCCATAAGGATTTGTAGACAGATGTCAAGTGCAGAGAGAATGGATCAGCACTGCCTCCAATTCTTTAAAGTTCCTCAGTAGCTGGATGATTTCCCATCCTTGACTACTGGTCCATTAAGCCTGCCTTTTACTGCCCACCATAAACTTGAATGGCAGAAAATAAATAGTTAAAAACTAATCAAATGGAAGGCAAGGACCCAATGTGATCTCATTTATCTGAAATAGGGAGGCATAAATGGCAACCAGGGGTTAATTTGGAAAAAGCATGAAATGCTTATTTTCTGTAGCAAGGAAGAAATAAGATCTTTATAGTCATGTGAAAGAAATATTTAAATTTAAACAGACCATGAGCTCTAAAATGATCCATCCCTGTGCCTGGAAAACAATTAAATATTGAGAGCTATGCTTCCATTATAAAACATACAGATTATGTAATTCAGAGCTTCTGGTAAGGAGGGAAAGCAAGATGGCAACATGGTTTTGAGTTGAATGATGCTATATGGAGAGTCTTGGCTGCTAGTTGTTTAAATGTGCTTTGCTGCATGGTAGGTCCAGCCGATTGGGCACTGCTGATTATAAAGCATGACTAAATATAGTAAATCAACTGCTCTTTGCCCATTTAACAGCGGTCATCCCATAATTACCTGAGTTAAAAGTAAGTTCTTCCTTTTATTCCACACAGCCTGATGGATACAGGCAGGAGCAGATGTGAGCACAATTTTAGTCTTTTATCCCTTCTCACCTTTTCTCTCAGTGCTTCCCTTTGGATATTCAACTCTCCCAACTTATTGCATGGACATATATAAATAGGTGGTGCTCATAATCAGAGCCAGTTTTGCTCATTCAACCTAATAGCTCTTTGCTCTCCAATGGTATTCATTAATCCAATAAACATTTCTCACCCATGTCCTAAGTACTTGTTACTGGACATGAATGAGATATAGTTCTCACCCTTAGTGAGCACTTGATCTAATGAGCCACAGCTAGCATAATGTTGAAAGTGCCCAGAGCAAGTTATAAACAGGAAGAGGAGAAAAGTGGCATCTAACAAGCCTGAAATCCTTCCTAGAGGAGATGATATCTGAGTTGAGATTTTAAAGAAGAACTCCCATTAGTTAGATGACAAAAGAGTTAAAGAGAAAAAGCACGTCCAATTCAAAGAATTTCAGGTCACTTGTTACATCTGAGACAGCATGTGCATGTGAAGGAGACCAGAAATAAGGATAAGAAGAAAACTGGAGAGTGGCTAAGGAATAGGATCAGGATCACGGGGAGCCTGGCTTAGATGTTTACCCAAGAATTTAGATTTTACATTGACGACAAAGAGTCATTACCAGAAGTGATTTATTTACGTGTTAGAAAAGCAGTATCATTCTGGAGACTAGATACAGAGTTAACTGAAGAGGTAAAACCAGAAACAATAGTGGACTGAAGATACTACAAGAAGAAATGCAAGTATTGATGATAGCTGAACAGATAGTGGCGATGGGAAAGGAGAGAGAGAGAGGGAGAGAGACCAAGATTCAAAAGACATTGAGACAGCAGAGTCAATAAGATTTATTGACTAACTGGCTGTGAAAAACAAGTGAAACTTAGGTGTTAAACAAACTTCCATTTTTTTGTTGTTTGTGTGTGTGTGTGTTTTTTAACTAGCAAGTTGGTTGAGGTGCCATTCACAACAAGGTTCAAAGAACCAGAGGAACAGTAAGCTGGTAGGAGGTGAGAAAGAGGTGGAGAGACAAAGAATTCTGTGTAAAACACATACATTTGCAGGTATACGTACTGTTCTGGAACAAAGGAGTGTGGTTTGGGTTGGAGATTCTGGTTTCAAAGACATCAATGTATACGTAGTATCCGAAGTAGGATGAACTCACAGAGAAGGAAGATAAGACATGCAGACAGGAATCTCTGGGGAACACGATTATTTTAGGGGAAGAAGGTGGGAAAATACTTAGAAAAGAAAATGAGAAAAATAGTCATTAAACAAGATGAAGAACAAGAACAAGAACACAGATGCTGTCTTAGTCTCCTAGAGCTGCCATAACAAAATATCACAAAGTGGTCTCTTTAAAGAACCGAAATTTTTTTGTCTCACAGTTCTTGAAGCTAGAAATCTAAATTCACTATGTACACGGTGCTACGCTCTCTCTTTATCTCTATTGGTTCTAGGGAAAGATCCTTCTTTGCTACTGTCACCTTCTGGCAGCCCCAGACATTTCTGGTGTTCCTTGGCTTGTAGACAACGCTCTTTCCCCGGATGTGTGACTCTGTTTCTCTGTCTCTGTCTGCTCTCCCTTTTATAAAATACTACCTACCCTACTACAATATGACTTAACTGCTAATATCTCAAAAGAAAGATATGTATCCAAACAAGGGATTAGCTTTTCAGCATATCCCTTTGGGGAACACAATTCAATCCATAAGAGATGGCAAAAAAAAAAAAAAAAAGTTTAAAAAATTGAGAATAACAGAGTGGTTCCAGCTACAGATTGCAGATTGAATACATGCATACATTTTTCTATCCTCTCTAAATCCCACTGAACCAATAGTAAGGGGGCTTTTTAAAGGGATAGGCCTACAAAGTTAAAGAAAACAGAAGAGA
Organism: Elephas maximus indicus; assembly: GCF_024166365.1. Taxonomy (NCBI): domain Eukaryota; kingdom Metazoa; phylum Chordata; class Mammalia; order Proboscidea; family Elephantidae; genus Elephas; species Elephas maximus. The sequence continues at coordinate 51,379,642 of NC_064829.1, read as the reverse complement.
AGATATGAGCAATAAAAACTTGGAAGCTATAAAGCAGATGCTAAGCTAGCAGTAGAAAAAGCTGAGAAATAAACTGGTTTGCACTGCAGAACTCTCTAAAGCTTCAACTATCTTGCAGGTGGAGTGAAGGTAGGGCTTAAACAGGAGGATTGCTGGGAAATCTGCATATGTATATAAATAAGTAAATATATATACATAGTTGTTGTTAGACACCGTCAAGTTGGCTCCTATTCATAGCAACCCTGTGTACAACAGAACAAAACACTGCCTGGTCCTGCGTCATCGTCACAATTGTTGTTATGCTTGATCCCTCCAGATAATGCTTCCAAAGTATGTGAGACATAGTCTTGCCATCCTCACTTCTAAGGAGCACTCTGGCTGTACTTCTTCCAAGACAAGATTTGTTCATTCTTTTGGCAGTCCATGGTATATTCAGTATTCCTCACCCAACACCGTAATTCAAAGGCGTCAATTCTTCTTCGGTCTTCCTGATTCATTGTCCAGCTTTCGCATGCATATGATGTGATTGAAAATACCGTGGCTTGGGTCAGGTGCAGCTTAGCCTTCAAGATGATGTCTTTGTTTTTTTAACATTTTAGATAGGTCTTTTGCAAGAGATTTGCTCGATGCAATTACTCCTTTGATTTCTTGACTGCTGCTTCCATGGATGGCGATTGTTGATCTAAGTAAACATGAAATCCTTGACAACTCCAATCTTTTCTCTGTTTATCATGATGTTGCCTGGTGGATCAGTTGTGAGGACTTTTGTTTTGTTTATGGAGAGGTGTAATCGATACTGAAGGCTGTAGTCTTTGACTTCATCAGTAAAATACTTCAAGAACTTTTCACTTTCAGCAAGCAAGGTTGTGTCATCTGCATATCGTAGGTTGTTAGTGAATATCCCACCAGTCCTGATACCACATTCTTCTTCATATAATCCAGCTTCATATGGTCCAGGATTATTTGCTCAGCAGACAAATTGAATAAGTTTGGCAAAAGGATACAACCCTGACACATACCTTTCCAGACTTTAAACCACACAGTATCCTCTTGTTCTGTTTGAAAGACCACCTCTTGGTTTAGGTACAGGTTCCTCATAAGCACAGTTAAGTGTTCTGGGATTCCCATTCTTCTCAATGTGATTCATAATTTCTTATGATCCACACAATTGAATGCATTTACATAGTCAATAACACATGGGTAAACATCTTTCTGGTATTCCCTGCTTTCAGCCAAGATCCATCTAATATCAGCAATGATATCCCTGGTGCCACATCCTATTCTGAATCTGGCTTGAATTTCTGGCAGTTCCCTGTTGATGTACTGCTGCAGGCACTTTTGAATGATCTTCAGCAAAATTTTACTTGTGTGTGGTATTAATGATATTGTTCAATACTTTCTGCAGTCAGTTGGATCATCTTTCTTGGGAATAGGCATAAATACTCAGTTGGCCAAGTAGCTGTCTTCCAAATTTCTTGGCACAGATGAGTGAGCACCTCCAGTGCTGCATCTGTTTGTTGAAACATGTCAGTTGGCATTCCATCAATTCCTGGAGCCATATTTTTTGCCAATGCCATCAGTGTAGCTTGGACCTCTTCTTTCAGTACCATCAGTTCCTGACCGTCATGGATTGAATTGTGTCCCCCCAAAATATCTGTCAGCTAAGCTAGGTCATGATTCCCAGTATTGTATGATTGACTACCATTTTGTCATCTGATGTGATTTCCCTGTGTGTTAAAAATCCTATCACTATGATGTAGTGAAATGGATTAGTGGCAGTTATCTACGAGATTAGATAGTGTCTTAAGCCAATCTCTTTTGAGATATAAAACAGAGAAGTGAGGAGACAGACATGGGGACCTCATACCATCAAGAAAGCGGTGCCAGGAGCAGACTGTGTCCTTTGGGCCTGAGGCTCCCGAGCTGAGATTCTCCCAAATCAAGGGAAGACTGATGCATCACAAAGACCTTTCTCCAGAGCTGACAGAGAGAGAGAAAGCCTTCCCCTGGAGCTAGTGCCCTGAATTTGGACTTCTAGCCTACTGGACTGTGCAAGAATAGATTTCCCTTTGTTAAAACCATCCACTTGTTGTATTTCTGTTATACTAGCACTAGATGACTAAGATTATGCTACCTCCTGAAATAGTTGAACATTGACCAGTTCTTTTTGGTATAATGACTATGTATTCCTTCCCGTCTTCTTTTTTTGTTTGTTTGTTTGTTTTCTTATTAACTTTTATTGAGCTTCAAGTGAACGTTTACAAATCAAGTCAGACTGTCACATATAAGTTTATATACATCTTACTCCATACTCCCACTTGTTCTCCCCCTAATGAGTCAGCCCTTTCAGTCTCTCCTTTCGTGACAATTTTGCCAGCTTCCAACTCTCTCTATCCTCCCATCTCTCCTCCAGACAGGAGATGCCAACACAGTCTCAAGTGTCCGCCTGATATAATTAGCTCACTCTTCATCAGCATCTCTCTCCCACCCACTGTTCAGTCACTTTCATGTCTGATGAGTTGTCTTCGGGGATCCCATCTTCTTTTGATGCTTCCTGCGTCTTTTAAAAATATTTTTCCCCTAGAATCCTTCAATATTGCAAGTAAAGCCTTGAATTTTTTCTTCAGTTCTTTCAGCTTGAGAACTGTTGAGCATGTTCTTCCCTTTTGGTGTTCTAACTCCAGATCTTTTCACATTTCATTATAATACTTTGTCTTCTTAAGCCGCCCTTTGAAACCTTCTGTTTAGCTCTTTAACTTCATCATTTCTTCCATTTGCTTTAGCTACTAGATGTTCAAGAGCAACTTTCAGAGCCTTCTCTCAACTTCGTTTTGATCTTTTCTGTCCTTCCTGCCATTTTAATGACCTCTTTCTCCGTGTGTGATGCCATTGATGTCATTTCACAACCCATCTGGTCTTCAGTCATTAGTGTTCAACACATTAAGTCTATTCTTGAAATGATCTCTAAATTTAGGTGGGATATACTCAAGGTCATACTTTGGCTCTCCTGGACTTGTTCTAATGTTCTCCCACTTCAATCTGAACTTATAGATGAGTAATTGATGGTCTGTTCCACAGTCAGCACCTGGCCTTGTTCTGACTGATGAAATTGAGCTTTTCCATTGTCTCTTTCCACAGACGCAGATTTGATTCCTGTTTATATCATCTGGTGAAGTCCATGTGTGTAGTCACTGTTTATGTAGCTGAGAAAAGATAATTGCACTGAAGAAATCCTCGGTCCTGCAAAATTCTATCACGAGATCTCCCATATCATTTCTATCACTGAGGCCGTATTTTCCAACTATCGATCCTTCTTCCTCATTCGGGACTTTGGGGTTCCAATCACTGGTAATTATCAATGCATCCTGATTCCATGTTTGTCAATTTCAGACTGCAGAAGTTGGTAAAAATCTTCGTCTTTGGCATTAGTGTTTGGTGGGTAAATTTGAATAATAGTTACATTAACTGGTCTTCCTTGTAGGCATATATACATTTAAATCTAGAACGTAAGGTCTCAGAGGACATGAATTTGTCTAATTATTCACCTGTGTATGGCACCATTTAGAACAGAGAGCCTGGAACATAGTCAGCACTTAAAAATATTTATTCATTGATGGACAGCTAACAACAGCAACAAGAAAAATAAAGTTACAGTCATAGAGATAACCATAAAAATAACAAGTAAAAATATTTGAAATTTCAAAGTCTTTTTTTAAAAAAGCCTTTTTTAAGTCAAAAACAGAGTAGGGATTAAACATTAAACTGCAACATAGCTGAATATTATGAAAATCACATTAATTTAGGGTGTGGACATATGTAGCCTAATTATATGTCTTCTAGTTCTCTCTGAGGTGTCCTGATCCTTTTAATAATTTGGCAGTTTTTCTCCTTTTGCTTCAGAAAAGTCTATCTCTTTATAGAAAGTGAAACTCTAAAAATGATTCTTTCCATGGGCAGTAGGAGGTAAAAGAGAGGGACAATTGCTCTTTACTCTTTGGGTACCCTGGAATAATGGAACCCCTATGACAACTTATGACAGAAAAGAGCATTGAAAACGAGAACAAATTTCCTCCACAGCAAATGTTTCATGCCATCCTTTAGTATAAGGAGTTGTCCACCTAGTGAAAACGGAGTTTAAAGCTGCGAGGAACATATCTCAAAGGGCTTGGATTTTTCATTGCTCTTTTCAGTGCTGGCAGGAGTTTTAACAATCTAGATCTCTGTATTTCACAAGAAATATTTTAACAAATGTGATAGCAGTTAATTTTTACAAGATGTTAAATTGTATAGGAACAGAGAATCACTCCTGTGAAAACCACACAAGCATAATGTCACTTAGCGCTGTACTTCCCAGGCTATTGGCTGTTTCTTATTAGAAAAAAACATGTAGTGAAATAAATATGGATCTCTAAATAAATAAACGTGAAGGATGGGTTTCTCAAAATTACTTGGGAACGTGTTTTACAGTGTTATTTGTTCACGTCACAATATTCAGTAATAATGTTATTCGAGGATTTTTTTTCCTCCCCTTCTGATTTCTTTTGGCACAAATTGTGGAGACCAAGAAGAGCAAAGAGGCATGAAATTGAAAACAAAGCTAATTTCAACCTGACTCCTTTTTTTGTTTCATCCTAGACACTCCCTTTCCCTCTAGACCCCTAAAAGATAGTAATTCATAAGAATGATTGTTTTCAACCAATCAGTGTACTTCCTTCAAAGAAATGTTTCATACACAGTTCAATTACTATTTTGTTTCAAAATGCAGTTTTGAGTATTTGGATATTCTACTAAGATAGGAACTAGCTACCTCACTTCTGTGAGACCTCATTTCTGCACTAAGAGTATTGAACTAGTAAATGGTCTGTGAGGACTTCTCCAGCTCTAATTTTTTTTTTTTTTTTACTCTGATGTAGTTCAGTGACTAACTGAATTGACAATTGTGCATCTGGTATTTGAGTTTCAGTGATTTGTGGATGCAGGGTGGATTATCCAATAGGCCAGGTAAGCACAGTGCTTACCTTGCTTACCAGATATCTGTAGTGAACAATTTTTCATCAAATCAAAGATTTCACATCTTTTCATCACATCAAAGATTCGGCTTCTAGGTGTGGCTGGCATCTGTCCCTGTCCCAACCCTACAGCACCTTCCTACAGAATCAAAGCTTCTTTTCAAATTTACAATCCCTGACAAGGACTGATGGCCCAGTAAGCAAGGTAAGCAAGAGCATACTTGTGCTTATTTACTAATCTGTAGTGAACAACTTCACACAGGTTTCACTTTGTGGGGAAGCACAGGTCAACCCATGCTTACCTTGGTTACTGGGTAATCTGTCCCTGTGTGGACGCTTCAGGAGGTATCATAAGAGAACTCGTTGCAAGACTATCACCTTCCCAAGTTCAGTGCTGATAATAGCATCATCTGAGATTAAACCCCTAGTATAAAAACATTTTTCCTCTCTCTTTGGTCCACTTGTGAAATTCAGATAGCAATCAAGCAGTGCGCTGTGTTCCTAGAACTCTGTTATGGTTAAGTTGATTAGATCACTCTTCACCATGAGGCTAGCACAGGAAATAAATGAAGGAAGGCAGGAAAGAAAGAATAAAACAAGTGAGATAAAAAAATATATATATTTGGTGTGGAAATGGATAAGGGAGACCAAAATGGGTTATATCAGTAATAGGGTCTATATTCATTTTTCCTGAAGCTATCAGTAATGGTAATAAAAATTATACTGATTTGCAAATGTGTTTTTTCCTTGAAACTCCTAAAGTGTGATTTTAAACAACTTTGCAGCTACCTGAGGTCAATATATTCAATAAGGAGTGCACAAATGGCATCAATCAAAGTTTTGCCTGCATACCACCATGCATCTCTGTGTTTCCACATATTTGGATGCTTATTATTCATGGAGAAATCATAAAATCATAATGCAGCACCTCTTCTTAGTAGTTTACAATACGCTGTGCTCTTTACTCTCTCATTCAAGCCCCACAACAACCCTATAAGCTAGCCATATTATCCTTACTTCCTTTAAGCAAAAAAGGCAGTTGGAGCTTAGGAAGAATAAATTAATACACCCAAAATGGAGAGACAAAATTTGAAACAAAAGGAAATAAGACTGTATCCATTGTCACTTCCCTAAAGGACAAGAATATCATGGACAAGCTGCAGAGAGACTAAAGAACAATATGGGAAAAAGGAGAAAGACTAAATAAAAGAGTGGAAGGTTTTAAGGAAAAGATGCAGTAGACAGAGATGTAGGACTAGCTGAAAAACAGGAAAGCAATACATAGAAGTGGTGGTATGTTTAGGCGCCAGTCACAGTTACATGCTGATGGTTCTGGCTCTAAGTTTTTCTGCCTGCTTACATCTGAATTACGTGATTTTGAAATTAAACCACTTCAGAGGAATAGGTTCCTGGCTATACACTGTGATTCTCAGGGCACCCAGCAGCCCTAGGTGAGTCCTCTCTGCTCCTCACATGGATTTCACTTCTTTCCCCCAATTGTGGACTGATTTACAAAATCATACTACCAGGACTTCATTTTAATGTTTTTGTGCCTAAGAAAATTTAAAACCTCTAGTGAAAGAACATTTTCTCAGTTGTTCTCATGACCAGGACCTGGTTAAAGGGAGAAGTGCAGTGCATGCTGGGAACTTCCAAGTGACCTCACAGTGGCAAAGCTGGGGGTACACAAGGCAGGCTGTTGGTCCTGAACGTATGAGAAAAAATAAATAAAGAATGCATTTAGCCAGATATTACTTTTTTCAGTGTTAAAAGATCTTTAAATCTAAAATCTTCAAATCTAAGGATTTCAACAAGGCAAATGAGAACAAGATTCTTCTAGTGTAAAGATTCCCATTTCAGTCACATACAAATATTAGTTGTGTTTATGCAAAACAGTTTGAACTAAAACATGGATCCTCAACAAATCTGCAAGTACAAATATGCAAAAAAAAAAAAAGAAGAAAACTTCTTTTACATAGACCTCAATTAAATTACAATATTAAGTAGGCTGCAGCAGAAGTCCATTAAAGATTTAGTTACCTTCTGTGGTGAACATTAAGAAGCTATTACTCAAATTCTATTTAAACTGTTAAAAGGAATTAAAATGTATAAGAAAGACCATTACATATCACGAGCTAATTTTCTAACGAAAGCTTAGCAGCTGATAGATTGTTTAAGCCGCTCCAAGGTTTTAGTTTCCTACTCAATAATTCAGAGGCAAGAGCAGGGTTATGCCGATTCCTAATTTGCTCCCGTCTGCCTCTCAGCGGAATGATACCGTGATGCAGAATCAGGCCTCATTTCCCATCCTGTATCTAAGGCTGTGCTCTCCACGTTAAACTCAGCAATCACCAGCAGGGAAGTGACACTGTGTTCTGCCAGGGCCGCAGATCCCTCCCTTTCATGCTTTCTGATGCCTCGTTTAGTACTCTTTGCATTAGGCCATGAAGCCTCTTTTTGTCCTGAAACTGTTGCCAAGGACAGAGAAGTTATTTGTCTTTTATCATCTTACAAAGTTTAACCTCCTTCCTTCCTGAAAACAAATTACTTTTAAGAATACAGGGTTTCTTCCCCTTAATTTTTTTTTTTAAGGAAGATATTTTAAAAAGTTTGCAATATCTGTTTTCATCGTCTTGGGTATTCTTTCTGCTTAGCAGAAGAAAACTGTTGTGATGGCTAAGGACATGCGTCAACTTGGCTGGGTCATGATTCTCAGTGGTTTGGCAGTGAGGGAATGATGTAGTTTGGCAGTTATGTAATGATGCAATCACCTCCATTATGTGATCTGATATGATCAGCCAATTCGTTGTAAGGAGAGTTTCTTTGGGGGTGAGGCCTGCATCTAACACATGTGAACATTTTGGCAGAGCTTGCTGTTTTTTTCTCATTCTGGATCCAGTTCATCATCATCTGACCTCCAGTTCTTGGGGCTTGAGTCAGCGGCCTGCTATATTGCCCGCCAATCTTGGGATTCATTGACCTCCACAACTTGTGAGCCAGGAACGTGCCTTCTGACCTGCCGATCTTGGGTTTGTCAGCTTCTGAAGCTATGTGAGTCAGGAGAAGCCCCCAGCCCAAGGCCTGGCTGGAACTTGCCAGCCTCTACTACAATCACGTGAACCATTCCCTTGAAATAGATAAATCTCTCTTTCTCTCTCTCTATCTGTCTGTTTACCAATCAGAGCCCTGGTGATACAGTGGTTAAGAGCTCTCCTGCTAACCCAAAAGGTCAGCAGTTCGAACCCACCAGCTGTTCCTTGGAAACCCTATGGGGCAGTTCTACTGTCCTAAAAAAAAAAAAAAACTAGAGGGTGGTTATTAGTCAGAATTGAATAGATGGCAATATATACACACACATTTCACTGATTTTGCTTCTCTAGAGAACCCAGCCTAAGACAAATGCTTTATCTTTCTCCCTAATGTGCTCACATAGTTTTCTTTCTTTCTTTTTTTCTTATCAAAAGATCACCAGGGAGCAGCTAGGTGAAGAACAAAAGAAATCATTTCTTTTATTAGAATTTTGTAAGATCAAAAAGGGGGGACATTATTAAGAATGAAAATGATCCCTGGTTTGCCCTCTGTGTTTTCACTCCTGAGAATTTTTCTCACACTCACAATCAATGAGTCAATAATCATTTATTGAGTGCCATCTATTATATGACCGGCATTGCTCCATGCACAGAGGGAAATCTAATTATATGAATTGTGCTATGGACTTTAAATGTAACCATTTCAACTGTAGGAAGGCTGCTTCTATTGTAGATCTTTGTTTCATTCAGCAGATAAAACACAGGAGCAAATAAATAATAGTTACATTTCAATACGAAGAAAAAACAAACTGGATATAATGGGCATCTTAATATCCCAGAAACATTTTGATTTATTTCTATAAAACAGCCCCTGCATTTCCCTTGGAGAAGCACCTGTCCCCAACCTCAGCCACATGGAGTCAGCCCCACCCTCAGCTCAGGGACTGGACTAAGCCCAAACGGCATATTCCGTCATTCTGATGACACCTGTAGTTCCCAAACTGTGTGCCCTGAAATATCGTATATTTTCAAAGGAAACATAGCAACACTCACCATTTTGCTACATTCCTTTTCATCATGTTATATGTTTGTGAAGCTGATTTTTTCGGTGATTGTCATGATATAAAACAAGCTCTGAGTGATAATCCATGTGGAACAGGAAATACGGGTACGTGTGTCCAATGTGATTCCAAGATGTGAGAAGTAGTACAGTGACCAACAGGCACATGCATCCCATTAGTAAGTAATTGTAGTTATTTAAGAATAAAAAATTAAGATATTTTTCTTTAAATTTACATATATTATTTTTTTCTAATGGCTACTGCATAGTTACCAATTGTTGCCGTCGAGTCAGTTCTAACCCTTGGTAACCCTGTATGTGTCAGAACAGACCTGTGCTCAATAGAGTTTTCGGAAGCAAATCTCCAGGCCTTTCTTCAGAGGTGCCTCTGGGTGGACTAGAACCTCTAGCCTTTCTGTTAGCAGCCGAGCATGATAACCATTTGTACCACCCAGGGACTCCCCTACATGGTCGGGACATACATATTTAAATTTACTGGACCTAACTGCATAACTTCATAAACAGAACAGTTCTGTATTTCTTTTGGCCTGAGGTACCATTAAAAAAAAAAACCATGAGACACCATCATGTTGTGAACAAAGAAAGTTTGGGATCCCCTGGACAACAGTGATTAATTCAGAGATGCGTACATGATACAAATCCAGCTAACGAGTTCTAGGCCCAGGAAGTTTCTTCAATTGTTGTCAGGAGAATCTCTCTTCCTCCTGGCAATAATTCTGTGGTGATGCTGCATAGGTCCACTATGTGAACTCCACTATGTGAACACTGAAGAAGAAGTCAATACAATGGACCACGGGAAGAAGGAGAAGAACTGGGGCCTTGGCAGCATTTGAGCAACTATAACAAGGCACGTGTGAACCTAGTTCTGTCTCTGGACTTTTAAGCTAGAAGAACTGATAAGTTCCCTTTGTTGCCTTAGCCAGTGTGAGCAGGTTTTCTGTCACTGACTAAGTAGTGTAAAGTGACACATTAAAGGAAAACAAAATCTACCAAACCCTGGGTATTTTGTTCAGTTCATATGAAAATTTAAATATGGAGGGATCATTGTTTAAAGCACTCTCACTGAGACAAATGTGAATGGCCCTGGTATTTATTTCCTCCTTCATCGATAGCTTAGCAGGGAGCCTGTTCCCCTATACTGAATGAGTCTCTGAGACAAGGTCTTTGGCTGACGTCCACATTCCTGGAAAACAAGGTTGTTCCTAGGGCCTGTGGTATGAACTCGTTAGCATGGTTCCTGGTCCCACAGATCCCTTGATATGTACCTATAAAACCCATTGTCATTTAGAAAAACTGAGTATACTGTAGCCACTGTCAGACTGACCTATAAATATGTTACATGGTAAAGGGGTGAGGCCTGCTGCCTCTCTGAGAGCACTCTCAGTGGCAAGTCCAGCCTCCTGCCCAAGACGGGCCCCACTGCTATGCCTTTGGCTGTAAGACATACAGAACATCTGCATCTGATGGTGTAGGGATGAGTCTGGGGGACTGTATTTGCTCTGCTATTCCTCTGCTTGTAAGTTTTCCCCCAGTGGTGTGCATTCATGACATACTGCTATCTAGAGGCAGAAATAACACCTGGCTCAAAACCTAAAAAAACTCTACAGATTTATTGTGTCCTCAGACACTACTTTTATTTGGAATAAATCAGATGATTCATGAATCCACTTTTATCTTGGCAATATAAAATAGATTTAATTAGCCAACAAGCATTTGTTAATATATATCTTTCCATCATATATAGGTATCTATCACTTCTACAAAGAGTTTAAAATATAATTTATGGTTTTCCAGATGAAATATCAGACAAGGAATAATTGGAGGAAGCTAAAATGTATGTTACTGTTCATTAATGCAACCAAGTTAAAAGGGGTTAGGAGATGAGTAAGAGCAGGAGACGTCATAAAAGGCTTAATCTTAGAAGTGCTTTACAAACATTAATTGAATCATAATCTCCCATTATGAGGTAGTTATTGTAAGAGTGGCCTATTGTGTGGTGTGGGCCATCACAGTTAGAACATGTCTATTCAATAGCTGATAGCTCTGTGGTCCACGTAATAACAATGCTAACAGGCTTGTTTCCATTGATGAGAAAATTAATCCTCAAGGGTGGAATACTTAGTCTTTTAGAGGAAGACTAAGCCTTTCAGGGCTTAAGGAATTATTTGTGTACTGTAAAATTATTAAGTAGTGTATTGGCAAAAGAGCTGGAAGTGATCTTCACTGGATTTAAGGCAAAACTTCTACCTTGATTGCTCTTCTCAGTTTTTTTTTTTTTTTTCCTGATGATCTGAGCGAGGTTACCAAAGGGTACAACTTCATGCTAACCATTTACATGGAATAGAGTGAGGTGATTTTTCCTGGGTCTACCTATTAAATTAGTTTTCTGTCCAGTATTTCCTCACATATAAGATCTTCATTAGTGACATTTTAAAGGTGGATCCTTGTTTCTAAAGTGCTTGAAACTATTTAGAATGTTGTTTCATAATTATTAATTAACAAAAGCCAATCCTAGGAAAACAGAAATTATAAATGTTATAACATCTTCCTATAAGATTAGCTGTGGAGTCCTCTTTCCCGGATGGTGAAACTGGTTAACGTGCTCAGCTGCTAACCAAAGGGTTGAAGGTTCAAGTCCACCGAGAGGTACCTTAGGAGAAAGGCCTGGTGATTTACTTCTGAAAAATCAACCATTGAAAACTCTAAGCAGCATAGAAAACTATTCTGACACACATTAGGTCACATGAGACGAAATTGACTCAACACCAACTGATGGTGTTGGTATGTAGACCTCAGCTGATCCGATTATTAAGGATAATTTTGATTATCTACAGCTGTTTTCTATATAAATTTGACCCTGATGACAGAGGCAAAGCAGTCTAAATAGAAACAGTATTTTCTAACAGTTAAGTATTGACTCCAGTAGTCTCCAAGAAATCAGAATTGAGTGACTGTTATATGGAAGAGAGAAAGAGTAAATTTGTTCCACATAAATGTTAGGACTTAAGCAAAGAAAAAATTTACATGTAAACACATTTGGGGTACCATCTGGAGAAAAAAAATCACCAATTAGAGCTCCTGGTAATGTAATGGGCTGCCCAGTAAAGTGAGATCCCCTTCTTTCAAATTGTTCAAGTCAGGGCTGTTACAGACATTTTATAATGGGATTACTGAATTGGGAGACCTGCTGGGCAAGGTGGCCATCAAAATCCCTGATTCTCTGATATTCCAGTTTTCAATTGAATACTGTCAATAATAAATAAAAATATGCTGTCCTTCCATATAATAATCTCTGAGTCATTTGTGAGCCTTCACTGTACAAATTCCTTGTTTGGATGTTAACGAATCCTATATATATTTCTCCTCCATAAAAAAATAGTATAACATTATTCAAAAAACACTTATTAATTTAGTATAGAGTAGAATTTAAGAGCTTCCATAGTGTTTATTCTGGTGCCTAGCAAATAACAAAAAACAACAAGCACTCATTAAATATTTTTAATGAAATAATGTGCAAAATAAAACAAATATCTCTTATATCTGCCATTTACTGGCAATAAGACCTTGAGAAAACTACCTACCATCTTTATCTTTAAAATGTCATGAGAAGGAGAACATGCTTGGAAAAGTAGAAGGTCAGCAAAAAAGAGAAAGACAGTCAATGAGATGGACTGACACAGAGGCTGCAACAATGGGCTCAAACATAGCAAAGGTTGTGAGGATGGTGCAGGATGGGGCAACATTTCATTCTGTTGTACACAGGGTCGCTATGAGTTAAGAACCCACTCGACAGCACCTAGTAATAGCAACAACTTTAACTCAGTCTCAGTTTCTTTAAAATAGAGTTTTAAAAATAGAGCCTATGTTCTCCCACATGACCAACATACAGTTAGCTGGTTTTATTAACAAGTTATTGAGTATGGGCATGGGACTAAAGGGACAATGAAGATAGGGTATATCAAGGAAGAAAAGAAAGGAATACACAATTGAATGGACCATTTATTTCAATTGCTTTTCTCTGAGTGTGATTGGGTAGGGGAAGTGATCAACTTATAGTACTTAGCCAGTGGTTATAAAGCCTGTAAGGAAAAATCTCTTTGAGTTCATTCTGTAGGCTGGTAAAACATGTAATACAAATTGATAAGACAAACTCTATCTTCCCCCTCAATTTCCAAACTTATTGATTTTGATTCTTCTTATGAAAAATATACACAAAGTAAAGCAATGGCTCTCAAAAATGCTCCACATGGGAGTCACTCATGGAGTTTTAGAAACTACTGTTGCCTGAGCCCCGCCCACAGAAAGTCTGATTTAATTCTTCTGGGGATCCAGAGGTTTACAGCACCTGTTGTTGTTGTTGTTAGGTGCCATCGAGTCGGTTCCGACTCATAGCGACCCTATGCACAACAGAATGAAACACTGCCCGGTCCTGTGCCATCCTTACAATCATTGTTATGCTTGAGCTTATTGTTGCAGCCACTGTGTCAATCCACTTCGTTGAGGGTCTTCCTCTTTTCTGCTGACCCTGTGCTCTGCCAAGCATAATGTCCTTCTCCAGGGACTGATCCCTCCTGACAACATGTCCAAAGTATGTAAGACGCAGTCTCGCCATCCTTGCTTCTAAGGAGGATTCTGGTTGTACTTCTTCTAAGATAGATTTGTTCGTTCTTTTGGCAGTCCATGGTACATCCAATATTCTTCGCCAACACCACAATTCAAAGGCGTCAACTCCTCTTCGGTCTTCCTTATTCGTTGTCCAGCTTTCACATGCATATGATGCAATTGAAAATACCATGGCTTAGTCTTCAGGGTGACATCTTTGCTCTTCGACACTTTGAAGAGGTCCTTTGCAACAGATTTGCCCAATGCAATGCGTCTTTTGATTTCTTGACTGCTGCTTCCATGGTTACAGCACCTAGATGATTCTAATATGAAGCAACTGCTGAGAACCAACCAAGATGGGTAGAATTATTTTCTTAATCATCTGCACTACTCAGGGTATTGTCTGTTGCACTGGGTGCTTAAAGGTAGAGTCTAATGAGACTGAATTCCATAGGACAGTGGTTCTCAAACTACGGTTTCCATATCAGTAGCAATAGCTGGGAACTTGTTAGAGCTACAACTTTTTAGAACAACCCAGACTTACAGAATCAGAAATCTGGAGTTAGGGCCCAGCATACTGTTTTAACAAGTCCTCAGGTGATTCTAATGCACTCTCATTTGCAAATCACTGCCATAAAAATAGGACATATGAATTTCACAGAATCCCCACAAAGCCTGTTGTCAGGAATCACATTTAATTAATGTTCACATGTTAGCGAAATTGACAGTGCTAAAAGAAAAAAAAGCAAAGGCAAATCTGTGGGAGACCATAAAGAAGCATCATCCCTCCCAATTAAGGTTAAAAAAAAAAAAAATGTCTTATAAGGAACATTAAAGAATGCTTTCCAGTAGAATAAGAAATGCCTCAATTTTGACAAAATAAAATAGGTATTTTTGTATTTACACAAAATTTGAACATACTAAACTTTTAAAGGAGTGGAGGCACTGAATAAGAGCCCTTTAGGGAACACAGAACTAGGTGCAAATGAGCAAAATAAGACAAAAGAAATATAAAATGATTACCAGAAATATGGGATTTTAAAATTGTCTCAAGATGTTTAAATCCAAAAGAGATAGAACCCTTTAAATAGTAGGCACAGTTTATTACATCCTCTCCTCACTCATCAACATGGTTAGATTCCAAAGATGAGGTCATTATGTGAAATCAGCATTATGCAGAAATGGGAGATGATCACATCAGATCACAAAATGGAAGATGACTACATCATTACGTGCCTGTCAAATTTAATCAATATGTAACTACATAATACTGGAAATCATGGTGTAGCCAAGTTGTGCACATTTTGAGGGACATAATTCAATTCATAACAATGGCCCAGCCAAGATGACATACAAGCTTAATCATCACAGCCAGTGTTAATCTTGTGTTGCAACTTTGTGTTCATTAGTGCCAGACATATGTCATTAATGCACAAATTAGTTGTATAACAGAGTTTTTACTATTGTAAATTTGAAATATCAAAGAGTCAATAAGTGAGGAGAAGGTGTATTCAACTTAAGTGAATAATACTGTGGATGAATATAGAGTCTAAAAACAGTTGGAATTTATCTTCTAATGAAGGCTACCAAATTGCATTCCTGTTTTGTCTAAAAAGAAAGAATGACCACAGGAAAAGATGATGTCTTCTTTTTCCTTCTCATATTAGCATAAAATAAACATTGATGTAATTGTCATCTTGAATAGCACTGAACACTGATGCCTTAGTGTATGAGACCTAGAACATGGAGAAGAAAAAGGCTAATACTCTCAATGGGGGATAATGGAAGTGTAGCTGCTTAATTTGGAGGGTGGAACAGACTAAAGAGGTGTCAGAGCATGGTCATTTAATGGAGAGTTAGTGTGCTAGAGGAGTCCCTGCTGCAAACAGTTAATACACCCAGCTGCTAACGAAATATTTGGTGGTTCTAGTTCACACAGAGGCACCTCAAAGAAGGGCCTAGTGATCCACTTCCAAAAAATCAACCACTGACAATCCTGTGGAGTACATATCTACTCTGTCACACATGGGGTTGCCATGAGCCAGGGCTCACTCCACAGCAGCTGGTTAACTGGTAAGATGCTGGAACAGAGGGGAATACAAACTCTTCTTGCTTCTCAGTTTTCCTAACCTTGACTCTGCCTACACACTTGGCTATGAAGGAGTTTGTGTTTTAATTTTGTCTTCAATGTCAATATACTTTTTACCAAATATTAAGCAATATTATGTGTCTTGTTCCTTTTTAATCATTAAATATTTCTTGAACAAGGGCTAGTAACATAGCATATGTATTACTTTAAGGTATACATTTGCAAATTGAATTTTTTAATTCAATTGGGAGTCAAAAGAAATAACCTACCAATTCCTCATGTCAACTGTGCCAAAAGCCATTATCAACAGTCACCCAATTTCAGGGCATCTTCTCACAATTGCTGTGTACCTAAAATATTGTGGGGTACCTTGGCAAGAGTGGGAAGAAGCTAGGTGGGGGTAGTGCAAGCTGCCAAGCCGAAGGTCTGGTTTCACCAATAAGCCTCCCTGAGATCATATAGCTACAGAAAAAGAAATGGCAGGGTAGAATTTGCCTAGGCAGAAACTATGTAGAATGATATCTGGGCAGAGGATACAGCCTGAAGAAGTTAGTAAAACTGCCTGTTTGAGGAGGCATGTATTATCTGGTTTTGCTAGAACTTATGTTGGATGGGCCTAAAAGTATTTAGAACATATTATGCTTGCATGGAGAAATGGGAAGGGAGTATTTGGAGGTTAGACTCGATCTCTAAATTCTACATGTAACATATTAGTGCTAGTCACAAGCAACCTTCATAAATAAACCTTCAGGTAGCTAACACTAAAAATTTATAAAACTGGATGTTTCCTTTCTCTTCTTAGCATTCTAATTTCTTATTAATTTTTTTAAATAACATTCTACAAGATTTAATAATTGATAATTTTGCTATTTGTTTGTTAACTTGTAAAAGGACTTAGAATGGATGAAGGAGTGATATCTAGAATGTATCACAAGTGTGGTAACAGTTTCCTATGTCAAAATTCATGGTAACGGTTTACATTTGCCTATTTATCTGACATGTCATGATACACTATACTAAGACCACAAGGGAAATGTTCTGTTAAAGAATTATATTTGATTTGTGTGTGTTGATGAACTCGGTAAAGGATAAGCTTGGTTCTGAGGCACACAGGGACTTCAGCAGAAGTCCATGGTGTGAAAAGGAATGGATTGAGCCCTGGCAGACCGTGCTTAGGGGAACACGTGGACAGTCCCTGAGGAAGGTGGCCAGCTAGCCACCATCAGTCTCCAGAGCTTGTATTGGATTAGCATCAGCATTGATATGCCAGGATCTAATGTGAAGGGTTAACAAGAATAATCTCTAAATGTAAGTAACAATGCTTATGGCTCAGGTAGTCTATGCAGTTGATAACTGAGCTATAACCAGTTCAGGATATGAGGAACAGAGTCCAACCTCTTGGGAGTGAGAACTGACAAGAGTGAGTCAAGAAGTCCACACTCCAGTCAATCACACTGAAGTCTGCAGTATTCAGATCTTAGAAGAGCAACTGATGGTCCACCTGGGAAATGAGGTAGGCGTTTTGGACTTTGGAGTAGGCAAAATTTTCCGTGGATAATCAAAGACTGTGAGCACAATGGTGATCTGGGTCTAGGGCAATATTCACCTGCCAGTGGGTGTGGAGGCTCCTAACAAATAGCTTGCCATCGTAAGTCTTAGTAGAGGACTAGGAGGGCTTGTAGATTGATAATTTAAGTCACTAGAATTTCTAGAAAGGCAGGGATACGAAAGCAGTATAGACTCATCCTCAGTGAAGAAGAACCATGGTTCTTTGTAACATGCACATGAAGTAGCAGACTGAGTAAAAAAAAAAAAATCATGTAATTACTATAGAATTTCTTCTAAAAAGACCAAGGATTTCAGTATGAATTAGTCTCTTTGAAGAGTGTCAAACTGACTGAAGAAAGGACTTTTAATTCCTTTCCTGTGCTTCCTTCATTCTCAGCCTGGGTCCTGGCGTCTGGCTAAAAACCCGTTGCTATTAAGTCAATTCCAACTCATTGAATCTCAACAGGACAATGAATGGCTGGTGGATTAGAACTGCCAACCTTTTGCTTTGCAGGTATTTCCTATAAAACTACAGTAGCCCTGGCTTTAGTTCATCGCATACCAGAGTAGAAAGCATGCAGTAGAAACGGCAATTTCTCTATTAACGATAACAACAGTAGAAAGGATGGCATAATTAAATGACTATTGTATACAGGGGTTTCATGGGGATTTGTGATTTACAAACTTTTTTTTTTCCATTCAGGGGCATAATGTGGAAAAAAATGAAATTGGAAAGCAACTTAAAATCTCATTAATAGTGTGGGTACCTCAAGTGTTGATACAAGTTTTATTTCATCTGTGATAATTTAGGCTTTTCAAGTAAAAGGAGACAAGCATGACAGCCAATAGGCAGGTATGACTGATTGATTAAAAAAAAAAAGTATTATTGAGTGTGCTCTGGGTCAGAGAGGTATTGAAAGGGCTGATTGATTATGTCTCACAGTGTCACCCTCATATAGTTTTTCTCCATTTCCTTAAATAGTTTTGTTATTTGATTTGTGAGTAGAGCTGCTAGTTCTGCAGATCAATTCCTTATGATATTTCATCATTATCTGTTTGTTTTCTATGAGATCGATATCTGATTTAATTTGTTTTCTTCTGTCTTCCAATTCAGAGACATCAATTCTTTATTTCTGCTTCTCTAATTCATTTAGATTTATTCTTGAAATACAGGTCTTTTGGTAGGTATATGAAGGGGTTAGATAACATTTTCTGTAACCTGATCTTCAGTTAGGATGGAGGCCTTCTGCTGTATTGAAAGTTTATACATCGGGAAAGTAACTCTCCCAGCACTGGGGAAGTAGAGAAGTGTTCAAGGAATATCATAGGAGTTAATGTAGGGGAAGAGTTGAAGAGCATGTTTTTTGGAATTTCAAGGGAGCATGTTTGGCTTCTGTCTTAGTTTCCTAGTACTGCTGTAACAGAAATATCACAAGTGGGCGGCTTTAAAGAACAGAAATTTATCTTCTCACAGTTCTGGAGGCTAAAAGTCTAAATCAGGGCCTTAACTGTGTGGATCTCTTTCTTGTCAGTAGCCACAGAAATTCCTTGGTTCCTTGGCTGAAGGGGTCTTCACATGGCACCTGTCTTCCTCCTTTTTTTGCTTGTCTCTGTGTCTGATATGCTCTTTTGATAACTCAGAAGTGATTAAGTTTAGGTCATACCTCATTAACATAAATAAAAACCTATTTCCAAACAGGATTAGATCCACAGGTATAGGGATTAGGATTTCAACACACATTTGGGGGGGACACAGTTCAATCCATAACAGCTTCCAAATTTAACATGGAAGATATTTGTGTTATGCTTTGTAAGAGGTCCAGTAAAATTGTTTGTTACTGCCATTCAGAGAATTTTTCTCTATTGGCATATTTAATTGGAGACTTTTCTTCAGAAAAATAAGAAATAGCAGAAAACAGGAAATGTATGAGTCCAAAATTGGTACTTTTTGGGAGACATAAAAGATCCTAAGTATTAATAAATTATTCAGTATCTATTGTGCCTTCCAGCACACACTCAACCTAATTACACGTGTGATTGAAAATACAAAGAATTTGGAGATTTTCCCCCTGTTCTCAGAAGTTTCATAATTTTACTAAAAAAAACTAGAGAGGTAAAATTATCTATAATAGAGCGTTAAATTACAGTGAAAAGTGATAGCTACCCAGGAGGTGAGCCAGTGATGCGGAATGTGAGTTCCAGCCATTTGGATGTTGGATTGCAGAGCACAGCACATGGCACATAGTACACAGTAAAGGATATTAATACAAAATGTATAAACATAGAACCTGTGAGAACTGGGCCAGGTTTTGATAGGTGGATGAAGTATACAATTGACATTACAATTTCACAAGTTATCATTTGAAAAGAATGATCTCAAATGGTTGATTCTTGCTTTTTGATTGATGCAATTGTTATTAAATGCTTTTTGTCATCATGAAGGGGGTTAAAATGTGTTTGGCCTTCATAAATCACAGCATCTGCCTGTCTGTCTGGATCATATTACTGATGTATGTAATGGTAATATTTTGAGAGGAAAGAAAGAGTAATACCCTTTTCTACTTTGTTTGCATCCATACTTGGTTTTCTCTCTCATCAGGCTAATGTATCCAACTGTCAGGGTAGAGGTTGATATTCGGGTTGTGGCAGCAGGAATACAGAGAGAAACCTGAGATAATAGGATTAATAGGGTCGAAAGTCAGGCATTCTTGAGAGAAACAGGGTTTGCTAATTTTATTTAATTTCTGTTTAGCATGTCTCTTTGGGAGATATGCTGAGGGTAGAGGGATTTTTGAAACACTTTTAGACAATCTAGAATGAGGTTACTCTGTAGAACCCTCCAACAAAATGAGTGACCCCGAACAACATAGGGAGAGTGTCAAGTAAAGAGGGTGGAACAACACGATCAAGCAGAGAGAGGGTCTCCTTTGTATTTCTGAGCTTTCCTTTGCTCTCTGGTCATGAGAATACTTAACTGAGAGCTAGCACTCCTGCCATGGGGGATAATGTGTTGAGATAGCCAGTGATATCCCCACAAAGACATGATTTGAGAGTCTGAAGCAAAAACTGAAAGAAAATGTGTCAGAGATTAGAGCCATGAGAAGTGAGGAATGTTTGAGTCAACTGGGAGGCACTGACATAGGGCAAAAAAGGTAGCTATCTCCTGCAGCACAAATCAGCCTCTGAGCAGTAGAAGCCAGATTGTCCAGAGATGGAATTGAAATCAGGCACACTTCAGAGGATGTTATCCTGCACTCACCTCAGTCCAGGGGAGGGATGGTCTACTTCCTTTCCCCAAGTCTCATTGTGTTACTCAAATCTCTTTCCCAAACTCATACACCATTTGAGAAAGGTAGGAGGTGGGGGAGAGGAATGTGGGATACCTAGTAAAGACCCCAATGTTAAAGGTGAAGTTTGTAATCATTGGGTTCTAATGAGTTGGAATCGACTCAAAGGCAATGTCTTGTTTTGTTTTGTTTTTAACGTGCTTTTTTAAGTAGGGCTCTGGTGGTACAGTGGTTAAGCATTTGGCTGCTAACCAAAGTCAACAGTTTGAATCTACCAGTTGCTCCTTGGAAACCCTATGAGGAAGTTCTACTCTGTCCTATAGAGTCGGTATGAGTCAGAATCCACTCGATGGCAATAGGTTAATGAGCTTTAAGGAGCTTCAGTGGCACAGTGGCTAAAGCAATAAGCTGCTAACCAAAAAGTTGGTGTTTTAGACCTACCAGAGGCTCCATGGGAGAAAGAGGTGGCAGTCAGCTTCCATAAAGATTTACAGCTTTGAAAACCCTATAGGGTTGCTATGAGTTGGAATGGACTCTATGGCAGTGGGTTTAATGAGCTTTAAAGGAGCCCTTGTGGTACAGTGATTAAGCTGATGGCTGCTAACCGAACAGTTGGTAGTTCAAACCTACCCAGCTGCTCTGCAGAAGAAAATAACTGAAGATCTGCTCTTATAAAGATTACAATCTAGGAAAACTTATGGGTCAGTTCTACTCTGTCCTATAGGGTTCCTATGAGTTAGAATCAACTTCAAGGCAATGGGTGGGTTTTTAATGAGCTTTAAAGTAGATTGGTCCTATTCCAAATACAGTCGTTTTATTTTACTTCTTTACTACCTGTGAGTATGTCTTATGAAAAAAGATCACATTAGTTATAGACAAAACAAACAAATAAAAAACTGTTTTCTCTGTACATTTGAGTATACCCATTGCCATCAGGTGGATTCTGACTCACAGCCATCCTATAGTGTAGGACAGACTGACACAGAAGCGGACCGACACATCTTTCTCCCACAGAGCAGCTGGTGAGTTCCAACTACTGACCTCTCAGCAGCCAAGCTCTTTAGCCACTGCGCCACCAGGGCTCTACGTTTGAGTATAATATGGGTAAATTTATAACCCAGATACACACACACAGGCACACATCTTTCATAAAGATAAAGATTAATTCTCAGACATAGATACATATTCAGGACAGCAAATCATTTCCTTACATGAAGTATAACCTGCCCAGACCCTTGCCATCCTGGGACTATACCTACATGACTCTACAAAGTGGGGTCATTTTTCTTTTTTGTTCATCACCTACCTTGTAGGCTCTGCCTGAGGGTTTGCCCACTGGCATGAAGAATGCATACAAGGCAGTGTTTATTACAAAGCCCTCTTCAGCCCACTGAGGGCTACACAAAGACAGGCAGAAATTATTCTGCATTTCAGGTTAGTGCCTGTAACTCAAAGTGCCTCTACTCCTGAAAATCCTTAGGTTGCAGAGCAACATGGGTGTTCATACAGAGGTAGGGAGATTGCCATTTCCCCATATGTGTTACATATTATCACCTGGAGGCCAAAAACCAACTCTACTTGAGCCCAAAATTGTAAAAAGTCTTTCATCAAAGTTATTACATCGGCTTTTGTGCTCATCTTTCTAGCTGTAGGCTCCTTCCCAGTATAAGGATCTAGAGCATCACCAGATGCTGTGCAAATTCCTCCATAAATCTATTTTTGGCAGCGTACTTCTAATTAGTGTGTCCCATATACCCTGGTACAAAAGAAAGGATCCCACACAGATCAGTGGATGCAAAAGCACCCTGGGGCATGGCCACTGCATTACACAATTCCAACGTTGTATTTTTTTTATGGTGTGGAGGACCTGTCTATGGGCTGGCTAAAATATGTACGGGCAGTTGATAACTACACCAGCAACTCTGAGCTCGTTTATTCAAAATGTTTTGTTCTATAAACAGGTATTTTTTTCTAGTAAATTGTTTCTATTTATTATTTTTGAGTCAATTCAATTATAACCTCATGTGTTAAGGATTTGCTAAATTAGTCTGGGGGGGGAACAGGGTAATGAGAAATCTTATCTTATAAAAAATAGCTCAGTTTTGTTGTGGTTTGATATAAAAATGAGCTGAGGGGGGACAACATGGGTCAAGACGTTAGCTCAAGGACTTTAAAAATTGAAGGTGTCTTTGAGATGCTTTAATTCAGAATTACTGAACTGTGGCACTATTGACATTTTAGGCTGGTTAATCTTTGTTGTATGTGGTGGTCCAGTGCATTACAGGATGTTTAGCATCATCCCTGGCCTCTCCTTACTAAATGCTAATAGCCCATAAAAAATGTCCTTTGATGGGAGTGGGGGAGATTTCCCTTCCCTATAAATTGAGAACCACTTCATTTTCATAAGGGATATTGAAGCTTAGTGATTTTAAGTTAATTGCTCCTATTGTTGTTGTTGTGTGCCCTTGAGTTGATTCCAACTCACAGTGACCCTACAGGGTAGAATAGAATTGCCTTATTGGGTTTTCTAGACTGAAATCTTTATGGGAGTAGATCGCCAGGTCTTTTCTTCCCACAGAGTGGCTGGTGAGTTTGAACCACTCACCTTTCGTTTAGCACCTGAGCTCTTAAGCGCTGCACCACCAGGGCTCCTTGAATTGCTCCTAATGACAAATAATTCAATACAGAACAAAGTTACATCATTCTCGCATGACTTCTTTTCCAGTGTTCTTCCTAATATTGCCCTTAACAAAGACAGAAAAGACGTACTTAGTCTTTAAAAAATACTCAAATTCTACTAATTTTAAGATTCAACTAGAATAATGTAATAATCTATAAAGAAGTCCACTATTTATCAAATGTTTGCATATCATCCTCTTTTTTGTGGTCTTCAATTTAATAACTGAAACAAGCTGGAAAACTATATGCTGTAAACAGTAGAAAGATCAGGATTCAATATGTCCTTTTAGGTTAAACTCTATAACTACTATCTACAGTGCTGACTAGACTTTTGTGAACTATTTAAAATAAGAGAGAGGTAAGATTTACAAAAGATATATTGCTAAGTAATCTACAGAAAGCCATGAGATTACAATTGCATGGTGACTTTTAGAAGGTATAATTCTGGAGAGACTCCCCTTTTCTACTTGCATGTTGGGTCAAGTGAATAGATGAATTTATTCCTTTTTCTGTTCTCATTACAGGTTATGTCAGGAAAAGTGAGTTATCACAGAATTTTATTGTGTGATACATTTGGTGAATTATAGCAGTGAACAGAAAATGGTTAACCTCTCTTATAATTGTATATCTTGAGTGACTATTCTGCCCTTTTCAAGTGCTTCTAGAATAAAAATTTACCTCTTAATCTCCATATAAATTTCAAGGCAGTAATGCTGAATTGAAAGCGTTAGAAGGGTTAAGAGTATTTCCCTGATGAAGAAACTATTCTATCCAATAATCTAATCTCAAGCAAATGCAAGCTCCCACAAGTCTTGTTATCTAAAGAACACACACAAAATAAGCATTTAGAAACCACATCAGAAAACACTGTTATAAATATGTCTTAGATTTGCAAAATTTTATGCTGGTTTTCAGAGAAGAGAAAACTTACATAATTCTCTGATTGATCTCCTACCTGGCCTAAAAGACTGTTGAATATTGACTCTCCCAAAACACTGCAATAAAAATTTATTTAAAAAGTAAATTTTTTTACACTTACTACAGTAAGGGGGAACCCTGGTGGCACAGTGGTTAAGAGTTCGGCTGCTAACCAAAACGTTGACAGAATCCACCAGCTGCTCCTTGGAAACCCTATGGGGCAGTTCTGTTCTGCTCTGTCTTATAGGGTCCCTATTTTATGAGTTGAAATTGACTCAATGGCAACTTTTTTTTTTTTTCCAGTAGTAGTGGAAAACACTCTTGATAGTAGACACTCTTAGGTGTCTCAGAAGAGGGAATTGAGAGCATGATATTTATAGGATTTTTGGTTTGAGTTTCATAATTTTAAGGTAAGTCTTGCAAGGGGAATAGATGGTTGGAATTATTCAGAGTCCATGATTTACTAGCTTCAGATTTATGGATACTGTAAGGTGAAGATCTTAAAATGAGTCTTGATAACCAAGGCGTTAGTCTTTATATATAACTATATTAGTTGAGTCACAATCTTATCTTCCAGAAGCAAGTATTTTCTGGACCTAGGAAATTAGTTATTTGCTTGCTCTCAGTATTGTTTAAGTATGCCTGGCCCCATTGTGGTTTAATACATGGTCAGGCAAGTATGACTGATCGTGGTAATGCAAGGAAAGAGAATCGTGTTGGTTTCAGTTCCAAAGGTTATTCTGAATTAGAGTTACTACTAAGAACCTAAAGAAAATGTAGAGCAGAACACTCTAGACCAGGCAGGAGGTTCAAAACAGCCCCAAATAAGAATGCTTCCCTCCTGTGTTTTTTGGGAAGGTGGGGTGGAATTTTGTCTCTCATTTGCCTTCCTTCATAATCATAGAAGATTTTTCACTTCCTAGTCACTTATTATACATGAACTATGTTAAAGATCTTAGGCAAGAAATTAGAAGGATACAACATGAATAATAAATAAACCCCTGTTAAGGAAGCAAAAGCTATCTTACTATATGAACTATTGGTTGGAGAGTCAGGTTTGTATTAGATGTGAGTTCAAACTACTGACCATTCAGTTAGCAGCCAAGCACTTAACCCACTGCGGCACCATGGCTCCTTATTAGCTAAATAAAGATATATATAGAGTAACCACTTTGTACTAAATTCTGGGCTATAGAATGTGAGGAACCAAAGTAGTTTAAGACATAGCCCTAGCCCTCAAGGAGTTCACAACTTAATTGTAGAGATAGGACAGATATGTAGAGAATAACATTTTTTTTTAAGGTGCTGTATAATAAATTGCTAAATTTTATGGTACAGATAAAAGACAAAACAATGTAATAGCTCCCAGTCATGTGAAATAGTGAAAGGAGGTAGAGAAAGAATGTACTGTTTATTTGGTCTAATTTTCATAGAACTTCCATGAGTAAATTTAATTCTTCGATCAGTGTAGAAACCCAGAGTTCCTCTCTAAACATTTACCACAACCTATTTTTAAACAAATTTGGGTATGTTATCAGGAGGGACCAATCTCTGGAGCAAGACATCATGCGTGATAAAGTGGAGGGTCAGTGAAAAAAAGGAAGACCTTCAATGAGTTGGATGGACACAGTGGCTGCAACGATGGGCTCAAGCACAACAACAATAGTGAAGATGGTGGAGGACTGGGCAGTGTTTCATTCTGTTGTACATAGGGTCACTATGAGTCAGAGCTGACTCAACAGCATATAACAGCAATAACATTTTTAAACAGACAGGTAAGAAATTTAGGAAGAAATATACAAGTTGCATTTTTGCAGAGCCAAAAATCCCTAGAGAATCCATGCAATCAGTTAAATTATAGAGCAGGTACACAGAACTTCAATAGCCACAATAGGAGACACAGATTTATAAGAGAGCACCCTAGATTCTCAGCAATCCTGCTACAGAAGAATAATTTAAAGACTGTAATAGATACTTAAAACCTGAGTAGAGGAGTCCATAATATAAAGTAATAGATGTGGAAATGGACCTCAGAATACATGTGAGCTGTATAAGTTTTTATGCTTCCTTACTTCAGCTTTTATGCTGTTAGCATGCAAAGTTTAGAAAATACATGCTCATGAAAAACTAACAGGAATTCAGAAAGGGCTGACTTCATTAACTTATTCCCAATGATAGGTTCAGTCATTATGCTTAGACTTAGCCTGAGCTTGTGCTAGTGACTAGGTTAGAGTTCCGACTTGTGTGTACTCAGGATTTGTGAAAATAGGGTGACTTATTACAGGCAACACAGCAGACACAACTGTGACAACTCGGTGTCAATTCATTAAATCTCTCGATAGTTTAGCAGAGAGATTTATTTTTTGTTCAGCGTTATATTCATAGTAAAGGTGTAAGGAGTTAACTTTAAGCATACAGAGAAGAAAGGTATCACAAAGTTTCCTCAAGAGCCCATACAGAATTCTCAAAAAAAAAAAAAGGTCTCAAAGGAGAATTAAGTTGAATTTATTTTAATTTTAGAGAGACATGTAAATTATGAGGCTGCTGTACACGGTTGTTGTAAAGGCAGATGTGATGTGGTTGTAGAGGGCCTGTAGCCATAAAAGAGGCAACATCTCTGAAAAGGACAGCATTTGGAAATGGAAACCCATTGCCATCTAGTTTTGCCTCTACTCCCTCTCTCTCAACATTTCCGAGCAACAAATAAATGGTAGAAGTGAGGAAAAAAAAAAACCCAAGTGGAGACACCATGAAGTTATAAGACTTCAGCCAATCTCAACCCCACATTCAGCCATATCAGTTCAACTGTTCAGAGCCTTATTAGTACTCTATCATGTCTTTTAGTTCCCTGGTACTTTTAAGTGTGGTCCTCTGTATTCAGTTTTCTTCAAATTATATCAAAATTGATTTTTCCTAAGTTTTAGGGCCATGCTCACGGATTTAAAAGCAACAGCAAGGAGCCTGATTCACTAATTCATCTAAACATAAAAAAAATATATTTTTTTAACATAGTAAACTATAAATGAGAGAGAGCTGTATAATAATCTGCTACCATTTTACCGTCTTTAAGTACACTCTATTTTAATAGATGTCTTCAGGACTTAATGACTTAATTTGGAAAATAAAATTTCATGGTGGACCATTGAATGTGAGATAGAATGTAACTGGTGTGTCATGTCCTTGTGGTGTACACTAACTGCACATCAGGGGTACAGCCCTAGAGTCTGGGATCAGGCCTAGATTAGGGGGTGACTGGGCAAGGACACATCAGATTCTATGTGTCATACAGTGCCTCTCATCTCTACAGCCAGCTTCACAGAGCAAAAATTACCCATCAAAGTTAGAATTCTCAGCTATGAACTTTATCATCCTTCAAGAATGTGGAGATAGGGAAAACACATTGAAAAGAACTGTGTTTTAATTATCCCACCTATGTCTATCAATGTTTCTAGAGGTAAGACATAAAAAAAAAAACAAAAAACAACCCACTGCCGTCGAGTCAATTCCGAGTCATAGTGACCCCATAGGACAAAGTAGAACTGCCTGATAGAGTTCCCAAGGAGCGCCTGGCGGATTCGAACCACCAACATCTTGGTTAGCAGCCATAGCACTTAACCACTACACCACCAGGGTTTTAAATACAACTCTGGAGAATACTTTTGGTTGCCTTTTGTTGTTTGCTTTATTTATATTTTGAACACTTAACTTCTCCATGTCCAATTCCATAATACTAAAATTATAAAACAACCTACAGGCAAAATTAGGATTTTAAAATACACTACTGGTTTACTGTCAAGACTAAGCAAGATAGCCTCTGAGGTCACCTAAAGGCTAAAAGCTAAAAGCTAAATAACAGATTGGCTTCCAAAATAAAGAATATCACCGGTGAATAATGTGTTCCCTTAGAAAGTCATCAATATGGGACCAAATGGTTAACAACTACTTTAATACAAAGGTGACAATGTAAGGGGGCAGGGAAACTAGAAAATAGAAACAGGACAACCAGAACAGAAATGTTGAGAATGTTCATGGATTGTGAAGAATGTAACCGATGTCACTGAAAAATTTGAGTAGAAATTGTGGAAGGGGAACCTAAAGTGCTGTGTAAACCTTCACGAAAAACGCAATAAAATATTATTAGAAAAAAATAAAGTTTAAGCAAGATTCTCTATCAGAAAGTAAGTGTTAAACTGGAAGCATATCACAAATGTAAAGGACCAAGTGGTTCTACAGAGATAGGAAAAAGAACAGCCACCTCAAAATGTTCAGGGTCATCTGAGTAATAGCAGTCTCACTTGGCTGGATTTTTAGCATCATCTGAATAAAATAATGTAATCAGTTTAACAAGATTAGGTAAGATTTTGTTTGGTCATTAGCACTACCACTTAGTTCATTAACCTATTTATTTTCCTCGTTTTGTCACTCAAGAGCACCTCGTACGCATCCACTACAGAGGCAACGTGGAGGCTAAAATAGAACATGCTATCTGGCTCCTGGCTTCTGAGAATTATAGGGTAGTTGAGGTAACAACGGAGGAGCCCTGGTACAGTGGTTAAGTGCTTGGCTGCTAACCAGAAGGTCAGCAGTTCGAGTCTACTAGCTGCTTCATAAGAGAAAGATGTGGCATTCTGCTTTTTTAAAGATTCACAGCCTTGGAAACCCTGCGGGGTAGTCCTATCCTGTCCTGCAGGGTTACTATGAGTTGGAACTGACTCAGCAGCAATAGGTTTGGGGTTTTTGTGAGGGGTTTGAGGTAACAATGCACATAATGGGGACAGAAAAAAAAAAAAAAGTAGAATGCCTAATGTGTCCTTAAGACAATAACTTCAGAAAGGGATGAGCTCTGTGGCAATAAGTCTGGGGCAGTGTAAGGAAACATCCTGAGCCAAGTGGGACTTACAATCAGCACTAACGGATACATAGGGGCCCAGGGCCTCTCTGTCTTATTCTACTAGGGGCTGCCACCACAAAACACCAAAAGCGGGTGGCTTTAAAGAACAGAAATTTATTTTCTACAGTTCTGGAGGCTAGAAGTCCAAATCCGGGTATTGGTAGCAACATGTACTCTCTGTCTCTAGACTCTAGAGGAAAAACCTTCCTTGTCTCTTTCAGCTTCCGTAACCTTGGGCATATCTTGGCATTCCTTGGATTGTAGATGAATCCTCACGTGCCATCTTCCCCCTGTGCGTGGGACAGTATTTCTGTGTCAGTTACTCCTGTATGTCTTCGTTAACTGGTAACATGTGCAAAGAAAAGTCCTATTTCCCAAAACAGGTCACATTTACTGGTGCAAGGGTTAGGACTTCACATATTTCTTGGGGGGACACAATTCTATCTACAACACTTGTCAAAGAAACAAATTTAGTTAAAAGTAAAGCCTAAGGAAAATCAAAAGGTAAATGATGAGTCTTCTATGCATTGCTTCTGTGAAAATACTCCCTTTTCATTTTTAACATTTTACATGTCTCTAAATATTGGCTTTTCTGACTGAAAAATGAAAGTGTAACTGTTTTTCATCCATTCTCAATAATCTACCCCAAGTTTTTGAAATCACTCTATCTTCTAGAAGTATCTTTGCCAGTGACTCTGCTTGGCGTGTAAAAGGAGTTCATGCGTAAAGGCTATTAACACATTCATCATGGAGTGCGGTCTGCCACCAGATTTATGTCCAGACAAACCTTACTCTTTACAATACAATCCATTAACGGTGCATAAACATGTTCAAGCAATTTAGATAATGTGGGTAATGGTGAAACTGAGTGATAGCCATGCCCCAGGGTAAAATGATTCAAAACTGGTGACATTTTGAATATCCTGGCCAGATGTTAACTGACTGTTTTTGATAGCAAATTAAACATAGAGGTAAAAGGGGGAGTATCCCAGAGAATTTCAATTGCCAGATATCTTTCTTTCTTAAAAGTCCCTATGTGACCCCAAAGTGGATTCATTATCTTTCCATTTATCTCGTTATGTTTATTTGCACACATGCACATAAACACGAATGATTTGTTTAAAGAAAAAATATACTTTCTGGAATTTTTGATGAATAGGAGAAACATGTACTTTTGGCCTTAATTTTAGAGTAGCTAGTGTATGAATTATGAGCTGTCACAGTTTAAAGGGAACTTAGAATTTATTAAATGCAACCCTAATTATAAAGATGAAAAAATTGAGGTCCAAGAAGGTTAAATGGTTTACCTCGGGTCAGACTGTTCTTTATTGGCTGAACTGAGAATCCAGCATACATCCTGCCTCCCTAGTATTTCCCAACTCATCCTGCTGGGTTGGGTTAGAGATAACTCAAATACCTTATCTGGCTTTGGTGTATATGGGTGGTAGGTAACTGGTCTTTACTGGGTAAACGTCCCATGATCTGTTGTCTGATTTAGAGAGCTCTGCATGGAAGAGAGTTTTTCATGTTTTCCTAATTGTTGAGGCCCCACTCTCAAACTTAAAGATAATTTGGTGCTTCAATAGTACAAATATAACTATTGATGATAATCAGTAACTTTATTGAATTCTTATTGCATGTCACTTGTGCTGAGCACTTAAAAAAATAAAAAAATATTTTTTATTTTTTTATTTTAGCATATGTCATTTCTGTGTTACTGTTAATTCTCACAGTCATTAAAAAAAAAAAAGTTAACTATTTTGTGTTCCCTTTTACCTACATGGAAGACCAAACCTCAGCATGTTGAATTATAATTTGTTCAAGCTCTTAAATAAAGTAAGTAAGTTATTGTGTGTTGTGTTGGGATATGAATTCTGGTTAGTCTGACTCTAAAATATGTTTAGATGCACTGGCAAACACTTTCTGTCACTGGCAAACTCAGGAGTTAATCCTTCTGGTGTCTTGCGAGAGGAGGCCTAGAAATAGTAATCTACATGTTTACAGATCTATCGTAGACAGATGGTAACAATCCATTATTCCCTTCTCCTTAAAAATAGACAATGTCAAGGGCCCATAAAGTTGTTTTAATCACCAAGCTTGTTCAATTAATATTGTTGTTGTTAGGTGCTGTTGAGTCGGTTCCTACGCAGAGTGACCCTACATACAACAGAATAAAATGCTGCTTGGTCCTGTGCCATCGTCACAATCATTGCTATGTTTGAGCCCATTGTTGCAGCCACTATGTCAGTCCATTTCCTTGAGGATGTTCCTGTCTTTCGCTGATCCTCTACTTTACCAAGTATGATGTCCTTCTCCAGGTACTGGTTCCTCCTGATAACATCTCCAAAGTACATAAGATGAAGCCTCACTGTCCTTGCCTTTAAGGAGCTTTTCTGGCTGTACTTCTTCCAAGACAGACTTGTTCAGTCTTTTGGCAGTCCATGGTGTATTCAATAGTCTTCACCAACACCGTAATTCAAAGGCATCAATTCTTCTTCAGTCTTTTTTATTCATTGTCCAGCTTTTGCATGCATACTAGGTGATTCAAAATAGAACGTCTTGGGTTAGGTGCACTTTAGCCCTCAAAGTGACATCTTTGCTTTTTAATACTTTAATGAGTCTTTTGCAGCAGATTCAACCGATGCAATACATCATTTGATTTCTTGGCAACTGCTTCCATGGGTGTTGCTTGTGCATCCAAGTAAAATGGAATCCTTGACCACTTCAGTATTTTCTCCATTTATCATGATGTTGCTTATCAGTCCAGTTGTCAGGATTTTTATTTTCTTTATGGTGATGTGTAAGCCATACTGAAGGCTACAGTCTTTGATCTTCATCAGTAAGTGCTTTAAGTCCTCTTCACTATCAGAAAGCAGGGTCACTATGAGTCAGAATTCACTCATGGGCATACAGCAAAAATAAGAGTCTCTTTGTGGCACAAAAGGTTTTTTTTTGTTGTTTTTTAAAGGAGAAGGAACATTGGTTTTGCAATGGTTAAAGCTTTCAGCTGCTAACTGAAAGGTTGTCAGTTTAAACCCACAAGCCACTCCATGGGAGAAAAGACCTCACAATATGCTTTAATAAAGATTACATCCTAGGAAATCCTGAGGGGCAATTGTACCCTGTTCTACAGAGTCTCTATGAGTCAGAATTGATTCGATGGCACACGACAGCAACAGGAGTCCCTGTGTGGTGCAAAAGGTTAAGTGCTGAACTAATAACTAAAAGGTTGGTGGTACAAACCCACCCAGAGGCATCTTGGAAAACAGGTCTGGCGATCTGCTTCCAGGCTTGAAAATCCTATGGAGCAGTTCTACACAACTCTTACAACAGAACCTACGCAGTGAACCCTGCTGGGTCTTTCCTTTTGACCTACAGAGAGGTGAGCTAATAAATGTTTTGTTTTGTTTCTATTTTCCTAAATTTGCAGTAATTTGTTATACAGCAATAGAAAACTAAGACAGGCTATATCTAATAGGAATTACAAAGACAAGGGATCAGGGAATCTTTGCAGAAGATTCTGAAAAAATGTTTGCCTAGGATACTGCTAAACAAAGAGGCCGTGATCATCACCTCCTTAACCCATTGCCGTCATGTCAATGCTGACTCATAGCAACCCACTAGGGCAGAGTAGAACTGCCCCATGAGGTTTCCAAGGAGAGGCTGGTGGATTCAAACCACCGACCTTTTGGTTAGCAGCTGAACTCTTAACCATTGAGCCACCAGGCATCCCATCACTTCCTTAATTCTTATTTATTCCCACCAGAACCTGGTCTCTCTTCCAAACACCATATTTAAATTATCCTAATCAAGCTTACCAATAATTTGTTTGTTGTAAAATTTAATAGATTGTCTACATATAGTTCAGTATGTAACCACTTTGCATCATTTGAAATGGTTAACTCACCCGCCTGTCTCTGCAATCTCTTCTCTCTTCACCTGGTCTTTGTTACTTCCCTATGGAGTTTCATCTTTAACTGTCTTTGTTACTTTCTGCATATAATCCTGAGGAATCTCTTTCATTCTCATTGTTGTGATTGTCTGCATTATGGTGATGATTATTAAATTTATTTCAAGATTTTTTACTGAGTTCTAATCCCATACATCCAATTTCTTAATTTGGATATTCTATATGTTCCTTAAAATCAAGGCATTCAAAATTGAATTCATAATTTTTCCTCAAATCTTCCTGTGTTTCTCTGGCAATAAATGGCATAATGTCTACTAAGATGCCCTAAAACCTTAAATTATCTTTGACTACCTTACCATTTCCCATAAAATTAATAAATGATTTTCATGTATTGATTGAATGCCTCTTATAACTGCTGATTGATTCTACCTTTACTCCTTCCATCCCTGCCACAGGTAACATATTACTATTTCCAGAATTTGTTTATTGTATTTTCTTTACCAAAGTAAACCCTAATTTTCTTTCAGATGCCTCCTTAGACATGAATTCCTCTGGGAAGCTTAACCTGTTTTCTGAGACTTTCTCTAAACGAAGAAACCCTGTTTGATCACTATCACTATAGCCATTACTACAAAACTCAACAATTTTCTGATATCCAATTCTCAGTTGCATACCTGCTCTCTTAGTCTGGGTTCTCTAAAGAAACAAAACCAGTAAAGCGTATATGCATAGAGATTTATCTCAAGGAAATGTCTCATCCAGTTGTAGAGGCTGCCAAGGCTCAAATCTGTGGGTCAGGCAGCAGGCTGAAGGCTTTTCTTCACTCACATGGTTACAGGGACTGACAAATCCAAAATCAGCAGGTCAGGTGGAAGGCTGCTGGCTCAGAGCGTTGCAGGAACTGGTGAATCTCAAGATTAGCAGGCAATACAGCAGGCTGCTGACTCACGTCCCAAAAACCGGAAGTCACAGGATGATGCGTTAGATGCAGGATACAGACAGCAAAAGCCAGCAAGCTTTGCTGTATGTAATGGATGTAGACCACACCCCTGAGGAAACTCCCCTTACAACTGATTGGCTGATCACATCAGAACACATCATGGAAGTGATTATATCAGATCATCACAAAATGGAGGATGACTACATCGTTACATAATGCCAAACAACATCATTATGTAACTGCCAACTCACTGATAATCATGGCCTAGCCAAGTTGACACATAACTTTAACAAAATTCTATGGAAATTGGTCACACTAATTTTCTAAATTGAAAAAACCGTGTACTTGCTTTATTCCAATGTCACTGGAGCCAATAAAATGATAAATGAAGAGAGTTGTGCTTTGAATCTGGAGCTCTGGATATATATATCCAGCTTTTTTCCTTTGTGGCTCTATGTGTCTGAGTTCTCAGAACTAAGCTTCCAGAAAGACAGTCACACCCTACAATGGATCTTGACGTCAGCATCAAAGAGATTAATATAAATGTATTTGATAACCTTCAAATTATTACCCTGCAATTAGTATTTTATTGCTGTCTTGATATCTTATTAGAAGGGAAATAGGAAAAGTTCATGGGAGGGACATGTAAGCAGCTGAAGACTTCTGAAAGGAGGAGACGGCATATTTTAAAGTTCATGAGTTTTAGGCACATGCTCGTTGATGTAAGGAGCTTTCATGGATGAGTTTTTAGTTTGGCGTGGTGACTCTCTCTTATTCCTTTACACAAGGTAAGTATGGTGTCTTTTCTTGTAGTTCCCATCACCCTGTGCTTATCCCTGTTGTAGCACTCATCACACTGTGAGTTGCCTATTTACCTGAATGTTTTGACCACTGTTGTTCTTGTTATTTGTTGTGGTCTAGTCTTTTTTTAATTTTTTTTAGTCAATTCCAACTGATGGCAACCCCATGTAGAACTGCACTCCACAGGGTTTTCAAGGTTGTGATCTTTCAGAAGCAAATCATTAGACCTGTCTTCCAGGAGACTACGAATATGTTTGACCCTCCAACTTTTTGGTTAGTAGCCTAGAGGTGAGCCATTTGCATCACCCAGGGACTACTCTTTGACCACTTTGACCACTAGTCTATTGCTATTTGATGGCAGGCATTTAACATTATTTCCCATTATATCCCCAATGCTTAGTGCACAGCAGACGCTAGGTAAATATGTTGAATTTAATTGATTCCAACAAAGGCATGGTAATAGAAATATTACCGGCTTAGAAATCAATGGCAACTTGATAAACTTAATGAACTTATCTGGGCCTCAATTTTCTAATTCTTAGAATGATATTTCAATACATTACCTCTAAAAAATTTTTCATCTCTAAAAGTTTATAGTTCTCAGAGGCAAATGAAATGATCAATGGAAAGGACAAATGGTCTCAGTGCTTTCAGGAGCTCAACGGATACCATTAGGACCCGATTGTCTTCATTTATTGACTCCTCTTTTTTTGGAATGACTTCATTCTCAAATAGCCATTTCTCATGGTTGCACGATGGTCCAGCAGTACCTCTCAAGATCTATGCCAGCAGGAAAGAGATATTCTCTTTCCTAATAGTTTGGAAGAAAATCTTATACTTGATTTTCATTGGCTTAAATGGGTCCCAATGCCCCATCACTATTGTGAGGGGGGATATAATTCACTGATTGTTTAGGCCTGGGTCAAGTGCATACCCTTGGATTGGGAGGTGGAGTCAGCTTCACTCAGATCATATAAATTGATAATAATTACCACATGGAAAATTAGATGTAATTGCTCAAAGAAGGGAGAAAGGAAGGAGAGTGTTCAAAAAACAACTTTACAAATGTCCGCTACAATTAATGAATGTTGTAAATATTAATACTCCCTACCTGAAATATACTAAATGACACTTCATTAACAATGACATTAACATATAACAGAGAAACCATGCCCTTCTATTATATGCCCCCGGGAACATTTATGTTAGGCTAGTAGGGACCTGGATCTAACCCAGTATTATAATTCATATGTTTCAAACGTTGCTTATTTGGCGTGCATCTGTTCTGGGTTTATAGAGAAAAATAATTTCAAATGTTTATCCTTCCTTGCACCCCTCTAGCCTTAAAGTCAATACCGAACATTCGACATACACTGGCTACATGTGCGTTGGGTTATTTACTGACTGAGCTGCTAAGTGATTTGGTAGCAAGCTAGTTTAGCCATGGTAGAAGGCATCATAATAGGATATTCTTCAAGTGGTAAAACATTTCTTCTTGAAATGAATGAATGAACATTTTTCTCAGCTTATGGTAGGACTATGAAGTAGATATGTTTCCTCTAAGAGTCCCTGTCCTGGCTGTTGTGCTTAATAAACATCTTGAGGAACATATTTATAAGACTTCAAGTCACCCCACCTCCTTCAATATACATATACATAAATTAATTCTCCTATATATAGATATATTTGATAAAATGATATTTTGGGGAAATTAAAATATTTTATATCAGTAATTTATATTTGCATCTTCTATCTCTGGCTAGATAATTTATACGCTTTTGTTAGAGGATGACAGACATTGATAATAAGGGACCGAAGGCAATTTTATTCCTAGACAGTTTGATAACATCCCTGTACACTTTCCACCAGATGGAAACTAAGTTAAGTTGTGGATGATATATTTTAATGGATCAATGAATGCAAATAAAAATAACAAAGGGCAATCAGACCTGCATCACAGCAGAAGGTGAACCTGGCAGTGACCCCCTGGGGGAAAACAGCATTAATAGGCAAATCCGTTTCAGGTCAACTCTCAGCAAATAAGTGCTTTTTACCTGCTTCAATTGGCTGAAAGTTCCTGGAACAATAGCGGGGGAGGAAAAAAAAAAAAAGCACAGCAATTAAATTTACCAAGAATGAACGTGAAATCCTAACTTTATGTTTAAAAGAATCAATTAGATGGACGCAGGATGTGTATAATTGCCAACCTTTCAGTGGGCAGCCTGAACTCTTAACCACTGTGCCACCATGGCTAACTGGGGCAATATTGGGCTGGATTAATAAAAATGTTTGCTCCCCTGTACGGTCTTTGTTCCATCTAATTTGAAGTGGTCATGTATTTATAATTTAACATGCATCATCTACTAATTTTCTGTTAGAATTTAAAGACGTTAGCCATCATGGAACCACATGTGTAGTCTAGAATAGTAAAAGAGAAAATTAAAGTCCACAAAGAAGAAGGGAAAACAAATATGACACAAATCAATACACTTACTTACTTTAGTGGCCTAATATAGTTATTAACAGGATATAGAAGCAGAGAGAGAAGGTCAGATCCTGAAGGAAGCTCAAGGTGTGCAGAGTTCGGACATCTTAAATTTGATGCTAATTTTGGGTTGCTAAGATATAAAGAGGAAAAATTACAGGTTACATATTTTTATTGTTAGATAAAAGAAGCAAACTATCAGGAACAAGACACGTTTTTCTAGAAATGAATGTTCAACCAAATTCAACATATAGCTATTTATAGAAGGATAGAGAGCAGCAAGATCTTTTTTTTTATTATTCATAATTTAAGAACTCCACGTTTTCTTAAAGAAGCCTCTAGGTTTTTTTTTAGTCTAGGATTTATGGATCAGGAGCTGCTATAATGCCAACTGAAAGCTGTTTTTCTTCAAGTTTAAGGTGAGCAAGGGGTACCAGAGAAAGCAAAATGTATGTGAGCTTCCTGTGCTTGTAAACTTGATTTTTTTTTTTTAATGAGATTTTCATTAGAGCATTTATTGGAACTGACCATTGACAGCATTTTCTTACTGTTTTGCCTTCCTCTTCCTAATCCAGACATTAGCTGTGTTCTGTACATTTAGAATACAGATCTGCCAATTTCTGCTTGCTCTCTACTCTTATTAGTATTCAAGTCTTATAAAACAGAGATTATGTTTAAATTTTATTGTAAACATGTCAGTCTTAAATTTAGAAGGTAGCCTAATGGTAAAGGACACAGACTTTGTCTTTTTAGTTTAGTTTTGTTTGTTTTTGTTAGGAATATATTCTTTTATTGCTCATCCAGTGATAGGAATTACAATGTGAATTCTTGCCTTATTAGAACATATGTTAACTGATAATTTTATGACTTCTTAGACAATGTAAGAGCCTTACAATGCTTTAATTCCATTTACCTCCTTACCGTATTTGGGGTTATTATTATGAATTTTAATTCTACATATTTTTAAGTCTTATGACATATTATTATTACTGTTTAAAACAGTCAGTATTAATCTAGATTTAACCACATATTTTTTTTTTTTTACTTTTTCTAAAAATCATTCCTTCCTGAATTGTGCTTCCTTCTAGTATCATTTCTTCTGGCTGAAGGTTCCTTTTAAGTATTTCTTTTAGTGTGGGTTTTTTGGAATGACAATATCTTTATTTTGCCTTTATTTTTTAAAGGGTATTTTCACTGGGTTTAGAATTTTGGATTGACACTGTCAAAAATAATCAAAACACAAAGAAATTAAAGTATATACGATTTATTGGAGCAGTTCATCTGTATGAATACAGGTAGACCATTATGTTACAAAAAAACCAAATGGCTCCTCCTAGGCCAGTTACAATGAGTTTTTAAAGGAGGAAAGGAGAGGAAATACAAGGTGGGAAATGAACAGTTCATCTAACTTTAGCGTAATTAAATCCCTATTCATGTCTTTTGCTCATCTTTTTTTTTTTTTTGCCAATAAACATAGTTCAACATCATTAGTCATTAGTGAAATGCAAATCAAAACCACAATGAGATGCCAGTTTATACCCACTAGGATGACTAAAATCACAAAGACAGACAATAAGCATTGGCAAGGGCGTGAAGAAATGGGAACCCTCATATAATTCTACTGGGATTATAAAATGGTGCAACCACTTTGGGAAACAGCTTAGCAGTTCCTCAAAATGTTAAAAAGAGTTATCATATGATCCAGAAATTTTACTCCTAGATATATACCCAAGAGAACTGAAAATATATATCTCCACAAATAATTGTACACAAATGTTCTTATCAGTATAAATCAGAAAGTGCAGAAGATCCAAATCTCCACTGAATGATGCATAGATAAAATGTGATATACCCATACAAAGGAATATTAAAAAAATTAAAAATTGACACATGCTACAACATTGATGAAACATTATGCTAAGTGAAGAAAGATAGTCACAAAAGACCACATATTGTAGGATTCCATTTATATGAAATGTCCAGAGTAGGCAAATCCATAGCCTCAGAAGGTAGATTCATGGATGCCTGGGACTGGGGGAAGAAGGGAGTAGGATGTGACTGCTCATGAGTGCAGGCTTTCTTTTTCATTTCTTTTGATTTTGTAGATTTTGTTTTTATACAGAATTTATGTTTTTCTTCTTTAATGAGTAAGTTTGTTAACTTTACGGTTACCTTGAAATTTATCCTTATTCTCCTAGGTTTGAACCACTCTATTATTACTGGGTATCACCTTGACTTCCTTTCCATTAGAAAGTTCTATACCTATGCCATTTATTCTCTTTTTTATTTTTCTGACATTGTTGTCATTTACAGATTAACCTCTTTGGTTCCCTGTTGCAATTGTTTTGGTTTTGGATAGTCCTTGAGAGCTCATTTCCTAGGTTGGTATCTGGCTGGTGCAATCTTGCACCCTGGATTCAGGCTGTGGTCTGATGTTTGTTCTCAGACCAAAGGACTCTGTTTAATAATTCTTGTAAGTTTGGTTTTGTTTTTACATATTCCTTTAATTTCTGTTTATCCGGAAATGTCCTAATTTCACCATTATGTTTGAACAAAAGTTTTACAGGATAGATTACTCTTGGTTGGTGATTTTTTTCTTTCAAGGTTTTATGTATGTCATCCCATTGCCTTCTTGCCTCATGGTTTCTGCTGAATAATCAGAGCTTAGTCTTATTGTTTCTTCTCTGCATGTGACTTTTTGTTTTTCTCCAGCTGCTCACAGGATTTTTTTCTTTTTCTTTGGTTTTAGTGAGTATGATTATGATATGCTTTGGTGTTTTTCTTTAGGGGTCTATTCTATATAGGGCTCATTGAGCTTCTTGGATGCTCTTCTTTTCATCATTCATGACATTAGGGAATTTTTCTGTCAGCAATTCTTCGATGATCCTCTCTGTGTTTTCTGTTTTCTCTCCCTGTTCTGGAACTCCATTCGCTCACAAATTTTTGCTTTTGATTGTATCCCACATAATTTTCAGGGTTTCTTCATTTTTGTTTTCTGATTTTTCCTTAAACAGAGTTGTATCCAGGTGTTTGTTTTCAATTTCGCTGATTCTGTCTTCCATCTCTTCAAACCTGCTCCTTAGCCCTTCTATGACATTGTCCATTTCTGAAATCTTGTTGTTTATCTTTTGGATTTCTAATTGTTGTTTTTGTATGATTTCTAGTTGGGAATTTATTTTGGTATTTTGTTCCTGTATTACTTTCCTGAATTGTTCCATTTTTTTGTCTGTGTTTTCCATGAATTTGTCTGCCTTTTCCATAAATTTGTCTATTTTTTCCTCATTTTTGTATGCTTTTTGCTTCAGCTCTTGGATTGCCCTGAATATTAGAGATTTGAATTTCCTGTCAGGTAGTTCTAGTGCCTTTTCTTTTACTGGAAAGTCATCTGGTGGTTTATTTTGGATGCCTACTGGAACCAACCTGTCCTTTTTTTTTTTTTTTTTTTTTATGTTTTGATATTGTCTGCTGTCTTCAGGATATTCTGTAGTTATTTTCATTTCTTGATTGTAGATTTGTTTGTTTCGTCCTGCTTTTTTGTTTTATTTGGTTATGCCTGAGCAGGTGTGCTGTGCATTCTTTGTTGTTTGCTTGTTTGTAGTCATGATACTTTTCACCTCCTTGTCCAATGGGCAGAGACAGTCATTCAGTGATGGTGCAGCAGGGCAGGTCCAGCTGAAGGGGAGAGGCTGGGATTAGTTGTTTGTGGCACGTATTAGGGGCCAACAGGGTGGGCCAGGAATTGATGCTGGGCAGGTTCCAGTAGGCAGTGCCTGTACGGGTGCTCTGTCTCCTGCTGGGAACTTCATGAAGCTGCTTTCCCATACTCCCTGTCTGTGAATCTCTGATGTGGGTGGGGCAAATCCAAGTGGCATGAATGCTGTACTTCCTTGCTGGCCAAGCTACCACAGCCAGCCAGGAAGCTCGGCAGTAGAGCAGCGGGGAGAGAATGGGGGGTGGGAAAGCCTGTATCACTGGTTACCAGGTCCTCTGTCTCCTGCTGGGAGTTCCACGAAGCTGCTTTCCCATGCTCCCTGTCTGCAATTCCCTGGCAGGAGTCCAAGATGGCAGATCTGTGCTGTGTTAGTTGATGGGGCCCTCTGCTCATATCTCTCCTCACTCTCTGTCCTCTGTCAGTTTCTTATTCCATTCCGGGCTTGGTTGAGTTCTTTATCTCTTCATTTGTCACTTCAGGTTCCAGGAATGACGTTGGTCTCTGTTTTACTTAGTTTTTCGGGTCTTTGCTTTGAAGGGATGTGGTGGTGCTTCTGTCTAAGGCGACATATTGGCTGGAAGTCCAGAACTTTGTCATTTGACCAATGGGGTTTTGAATTCCTTGTTCTGGTACTCAAACATATTGACAAATGTCAATAAGCCTGTTTCCCCATTTGGGAATGGTAATTAATACCTACTTTAGAGTGTTGTGAGAGTTAAAAGCAATATGTGTGCTAATCTCTTACAGCTACAGCAGTTTTTGACTTATAGTAAGGTATGCCAGCATTAGCAAAAAAAAATAAAAAACACAATGCAGGATGCCCAGTTAAATTTAAATTTCAGATTAAAAACAAATACTTTTTTAGTATGTATAAGTATGTCCCAAAATTGTGTAGCGTTCTGTATTTTATCTGACAACCCTAATGTTACATATTTGCTAAAAGGTATCTACTATGTAGCTAATGTTACAGGAATAATGACTTGTGTTACCCTTCTAGGGACACTTGTGTTTTTCAAGAAACCACTGAAGGCATGATACAGTAATATGACAAAATTGGTCTACTGTGATGTACTTTCAGACTAAGGGATTTACTTGAAGGAACTTTTTAGCTCAATCAAGCCCTCAGATTACACTGTGCTATTAACCATCCACTCATAAAGTCAACTCAGGCCAAACATGAATTCTTTCAGCTGGAGGAAATAGTTTAGATTAGTGAAAAAACACTTGGCTCCCAAGCAATTCCCATACCTCTCATTG
The DNA here is from genome assembly GCF_024166365.1 of Elephas maximus indicus. Classification (NCBI taxonomy): domain Eukaryota; kingdom Metazoa; phylum Chordata; class Mammalia; order Proboscidea; family Elephantidae; genus Elephas; species Elephas maximus. The sequence continues at coordinate 51,337,404 of NC_064829.1, read as the reverse complement.
CAGCAAAATCCAGTATTCTCACTGTATTTTTTTCTTACTTCATTCTCTCTAGCTTCTTTAATGTTTATTGATTCTGCTTCCTTTATCACTTTCCATTGATTCGTGGGTGTCTATAGTTACGCATTAGGGGTATTGATCCTGAAGGAATAGCCCTGTAATGGGGGTCAGCTGAAGTTAGACATGGAGCTTGGCCCTTACTTGATTTTTGTTAATTTGGTTTATTGGGATTTTGCTCTTATTGTTCAGTGTGCAAGGATTTGTTTTGGAATGAGGGAAGATTTTTAATACGTCTACTAGCTGGGCTGGATTGTGTCATCGAAGTATCTTTCTTGTCATTCTGGGTTGGGTGTGTTGATGAGTGTTGCCAGGACTCACCTTGCTTGAGCACGTTTTTGCCAGAAGTTGCGTTGCTGGGTGAGGTGTGCATCAACTCCGGCAAGCTCCTTCTACTCAAGTAAGAGGAAGTTGTACCTGCCAGTTTCAATAACATATGTAGCTGTTTTTGGTGCCTGTTCTTTTCGGTTGTAAATAACAGCTGAAACAAACTTAATTAGAAGTCATGGGCTTAAAGATATCTTTATGAACCCACAGGTTTTGGTTTTCACATTTTGTGATATGCCTTCAAACATGAACAGAGTGTAAGTTTAAAAAGGTAACGTGGCCTATAGGCATAAAAAAATATATGAAAAAAGGGGGTTTTGGAGCCAGTCCCACCTCTTTTAATAGTTTTGCTACAACAGTACCATTTATTAGCAATGTGAGCATGGACAAGTTATTTGACCTCTTAAATTTCAGTTTACTTAACTATAAACTTGGGAGTAGTTCCCCTTACTTCATGTCAGATGAGATATATACCTAGCCTGGAGTTTTGGCATCAGCACACATCTATGGAAATGATAATATTAACAACAACAACAACAAATACTATTACTATTTAGAACATGAAGAAGGACTTCTAAAAGTCATTTTGAAAAAGAGCTCCACCCCATCATGCTTTCTAGCCAAAAATGCTATTGCAAAAAAATCTTTTGAGGGATAATTTACAACAGTGCTAAAAAAGTGGGAAGAACTATTCCTAGAACCTCACTCTTCCTTGTAGAACAGAACTCAACAAAAATTCTTGGAAATCACAGAAAAAGGACATTTGCCCAAGCCCAGTCTTTGGTAAGCTTTTGATCTCCCTGGAGAAAAGAAAAAGTAACTAAAATATATAAAGCAACTAGGAATTAGCACTGTGGGAGATATAATCAAGGATCAGATTGTGTGATGCCACGTAAGAATTGCAGCACTTCAGACTTGAGCTGGTAGAGTTTTTGTGTTGCCAAGACATCTGTACTCTCTTCTCTCTATATTTCCCCCCAAAAGTTGTTCAAGTGTTTTCCTTCCTAGAAAATACTTAGTAATGTGCTTATTTATTTTTCTACTTAATGTTTCACTGTTGCTTATCTACAGTGACCTAATTTCCTGGGACAATGTAGACACAAACCCAAAGTATGATGCCTCTATAATGTTTGTATTAATTTCAGTTAAACCTAGGTTTTAAAAAAAAGTACAGGTTAAAAAAAATTAAAAACAACAATGAAATCTTGGCAAAATGGCTTAATTGATCAAACCAGGACCAAAGAAAGTCCACGATTTGCCGCAAATCTCAGTGTTTTCTTTGTTTATCTTCCTTTCATGTACTCTTGTTCCCCTTATCAGGGGGACCTTGTTATTAAAGAGGTGTTTGGTGAAATCCTTATGCAATTAACCTAAGAGCTTTGAATAGTAGTTCTGCTCAAAGTAGTCTCTTTAATCAACACCATTTCATGAGCTGTATTAGTATAAGTATAGGGGAAATAAAAAAAAGTTGAGAATAAATGTTTAGAAATTTTATAGCAGTTTAACATTGCCATGATACTCAACTCATAATCAGTTGAATCTTCTCATTGAAGAGGGTTTAGATCAGTTTGGATGTGGTTGAATTCATGTGGTGAGTACACATGGCTTGAGCTACATACTAGACATGCACAGTAGGAATATGTATCCATTTGTGACAAGTTGGAAAAAAAAAAGGTTCTTCCCCACAGAAAGTTTGAAAACACTGCATTAACAAACTTTAGTTGGCCAATATGAATTTCCTTTCCTAATCCATGTCTATAATGCACACAGCCACAGGGTCCTTACACAGAAGCAGCATTTTTGAGATTCTTGATATTGAAGAAGGGTTTGGGTAAAGCCTTATGCAAATTACACAGCATCTTAAAAACGGTATGGTAGTCAAATCATAACTCTCTTCCTTTTGGAGGCTGGATGTCGTTGCTGTTGTTTTTAGCTGCGGTCGAGTCAGCCCCTGACTCATGCAGACCCCATACACAACAGAAAAAGTGCTGCTCAGTCCTGAGCCCTCCCCATGAATGGTTGCAGATCAGACCATTGTGATCATAGGGCTTCCACCGGCTGATTTTCAGAAGTAGATCACCAGACCTTTCTTACTAGTTCATCTTAGCCTAGAAGATCTGCTGAAACCTGTTCAGCGTCATAGCAACATGCAAGCCTCCCCGGACAGAGCTGGTGGTTGGGCATAAGGTACATTGGCTGGGAATCTAACTCTAGTCCCTCATGAAATGTGCGAATTTTACCACTGAACCACCACTGCCATGCGAGGTTGGATAGAGGATGATACATTGTCTCGGAATATTTTGGTAATCTCCAGAAAAAAAAAAACTTTCCAGTGCATTGCTTTCCTTCAACAGAAACTAAAAAAGGCTGGTGATTTTTTTCCTCTCTATTATTCTTCAAGCCATTTCTATGGGTTTGATTTTCCATTTCTTTGTGTTCATTAATCCAGGGGTGGGAACAGTTGAGTTGTAATCCCCAGAAGTCTCATCTCAGTACCATTTTGAGGCAAATGATTGAAGACAGTGAAATTTCCCTACTTTGCCTCCTCACCTCCTTTTTCTGCTGTCTTCTTCCTTTCTGGCCTCCAAAGTCCAGGGTTCTCATGCTGCCTCTGGCTTTTCCACAGTCCAGGGCTTCCAAGTCAGAGCAGAGGACTTTAGTTATACTCCGTTCCCACCCATCCCACTCTATGCAGCTTCCTTTCGCCTAGCTCAGACACTCATAAGTCTACTTGCTAAGCAAAGATGTCACTTCGATGACGAAGGTGCTGACCCAAGCCATGACATTTTTAATTGCCTTGTATGTATATGAGAGCTGGACAATGAAAAAGGAACACCAAAGAATTAATGCATTTGAATTATGGTGTTGGCAGAGAATATTGAGTATAGCATGGACCGACAGAAGAGTGAACAAATCTGTCTTGGAGGAAGTACAGCCAGAATGCTCCTTAGAAGCAAGGATGGCAAGACTTCATCTTACTTACTTTGGACATGTTATCAGGAGGGACCAATCCCTCAAGAAGGACACCATGCTTGATAAAGTAAAGGATCAGCAAAAAAGAAGAAAACCCTCAACAAGATGAATTGACACAGTGGCTGCAACAATGGGCTCAAACACTACAATTGTGAGGATGGCGCAGGACCAGGCAACATTCCGTTTTGTTGTACGTAAGGTTGCTATGAGTTGGTACTGACTTGTCGTGTACCTAACAACAAACAGCACATCAGTGCTTTCAGGAAGGCCTTAGACCAGCTATGGCCTGAAAGACGAGGAAGTGAAGTCACTTTCTTAGGAGAATTAAAAGAAGATCTAGAACGAGATAAAGGTTTTCATGTTTTTGTTTGGTTAAAATTTATGTAACATAGCCCTTGTGGATTATTACTGTCACAATTTCTTTTGTGGCTACAACTCCGAAGTAAGGATGGGCAGCACTTAAGGAATAAGATTATACCTAAAAAAAAGGGAGCTTAAAAACTGACTAGCTCTCCCCAGTTGTCTTACAAAATAGAAAATTAAAGCCCTGAGAATTGAAATGACTTGGATACTTTTACTGCAAACAAATGCACCATTAATACTGAGAGAAAAGGTTGTATTTTTGGATAATTATGGATGTATTAATTTTATTTAAATGATTATGTCTTTTAAAAAAAAACACAAATATTCTGGCCAAACCACAAATATTCTGGCCAGTATTTGAGAAATGGGAAACTATCCTATGAAGACTGGTGAGATGTCTTCATTACATTAAGCTACAGCTGTTTAATAATTTCCAGTCAATCTGAAAGTACCTAATTCCCCTGGTCTTACTTTCTTCACACTGACAACCTTATTTTTAAAGGTCGTCATTCTAGAGCACAATCATAAATTTATGTGTCTTTCTCTGCATGTTTGCATACATCCTGTTGTGCCTATTGAATTTTGGGTAAAAGCCTTTGAATAGGCAAGTAAAAGTGGGAGTTTTTAAAAGAGAATGTTGAGCCAATAGATCGGACTAGTGTAAACTTGGGGGAAATGTCTTACAAGTGCGTTAAGTGTGGTCAGAGCAGAGCATGGATTTCCAGAACATCTTGGTCTTATTAGACATAGTAAAAAGTGGATGATTTTAGCTGGAAGCTTCACGGGTTATGATTGCATTTGAACTTGAAGTAGAATCATTTGTCTCCTTACGTTGAGCGGTAGAGTGAGGACAGTTTGAGGACTCCCATTTGGCCAGCTCATTCAGCAAGATTAAATGAATTTTATTTTGTGCTTAGATAGTTTAGCAATCATGTCTGTTATGGGACTAATTTATGTCAAGCATGTCAAAAGCATTCCGAAAGATGCAATAAATTCACTATGGCATCAACTGCTTCTAGCTTAATTTGCAGGTACATATTTAAGTGGGAAAATATTGAATATATCTATTGGAGTGTGATTTTTTTTTTTTCCTGGAAAAAATAATATGGTACTCTACTATTAGTACTTAACATCTTTTAATTGCTTTTTTAGAAAATCTTTCTATTTCTGTAAGTCAAATTTCTTTATTACTTACTAGAAATTCATTCAAATATAGCCAATCTTGTTTTCACTGGGAAGAAATTGTGAAAGCTACCCAAAACCATTGTGAAAAAGAGAGAGAACAAAATTCTATAACTCCTCCCCCATTATACATAAATAATGAAGTTGCAAATATCCAGTGATATGATGAATTTAGACAGTCCAAGCTCAGCTAAAGTACTATTTTATAAATAAGAGGGAACTTTGAGTTTGTCAAATCCAACTCTTCCATTTATAGCTAGGAAAATTAAAGTTGACGGAGTTTATATGCATTGCCTGAGCCCACAAAATGAATTCAAGGAAGAGAAAAGTCTTGACTGCAGACTTTTGGCCTCTCAAACTAGAAAACTTGCCATCATACCATGAACAAAATGTTCTGTGACTTTGAACAAAACGGTCAATCCAAAACAGTTCATTCCCTGTGAACTTTCTGAGTAAATGAGATTTTCCCTTCCTGGAAAAGGAGCAAAGTACAGTGGGGGAGGGGGGAAACTTTGAGGCTGATGGAGTTGACTTCACACCAGCTGAGGGATAATGGGCAAGTTACTTTAAGTAGTCTGCATTTCCCCTGTATGGAAGAGAAGTAATGTGCACTCTGAATACTTGTTGCAAGGTTTAATATAGATAGCACAACTTAAATTACTTAGTACCATACCTGACACACAGTCAGAATGACAAACTTTCTTCCCCTTTCTTGTTTGCTCAAATATATGCCTTTTTACTATAGCTGCAGTGTACCTTAAGAGCAATATTATGTTTTATATTTCCTTTAATTTTTCCTTTTAGCAATACAGACTACAATGCTTAATTAACATTTGTTGAATGGTATTAATGGGTTTGGGTTGAATTAATCAATAAGAATACGTTGAATAAGAGATTGACTCCTCTAGTCTTAATTTGTGGTTGAGACAACTTAGAATTGTGACTCAGGAGAATCCATGTGAGCCTGGGTGTGACTTTGAAGCTGCATGAACTACAAGTTATTTTACTAATTTTAGTTACATGAGAGGAGTCCCTGGGTGTCAAAACGGTTAATCATTCAACTACTAACGGAAAGGCTGTGTGCTTCAAATTCACCCAGAGTTGCTTCCTGAGACAAGCCTGAATATCTGCTCCCAAAAGGACACAGCCTTGAAAACGCTGTGGAGCAGTTCTACTCTGCATACGTGGGTTGCCACCAGTCAGGATCAACTCGATGGCAACTAACAACAACCAGCCACATGAGATTGTGTACGTGAGTGCATGTCAACTGTAAAATGCTGTACAAAGTAGCTGTATTGTTGAGAGAGTTTATCCTCTCATTGAAAGGACAAGATTTGCATTCACAGACCTTTATACAGTACTATGAGAAGAAACTATTTAAGTCAACAGCGAAGGTATTAGAAAGGAACGAGGTTTGAGTTACAAGCTAATAAGCTACTGTTTTGCCAACTACATTAAGAAATATTAGATAAGATCATGTATATGCGATGCTTGGCTAGGCCTGAGATACATTTACAGGTGTGCATTTACTGTGTTCTGATAGTAGGAATTGCTTGGAAATCAGCTTCTGAGTTAAACAAAGAAAGAAAGAAAATACCTATTTTTATGACTTGTAGGTAGGATGAAGAAGTGACTAGCATTTAAGTTTATTTCATCAATACTTTCCATTTGGCATTTATATTATTTGTAAACAGCATCATCACATGTTGATTCCAGTCCCAACTGGGCTTTTTGCTGTTGCTTCCAACTCAGGATTAGGCCTGGTCATTGGGCTCTTTATTAAACCCAAAAAATCAAACCCATGGCCATCTAGTCGATTCTGATTCATAGTAACCCTATAGGACAGAATCAGACTGCCCCACAGGGTTTCCAAGGAGTGGCTGGTGGATTCGAACTGCTGACCTTTTGGTTAGCAGCTGATCCTTTAACCACTATCCCACCAGAGCTCTGGACTCCTTATTACTTGGGTAAATACTAAACAGCACACACCAGATCAAAAGCTGCCTCCTCCCACTTGTTCCCTCATTCGCCACTAATTTTCAGCATTTCCTGTAACACTGCTTCTCTGGTAGAAGCCTGCTCTGAAACTCTCCTCTGAGTCTGCATCTAACCTAGGAAGAGAAAGTCAAGTACAAAAATAGGAGACATGATAGGAGCCACTCTTTGTCTTGGGCTTGTCTGGAACGTGTGTCAGAAGAAAATCAGGTAGGTATCAAGGCAAGTCAGCAGTCTAAAAACTGGGAAATCAGTGCAGGGTCCCAGCCTTTGCTGGGAAGTTGTAAGCCAGAGAAGAAAGAGTTAGGAACAGTGGTTAATCACTCAGGTGTTTTCCCTGACCTTGATGTGTACTTGAGGCTGAGGAGTGGAGGGAGGACAAGGTCAACCCTCCTGGGACATCCTCTTCCCAAGTGTATTTTGTGTGCCATACCCATAGGAATTAGATCAAATGTAAGACTTGTTATTTACAGAAGTAAGCCTGATTAGAGCTTTTCTTCCTGTCTCAAAGCTCTTTCCTCTCCTTTGGCCCTCTGTCACTTTTTCTGCTTTTTAGTGCTCTCTCTCTGAGCCTTCACAGTCTCCACTCCTACCCTCACCCTTAACTTTACACAGGACATGCCCTTGTCTTTCTGGCACTGAGAGGAAAGGATCTGATGAACCATCCCTAAACAAAAAAAAAAACAGACACCATTGAGGCAATGTATATCGGAGTAGAACTGTCCTCCATACTGTTTTTAATGGGTGACTTTTCAGAAGTAGATTGCCAGGCCTTTCTTCCAAGGTGCCTCTAGGTAAACTTCAGCCTCCATTTTATTTATCAGAGGAATGTGTTAACTATTTGCAATACTTATGAACTTCAAACCATCCCTACCAAGGCAAATGTGGCCCAACTACTGGCAAATTTAAATTTAACAAAATAAAAAACAAACAATAATTCCTAATGATCCCAAAACTATGAATTAGAGAAAAAGTTAAAAAAAAAAAAAAGGGCTCATTTTATAGGGAATGAGTGCTTCCTACTGTCCTTTAAATTGCTCTTGCTCTGAAGCATATTTGCTTGTAGATATAAAACTAGCTTTATAAGAAAATAAGTGTTTTAACACTGAGATAATCTTAGGTGCAAATGTTTAATTCATTTGAGTGGAGAAACCATCCCTGCCTCCCATAGTATACCCAAAGAAAAGAATAAACAATCAAACATTCATTTACATAATCTGTTCACTTTAAAATGGTAATTAGTTAGTCTCAGGCTAGAATAAACAACTCAGCAGGCAAAACTAATTTTAAAATCATTAGACTTATACATCATGGTCAGGAGGTCAGCACACTTGAATGTCATTATACAGTAAGGAAAGGCACTTGCAGTTCCTAAGTGTTCTGTGCCCTTACTTAGAATAGTAACTTAGAAAATACTGTGGGGAGAAAAAGCAATTTCCACCAACCACTTTCAGGAAGAAAGTAAATTTGGTGACCCCACGAGTCTCTTTTTAAGTAGAGAGCCTGATTATCCTCAATTCGTTGAATGATCCTAGAAAAGGGGAATGGAAACCAACCCAGCAGATTATCATCAAAAAGCACTTGTTATAAGCCCATCTATGATGAAAGCAGGGTTTGCTCAAAATCTTCCTTCAACTTCCTATAGCACATATCATTTTTACACGGACAAGGTACTTTGATAAGACGGGCAGAGTAATGTGGGAGGACCCCTGACTTCTAATCTTCTTTGGCAGCTATGTTTCCAGCCCCAGGCAATAAGCAAATATCTTCCTTTATTGAGTTCTAGTAGAACTTGGGTCTATACACTTTATGGGTCAAGGTTTAATCTTCCTCCACCAGTCCAGCAAGCTCAGTGAATGTAGTCTTTCCTGGGCCATTCATGGAGGCTCTTCCTCCCTGGAACCTTCCTCAGCATCTGCGTGGGACCTTTACTGAAAGAATTCTCATGAGCATCCACGTATTCGAACAGGGTCAGATTATCTAATAGGCAAGGTAATACAGTGCTTATCTTGCTTACCAGATCATCCGTAATGGGCAACTTCACATTTTTCACCATATTAAAGATTCTGCTTCTAGATATGATGGGCATCTCTCTCTCAACCCCACAGCACCTTCCTACAGAATCAAAGCCTATTTTCAAATTTACAGCCCCTGATCAGGGTAGATGACCCATTAAGCAAGGTAAGCACAGGCTTATTTGTGCTTATTTACTAATCTGTAGTGAACAATATCACATGGGTTTCACCACATGATAAACATCATAGTTACCTTGCCTACTGAATGATCCACCCCATATGCAAATAATACTAACCCATTTCTACATTGAGTATTTTACAGCAGAGAGCAGTTCATGCCACTTCAAATAACCATTGTGAGTAGAAAACAATAGACTCCGCAACACCAATCTGGGATGTATGTTGCTTTGATAACCCCAAAACTGGTGTACCACAGAGCTCTATGGTATGAACTCATGTCCTCATCTTTTGAGACAGTGACTTACTGTCTTGCCATTTAAGGAAGTGACGCCTTAGTGGGTACAGCTGGCAAGTATCATCACTAAACTCTGCCCATGAGGATCATGTGATAGAGAGGAGGTACCGCTCAAGAAGAAAAATCGGATAGCCCTGGGAACGCTATTACAAATTCTCATTCGCTCTCTACTTCTACTAATTTTCTTTTTATCCCCCTCTCCTTTTCCCCACCTGTGTCTCTCATCATCTCACTGTTTGATTGGTTGTCGTTTATGCCTTTCTTCAACCCCTTTTACTTTTATATTAATATTAGTTCCTGTCATTGGTCCTAAAGTACATCTAATTTTATGTTTAACTTTTTTATTTATATTTTACCATTGATTTATTTTTCTGATAATTTAAATCTCTAAATTATCACATCTTTTATGCATTTTTTCCTTTTGCTTTTGCCACTTATACTATTTATTGTAGTTTTCATTGGTTTTTAAGCCACATCCACACCTCACATATATCGTTTCTTGTCTTAAAGATTTTCCTTAAGTTTCCTGGAGTCTGATTTTTCCTTCTGCTGATTTTTAAGAAGCATAGACAGAAAAGTGATGTTGATTTGAGAGAGTCCAATCCAACAACAGATTGTCAGGGGCCTCCTTCTTGCCCTTGAACTGCTACTACATGCTCCTCAGAACCCTCAGAAGATCTAGTCGTTTAAGGCTGGGGCAGATTACCCAGTAAGTAAGGTACCCAAGGGCTTACAGTGAGCAAGGTATGCATAGGCCCAATTGCTTTGACTTACTAATCTGTAGTGCACAACTTCACATGAGTTTTACCACGCCTTTTGTAGTGAAACCCATGTGAAATTGTGCACCACAGATTAGTAAATAAATACAAGTAAACCCCTCCGTGCCTTGCTTAGTGGGTAATTTGTTAATTAGCTGGGTAATTAGATTAAGGTCCAACATACAGACACAACTAAGCACACAGATAACTTTCCATAGTAAGCTGATGCCTTTACGTAACGTGGCATAATTTGACTTTTTGTAAAGATATGACTTCCTGGCATCTCACACCATCCTGACTTTACATGAGAAGACTCATGTTTTACAGCATTAATATATCACTTTTACTTTTTGCAGCCTTAGTTTTAAATACCTTGTTTTAAAAGCCATGATCTCCTAATAGATAATAGACATTAAATTTTGGATGAACCACAGAGATTTAAAAAAAAAAAAAAAAGGGTCTTCCTCAAAGAGGTGCCTTCTTTGTTATCTTCCACCCCCTGAATGACTGCTGAAGTATCATAGAATTGGACCTCCAGAGAGAAGGAAAATATACAGAGAACATTCAGGCTACTGGTACTAATCTACCTCTAATATACTCACTTCCAAATGCCCAAAGGCTTCCTCCAACCATCTAAGCAGGATCCCAAGAAGTTCCTCTCAATGCACACTGCTAGCAGACCAGGGCCGAGGGCTACCTACTCAGAGGAGGTAAGCACTGTACTCCTGCTGTAAGAACCTCTTATTTTTTCAGGACTTATTTTTTTTTTATTTTATTTTAGGTAAAAAAAAAAAAAAAAATTTTTTCTTTTTTTTATGCCTGTGTTGAATATCAGAGTCTGAGGAGAAAGGACGCTAATTCCTCTTCTAGGACACAAGTTTAGTTCTTAGGAAACAGAGCAATAGCCAGGACTGGGCGTTTTCAGTCCTCTGTCTGCTTCCAAAGGGAGAACAGAATACTATGAATCATCAGGCTCAGCTCATAATGACAATTCCTTGAATTTCTACCTCTTTCCTTGGAATTGATGTTGCCTTTCCTTTCAGTATATCATCAAGGGTCAGTTTTCATTCCATGAAGGATCTTAGCCCATTATTGCCTAACCTGACTGATTCTTCAATATTAACTCTGCAAACTTAATTGCTTTAATAGGCAACTGAGCTTGTTAATTAATTTCTGCCAAAATGAAGGACTACATGTCGACTAGTATAAAACTCAAGTTGAAAACTCACATTAAATAGAAGCCTCCCATCATGTAACAGGATGGTGTCGAGAAATTTACTGGCAAATTAGACAATGTATTTACCTAAGCAGATAGTTTGCAAGCAGATTGTCTTTAAGGACGATCCAAGTAATGCTCAAGATGAAATAGTCTATGAACACCTGACTGCGAGGTTTATTTTAATTTTAAGGAGTGCTGTGTTTGATAATAACTGCACTGACTATTTCCTAAGCTATTTTTGGGATTGATGAATACATATGTACAATGCATTAAATATTGAAAACTCACTCTCCAAATTGTTGTAAAAGTTATGGCATCTCCAGTAGGGCCTGAGAATTCCTTATCAATACATATTCTTACCAATACTTGGTATTGTCAATTTTTTTTTTTTTCCTGATCTGATGGGGATGAAATGGTATCTCATTGTGACCTTATTGTACATTTTTCTGATTACTGGTGAGTTTGAATATCTTCATGTGTTTATTGACCATTCGGGTTTATTCTTCTGTGAATTATGTAATCAAAGCCTATGTCTAATTTCTATTCTGTCATTTATTATTATTTTGTGTGGGGGCTCTTGATATATATATATATTTTTTCAAAAAACAGATTCATTTTTCTCTGTTTTCTATGCCTCAAATTTCTTTACTTGGTTTTTTACTTCTCTTTTAATTTAACTTTGTTTTTGGAGTCCTTTGTTGCAAAGAAATAATGTTTATACAAATACATCCACCAATTTGTGTGTGATTTTTGCCTTTCGGGTCTAATTTAGGAGATCTTTTCCAACCCTAAGCTCACAGAATCAATCTCCTATATCTCCTACCACTTGGGTCCAAGTTTTGCTTCTTGAGTCTTTAATCCATTTGATGTTTATATCATATGTGATTCAGTAAAGGAATTGAATGCTATTTTGCTTTTTTTGTATAGAAAGATGACATTTTATCATTGTTTGTTAAAACACCCTTACTTTCTCTAACAGTTCCTAATAAAAACCAAAAAACCAAACCCAGTGCCGTCAAGTCGATTCTGACTCATAGCAACCGTATAGGACAGAGTAGAACTGCCCCACAGAGTTTCCAAGGAGCGCCTGGTGGATTTGAACTGCCGATCCTTTGGTTGGCAGCTGTAGCACTTAGCCACTATGCCGCCAGGGTTTCCAATACCTCCTCTAAAATATTACATGATCCATACGCTCATTGTCATCTACACCCTTTATTCTGCTTATCCTTGTGTAAATACCATCCAGTTCTAGTTGCTATAGATAAATAAAATTGCTTCAAACCTTGAAATCACTAGGGCAAGGCTTCCCTTCCAGTCTTTTGTTTAAGAACTACATTCGTGAACCTTTCTATATGAATTTGGAGAAGAACTGATATTTTAAGTATGCCGATTACTGCCATAACTGTGATTTCTTTGTCTTCTTTTTTTTAATGGGATGCTCTCAATAATATTTTATAATTTTCTCTAATAAAGACTTACTCATTTTTGTTAAATTTATTCCAAAGTATATCATATCTTATTTTGCTAACATGAAATTTAATTTTTCATAATTCACTTTCCTATTTTTTATTTTAGTGTATAGAAATGTTATTGACTTTTTAAAAATTTATCTTATATCCAGCAAATTTGCTGAACTGTCTTAATAGTCCTTATATGTTTTTCTGAAAATTCTTAGTATATTCTACATCGATTCTATTGCCTCTAAATAAATAGCATTTTTTATTCCAATTCTTAAATTCCTTTTTTTTTTTTTTTGTTTCTCTTACTGCACTGGTTAGAACTTTCTGTATAATGCCCAGTTTTGGAGGTGATAGTGAGTATTTTTGACACTTTCTTGCTTTTATGGAAATAACTGAAGTGTCAACATTAAACATGATGGCTGTTCCCAGTTTCTTTAATAGGTTTTGCTTGTTTGTTTGGTGTGGGAAGGTATGAATGTGAAATTTTATGAAACATTCTTTCCACATATCTTATGATGATTAAACGTTTATTCTCTCTTAATCTATTTTTGTACTCAATTATAATAATAGATACATTGTTGAAATAAGCCTAACAATCCTGATGTTCAAATTCTTGCTCTCCCTTTTACTGTATGAGTGTCCTTGGGAAAGTTACTTAATATCTTTATGTATGTTCAGCTTTCTCTTCCGTAACAGAGGGCTTACCTCACTAGGTGCTCTCTCATAAGTATATATAATATTTAAATATAAACTCACTATAAACATATACACGTATGTATATACTCACAGATACCTTAACAAACCCCATGAAGCCTTTGTTTGATTCTCACACAAATATAAAATGAACATGTATCGACAATTTAATTTAACTGATTAATTAATGCGGAACTAGCAAGATGTTACAACTGGCTCAAAAAAGAATTTAAAGTACCACAAAAATAGGCAATAAGTAATGCTGAAATAAATTTACAAAGAGATACCAAAGTGTTCTATTCACAGGGTAATAATAAATTTTATTCCACTAGACACAAATCATTTGCATTTCTATATTCAAGAAATATTTATATTATTAACACTTTTTCACAACTTACAGAGTCATAAAGTAGCTCAAAGACAATGAAAGGCAGAGAGCCCAGATAAGGCCTTAGGATGTGCGAAACAATCCTAAATTTTCAATTAGACCTGTCCAATAATCTTTTGTTCTGTTCCAAACAAAGTGCATCATAATTTTCTCTAGAGGTTGTTGTGAATTAATATATATAAAGCAAGTAGAACAGTACAGGGCAAAAAAAAAAAAAAAACTGTGTGTGTTTTCTACTGTCATTGTTATTGATATTGTTTTATAAGGCAGTCTCCGGGTTACCAATGTCTGACTTACACACTATCTGTAGTTATGAGTCAACCCCTGTAAATCTATTATATTAAAAATTTCAAGTACATACAATGGTTTCTAATAACAAATGGGCACTGCTTTGTAATACGCATTGAAACCTTATTATTATTATTACTGTATTATTGTTAAAGATATTTTAGTGTATCTAGAAGTGTTTCTTTAATGTTTTTTAAGTATAGAAAGGTACATTATATGCTGTATACTAAGATAAACATCTGACTAACTGATGTTATATATGAGCCATACTTAATTGTTCCAACTTATGTACAAATTCGACTTAAAGACAGACTTAGGAATGAAATGCATTCATAATACAGGGATTGACTGTACACTGCTAGATTTGATTTGCCCATAGTTTATTTAGCATTTTCACATCTATGTACATAAGTCCAATTTTGTTCTAGTTTTCTGTAAACTGCCGTGTGTGTATTTTTTTTTTTTTTAAATATATTCTAGCTAATGTTATATGGAAGTACAGGAATGGTACCTCCTTTGAGAATGTTTTAGGAAACATTTTTCAGTGCATTACTTTTGAAGAAAAAAATATTTTTGATCCTAGTACTAGAAATTTTGGGTCTTCATTGAGCAATCAGTGAGTTCCTATCTTAAAGACAATGAATTATATGCCTGGCCATATCTCCCTATTTGCACTGTCTGTTAAAAGGTTAAAGCTTAATTTATAATCCACCTCTAGCTTGTCTTTAAGACATTATGGTATGAATTCGGCTTCATAATATATTTCTTACTGTTGTTTTTCCTTTGTCCCGTTTTCCTCATATACTTAATGTTTATTTTGTCTTGATCAATTATGTATATTTATCAAAATCTTTTTGACCAATCCAATTTAAGAAAAAAAAAAAGCCCTGAAGTGACCATTATTTTTCATTAAATTGAGAAACACAAATTTGACTGAATCACCCAGTTATTTAACTAAACTGACTGATGAATTCAGTCAAAATTATAGAACTGGTAGTGTGTGCAAAATGTCAAATTCCTACAATTAGTGGAATTGATGAGAACAGCCCAATCCAATATTTTTCTTCTGAGCCTGGAAATGGAAGTTAATTTGGTTTCATGAATATGACTGTCTGGATATGACCTTCTATCGGGCCCAGACACAACTCGTTGCAACTTTACAAATAATGTTGTGATTTTATGTGTTCTGTACTTTTCTTCTTTCTTGAAATTTTCTTGTTAGTTCTTTCTCCCTATAATGAAAAAGAAAACAAAACAAAAAACAGGGTTTAAACTAGCTTTGGCTAGAGATTCACCTAGGAGAATAATTTGATATGGATATCATTATTAAAATTCCACTGCTTCAAATGGATTTTTAGGTTAATATATCTGCAGAGATATAAAATTGTCTGATTTATAACTCTGCATTATTAGATCTGAAATGTCAGTTATTACCTCCTGAGCTTAATACTTAGATTACCATATAATTTTATGCATCTTCGAGAAAAAAGGTTAAAAGTACCATGGATATGAATCTTGTGTCTACTGTTAGGATTCAAAACGTAGGGTCAAGAATAGCTGTGAATATTGCACACCCTTATATTGACTTAATTCCAAGCAAGAAGAGACAATGGTAATGGAAGTGGCAGACGTCTTCATAAGTCATTCCTTGTTTATGACTATTCTTTGTAACAGTCTAATTGACTTACATATTATGACCTTCCACCCATTCTTTTGCTTTTAAATTGTGAATGTGCGAAATTAAACCAAGAGAATTTATCAACTCAACTGTCACTCTCTTGAATGTAAAACATTCAAGGTTAACAATATGCTGCATGCTAAAGGAGAGAGGAAAAGGCTCTCATCTTTCTCATGAAGCTGTAAACTCCTGACTCTAGATGCCATTAAAGTAAAACAAAGCAAAAACAACCGGTTGCTGTCAAGTTGATTCCTACTCATGGCAACACGATGTGTGTCAGATTAGAAAGGCGCTCCACAGGGTTTTCAATGGCTGATTTTTCAGAAGTAGATCACCAGGCCTTTAGTAATAGTAAAATTAATATTGTCTTGTGATATATCAGAAACCCTGGTGGTGTAGTGGTTAAGTGCTACGGCTGCTAACCAAAGGGTCAGCAGTTTGAATCCACCAGGTGCTCCTTGGAAACTCTATGGGGAAGTTCTACTCTGTCTTATAGGATCGCTATGAGTAGGAATCGACTCAACGGCACTGGATTTAGATTTTGGATTTGTGATTTATTTACTGGCATTTATTGGATAACTATTTTATATAAATAAACACGGAAATGAGTGGAGGCTGAAAAACAATGAACTAAAGATTTTGTCTGAAAAGACAATGACTGCTATGGAATTATGCTTTACATCTACAGAGCCTTGCAAGATAATAATAACATTAAACACATGCTTGTTCAACAAACTTCTTCATTCTAGAATGGCATAAGGGTAAGGTGAAGGGGACAGCATGGATTTCAATCCTAATTCTGCCTTTTGCTCACTTTGTGAACTTGGGTCTGTGATTTCAACACTCAGTTTCCCTATGCATTAAATATGAATATCTACCTCATCAGTTTGTTGCAACATTAAGTAAGATGATGAATGTAAAAACTACTGGTATAGTATTGATGCATAATGGTTACTCAATAAATCACATTCATTGTGTTTACTATTATTATTTTTTTATTCTAATCTAATCTTATTTTACATTTTAGAACCTTAGGTACACAGAAGATAAGTTGCAACCTTAGGCGTAAACATATTAAACAGAACTAAAAGTAGAAGCTTGGCCTCTTGACTCTCCTACAATGCTATTTGCCCCAAAATATGCTTTTTTATATTAACAATTATTTAATTGCCTAATACTTGTTCCCACTGTTTTTTTTGTTTGTTTGTTTTTTGTTTTTTTTTAATCCAAGTGCCTATATGAAGTAGATATTTGATAAATGCTTATGAAACCCAGGTGCATGGAAATAAGTGCATTTTGCTTTTGTTGATTTTTTAGCCAAGCCATGTAAAAGTCAGAGCCCTGGCGGTACAATCGTTAAGAGGTTGGCTGCAACAAAAAGCTGACAGTTCAAATCTACCAGTTGCTTCTTGGAAACCCTAGTGGGTAGTTGTACTCTGTCCTATAGGGTCACTATGAGTCAGAATCAACTTTTTTTTTTTTTGGTGTAATGGTAAAATAAAAAACAACCAAATCCATTGCTGTCAAGTCAATTTCAACTCATAGTGACCTTATAGGACAGAGTAGAACTTCCCCATAGGGTTTCCAAGGTTGTAATCTTTACAGCAGAAAGACCACATCTTTCTCCTGTGGAGAAGCTGGTGGGTTCAAACTGATAACCTTTTGATTAGCAGTAGGATGCTTAACCACTGCACCACCAGGGCTCCTCTCTGTAAGGGTAATGCCTAAATATTAAAAAAAAAAACCCAGTGGATTAATTAGCTGACATATTTATCTCCATAATTTTTAGGCAAATGTGACATATTTTCTGATAAATGTTCTTACAGTTGAATTTGGCTGGCTTGGAGCTTTTATTTTGTAAAGTAGCACAACTGAGGGAGCTGGCAGAGATTTTTCCGAATAAAGATGAAAGTGAGTTATTTTTTGTCTTTACCTGTCGCAAGGCAGGCTTTGGGGTGCCTGAGTTGAGACTATTGATACATTTGGCCCATCAAGACCTCCACAGGGTCTAGATGTCGCATTGTCACTTGCCCAATGTTGATTTCTTTGTCAGCACCTCTGGAGAAGCCCCACAGATGGTCTTGGCACCACAGCCCCCTCTGGCACAGTCTTCACACTGGGTGTCAGTTTGCTTCTTTCTCGTGTCTGAACTGTGCTTCTAAGGGTAAACTCCTGCCCTGCTGACTTTTATTGTATTTGTTACTCTTATTGGAGGTTGGCTAATATTTTGCATTCTGAATTTCATGTGGAAGCTTTATAAGCAATGTATTCCCAGTTCTTGTCTTCAAATTTCTGTGTATGTCTTTACATTTGCAAAGCACTTTATGTTTTATTATAATTCCAAAGACATAATGTCATTGTTTCCTTAAAAAGGAGAATAAGGATATTATTAATAAACCTCTATAGGAGAGAAACTAGGCACTGGTTTCCAGAAATTTCTTAATGTCATAGAGAAATTAGATTGGAGATAGAAGTAGGTTCCAAGTCTGCTGCTACTCAGTCTCATGTGCTTTCACCATCCCTCCAGACTTGGGGCAGTGTGCTCTGGTGTCTATTAAGGTTGTACTCCAAAATATTGGAACCAAGCATTGTAGATCAAATGAACTGGAGTATGTAGTTACTGAAGTAAATTGACTTGAAACAATTTTTTTTTTTTTTTGGTGAAGATGTACATGGCATAACATATGTGAATTCAACAATTTCTGCATGTACAATTCAGTGACATTGGTTACATTCTTCAAGTTGTGTCCCTTTTCTCCATATCCTTTTCTGAATTGTTTCACCATCAACACAAACTCACTGCCCCCCAAGCTTCTCATCTTACTTTTTTAGTTGCTGTTGTCAAATTGATCTCATGTGAATAATTCTTTAAAGGAACACAATGCTCAAGGTGTTTGGGGGAATGGGTAGGGGAATCACCCAGCTTCAATGGCTCCAGAAAGTCTGTGTTCCATGAGAATTGCAACAACTTCTTTTTAAACTTCCACCCTCATCTGTCTTCAGCAACATGGGCACATGTTTTCCTCAATAGGAATGAAATTGCCAAACAACATCAGGAGCAAAAGTATGAATCTAGAGTTTTGTACGTGATTAGCCATTGAGCCAATTATAATTAGTGCCATTTATAGAGCATCCCCTGTAGGTGTGGAAGCTTTGAAAGGAAGAGAAGATAGTTCTTAGTTCTTAGTCTCTAGTTGAGGAGAAAAGAGCTTCAAACACAAGTGTAATAATGAAATCAAAGTACTTTACCAAGGGGACCAAAGAGTCATATAGGTTTTTGTTCAAGGTCAGGGTCCTGATGCTCATCTGTAAATCTCCATCTCCAAGCACAAATGTCTGACAGCAGAAAGGTAGTGAATAAACAAATGAATATTTATTGATCAAAGCTGAATTAAACATGAATGCCAGTGATAAAATGTAATTGAACATGCTATTTATGATAAAACCAAACCAAACCTGTTGCCATTGAGTCTATTCGAACTCAGAGCGACCCTATAGGAGCGAGTAGAACTGCCCCCATCGAGTTTCCAAGGAACACCTGGTGAATTTGAATTGCTGGCTTAGTAGCTGTAGCACTTAACCACTATGCCACCAGGGTTTCCCTATTTATGATAGAATCATATTAAGAACATGAATTTCACTAAATTGTTCAGATAATTTGGTTAAAACCTAGGGACCTCAATAGTCATTTCAGGTCAGTTTGTGTGAATGTGATTACATTTTTATTATTATTATTACTGTTTGTTGTTTTTACTGAATTCTCCACTGACTTGAAAGAATTGAAAAGATGGATGGAACTGGCCAATGAATTCAGGCATTCCAGTTGTACATGTTAGTACAGCCATTGTTTTCCTATGTAATGTAAAACAAGAACTCAGTCTTCAAAGACCTGGGAATAACATGAACAGCACAAATTAATTGATTTTTGCAGAGTACAGGGAGTTATGAATAAAGATGTATGTTATTTAAGTACAAAACCATATAATAAAAGCTGGAGAAGACGATATCATAAATACACAACCAGGTTTGCTTTAGAAAAATAAAAACAAAACCATACCTAAAACAATAAGGATTCAACAAGACATTCTTTGCAAATAAACAGTTTATGAATTGCAATATTATCTATGCTTGACATATTGCTTACATGATATTCCAAATCTCTGGTGATTTTAATGAAATGGAGCTAAGAAGCTTCAGCATCAAGTGTTGGAAT
This sequence comes from Elephas maximus indicus, assembly GCF_024166365.1. Taxonomy (NCBI): domain Eukaryota; kingdom Metazoa; phylum Chordata; class Mammalia; order Proboscidea; family Elephantidae; genus Elephas; species Elephas maximus. The sequence continues at coordinate 51,317,323 of NC_064829.1, read as the reverse complement.
ACAAATGCTAGAATTGTAGCATTTGCATTCTTTTTGCATAATCCTATTATTTGGAGAATACAAATTTGGTAACTCTAAAGATTTGGATGCTACCAGCTCCTCTAACTTCAACATTCCATCACATAAGGTGAAAAAGAGAAACGTTTGTTATGAATAAGAGTATCTCACTTTGCTCAAAGGCTGGGTTTCTTGCCATCTCTCCATTTGTATTTCATTTTTCTGAACAAAAGACTTTTCTGTCTCAACATTTGTATAACATTGGGAGGGTTTTCTATTCTCTTCTAAATTTTGTACAATTTTCTCATCACACGTAACACTTGAAATAGAAATGAGAAATAGCAACAGAACATATTTTAAAGGCTCAAAATTTATGAGCCTGTTGGTGGCTGCTCCACCACCAGCCTGTCAGTTTGTCGTAGTACTGTGGTGGCTTGGGTGTTCCTATGATGTTGGAAGATATGCCACTGGTATTTCAAATACCAGCAGAGTTACCCATGGTGGACAGCTTTCAGTGAAACTGACTAAAACAGATGAGAAAGAAAGGTCTGGCGATCTACTTCCTAAAATTAGCCAGTGAAAACCCTACAGATCACAACAGATTATCGTCCAGTATAATGTTGGAAGACGAGTCCCCTAGTGGCCTGAACAATGAGCTCAAGCATACGAATGATTGTGAAGATGGCGCAGGTCCAGGCAACGTTTTGTTCTGTTGTCCATGGGGTCACCATGAGTCAGCTTACTTGACAGCTACTAACAGCATGATGACTGCAATATCCTTTCTGACTTAAATTTCTGTCCATTTTAATCCTTCCTTTGTAGAAACACCCTAATTCTTGACTTAATGCACTATCTTTATGTCACTGTTCTATCATCTTGATCCCAAATTTGCTATATCATTGCCCAAGATCCTACGTACCCAGCTATACTGACCGTGTCTCCCCAGATTCTACTTTTCACTTCAATTAGTGAAGTGTTTACAGTGCTCTGTGCTTATTGACATGTTTATTCTCAGCTGAGTGAGGATGGCCTCTTCCTGCTTGTAGCACTGTTTCCAAATCCAACCTAACATTAAAGGTCAAAAAATTAGATCCCATGACTTCCACAAAGACTTTTCTGATGGTTCTGTTATCTGAAGAGTTTATTCTTTTTTTTAATATTTACATGTAAAGATTAGCACCACACATTTTACTAGTTAAGAGTCAAATTGCTTCACATGCGAGTTCTTTTCTCCAATTTCACCAAGGAAAAACAATCACATTTTATGCTTTTAAAATGTTTCCCATGGTGCCAATTGTAATATGTAGCACCAACAGGCAAGTGGACTTATAACATTACCTCAGGGGATACAGCTTGACTGGTTTTGCCCACCGTGGGCATCATGATCTTGATCAGCTAATGTGTGATCAATTCATTCTGGCTGAAAAGTTAATAATTCACCTTTATATCATACTTTATATTTTTTTAAGTTTCATATACAGTATCTCATTTTATCTTAACAATTGAGCATATTAAGCAGCTATTTCATTAATAATAGTAATTACTGTTTTTAGTAAAAACTTACCTCACAAAATATCAAAATAGCATGACTAATATATTATTCTAGTATGTACTCTCATAGAAATTATAAACAAGTAGAAAAGTCATATATAAATAAATTATTCATATTATATAATAGTATAGACTGTTCCATATTAAATAACATAATTTTTTCATACTAACCATGATGATTATTTGTTATAAATTACTACTTATTGGATGCTAGATTTGTCTCATGTACTCTGCTAGGTATTTTATTAATATGGTCTCTTATCCTGACAACAGTCCTGAAAGCTAAGTGTTATTATGAGTATTTTTTAAGAGAAAATTGAGGTTCAGAGAAGTTACAAGGCTTGTCACAGACCACACAATTACTAATTATGACATCTAATAAATGTTAACTTTTTGATGGAAGTATACATGAAGAAAGCAAAAGCTCATTAAAAAGAAAGAAAAGACCAAAATGGATGTCAGAAGAGACTCTGAAATTTGCACTTGCACTTAGAGTAGCTAAAGTGAATGGATGAAATGGTGACTTAAAAGAGCAGAACGAAGGATTTCAAAAGGCAGCTGAAGAAGACAAAGTAAAGTATTATAATGAAATGTACAAAAACCTGGACTTAGAAAAACCAAAAGGGAAGAACACACTTGACATTTCTCAAGCTGAAAGAACTGAAGAAAAAATTCGAGCCTTAAGGTACAGCTCTGAATGATTCTTTGGACAAAAACTTGAATGACACAGGAAACATCAAAAGAAGATGGAAGGAATATACAGAGTCACTGTACCAAAAATAATCTGTTGATGTTCGACCATTTCAGAAGGTAGCACATGATCAAGAACCAATGATATTGAAGAAAGAAGTACAAAGTGCACTGAAGGCATTGACAAAAACCAAGGCTCAGGAATTCATGGAATACCAATTGAGATGTTTCAACAAATGGATGCAGCGCTGAATGGACTCACTTGTCTATGTTAAGAAATTCAGAAGATAGCTACCCGGCCAACTGACTGGAAGAGATGCATATTCTTGCCCATTCCAAAGAAAGGTGATCCAACAGAATGTGGAAATTGTAGAACAATATCATTAATGTCCCCACGCAAGTAGAATTTTGCTGAAGATAATTAAAAAATGGTTGCAGCATCACATCAACAGGGAGCTGCTGGAAATTCAAGCCAGATTCAGAAGAGGATGTGGAATAAAGGATATCGTTGCTGATGTCAAATGTGTCTTGGCTAAAAGCAGAGAATACCAGAAAGATGTTTACCTGTGTTTTATTGACCATGAGAAGGCATTTGACTGTGTGGATCATAACAAATTATGGCTAACATTGCAAAGAATGAGAACTCCAGAACACTTAATTGTGCTCATGTGGAATCTGTACATAGACGAAGAGGCATACTATGTGATTCAAACAGAACAAGGGCATACTATGTGATTTTAACTCAGGAAAGGTGTATGTCAGGGTTGTATCCTTTCACCATGCTTATTCAATCTATATACTGAGCAAATAACCTGAGAAGCTGGAGTATATGAAGAAGACTTGACATCAGAATTGGAGGAAGACTCATTGACTACCTATGGTATACAGATGACACAACCTTGTTTACTGAAAGGAAAGCGGACTTGAAGTACTTATAGTGAAGATCAAAGACTACAGCCTTCATTATGGATTGAACCTCAACGTAAAGAAAACAAAAATCCTCACAACTGGACCAATAAGCAACATCATGATAAACAGAGAAAATATTGAAGTTGACGAGGATTTCATTTTACTTGGATCCACAATCAACGGCCATGGAAGCAGCAGTCAAGAAATAAATGACATATTGGATTGGACAAATCTGGTACAAAAGACCTCTTTAAAGTGTTCAAAAACAAAGATGTCACTCTGAGGGCTAAGGTGTACCTGACCCAAGCCATGGTATTTTCAACTGCCTCATATATATTTGCAAGCTGGACAATGAATGAGGAAGACTGAAGAAGAATTGGCGCCTTTGATTATGTTGTCTTGGAAGAAGTACAACCAGGTTGCTACTTAGAAGCAAGGATGGCAAGACTCATCTTACTTACTTTGAACTTGTTGTCAGGAGGAACCAGTCCCTGGAGTAAGAAGCTATGCTTGGTAATGTAGAGGGCCAGCAAAAGAGAGGAAATGTCTCCACAAGATGGATTCACACAGTGACTGCAACAGTGGGCTTCACCTATAACAACAATTGTGAGAATGGTGCAAGTGTTTCATTCTGTTGTACATAGGGTCACCATGAGTTGGAACCAACTCGACGGCACCTAAAAACAACAACAACATGGGGTTATAGTATTTTTAAACTGAATGAGCTCTCGGGAACAAAGTTATTAAAGCTTTTTATCTATATTTAAAAAATCAAAGCCTGAAGAATTGAACAGACTTGCTCAAAGTATTATAGCTAGTTATTGGCAGAGCCAGGACCAGATAATATTTCTCTTGACCATGAATCTTGTCCTTTCCCACTGTTCCATTTTGTTTTGCTATGTAAGCTTCAATAAGAGAGTATTATTTGAACATAGTGATAATACCTGACCACCCTAGATCAATTATTTGGTAGATGATTCCACACAAATTAGAATATGCAACAGTCTCTGATGCAATCGTGTATTGCAGCTGGCTCTCATTGGCTGCACCAGCCCATACCAGCTTGTTAGAGCCAACCATGCACGAGTAACTCTTCCCAGCTCTGCATTCAGTGACATCATGGTGATAGTTTGAAATTAGCCATGCTGGGAGATTGGCAAACTCTACAAATCAATTGCTTTGTGTGTTTGTTTTTAATTCTTTGACTTATGTACTTAAAGACCCAGAACTTCTACATTTATTTATGTAGAATAATCAATACTTGCACAAAAGCACCTCATGTTTCTTTAGTTATCTAACGCTTATTTGGAAAAAAAAAATCTAGGTCTTTGCATTCTTTGGATACTTCACTTAGTTTTTGTAACATTTGTTTATTTTCTTTTTCCATCACTCTGTGTGTATATATGTGTGTATGTATTCTTTTGGTAGTTTGTGCCTTTTCTTCAGTGATCATATACCTCAAATTCTAAACTGCAAATGAATCATTCAAGACCATTTGGGTTTTTCAAACAAAACAAGAAAATTTGTAGATTTTTAGATAGTATTCATCTTTACCTATTATATATTTATCACTTTTTCCTTTTTAAAAACAAAGCTCTTTCAACACACAAAAAAAGTGAAGTTTTCAGACCCCCTTATTGAGGAGGCAAACACGTTTTAACCATTTGATGTTATATAAATTTCTGAGCTCCTGTCAGCTCTATACAGTCCGAGTGACATTTTATTGAGGAGGCAAACACGTTTTAACCATTTGATGTTATATAAATTTCTGAGCTCCTGTCAGCTCTATACAGTCCGAGTGACATTCTTGGATTATTAGACATTGTCATTCCTAGTCTCAGGTATTTGTAGGAACATCAAGGCTAGTCCATCTCTATGTTTTCTGGCCGTGATTCCGCCTGACAATTCTTCTTTTACATGTCCTTTCCCCGACATGTCTCTTAAAAATGTGCCTTCAATGTGAATAGTTTGTGAATTTTTCAAAAATGTTTTCTATTATTGATGATGTGCTCCTATCATTTAATATTCAGTAGGAAACCATAGATAATGCTGAAACCGCTAAAAAATCAGGGTAGTGTTTCAAAACTTTGCTAATCATTTTCTTGATCTTCTAGTCAGTCTTAATGGTAACTTAATGCCAGATGACACCTCAGGGATTAATAAGAAACAAAGTATTAATATCCAAGAACTGAAAGAGGATTTCGAGATCATCTACTCTAACTTCTCAGCCAGAACTTGAAATTTCCTACACATTCCTGAAGTTGAAAGAAATGAGTCTGGCAATCCAGACAGAAAGAATGGCATGAACAAAGGCAAAGCCAGAGGAAATTGTAAAGCTTCTTGGAGAGATAATGATTAGAAAAGTTTCTCTGAACCACAGGATTTCAGTTAAGAGAGCAGAAAATGCTAGGAAGTTGAAGCTGGGGAGAGAGTTTGTAGGCATGTTGTTAGACTGTTAAACGCTATACAAAGGAAGTAGTTTAGATTTTATGACTTAAGGTTTGGGAGCTCCACATTGGAGGCAGTAAGAAGGCATTAAAAATTTTGTGAAAAGGAGTGGCTCTGAACTTTAGCACCCGTTCTCCCCTCAAATAAATCCAAAAACTTTCTCGGGAATAGATTTAACATCATAGAAAGGGCTGTTCAAAATGGGAATAGTCATTTAGAGTCAGGTCGTTGAGATTCCTTTCTTGAGATTAATGAACTGGTCATTGCAGAGAATAACCTCTCTATTTCCAGGTAGTTGAATGCAGATGACCTAATAGTTCTCTTTCATCTTGTATTTATATGGTACTGATTACATTAATTAGGAGAAGATATAGTATAATGAAGCCTGTCAAGGAAAAAAAATTAATATGCTATTTTAATAAGTTTTGTCTGTGATTTGTGTTGCTGATATGAACAGCAATTATCCAGCTAAGTAGTGAGCACTAATGAGCATGTCTTTCTTAGATTATTTTGCAAGCGCATTAAAAGAGTTGTACTGTAAAGGCAAGCAATGATTTCTTCTCTGTAGGTAAGTAATTTTCACAAGATCATATATATATATATGATCTTGTGAAAATTGTATGTATTTATAAAAAACCCGCAACAATAAACTCCACTTGTATTAGATTAGTATGACCCCAAAACATACCTCATTTAATGTTAGCCTACAATTCTTTGCCTCTTTATTTAAATATGTGTTCTTATATTTCACATGAATTCATGAAAACCTTTTTTCAAGGCTGGTTGTGAATAGTTTTATAAAAGTTTTATACAGTAGCCTCCTACAAATGAGATGGGAAAGGTTGAACATCTATCATAGTTGATAGGATCCACAGAATTTCGTTCAGAACTGGCTCTTAGTGACTAAAGAATTCTGTGTGGCTTTTGAATTTATTTGATCATTCTCTAGTTTCATGGCTCGAATGGAGCCTTGCTTGACAAATGTCCACATGACATATGATCGAGCAGCTTAGTGTAATAGGGAAAACATGACACTGGGATTTGTGGTTGTGTGCAGTCAGGTCAATTCCCACTCATAGAGACCCTATAGGACAGAGTAGAACTTCCCCATAAGGTTTTCTAGTCAGTAATCTTTATAGAGAAACTCCGGTCACAGCCCTGGGGGCTCAGTGATTAAAAGCTTGCATGCCTCCCAAAAGGTCGACGGTTCAAATCCACCAGCCAGTCCTTGGAAACCCTATGGGGCAGGTCTACTTTGTCCTGTAGGATCATTATGAGTTGGAATCAACTTGACGGTAAAGAGTTTGGGTTTTTTTGTTTGTTCGTTTTTGTTCTGGTAATCTTAACGTGAGCAGATCTCCAAGTCTTTTTTGCCATGGAGCTGCTAGTGAGCTTGAACTGCTGATTTTTTGGTTGGTGCTCCAGTGGTTAACTATTGTGCCACCAGGGCTCCTTCACTAGGACTTAGGAGACCTGAATTTAAGTCTATCTCAAACTAGCTATGGAATCTCAGTCAAGGCTGTTCATCTTGTCCCTATTTTTTATTGTTGTTTCCATTTACATAAAGAATTTGGCTGCTATTTTCTCTAATTTTCCAGCTCTGAAATTTCATGACTCAAATTTGATGGTTTCCAAATTGCAAAATAATGAGATTTTTGCTTGAATCTAATAGTTTTTCACTAATTATATAATGCAGTAAGTATTTATGACTTTAAATTTTTGTTTTCCCTATCTTATTTAAAACCATTGTAAAACCCTTAGAAACAAGAAGAAATCTAGCAGAAATCCTCCTCTACTATAAACACATTCTAAATGGGAAAAAAAAAAAATCTCATTGGAATGGTATTGGTATGCAACAAACTTGGGAAATTCAGATCTTTCCTGTAAAGCTTAAAAGGCCAGCATTTCTGCGGGATATTAATATTGCTTTAAATTTAGCAACTGGCACTGGTAGACAATCTAAATGGAACAATAGAATGACCAGAATTCACCCAGTATTCAGTGACTTTTTACACGGTGATAATTTACATGAACAAATTATATACTTTACTATTCTTTCAGGTACTTACAAAAGTAGACACAGATAATTGTAAGAGAAAAAAACTTACTGAACTAGGCTGCTGGTTTTCAATTTAATCTGACTACTGAGCCCCCTTTTCCTCTTACCAGGAAAAAAGATAATGAATTCTCTTAGGATTTTTTCCCTTTTTGCCAACTTGTCAAAATAAATTCAAATGATGTATATACCCACTGCTGTCAAGTCGATTCCGACTTATAAGGACCCTATATGACAGAGTAGAACTGCCCCATAGGACTTCCAAGGTTGTAATCTTTATGGAAACACACTGCCACATCTTTCTCCTGCAGAGTGGCTGGTGAATTCGAACCATCAACCTTAAGGTTAGCAGCCAAGTGAGCCACCAGGATTCTCTCCATATGATGTATACTTAAGTTCATTTAAATAAATGATTTTCTCATGGCACCTATACTGAAATAAGGTGTAGAATTACCCCTTCCCACAGCTCTTCTCTTTAGGGACAGTTTGGGAAAAATATCTCCACAGAAAATTTTGACTTCACACGTCCTTTATGTGTGTTCTTTGCATGAGTGCATACTCTCTCTTTCTTGTGAAGTACATCATTTCCCAGATTCTCTTGATGTGATTTTTGCAAAACGTACCTCAAGGCATGCGAAATAGCCAGTATCTGTGAAATGCAGAATTTCGTGTTAATATTTTAGTTCCTCCCAGTGGTAACACAGTCTTTCCAGAAAGCTCGCACAACACTGAGACAATAGAATAGATGCTAAATGATTTTGCTTTTGCTCCATTGAACAAAATAACCTTGAGAGATGCCATGCTCAGCCTTTCAGGAATTCATTAATCCTTTGTTCGCATTCATCCTGGCATACTAGGAATTCTGACTAGCTGGCCAACCGACAGCTCATTAGAGTCTGCTGGGCTCGTCTTCACACATGAGCCACATATGTCAAAAGAATCAGCCTTGAGTTGTTTTGTTTTGTTTTGTTTTTATTTCTCTATAGGCCAGTTTAATCAAAAACCCTTCCTTAATATCGTTAGCATTGATTGCTACCTATACCAATACCTGCAGAAACTCCCAAACAAACTCACATGTAATTTATCTCCTTTCAGATGAGATATTTACTCACTTTGTATTAAAACAATCTGGAGTCAGCCTGCGTGCTCTAAGGCATAGCAGTTCCTAAATAACAAAAACACAAGGACTAGAAATGTTGCTTTTCTTTTTATTTGATTTGGGATCTATGATATGGTTTTCAGATACCATGTTTTAAAATATCAGCAGGATTTTCAGGACACAAACACTTTATTCATGGTTGCATAAAATGTACAAAATGAACGATCCATTCTCGTAGTAAACAGAAGAGCCGAAGTTCTTTGTCTTGTCAGGAAAATCATAAGGGTGAAATGATGCACCCAGAGTAACAAGGTTATATTTTTCATTAAAATAACAAACTTATAAAGTGAAAAACTCAGAGGCACAGGATTTAAGCACCAATAATACCATGGGGTTAATGAAGTCAAAGCAGAAAAGAAGATATGAACAATTACAATCAATACAAGACTTTTTTAAATGCCACATTCCCCAATGATCACACCATAGAAATCTTCCTTCAAAGTTACCATGATAAAAACTTATTTCCCGTAAAATCCTATTTATAATTAACTGTTCTGCATTTCATCAGTATTGTTTAATATAGCCTCCTCTATTCTGCCATTAGAAGTATTGAAATTTTTATGACTATTGTATTTACAATTTCAATAGTCATTTGTCAGTAAAGTCAAACAAATTTCAGCTAATTTTTCTGCAAAGTGATAATCTAGAATGTTGTTGTGTGCAGCCGGGTTGATTCCTACTCATAGCAACCCTGTATGAGAGAGTAGAACTGCCCCCATAGAGTTTCCTAGGCTGTAATCTTTGTGGGAGCAGATCACCAGGCCTTTTTTTTCCCAGGGAGACCCTGGTGGGTTCAACCTTTTAGTTAGCAGGTGAGTGGTTAACCATTGCATCACCAGGGCTCCTTTAATCTAGAATGATTGCACTCGAAGTGTGACCCACAGATCCCTGGGAAATCCTGAGATCCTTTTAGGAAGTCAAAACTATTCTAGTAATAATACTAAGTTGTCATTAGCCTCTTTTGCTGAGTTGACATTTGCTCTGATGATGTAAAACTAAAGGTAAGTAAAGCCTCTGCACAAATCAAAGCAGTGGCACTGAATTGTACTCGTATTTAGTTTGTTCTTCACAGCCAGGCAGTTTAAAAACAAACAAAAAACAGTTTCAATTAAGATTGTCACTCACGAGGTGGTAAAAACTATTAATTTTTTAAAAAATCTCCGCCTCTGAGTACACATCTCTTTAGTATTCTGTTGACAAAATGGAAAGCCCACTTAAGGCCCTCCTGTGGCTTTCAGAAGCACAATAGCAGTTTCCAGGAGCAGCACTTGTGTGATTGGGTCCCAGGTGGAGCTAGTAGCTTTTTTTCATGGAACGCTATTTTTATTGAAAGCATGACTGACAAACTATGATTATTCAGACTTTGGTAGTTGGCAGACATATTGTACAAAGCATATGAAGTAAGTCTGTCACTTCAAGGAAAAGAACCAGTACTTGTAACCAATGACAAAATTTGAGTAAGGACAGTTAGAAATTTGGAAAGCATGTATCTGCCTCTGAGTTTGAAGTTTTCCAATGTAAAGGGTTCTCTCGTGAGCTTGGTGTTGATATTAATATATTGTATAGTCAAATGTGTTAACAATTGGAAGATCAGCCTAGCTCAAGGAATCGATATTTTCCAAATGAACAATGCATGATGGAACAAAACCAGGCATGCACAAAAGACCCAATCTAAGTGCAAGACAGAGTAATGACTAACTGTAAGAGAGTAGGAACAGTTATGGTTTCAGATTTTTCATCACAACTTTTAGTCAAGTTTTGGTATAACAGCAAAGAAGGGTATACACAATTATCTGAAAAGACTATTGAAATACTCATCCATTTTCCAACTTTGTGAGCCCAGATTGTCTTCAAATACTTCAACTAAATAGTGTATTGCAATGTATTAAACAAAAAGCAGAAATCAGAATCCAGCTTTCTTCTCTTTGGCCAAACATTGGTGAAATTTGAGGAAAGGTAAAACAGTGCCATCCTTCTGACTAATACGAGAAGTACCATTTTTCTCACTAACATTTTGTTTTAGAAAATACATTTTTCATAAAAAAAATTATTTACATTAGCGTATAATGGATTTATCATTGTTATTTTTAAATGAATTAATAAATATGATAAAAAAAAAGTCTTAGTTTTAACTTTTAATATGTGAAATATCAGTAGATACAACCCATATAAACAAAAGCTTCTTTGGAGTCCTTAATAATTTATAAAAGTGTAAAGCGATCCTGAAACCAAACCTTTGAGAACCATTGGTCTAGAATCTTGGTCTTCAGGGTCACATTTTTATATCCAGAGAAAAATGGATGTTTTCTTTTGTTCTTGTTTTTGTTCTTTTGTAAAATATATGCTGGTCAAAATTAACTTAAGAATCTTCAAGCCTCACCATCAAGAACCCTCACTTTCCTTTCTGATGTCTTCACACTGCCCAGAACCCTCTCTACCTTAAATCACCTCTCCCCTTCCTGACTAAGCACATCGAGGAAAATAGAAAGTGACAAAGCCCAGGTTTTTAACTTTATCCCTAGCTGGAAATTAGAACAGGAGTTTTAGGTAATCCGCTATGGTCAGCTGCTACTGGTGGAGAATTTTAAATGGATAAGGACAACTAACCTGGGTCACAGTGGGCTGTGAGAGTTGACAGCTTCTCTGAGGACCAAAGCCATGAGTTATTTATATCCTGTTAGAAATGAATAAAAGCTTGGAGATACATGGAAGATATTTATCTTTACTTTCCAAAGCATGTAAAGCTTAATTCATGCCAGGGTGGATGTTCCTCCTTGTCCAATTTATGCTTGATCTATATTTTGTTATCCTGAAAATGCTGATGTATCTATTAAAAGTTCCCTTAGGACAACCTGTCTCTAAAGCTTATTGTCATCTCTTGTGATATATAATCTACCATCTGTGACTCTATTCTTCAATTTACTTACAAGTGGCTTGATTCACTTGTTAGTCAGAATGCATCAAGCTCCTTTGGGCCATGTTTTCCTTGACTGTAAGAAAAATTGTGAAGTTAACAGACTTCTTTCTTAAAAGCAACACAATCTAAAAACTTACCTGTACCCTGTCCTACTCAACATCCAGCCTTACGCTGGCTAATAACCATAGATGCTTGTTTTTAAAGTAGAAACATTTCTGGGTAAGTAATTAAAGCTGAGTTCTCACTGAAATTAATTTTTTTTAATGAGTGTTTCCATTTTTATCAGAGCAATGTTGTTTGCATAATGCTTTATAGAACTGTTAATAAACACCTTGGGCAGCAACTAACATCAGGTTGAAATGTACCAAAACATGTATTAATTGACCCATAAAAGATGTTCTGTTGTGTCTTATTGCTTAAATTAGATGGTGTTTCTAAGGCAACCTTTGCATCCTATAATACCACAATGGCTAAGAGAGTGCATGCTAAATTCCGTGCCCGACTTACAGAAAGGCTAACAGGAAAGCTGCACAGAAATAAAGAGTTCTCATTGTTTACACTCGACTGCAATCACACTTACACTGCCATGAGGTAGTCAGTAATAAACAATATTAGATGGAGAACAAACTAGGCCAGATACTGGTTATTTTCTGTGAACTATTGAAACTATGGCAAAGGTTTTCCATAAGGGCACTAAAGTCATATAACATGTGAGCATGAGGACATGAAATATTTACTTCCCAGTTATCCATTCCCATTGTGTGAAAAAGTAATTATTCTTGTGTTCTAAGCTGAATGGTCCTACTTTTTGATTCTAAAATCTAGAAGCCTATCATTTATTAGAGCAAGTGCATTACTCAGGGTAATGCTTGCTCCCTGCTATAACAACTAACAACAAAAATCTTAGCGGCCTATCAACCTGAGGCTTTCTTTCTAGTGCATTGTATAATCTGATATAGACTAGGAAACTCTGCTGGGTGGCTTTTTTCCAAGTAGTGACTCAGGGTTCTAGGTTCCTTTTGTCTTGTGAAATAGCAGTCACTGTTGTTATTTTTAGGTGCTGTTGAGTCATTTCTGACTCACAGTGACCCTACGTACAACAGAACAAAGCACTGCCCCATTCTACACCATTCTCACAACTGTTGTTATGTTTGAGCCCAACTTTGCAGCCACTGTGTCAAACCATCTCATTGAGAGTCTTCCTCTTTTTGGCTGACCCTCTACTTGGCAAGGCCATCTTCACTTCTAAGGGCCATTCTGGCTGTACTTCTTCCAAGACAGATTTTTTCGTTCTTTTGGAAGTCTACTACTCCTCAGTAATTCTAAAATCCTGCTTGACAGCTATTTTGAAGTACCCTTTGTTAGGGATTAAGGAGGCTTTGTGATTAAAAAAAAACACAGTTGCTGTTGAGTCAATTCTGACTCATGGCAATCCCGTGTGTGTTAGAGTAGGACTGTGCTCTACAGGGTTTTCAATGTAAAATTTTTTAGAAGAAGATCTCCAGGTCTTTCTTCTCAGGCAATTCTGGATGGACTTGACCCTTCAGCCTTTCAGTTAGCAGGTGAGTGGATTAACCATTTGCATCACTCAGGGACTCTGTTCCATGATTAGGGCCTGTTTTTCTTCTTCATGGTCCCTGATCCTAACCTCTGATTTGGGCATTGAGGAGCATGTTTTCTTTGAAGAGCATATAGACTTAAGAGCAGTATCTTATTCATGAAAGGACAAGGACTAAAGGGTTGTTTTAAGTCTTGAACATCCAGGCATATCTAGATTAAACTCAGGGTTTCTTTGGTAATACAGTTCTCTGAAAACATTATTAGGCTTTTCTGAACACTTGATTCCAGTTAGTTCCATGAACTAGTGATGATGACTTTCAGAATTCTTTGCAAGATACAGCTCTTATGTCTGTTTTATTTGCTTTCTGCCACTGTTTCCTTTTCTAGGTTAGGAGGCAGCCACTGTACAGCTATCTGAAATAATTGAGAAAGTTGCATCTTAATCTGATCTTTGCCTGAATTACTTTATTCAGCTGAGAGGTTTCATTGGGCCCTCATTGTTCAAAGACTTTTAAAATCCTAGCTCTATTTAGGTCTAGCCCTGCACTGTGCAACATGGTAGCCACCAGTCACATATGGCTCTTGAGCACGTGAAATGTAGCTAATTCAAACCAAGATGTGATGTAAGTGTAAAGTACACACTGGACCTTGAATTCTTAGTATAAAAAAAAAAGAATGTAAAATATTTAATATTTCTATATTGATTACATGTTGAAATAATATTTTGGATAGATTTGGCTAAGTATAAGATATTAAAATTGACTTCATCACCTTCTTTTTACTTTTTTATAATTAATTTTATTTTTGTTGTTGTTGTAGAGTACTTTACAGCAGAACATACACCAACTCAACAATTTCTACACGTACAATTCCCTGACACTGAGTACATTCTTTAAGATCTGCAACCATTCTCACACTCCTTTGCTGAGTTGTCCTTCCCCCATTAACATAAACTCACTGCCCCCTAAGTTTCCTAAGTTTTGCTCACCCTCTACTTTACCAAGCATGATATTCTTCTCCAGGGACTGTTCCCCCCTGATTACATGTCCAAAATATGTGAGACGAAGTCTCGACATCCTTATATCTGAGAAACATTCTGGGATATGAGTTACCTTCTAATAACCAATTATTTAAAAAATAATCAATGGATAATTCTTTATCTGTTGGTTGAAATGTGTTCTAGCATGTTAATTATACACATAAAAAATTCTTAGTGTGATGTTCAAATATTATCAATTTTGAGTAAAATATTCTTCCCCATTTGATGCCTTATGGAGAAAAACCAGCATTACCTCACAGACAAACAGGAACTTTAATAAAAACAAACAACAACAAAGAAAACCGTTTAGAGTAGACACAATGATGCTGATCAGGATAGCCACTACATTTCTTTTCAAGAAAATTAGTATATAATATACAACTGATTAGGTCAAGATCTATTTTTTGCCCCATTAATTTGACATTCAGAGAACAAAATCAAGCAATGTTGAATTTACAAGGATTTAAGTTAGCCAATACCCATTTTAACCCCAAAAGTATATAAGAATTTTTATAAGCTCACTTTATCACACTACAAACTGACTGCTTGTCAACTAACATGTCTTGAAAAAGATTAGCTTATTTAGGCTCAGCCTATCCTTCTCCTCTTATGGATGAATAATCAAGAAATTATTTCAGATATCGTTATACTTACCAGTGATTTGCAGATAATAAAAACACTTACCAAATCAATGTAAGAGCTACAAGTGATCAGAATACCAAGTTTCTACTTCAAGTGAGCTATTTGCCACTCTTCAGACTAGCTTAAAATGTAAATGTTATTTATTCTTCTGAGAAAAGAAAAAAAAAATAAAACTATATCAAAAAAACTTTGGAGAATTAAAAGACGTTTCTATTTTAAACTAAGTGTTTATTTTTTCATTTCTTAGCTTGTTTTTAACCTTTAAATAACAATAACCTTACAGCCTTATAACACATTAAATTCATTTGCCTACAAAACCTGTTTCTGGGGAGGTATGGTGGTATAGGAAACCATGGTAGCTCAGTGGTCAAGAGCTATGGCTGCTAACCAAAAGGTCAGCAGTTCAAATCCACCAAGCACTCCTTGGAAACCCTATGGGGCAGTTCTACTCCTTCCTGTAAGTTCACTATGAGTTGAAATTGACTCAACGGCAACAGATTTTTTTTGTTGTTGTTATTGTTATGGTGATGTAATTTGGGCTTAATTTCAAAAGAAAGAAAGGCACATAAAAATCACCTTATATCTATATTTCTTTTCCCTGAGCTAGTAAGACTCCCCCCTCCGCAAAAAAAAAAAAAAAAAAAATTGCCCTTGAGTCAATTCCAACTCCACATACATATACATTTTTTTTCCTCTTAAAACTTATTTCATTTTGGTGAGTTGCAGTATTTTTTCCCTGACTTAAAAATGTTATAAGGATGCCATTATAAACCCATCTTAACTACCTTTCTTGAAAATTACTCACTAACAAAATATGTAATGACAATTACTACCACAATCTATTTAAATATGCCTTTTAGGGACTAAGTTTTAGTAAAATAAACAGATAAAGGAAATGTCTGGATAAATTGAGAGAATGTTTCAATGAAGAGGTAAATGGAAGAAAAAGATAACTTATTAAGCTCCAGAATTACAAACTTCTCTTCTGCTGTATTATTCATAAGTAAATAAAATGTATTATTAGGAAAGGATCTTTGGAAAAGTAGAAAATTGGTCTCTGTGAATAAAAAGATATAAATATTTGTGAATCCAGAAGGTTAAAAGATACTTCTCATTTATCTTCCTAATTTATTTTAGTATTAAATAATTGGATATGTTCTTTTTTTTTTTTTTTTCTTGATAATGTGAGACTGCAAATATTTGGAATATCCAGTTTAATTCACTCAAAGAACAAAATATATTTAAATAAAGAATAATTTGAGATGATGAAGTCATTGGAATTTACTAGTGATGATAGGAAGAAAGTTACTATTTCCTGAATATCTAATATATATCCAGTGCCTAGATTTAATATTCATGAGTGTTTAATTAAAAATATATCAATGAATGAAGGATGGGTGGCACTGTTATATCCATTTTACAGATGAGGCAACCAAGACTTATAGTTGTTATGTTCTGTTGGATTAATTTTGACTTATAGCAACCCCATGTGACAGATTAGAACTCCCCCATAGTGTTTTCTAGACTTATTCTTTATGGGAGCAGATTGCCAGGTCTTTCTCCCATGGAGCTACTGGGGTAGTTCAAGCCACCAACCTACAGTTAGCAGCCAAATACTTAACCTTTGTGCCACTAGGGCTCCTTAACTAAGACAAACAAAAACAAAACAAAACCAGTTGCCATCAAGTCGATTCCAAGTCATAGTGATCCTTATAGGACAGAGTAGAACTGCCTCATTGGATTTCCAAGGCTGTAAATCTTTACAGAAGCAGACTGCCACATCTTTTTCCCGAGGAGTGGCTGATGGGTCTGAACCGCCTCTTCCAGTTAGCAGCTGAGTGCTTAACTACTGCATCACCAGGGCTCCTAACTAAGATTTAGTCAGGTTAAATACCTTGCCCAAGGTCACAGTGCTGGCAAGTGGCCGAGCCATGATTCCCAGGGCATTATCTAACTCCAAAGCTCATAGTTTTAATTACTATGCAATACAGACTCTTTAAAAAATGCTTAAAATGAAACATGTTAGTGACTTTTGTTTTATTGTATAGGTAGATAGGGCATAAGATTTCCAGTTGCCTGACAACAACATGGTTTGGGATTTTAGGACACCCACGTAAAAATGTAAGAGGGCGGAAAGAAATATCTATACAAACAGCAATATCAAGAGAATCAATCCTGAACACTAATACAAGAAAAGTTGTCATAGTGAGAAGACCCCCAAATGGTATTTGAAGGGCCACTGTATGAAAAAACTTGTCCAGAGTCCCAAAAGAGTTTACAAAATAGCTAATGCTCCTATCTTTTTTAGCCCTTTTTCTTTTTACCAGTGTTTCCCATTTTTATCTTGTTCAGTTTGCAAACAGGAAATGATGGTAGACAATATTGCTCACTGTTCTTCCATATCAGTGCGTACTTCCATAAATATTTTTCTTAAGACATGACAGCCAAAACTGTATACAACACTACACATATTGTCTGGCCAGTGCCAAGAGCAATAGAATTGCTGACTTTCTTATTTTAGGTTTTTTTTCTATTTATTCAACCTAAAATTGCATTTACTTTTTGTGATCATATTATACCACTGATCATACTGAGCATATGTCATGGATTTGAATTTTGTCCCCTCAAAAATGTGTGTATCAATTTGCCTGGGCCATGATTCCTGGTATTGTGAGATTTTCCTATATGTTGTAAATCCTGCCCCTACGATGTTGTGTTAGTGAGGCAGGACTCCATCTACAAGATTGCATTGTGTCTTGAGGCAAGCTCTTGAATATAAAAGAGATAAGTGAGCAGAGAGACAGGGGGACCTCATGCCGGAAAGAAAGCAGTGCTGGGAGCAGAGAACATCCTTTGGACACGGGGTCTCCGGGCCTAAGAAGCTCCTAGACCAGGGGAAGCCTTCCTCCGTAGCCAACAGAGAGAGAAAGCCTTCCCCTGGAGCCGACGCCCTGAATTTGGACTTGTAACCTACTAGACTGTGAGAAAATAAACTTCTCTTTGTTAAAGCCATCCACCTGTGGTATTTCTGTTATGGCAGCATTAGATGACTAAGACAGCATATGATCAAATATACTCCCCCCTTCTTCTGAATGAATTGGTTTTTAAACACAAATCCCAAGCATCTTTGTAGTTTTCATAATTTTTTGAATCAAAATACAGGACTTAACATTTATCCTAGCTACAAATGTTTTTAAAATTCATGCTTTCAGGTGTGACCCTATTTTCAAGACTACCAGATTCTGACTCTGACGTTTTATATATTCAGCATTTGGACTCCCCCCTTTATGTTTTTTTGCATTATTTACAGGCCTGTTT
This sequence comes from Elephas maximus indicus, assembly GCF_024166365.1. Classification (NCBI taxonomy): domain Eukaryota; kingdom Metazoa; phylum Chordata; class Mammalia; order Proboscidea; family Elephantidae; genus Elephas; species Elephas maximus. Next base: position 51,299,037 of record NC_064829.1, on the reverse strand, counting down.
TTTGAGCCATTTTATGGGTCAAATAAAAAATTGTAAAAAATAGGACTATGGACAGGGCTGAAGACAAACAAGTCTTTTAGCTCCTGGAATTTGATATCCAAAGTGATACTGAACAGAGGCCCAATGTCACATGCTGTAAATACATTCTTCAGCAAACTGTATCTAATTGCACTACCATCCAGTTAACATTTTTATGTATTTTACAACAGACTGTCATGAGAAACACTTGTACGTAACTGTTTAAATCAAGCTTCTTCCCTCTGCAACTCAGGACATAGGTCAGGGAAAGAGATAAGGGGTGGAAAAATCCAAACCAAACCTGTTGCCGCCAGTCAATTCTGACTCATAGTGACCCTATATGACAGAGTAGAACTGCCCCGTAGGGTTTCCAAGGAGCACTTGGTGGATTCAAATTGCTGACCTTTTGGTTAGCAGCTGTAGCATTTAACCACTGTGCCACCAGGGCTCCAAGGAGTGGAAGTCATCAGTATTTGGTGCTCATGAAATTCATGAGAGAGGATGAAATCACCCAGGGAAAGCATGAAAAATTAAGAGAATGGAGTAGCGCACAGGATTTTGGAACACACTAAAAAATAGGAAAAATCAACCAGCATGATGGTTTAAATACAAAGCAACAAAGGAATCCAGAATCAGAGGAGGGCCACTCGAAGTTGAAAAACAGATCCTATGAAAAGTGCATACAGTTTTTAATAATTGTTAGCTTAAAGAAGGAGCTCTGGTGGCACAGTTGTTAAGAGCTTGGCTGCTAACCAAAAGGTCAGCAGTTCGAATCCACCAGCTGCTCCTATGGAGCAGTTCTACCCTGTTCCTGTAGGGTTGCAATGAGTTGGAATCGACTTGATGGCAAAGAGTTGGGTTTTTATTTCTTAGCTTAGAGAATAATAAACGCTGCGGGCAACTTGCTATCTTCACACATATAGAACCAGTTATGTATAGCTCTAAAGACTCAGACTAAGAAGGTTGGATGAAATCTGTTCTTATATTAATAGAATGACATATTTTACAAAAGAGTAGCTCAGTAATGATTTTTTTTTTAAATGAGTGCCACTTCTTCATTTACTCTTATGATTAATGTTTATTAAGCTAGGCCATATGTAAGACACTTACACTAAGTGTCAGCAATACAGTGATGACTGAAACAGGCACATTCTTAAATTTCGTGAAGCTTGTAGCCTAGCAGGACAAAAGGACATAAAAGTTGTATACAAATAATTATTTAAATTTCAATTATGATAAATTCAAGTAAATTCAAGAAAAAGACCTCTCATCACGTTTAGTGGGATAATTACGCTAGTTTGGGAGAGTTTGGAAAGGCTGCTCTGCATGGAGGTGAAGGTCTAGCTGAAAAAACTGCCAGCGAAGAGGTAAAGAAAGAACATGAGCAGGGGGTCTTTAGTACAAAAGCCATTCATTGCAAATAAGGAACTAGAAGAAAATGAATATGAATGGAGATCTGAGAACATGGGGAAGCATATTCTTAGACGGAACTAGAAGCTTATGCAAGAGCCAGGTCATGCAGGGTTCTAAGATATTTTATCCTTTATTTAAGATAAAAATTGATCACTGAAGAAAGGGAGTGGCATGGATTGATTTTGTTTAAGGAGATCATTCAACTATTGAGGAAAAAAAAAGTAGTGTGGTTGAAAGAGAATAAGGAAGTAACAATTAGGAGGATATAGCAAAATAGTTTAATTGGGAAATAATGGTAACCTTGGCTAGGGCAGCAGGAATAAAAATGAATGAGTGAATTCGGTATATTTTTAGACTTATTTATCTTGGTGTCTGAATAGATATGAAAGATGGTCATTTATGAAAAACGCAATAGTGATAAATTTTGCTTAGGACAAAGCGTTCAACTAGGTTATTTCTAAGGTCTCTTCCAAGAAAGCCTGTAATCCTATTATTTCATAACGTCATTATAACCTACTTATGTTATGATTCCATGAGAGGAAAGTTGCCTCTGAATCCATTGTCTCAGCTCCACTGGGGGAAGTGGTGGAACAGAATTTCATCTGGTTCACGATATTCTTTAGGTTTCTACAACCTCAGAAGGCCTGACAGAGGTGCCCTACTTATTTATTTTTCAGAATAAATAACTGCTGAAGTTAGTATGTTGACAGTGTGACAGTAGTGGAGGATAACAAGTAATTACAAACACTAAAACTAAAATAAACAGTTTATGCAATGCGACTGGCTGCATTTCCTTGGTTTGATCATGATTAAAGACCTGTGAAAATCCTCCCAAATGATTCGCCAGCATGCTGAGATCCTGAGGGGAGGGTTCTTTATGGCTCCATCTGCATCTGAGTTATCACCAGGCTCTCTATTACAGAGGGACAGGAGATTTTCAATCATGCCTTTGTGAATTAAGACAAAAACATTTCTGAAGCAATTGTCTGGAAATCAGTGGCTTCCCAATTTTCAACATGCAGCCTGGATCATTGATTGGCTGGGTGCCAATGGCTGGAGAGAGGAGTTGAGGAGAAAATATGTCAGAACTGCCTGTAAGTTGTTTGATAATTTTGCTTTCCTGCAATCCCATCCAATTTAACATATCTATTATGTGCTATACTCTTTTTATTTTTGTAATACTTTATTTAAGCTCAATAGACATTAGGAAATGACAGCCAATGTTATAATAAACTATTAGAAATTGAATTAAAGTAAATTAGCTTTCATTAACGATATATAATTCCACTGCTTAAAAAATAAAAGAGAGAATATTATTTGCCAGGAGTGACTTCAGTTTTAACTTTATATGACTGTGGAGTGAAATATTCTATAATACTAAGTTCACAAATCCTATTTTATGTCCCCAGAAGTAGTGGTGAATCCTAAATGAAACTTCTTGAGACAATTTATTTAATGTTTTCTGATTTCAGAACAATTTTCTCCACATAGGAAGTATTGAATGATAAGTGCTAAATGACTGAAGAGAACATAAAAAATCTCAAAACATGTATGCCAATCTTGGGTTTGTCAGCCCCTGCAGCTATATTAGTCAGGAAAAGCATCCAACCTGATGCCTTACCCATAGACTTGGAACTTACCAGTTTCATGAGCCATTTCCTTGAAATAAATATCTCTTTCAAGATATATATACATATACATATGTATGTATATATGCATTTCACTGGTTTTGCTTCTTTAAAGAATCCAGACTAAAACAAAGAGATTTATCTCAAGGAAATGGCTCACACAGTTATAGAGGCTAGACCAGTGTCTCAAGTCCCAAGAACCAGAGATCAGATGATGATGAGCCAGATGCAGGATCCAGAGCAAGTGAACGAGCCTTGCCAGAATGTCCATACACCTACTGGATGCAGGCCACATCCCTGAGAAAACTCCCCTTACAACTGATTAGCTGATCACATCAGATCACATCATGGAGAATGACTCTATCATTATGTAACTGCCAAACCACATCATTATATAACTGCCCAACCACTGGGAATCATGGCCCAGCCAAGCTGACACATAACCTTAACCATCACAAATATCTTTTAGAATTATGTTTAAACTCTGCCACATTCTACAGTGTGAACTCAGTCTGCTCCTATTGAAAACAAGGATAAGAGAGTCTACCCCATAAAAATAACTATTGAGAGGCAGTCCAATGAAAAAACCCATGCCAACCCCGGTGCACAGTACTGGATCACTGGATTAAAGAGCAAATGTGGATTTTCTTGTCTCTTTCTCTTTAGTCTCAAGGAAGGAGAAACATTTAAAATATTAATGTCAATTTTGCTACTGCCTTTGACATGTTAAAGATTTTTCTGTAAAAAAAGAAATGCCATAGCTAAACCTATGTATACCTCTCACCAGTGTCAAGTTGTTTTGTTTTTTGTTTTTTTTTTGACACGTTAAAGATTTTTCTGTAAAAAAGAAATGCCATAGGTAAACCTATGTATACTTCTCACCAGTGTCAAGTTATTTGAGTTATTGTCACCATTTTTATTATGCATTATTTCTCATAATGTTGAAAGAAATCACCCCTCCCCAGTTAGCAAGGCAGTCCTTGAAGATCTTTGTATTCCTCTTTTGATAAATGACATGATATGAATCAGCTTTTATTGCACAATATGAACTGTTTCCTATAATAAAAATGCATGATAGAACAGTTCCATCGCCTTTATTAGATTTGGGTTTTTCAATTTTAGCTGTTTGCACTCAGACTTCTATGTGAACCTTTTTTTTTTTAATCAGAGGTAGAAATCAGAGGTATAAACCGTGCCTCTACGATCTAACTCCCTCTTTTAACAACAATAACAAAAAAGGCAACGCATGTTAACTTATGTTTCTATTCCTTATTATCAAGAGAATTGTGAAGAAAAATTTTTCGGAAGGAGTAAAGTAGAAGCAAGAATTGAAGTTAATGGAAAAATGGCTCATTAATTAGTTAAATCCATTATTTCATATGATAAACTATATTACTAAAAAAAAAAAAAAAAAAAAAAACCTGTTGCCATCAAGTCGATTCCGACTCATAGTGACCCTACAGGTTCGAGTAGAACTGCCCCATAGGGTTTCCAAGGAGCAACTGGTGGATTCACAGTGCCGACCTTTTGGTTAGCAGCATAGCTCTTAATCACTGGGCCACCAGGGACCCATATCATGGTTTATACAATTTAATGTGATTTCATATAAATAACCTATTTGATTTTCTTCATAGCCCTATAACCTAGGTAGATATTCTTGCATTAAAAATGAGGATTCCCAGGATTAAAAAGTAAGTGACATGCTAATGTTACCAAGCTGGTGTTAAGAGCCAGGACTAGTACTCCTTATGCCTGGTATAGTTCTCTGTCAAGTTCGTATTGCATGTGTCTGAGTAGTAATATGTGGTGTAGCACCCTGACAGGTACTATGGGAGGAAGAAAAGGCGGAGAGTGTGGACTCGCCCACACCCAAAAGAATTAGCTCTTTTCTTGGGGGCAGATAAAATGCATGCTTATGGAATGGTAGTATCCTTTCTTGCTCACTAATTAACAGCTAAACTGGGGAGCACAGCCAATTTAAGGATATGACAATGTCAGAAAAAGTGCTCATTACAAAGTACTGATGACTCTCAAAACTTGACACACTCTCACTTACCTTGTTTTTACAATAAAATAGCATATGGGGAAGATACCCTATCTCAAAACAACTTCTCTTAGCTGGTGTTGGATGTTTAGAGAAGTGGAATAGTAGATTGGAATTGGTTTAAGTTAAAAAAAAAAAAAAATCCAGGAAATTTAACACAGATTTAATAATGATCCTTGGGCATATGGTCTTACCATTCTAAAAAATGGTGTAATTATAAGCAAGACTTTTAAAGATCACTTTTAAAACTAACACACTAAGTGATTATAATTACAGCTATTCTTACAGGGCAAATGGAAAAAAATATCAAGTCCACTAAATTTATACAAGTGAAATGAAACTTGAAGTAAAATTTGTACCAACAACATCATAGAGAAATTTAAAAAGTGCAGTATCTCCACCAGCTCCAAAAAATAGTGTTTTATTATCTTAAAATGGCTCTACTTATAAGATACTAATGCCAAAAATGATTATGACGTTTACGTAAATTTATGTCATGAAATATAAGGAGAGGGCTCAATTTAAATTAATACATTGTCATATATAATAGATTATTTTAAATCTATAAATTAAATTTTAAAAATTTAAGTAAATATGTAACTTTTTAAAAAATTCAAAACTTCTTTTGGATCTTCTCATTTGGAACTTTGGAAGCTTCTTTCTATTTGAATATTTATAGATACTTGTCTAATTATACAAAGCCAGGTTAGGACAGAAAAAGGATTCAAGTTTAGGTCTGCTTGAAAAGAAAGTACATTCTTTATTCTGTAAATCATGTCATTAAAATTTTGTGCCACTTTCTAAGAATAGTATGGTAATCCAAAGGACATTAATGGTTATTGAAGTATTTGAGTAAGACTTAACAGTAGCTGTTAGATTTGAACTGAGTACTGAATGTTAGTTGAAATTTTTATTGGCAGAAAAAGCATTGTAAGTCTTATATGAAAAACAGACTCATTCTGTTTCTAAATATCTGTTTATTATGAATAGACATGATATTTTCTCTATATTGGTGGGCTAATAAAAATGCTTACATTATTATTACCAGAATTCCTTACATTTACTGAGTTTATAGTCAAGCACCATGCAAATAATATTGGGAAATAGTCACATTCAACTCTTATAACAACTTCTGTTGTTGTTGTTAGGTAGTGTCATCAGTTCTGACTTATAGCAACCCTATATACAACAGAGTGAAACACTGCCCAGTCCCTCGCCATCCTCACTATCATTGCTATGGTTGAGCCCATTGTCGCAACTACAGTGTCAATCCATCTCGTCGAGGGTCTTCCTCTTTTCTGCTGGCCCTCTACCTTACCAAGTATGAAGTCCTTCTCCAGGGACTGGTCCCTCCTTAAAACATGCCCAAAGTACAACTTTTAGGATTGCTATGATTCTTCCCACTCTAACAGAAAAAAAATTAAGGATAAGAGAGATTTAGTAACTTGCCTGATAGCACAATGAAAATAGCAGAACAATGTCCCAAACCCAACTATACCCAAATTCAACTCCTGAATTCTTAAACCATGATACTATGTTACCGTCATCCTTCATTCCATTTTATGTTCCAAAAAGTCTTGAGAGAGAGATTAGTGAAGAATTGCAATTGTCAAGGAACGCTTTATACAAGGACTATAATTTGAGCCTGGCCTTGAAGGATATGCACAATTGAGATAGGTAATTTGTAAATGGGGTAATATGATGCCAGTAAAAGGGTATAACCATGGAAGAACTGTGCATAGTAGGTATGAGAGAGGACAATGTGCACAGCCACGCTCATCCCTGTTGACAAGCAAACAAGGAAATCATGGCTCTGCTATTGTTAATTATTTTGGAATTTTCTTCCACTGAAAGTTTTTTTGAGCAGCCCATGACCACATTTTACTAAGAGTATGTGATGCTGAGTTATGGTGATTCATCAAGGGTATAAGAAATAAATATACATAATATATTACCCAATAGAGAATAATAAACAACCTTGTCATAATGGAGTTGGTACAAATTGTTAAAGTTATAATTCAACTCTCATGTTTTTGGCCACCAAATGTTCAGAAATAAATTGTTTTTAATGTGCACACTGACAGATACATGTTCTATGATACTTGCATTATGTTTGAGAAAACCCAGGCAACATGAGCTATTGAAATGCTCTTCTCCTTGACTCACTCTTCAAAGCTACCCATGGGATACTTCAGATGGATTTATGTAGTGCTCGATGTCACTATGAACAAAGACATTTCACATGCAAGTCTCAGGCTATTTGTTCCCTTGAACTCATTCATGAGCTTCTACAAATCTAAAATTTTGTAAATTAAAAAAAAAAAACCACTACTTGAAATAGCAAAATTTTTTTCAGTTAATTTTATTTACGTATATTATTTCTGATAGCATCTTATAGACACAATTTTATTATCTTTGAAGTTAGTATTCAGAAGTGTATCTTAACTGCATAAGCCAAATACAATTTGGGCCTACCCATATAAAAAGCTTCATTTTATTCTATTTATCTTGACCTCTCATTATTGATCCTTTTACGCCTTAACTCACACAATTCTGCTTGCTCTAATTTTTCCCTGGACCCTTTCTGCCTATCCATTTCTGCTCACCTATCAATGCCCACCCTAGGTTCCATTTCCTATAAGAAGTCTCTCTCAGCCACTCCAGCCCTATCTTTGCTGTCCTCTCATTTTCTTTAGTATTTAGAGTAATATGTACATGTGTCACACAATTAGCTCCACTTATGGCATCAGAATCTCCACGAGCATTTGTCTGATGAAGCACTAATACTTTAGAACCAAACTAGCAGGACTTATAAGTATTTCAAACACAAGCAACTGTAGGCTTTACGGGTATGTACTGAATCCTGGAACAACCTGGCTGGTCCACTGGGCTATGCTTGATTGTCTGGGACTGCTCCCATCAACAATTGCTCTTTTATTTCTTACCTTCTGTTACTGGCAACTTTGGGTCATCAACTTTCCAGATTTCCTAGAAATGATCTTGCTTATTTCATGTCTATCTTCAGAATTTTGCTTTCTTCCCTGTAGATATAAAATTCCACCTCCCCTGTACCCTAGGTTTAGGACTTTGTGTTGTCATTGGACCTTTAGATTTCCCACCAGAGGAATCTAGACCACACTATGTTCAGGCTTAAAACCATAATTGCTAAAGCTTACCCACTTTTTAGTTCTTGTGATTCCCCCTATGAACATTGACTTCCAGAGATCTTAAAACATTCTTAGAATATTTATTTTTCTAGCCTGTGTGGTATCATGTATGGTATTTTTCCCTTTGCCTGGATTCTCTTAAACTTATACGGTACTGTCGTCTTATACTACATATGCGTATATAGGTGTCTATCTATGTATTTACCTACCTATCTCTCTACCTACCTATCTAGCCACTGGGCCAGCCAAACATATATATGAATGAATTAGAAACTACAGGGGAAAATGTCTATGTTTAAAAATGGACCATCCTGCTGCCCTTTATGTGGCGAGACAATTCAGTTAGGAAGATTCCAGTAACACATCACTTAACGCTTAGGGCTAAAAGTGTTATTAGATACTCAGTAATTATTTGTACTCAGAATTACATGAGCAACTATTCTTAAATATTAGTGTTATTAATAATCTATAGGAGTGAGGAACAATTTTCTGAGCTGCCCACCTTACTGTCTGTTGAATAAACGGTTACAATAGCTGCATGCAGATTCCTAGGGCTGATCCCATCCTTTGCATCCAGATATAATCAATATTGAATACACAAAGAAGTTGTACATTTCACCTGTGTTTTGAAAGATGTTGAATTAATGCTCTTCTAAAGTTTGAAGCTGTCATTTAATACATTTTCAAAGTGTTATTGTAATTATTTATTTTTTCGTGGTTAGAAAAGTAAAACTTGCTCATCAGGGGAAAAAAAAACCCAAATGCTAAGAAAATAAAAAATTAAAAAAAAAACCATCATGATTGATCCTGACTCATAGTGACCCTATAGACAGACTAGAACTGTCCCATAGGGTTTCCAAGGAGTGGCTGGTGGATTCAAACTGCCAATATTTTGGTTAACAGGCGAGCTCTTAACCACTATGCCACCAGAACAATGCAAAAAAAAAGAAAAAAAAAAGGAAAAATTACTCATAGCCCCACCACCCAAGTCAAATGGAAGAAGTCAGTCATTTCTAGTTTTACCCTTGTCAGAACTTTGCTTATAACTATAGCTGAATGGCTTCATTTCAGTTTGCATAACTCTCCCTGTCCTTGTTTGTCCTCCAGAATGTGTGTTACCAAGTATGAAAATGACTGAAAAGTAATGGGCAGGAGCAAGGAGAGGCAAGAGAACCAAAATCCTGAAAAATCGGAGCTGACTTATATTCACTAGTACATTTTTACACACACAGCTATCAGTATTTGTCATTACCCAGTACCCATATTAAAAAAAAAAAATTAGCCCAGCTTAATTCTACTATCTCTCTGGGTTCTGAGGCTGCAGATTATGAGGAATATGGTAACAGATGTGTGGAGCAAGGACCTGACCTTCAGCAAGGCTGCCGCTGAGGCTCCCAGGGAGAGAAGAGAGGCTGCTCTGGGCGGGTGGCCAGGCAGAGTAAACAAAGCAATGGTTCTCCGCTCACAGGATTTCTCCCCCTTGCTTTCAGTGGGGAGAAGGCACAAATTTCCATCTGTCTTTCTCAGGATTCTGAGTAAAAACATTCACCAAGAGATTATGCTTCTGATCCAGGAACGTAGATATTTAAGCAGAGTTTCCAAATAAGTAAAAAAGAGGGATACAGATTGGTGATCTTTTAGAATGTCGTACTGCAACTGGAAACACTACCTGAAAAATACAATTTATTGAATTTATATGTTTATTACTCCTCACTTAAACATGAATTCACAGAATCAGAGACATTTCAGAAGTCAAGAAGCTTTTCTTTTTTTTCACAATGAACAACATTCATTTCCTTTAATAATTATCTCAATTTCGATTTTTTTTCGTAAGTTTGAAAACACTTTCACAGACACGAAGTAAGTAGCAAAATATAGTGCTTCAATTTTCACTATAGGTCAATTATAATGTGATAACCTTGACCAAGATATTCACTCTTTCTTTGCCTCAGTTTCCTCCTGTGTAAAATAAGGATAACACTAGTACCACCTAAAGTTGTTGTGAGAATTGAAAAACTTAATGCAGGTAGAGCGTTTAGAACAGTACACCTGACAACTCATTTAACTATAATGTGAGACTTAAAAATATTGACTATTTTTAAGTCTCACATTATAGTTAAATGAGTTATTCCCCCATTTTATGGATAAAGAATCCAAGGTTCACAGATACAGAGCAACCTGTTCAAGGTCACAGAGTTGTCAGTAGCAGTCAGAGGTATTCTGTGCATAAAATTACCTTTCGTTTCATACAGGTGTTGATTTTGTTCCTAGACCATCTCCAAATCACACTGACTTTTTCTTTTCTGGAATCTCCGTTACCTTCGTTTTATCACTAAATTTTCTGTATGTTTTTATTTCTGTTCATTGAACGAATTTGAGCTCTGTAAGGATCAAATTGTATTCATATTTCTACTGCGTCTTTCACATCCTTTGTTATGACATTTAAGACATGGTGTCATTGCTAAATATGGTTTTTTTTGGAACCAAAAAAGATATCAAACTTTTGGTTTTTATGATATGTTTTAGGTTGAACTAATATTTTTTCCAGGGGAGGAGGTTACATAAAGAAATAAAAAAAGACTTCATAGTCCATGAGTTTAATGAATGATAATCTCTTGGTTATCATCCTTTTTTTTTCAGTGCTGCTGACTGGTAGGCAGTAAAATGTATGGTCATTTTTTTCTTATGTGAGCTGTCTTTACTAATTTTCTGGTGGAATTACCCAACAGCGTCAAGGTGCTAAGAAAACTACGGAAAGTACACAAAACAAGAAATTGGCTTTTCAGGGTTAGACAGTTGAGATATTTCAATCTACGTGGAATCTTTAGCCTCCAAGACTTAAGAGAAAGGATACAGGTGTAAAATGGAGGAATAGAACTGGCCGTGGTGACTGGAGAGTAACTGGCATGGTGCTTATGGGTAAGCCCTGTGATAGCATACCAACAAAAAAACCAAACCCAGTGCTGTTGAGTCGATTCCGACTGATAGTGACCCTACAGGACAGAGTAGAACTGCCCCATAGTTTCTGAAAATGTGAGGTAACTGTATGAAGCGGGTTGCAATTTTTCTTTCAAAATATATTTAAAATGCTCACCAAAAAAATATTAGGTCTCTCTGAAGTGTTAGATTTATATTCTGTGTCAGTTTATATAGGAAAAAAGTATCAGTACACACTGAAAAAAAAAAAAACCTTATAAAAAGTCCAGTAGATAGTCATATGTAAGTAATCTTTAGCGGTCAGCTGTTAAGATCTCACACAAAGACAGTCGATTAAAGGAAGTTGAGAAATGACTGACAGTAAGATTTCCAAGGGTTAACTAAAATTATCTGTTCACTTAATTGATGGAAAGTTACCATCTGGAGCTGCCATATTTTCTGTAAAAATCTTCTTCTTTTGATGACACTACGAGAGATGAAATGAACATATGATTCTTGTTCTGACTTCAGAAGGGAGCCGTCCAGACCTAATTAACAAAGGGGCTTAATGAAGTGGTTTTAGGATATGTGTGTCTATCACTCCCTTTCTGTGCCTTTGCTCTAAGTGAACAGCATTGAGCCACCGACATCATGACGGCTTGGAATAGCAAAGTTTCTAATGATAGCTGTAGGACAGACACACACACACACACAAGTTTTCTTGAAAGCCAATTTGCAAATGAGGACCAATAAAGGGAGTAGTAGTTAAAGTGTGAGTTAGAATGGTGCCTTGTTCTTTATTCAGTGCCAATCATTTTATGAATATATTTTTGCATATTTATGATTATTTTATTTTCCAGAGATTTTATAGTTTGTACTAGCTAAACTGGTTATAGTTTAATGCCCAAATATTAATGACTAGAATTTGATATTCTTTCCCTATTCTAGTCTTTTATGTATGTAGTGAACTTAATCTTACAATGTATACAAAAAAACCTGACACCACTGCTTTGTCTGGTGCTGGCTACTTATACTAAGGATATGATTTGGAGGAGAAAATGCCAGTCTCTTCAATAGGGTACATCTTAAAATTTCCATTTTTCTTGGTAGTATGTTCCACAGATGAAATAAGACCATGGAATACGGCTGTATTTCTAAAAACTGCAATAAATCAGAGAAGATGGTAAACCTCTAGCTAAATGACTACATGGTTATCATCAATTAACTCTTTCATATTAAAACCCATATTTAACTCTCAGTCTACATTATTTTATCAATAACATTTGACACACTTGATCTTTTTTTTTTTTTTCCCTTGAAACTTTCAGCATTTCTCCTTTGACTTCAGGATTCCACACTCCCCAGGTTGTCTTCCTATTTTGTTGTCTACTTCTTCTAAGTCTCTTTTGGTGGTTTCTCCTTTTTCTGACCTAGAAATGTTGAAAGGGATTTGTTTACACTCAAACACTCAAGCCCATGGCTTAAACGCCACCTATATGCTTTTTTTTATGCTATTGAATCCCAAAATTATGTCTCCAATCTTGTTTTTCTTTTTCTTGAAATCTAGATATGCATTTCCAACTGATGGACTGACATCTCTGTTTTCCCACTGGAATGTTTAGTAAGGCATCTCAAACTTAATTTTTTCAAAACACAACTTTTTTTAATGTTTTATACCCCTAAATTTCTCCTTCCATGGTTTTTTTCCCCATCTAATTAAATGGCACCACTATTCACCCAATTTCCCAGACTGCCAACAATGGGAGCCGTTCTTGTTTCCCCTTTTTCCTTACATGCAATCTGTGGGCAATACTTTCAACCTATGTGCCAAATCTGACCATTTTTCACTACCACTTCTACTTTCATTCTGATCCAAGACACTGTCATATATTTTTAAATACTTCAGTAAAATCATCTTTCTTTTTCCACCCTAGACTCCATAAAGTCTATTCTACACACAAACTGATGTTTTTGAAAATGTAACTCTGAGGCTTTCACCTCTCTTATTAATCACTTCTCCATTCTTTCTCACTATGCTTAAGCTCCTGCATAAGACCTACATGTGTTATTTTTTTAGTGTAACAATTGAGGAGTGTGGGATGTGGGGTCAGAATTCTCATATTTAAATCTAGACTCTACTGTGGGAATTTAGGCAAATTACTAAATATTTCTGAGACTTAATACCCTTGTCTGTAAATTGGCATGATAATAACACTATCTCATATGATTATTCATTAAGAAAATTAAATAAAGTATGTGATATGAAGCACTTAAACTGACATTTTTACATCTCTTATATAATTTTCAATGAGCACAAGATAATGACTTTGTAGTAAGTGGAGAATGAAGGTTAAGAACTAGCGATGAGAGGTTGATGACAGGGACAGGGTTTACCTTGTTTATTCTGTATCCAGAACTAACAGTAGGGTTATCCCATATCAGGGGGTCAGTAAGTAATTGCTGAATGAATGAATCTTATGAAAAGTTGGTCTGTTCTTATCTTCAGTTGCTTTTTCTTCTTTTGATATTTTCTTTCCCAGCTGTTCATATATTTACATTTGCCTTAGGTCTGGAAATACTTTCCTTCAGAATCAATTGCTCTTAATACTTAGTCCTTTCTCTCTGTTTATGCCCTTTTCCTACTCTGCTTTTCTTTGTACCTAAAAGCTTTACTACTGGGAGTGGTCCACTTTTATTACAAGAGCAAGCTGAACCCACCTTTGAGATTTTAAAGTTTCTCTCATGTTCCTATAACATCCATTTGTTGCCTTAAGTACTACACTTATTTCTTTACTAAATAGTACTGGAAAGAATAGAAAGTATGAGTACACACACACACACACACACACAGAGCCCGGGTGGTGGTACAGTGGATAAGAGATCAGCTGCTGCTAACAAAAAGATTGGTAGCTCTGATCCACCAGCCACTCCTTGGAAACCATATGGGGCAATTCTACTCTTTCCTATAGGGTCGCTATGAGTCAGAATCAACTCAGTGGCAATTTTATATATATATATATACTCGATGGCTCTAGGTTATATATATATATATATATATATATATACACACACACTCACACACGTGTGTGTGAGTGTGTGTGCATATGAAGCGGAGTTCTTTGCTCTAGGAATCAGGTTAGGATGTTGAGCAAAGAAGAAGTATATACATGGCTATCAGCAATCTATTTTGGTCCTGAAGTTACTTTCCACTTTGAAGAGAACATGTTGTTGTTGTGTTCCATTGGGTCAATTCCAACTCATGGTGACCTTGTAGGACAAAGTAGAATTGCCCCATAGAGTTTCTTGGGCTGTAATCTTTATGGGAGCAGATCGTTAGGTCTTTTCTCCTTAGACCCGCTGGGTGGGTTCATATGGCCGACCTTTTAGTTAGCAGCCGAGCACTTAACCATTGCACCACTAGGGCTCCTTTAAGAAAGTATGGCAGTCATTAATGTTGTTCATTAAATACATCTGGCTTTCTGCCATTAAAGCACACATTAAATTTACTCTCCATGGTACTGGTCAATAAATTTTAAGTGGGAACGATACCTGTCACTTCCAGCCCAAAGAATTTAATTGCTAGTGAGAGACCTCTCCAGACCTCTCTTTCTCTCCAACATGACAACTGGCATTATTAGATAGTGCCTGTGTCCCTAAGTGACTACAGTAAGCAGAGGCCTCAGCCAATCTGTTATGAACACTCAGTGTGTGTAAGAAATAAACTTTTCTTATGTTGTACCACTGAGATTTGAGTCTTCATTATTGAAAAATAGCCTAACCTATCTTGATTTACACATAAGTTGAACTTTCTCATCAGAAATGCCATTTTCTACTTCTCCTGTCTCTTTTGCAATGAGAAAAATGTAAATGAGTACATGCCAAGTGCTCGAAACACACAATATAATTTGAAGTCTCAATCTCTGCTTTTGTATTTTGCACATAAACTGTCATTAGTAGAGAACATACATAGGTCATGGTGGTGCTCATGTTTTGTCACAACACATAGGAGATTACAGGATTTCACAGTCTAGTCTAAGCGTCTCATTCAAAAAATGTTTTGCTTGTGGGAAGACAGATAAGAACACAAAACAACTAGCTAGAAGTCTAGTTTTCTTTCTAATATTTCATGCTAATATTGATCTTAAAATATAAACAAACAAATGGGGTAAGGTTATCCATGGTGTCAAATTGTTCATTTGGTTTTGTTAAAAAAAAGTCTGGTCAATGTGCACACCTGATACTGTGTAAAGAAAACGTCTGGTTAACTGATGAACTGGACGCCTCTGTCACATAGACGTATTCTGGGGAAAGATAATTATGGTGCTTCTGTGCTTTACCTTACTTTTTAGCTGAGGGCGAGGCTTTCACAGAAAGTAGACTGATAATTGTTAATCTGTGCAGTGGAAAGAGAGTATACGATTCTCAAGGAAGAAGGGAGAAAAACCTCTTTCTGGTTTTAGAGATTTTTTTCCATATAATCAAACTTACTAGACACTGTTTGAGAGAATAAGCCATCTATATTACCCATGCAGTTAGGGGAATAAGGAGAACAAGAAGAGAAAATGGCAGAAAAGAAAATGGGGGTGGGCGGAACCACTATTGAGCCTGCCACTTAAATGTGTAGGCCTTAAAACAAAAGTGACCTTGAATTGAGACTTAGAGAAGAGAAACATTTTGTAAATGGTCTTGATTGCTTTCCTTCTCTGAACTTTTATGGGTTTGGAAATTTCTTTTCAACTTTGTTTAAAGGAAGTGCTAACCTATTGGCTCCTAATGACACTGATTAATTGCTTTTCACACCATTGGTAAAATTGTCAATGTCGTTACTCTCTTATTCATGCCAGGTCCAGCATTTCCTACAAACTTTTTCTTTTTTGTAACATGTACAACATAATAGAAAAACCAAACAAAATGAAAAAGGGAGACATCTTCCTTCAAATCTTTAAAAATAATTATTCTTTTAAAGAATAAAATAGAGGAGTAATCAGCTTTTGTGTTATAGAGAGAGATAAGACTTAAGTCCAGTTACTTAATTGGATACATTCAAATCTTTATAATCACTGAAGTTCTATATAATTAGCCTTCACAGCACTTACCATAGTTACCATTTTATATACAATTAAATAATGAATTGCTGTCTGTTTTACTACTTAAATGTGGATTCCATGAGGACAAGGACTATATCTGATTTTGCCTACCCAGCATATAGTACAGAGCTGGCACATAATAAATGCTTAAAACAGCTTTGCTGAAAGGAGGACATATTTCAGAGTCTGTTGGCCTCTATGGGAGCCTTCGTGGTACAGTGGTTAAGAGCTTTGCTGCTAACCAAAAGGTTGGCAGTTCGAATCTACCAGCTGCTCCTTGGAAGCCCTATGGGGCAGTTCTACTCTGTCCTGTAGGGTCACTATGAGTCGGAATTGGCTTGATGGCAATAGCTTTTGTATTGTCTTGTTCTTTGTGGTTGGTCTCTATGCTGGCTAACTATTTAAGGTGCCACTATTGTTAATACCTTGGTTTGCCACATCCAAGATCTAGGAAATGAACTATTTTCCTACTCATTAGTTTCTATTCCTGATATTCTTACCTTATATTGTTTTACAATATTACTGCTCTGCTCGTATCATTTATTCCAAGCATATACAAAGGGCTTCCACCATTACTTTGGGTTTAAATTGATTTCCTTTCAATCTTTTTTGCTCAGTAAATCATAGATGCCTGATACGTCTCCAATTTTATGATCCATTTATAAATATTAGGGTTTTTTAAAGATTTTTATTTTATTTACATGCACATACATATTTATTAAGAAAACACCAATATTTAGTCATTACCTTACGCAGTGGGGATTAAAAACAATTTTACTTTTTAATGGATGAATAGATATTTATGGTATATAAATAAATATGCCTTTTTAGATACTGTTTAAGGCTGTAGCTCTCATTGGAGTGTGGGTTGTGCTACACCAAAGGCAGTATGTATATAATTTCCGCTTTCTTAATACTTTTCGCAGTTTCAAGGCTCTCCAGGATCACACTAACCTAATTATACAGCCACATGTAGAGAGAGTTTCCCAAAAGGTAATAACAAGCATCCTTCCAACTACACTGTCCCATCCCACATCCAAGTATCCTTTGTTGAAACAAATTCTTATGGATCAATATAAGCAAATTTAGTGTTGTATTCCTGACAGTCATCTCTAAATGAAATAGTTGCTCACTTTTACTTTCAACAAGTTTCATCCTGAATGATTGGGATTGTTGGTTAGTGGCTATAAACACATTGTTTTACTTTAGGTGTTTTGCCCCCAGTTTAATAGCCTGTGTAGAATAAATATCCAGCCTGCTTCTAAAATCCATCATCACTCTGCTCTGGAAGGTATCTCAGCAGTTCTTCAACTTTGCATTTAGGATTGCTGGTCAGAGATGGGATGTTATTTGTCAATTATTAGCTGTGTAGGTAGTGAGAGAGTCCTGGTGGCCCAGTGGCTTAAATGCACTGCTTCTAACTGAAAGATCAGCAGTTCAAACCCACCAGTTGCTCCAATGGAGAAAGATGTGGCAGTCTGCTTCCATAAAGACTTACAGTGTTGGAAAGCCTATGGGGTCGCTATGAGTCAGAATCTACTTGACAGCAGTGGATTTGGTTTGGTAGGTGGTGAGGAAGGAGAAACAGGAGTCTAAAATGAATCATTCTGCTTATAACCATTATAATATGATTCTTCCCTTCCCTCAAGTAGTTTAATTTCTAGTTAAATCAATATTACAAAGAAATGTGATAAATACCATCATCGAAGCGTACACAAGGTATATAAAATTATTTAATTCATCTTTGTGGGGCTAAAAATGGGATCACGATGAAACCAATGTTTCATCTCTGTCTTGATATATAATCAATGGGTAAGGCAGACAAGAGAGGAAAGGTAATTTCAGCTAAGGGAACAACAGGTATAGAAACTATGAGGAAAAAAAGAGCAAAGCACATTCAAAAAAATCTATGTAGTTTGGTATGGTTTGACCTAAGAGTCCAGGAGGCAAAGTGGGATATGGTCCTGGAAAGGTAAGTAGGTTAAGGTCATAGAGGTGTTATGTGAAACAGCCTGTATCTTGTGTCCAATACCAGTCCATGACAAAATTGGCACCATTTTGCCATGCAATTAAACAGGAAAACACATTCAGCAACAAAAAGACGAACAACTCAATCAAATAATTGGCAAATGGCTTGCATAGACATTTCTCTAAAGAAAATATACAAATGACCAATACCAAAAAAAGAAAAACCCACTGCCACTGAGTCAATTCTGACTCATAGCAACCTCAGAGGACACAGTAGAACTGTCCCACAGGGTCTCCAAAGCTCTAAATCTTTACAGAAGCAGACTTGCCACACCTTTCTCCCACAGAGTGGCTGATGAGTTCCAACAGCTGACCTTTTGATTAGCAGCCAAGTGCTTTAACCACTGTGCCACCAAAAAAAAAAAAAAGAAAGAAAACCTGTTGCTGTTGAGTCAATTTTGACTCCTAGCAACCCTACAGGACATAGTAGAACCTCCCCATAGGGTTTCCCAGGAGCAGCTGGTAGATGCGCACTGTTGACCTTTCGGTCAGCAGGCAAGCTCTTAACTACTGCACCACCAGGGCTCTTTAAATGGCTAGGAAGGACATGAAAAGATGCTTAACATCATTAGTCATTAGGGGAATGCCAATAAAAAACCACAATGAGATACCATTTTACCCCTACTAGAGTAGCTATTATTGGAAGAAAAAAAAAAAAGGAAAATAAGTGTTGGTAAGAAAGAAAAAATTGGAACTTTGTACATTGCTGGTGGGAATGTAAAATGATGCAACTGCTGTTGAAAACACTTTGGCAGCTCCTCAAAAAGTTAAACATAAAATTACCGTATAATCCAGTAATTCCACTCAGGTATCTACCCAAAAGAATTAAAAGCGGAGACTTAAATAGATACTGGTACCTCAACATTCACTGTAGCACTATTCACAATAATCAAAAGAAGGAAACAACCCAAACGTCTATTAACAGAATAATTTATAAACAAAATGTGGTATACACATACGATGGAATATTATTCAGCCAGAAAAAATGAATGAACTTCTAATACGTAATGCACCATGGATAAACTTTGAGAACATTATGCTAAGTGAAATAAGCCAAGCACAAAAGGACAAATATTGTATGATCCCATTTACATGAAATATCTAGAACAGGCCAATGCATAGAGACAGAAAGTAGATAAAAGTTACCAGGGGCTGGAGGGTTGGGGGTGTGTGGTGTTAATACTTAATGGGCACAGAGTTTCTGTTTGAGGTGATGGCAAAATTTTTGGAAACAAATATTGGTGATGTTTGCACAACATTTTGGATACAATTAATGCCACTGCATTGTGCACTTAAATATGGTTTAAAATGTCAGATTTTATGTTATATATATGTTATACACAAATATATACACATGTATACAACCACAATAAAAAATAAAAATGATATAAAGAAATAAATACCAAAAAAAAAAAAAGTGTAGATGGTTCTTCGCCTTTACACTTTATGAAATGCCATTTTTTGTTTTGATATTAGTTCTTTCTTACTGATTTGCTGTTGAGGTTTGGAAATGACCTTTCTTTTTTTAAGAAATGATGGTAATAATAGGTCACAT
Organism: Elephas maximus indicus; assembly: GCF_024166365.1. NCBI lineage: Eukaryota > Metazoa > Chordata > Mammalia > Proboscidea > Elephantidae > Elephas > Elephas maximus. Next base: position 51,279,181 of record NC_064829.1, on the reverse strand, counting down.
CCTTCCTTTTCACCTCCTTCCTTCCTTCCTACCCTCCATTCTTTCTTCTCTCTTTTAGTGTTTTTTATTTGGACGAGGATATTGTGTTCAGCATACTCGACTCAGAGATAGGACTAAAATCTATTTTGCTCTAGTAAGTCCACTCACACCATGAACCAGCATGGGAAAGTCAGAAATTTAATATTGTCAATTAATAAAATCTCCATCCTGTCCAGTAAATTTAAGTCCTATCATTTGGCTTTTAATCAATTCTTGCTCAATGGTCTCCCATTTCAGGTAAATATTCAACCAAGTCTAGGTGTTATTATCTGTCATGGTCAGTTCAGAGTTCTGTCTTTAAGAGCTTGGGCTAAGCTTTCACAGAACTAGAATAAGACCCATCTCAAAGTGGGGGGGGATACTAATTCACCTTCCTCTTACTCCCTCTCTGTTTCATCAACCTGATTTCACTGCAGACATTGCACGAATATAAGAATGTCAAAGGCAGACAGGAATCTGGGAGAGGGGTTGGTATGTGCTTCCATTTTGATAGTAAGCTCTTCTTGGTCACTGTGACTTCTCTACTGGTTCTGGATGTTAGGGGCCATCATACAGGCTGGTCTTTGGCAGAGGCAATGGTCTGTGCTATCTGTACTACAATAGCTTGTTTTTCTTATGCCCAGGATGTCCTCTTCTCTAAAAAGATCTGACATTGGAGACCTCACAGGGCAGTTGCACTTTCTTCCTTTCCACATCCAGTGATCTCCATGTATTCCCCAGGCACCAAGCCTGGCTCTAAGGGTCAGTTTCTGGGTGGCCAGGCAGAAATTGAACCTTCTTCCCAAACCTAGCCTAGGCCAAAAGGAAACCTAGGAATCTCAGTCATGAATGCCTTGGGTCTGCAAAAACCAGTATTGGAGCTCTCCCAAATGGCATTCTACCCTTCCTCTAAGGTTCATTCCCCATAGTCTACACTCTGGCCATGGAAGCATATTCTGCAGTTCAGGAAGCATCCAGTCTCCAGCTAGGAAATGTTATGCCCTTCTTACAGACAGACCCTTCTTTTAGATGGGCCCATATTTTATTAGCTATTACTGATAGAGTGGCCCTCCTGTTTTATGATATGGGAAGGGGAGAAGGAGTGGATAATGTCCTTCTCACCAATTTCTGAGTGCCAAGTAAATAATTTTATTATTTTTTTTTCCTTTTAGTCCATTTCAAAATATCTCTCTGGGAAGACAGGACTTCTAAAAAAATGCAAAATATGAAGTTCTAACATCAAGAATCAGGCTCCCATTGGACCTGGATATTTTAAATTTATCTTCTTTGTTTCTAACCATTTCCTGCAGTAGTCAGTAACCCCAGAGGACCAGAAAGGAGTCTCAGGCAATGCTTTACATCACTGCATAATACTTATGGAAATAAAAAGTTGGCAGCTGTATCAGTCAGAACCAACTCAGTTGCAACAGAACACCACATAAACTAGTTTAAACAACAATAAAAAAACATCAAAAATGAATTTATTAGTTGAAATTTGGTAGGCTTTAGGCATAATTATATTCGGAGCCCCTAAAAATATAATCAGAATCTTTCTGTCTCTTTGCTTTTCTTACCTTTCTGTTGACTTTACTCTCAGGTAGGCACATTTCACAAACTTAGCTATTTGTACCAAGGAACAAGGCTATTTCCCAATAAAATACAAAACCAAGCCCATTGCCAAGGAACAAGGCTATTTCCCAATAAAAAACAAAACCAAACCCATTGCCATTGAGTTGATTCTGACTCATAATGACCCTAAAGTGGTTGCAAAATTCCTGCCAGGGATCTAATTAGCCTGGCTTAGCTTACATGCTAAGCTCACAACCAAGAATTTAGCTAGAGAGATGAAGTTCTCTGATTGGTTAGGCCCAGACTATCTGCCTACCCTTCGAGTCAGGTATAGGATCAACCCCATTAACAAAATTGGGCTGAGAAATGGACAAGTGTAACTGTCCCAAAGGGAAATTGGGGTATTATTTCTAAAAGGGGAAGAAGGCCTTCTGGGAAAGTAAAATAACAGATGTATTTTATTAAAATGCCTAAAGAACCCCCTCCCCAATTAAAAAGAAAGTATCTTGACCAAGAAAACCAGAAATCTGGGAATTTCTGTTGCATGCAACATGAAATCAGTCAATAGTATTAACCAGAGAAGTAATAAAATCAGTTCTGGGTTTTAAAATGTCCATGCTATTGTGTTCTACAATTTCACTGCCTCATCCCTTTCTGTCCTTTAATTAAGGCAGGCTTTGGAAGACGTTTGTAGAAGCCTAGTTTCCTCTGGTAACTAATTAGGCTAACCTCCATTGAACTCCAAGCCATCGTGTTTGTGCAAAGAGCTTCTGAGGAGTTATCATTTCACCTGTGCCCAAAACGAGGTATCCATGGAAACCTTGAACTTCTAATGACTGGTGGCTGGCAGGCTCAGGCACCCAGAGGGCAATTTATTGTTAGGCTGCCTTGAGACTAGCACTTGGGCCTGCCATCCTGATTTAGATGATTTTATTAATGGTAACTCCCTACCAAAATCTCTATTGGGCTGATCCTGATATCATTCTGACAAATTCATTCAGAAAAGTAAATGTACAAACGCAGCTAGATTAGTGAAGGTGAGAAGCAGAAATCTCCTGTAAGAACAAGTCAAGGACATGGAATGATCATGGTAACTTTTTTCTTTTTTACCATTATCAGGTATATAAATATATATATATATATATATATATATATACCTTATGGAAGTAAAAAAATGAAATGCTTCATATATATACATAAATACTACATACTATATATATATGCACTATATATACACATATATATATTATAACTATATATATATTTTTTTATGTGTCTATGTAAGTAAAATATGGAAGTACACATTCTAGTGTATATACACATACATAAAAGAATAATCTTTCCCTTAGGCTAATGCTGAAGATCACTGATGTCGACCCACTTTGTTCTTTCAGCCTTCCTGTTCTTCCTAGACCTCGTGTTTTGCTTTTGTCCTCTCGGTATGTGAGGGCTGACCTTAGCAGAGAGCTGGCTGTCTTAAATATGGCAGGTCATCTATCAGTGCCTCCCCAGGCTGTCGGAGTTCCTTTTAATCTCACTTGTAATTTTCCAGGGAAGGTTTACAAAAGCCACAACAGAATTTTAATGCTGTAAAATAGCTTTGGAGACAGTAAATATTTCCTTGTTCATGAGGACAGGCTGTACATCAACTGGTCTCAGAAAAGACAAAGACATTTTCCAAGTTAAGGCTTATTGTACCTAAATTGTCCCTGAACGGGGTCATTTGCATTGTTCTTTTGAAATATTTACATCTTAGGCATAAACATACATTGCTTATTATTGAGTGCTTGATTCTTGAAAGATTTTTTTTCTTCTGACACAACCAAAATATTAATTGCTTTCATAATTGCAAAATATTCACCCCACTAATTTGCAAATGCATTCATTATGCATTCTAAGCATCAGATCCAGAAACTAATGGCACAATGAATGGATATTCCAAGCTCCCATTGAGAAGAAAATATAGTCCCAGGGAAGCTTACTGATGAAGGGTGGACTGAGTGCCCCTAAATATTAAGGCAGTAATGACTTTTTAAGGTAGCTAGATAAACGGACTCTGAAATTTCTCAGATCAGCTAGCAAGTCAACACTATAAACTAAATAAGGCTGCGTCACAAATTAGTTTGGTAAGTGAGCTTTTGCTTTAATTATTTATGCTAATACTTCATAGCTTTCCCAGAGATGGCACATACTTAGTGAAATAAGAAGGTTAACAGAAAATATCCCCAGAACAATCCCTTACATAAGTCTAAAGATGAAAGGATAGAATTAGTCATGCTGTGACTTTATTTATGAATTCGATTCATTCAACAAATGTTTATTAAAGCCCTGTTTTGATTATATTCCAAGGGTACAAAATGAAAAGATAGTTTCTAACCTCAAGAAGTGCTATTTGTTGGGGGAAAGGGCATTTAATCCATGAGGTACCTGAAAAGATATTTGGGGGAGGGAAGAGAAGATAATGGTTAACATCAAAAACAGTGGAGGTTAAACCTTTATGGGATAGAATGCATTCCTGCCTAACGTATCTAGATAGATAGATGGAAGTGTGCATTCTGGAAAGTACAAGTAGATTTAATGGCTAAGGTAAAGAGTATGGGGCATGGATAGCTAGCACCAGGGTGAATATTGGTTCTACTCTTGGAAATAGGACATAAAAAGAAGATTGATTCAGGAAGAGAGGGTAGGAAGGTATGGGAAGAAAAGAAGAAATAACAAGGAGCACAAGGAGTCATGGGAAGCAGGAGGTACAAATAACTTTAGAAACAATCTCATCCTCTCCCTTGATTTTATAGAAAAGAAAATGGTGTCCAAATTAGCGTGGTTATTATGTTTCTTTTCAGGACACCAACTTAGCTCACCTCTTTTTAAATGAACCTTATGTATGAAAGACATCTCTAGGCTCCTTTAAAGGAGCTCTGATGGCACAAACAGTTAAACGCTTGGCTGCTAACCCAAAGGTTGTTGGTTAGAAGCCATCCAGCAGCTCCAAGGGAGAAAGATCTGGCAATCTGTTTCCGTAAAGATTACAGCCAAGAACACCCTGTGGGGTAGTTCTACTGAGTCATATGGGGTTGTTAGGAGTCGAAATCAACTTGACAGTACCTAACAAGAACAGCTTCCATTCATTTCTTCTTCCCTGGACCATTATTTGATCCAGATCATCTCCCTTTTCCTTTCCCAATGTAGAGTTGCCCACTTTAGACACAACAAGCAGACATATTATGGGGCTCATTTTGTTCATACTTTCCTGGAATATTATAGCTTAATAAATATTTATTAAGGATCCACTATTTACAAATACACTGTTCTGGTCGATTTGGAATCAAGAAAATCATTGCCAATGTCTATAAGTAGCCACTTACCAGGGAAAATGTATTTGGAGTAAGTCACTAAAGGAAGCTGTTTGCTAATAATGACATTCCCATGGGTATATTTCAGCCTCCTATATTTTTGTTTGCTTATTTGGCAAGGAAATTAAAACGCGGTGGCCCAACTATCTGCTTTTATCCCAGCAGAGGAAGTAATAAGCATGGTTATAAAACCCTTAATATCTGGTAGGGTCCAGCAGTTATACATCCTCCGTTGTTAAAATAGTAATAATCTTGTGACCAAAGGTTTCATTGTTGTTGCTGCTAATCACTTGTTTGATGGAGACTTTTTTTTTTTTCGTCACTCGCACTCCCTAAGAACGAAACAAAGAGAGGTCGTCTACTTGTTTTTCGTCGTTTGCTTCTTTTTGTTTTGATTTATGATTCTTCGGGATAAAGGCTATCTTTTGAAAACAAGGTAGCACTATCTTCTGAGTACAAATAAGTGGTAAAAGCATGATTGGAAGATATGATTGTTGTTTTCATACATTAGAAGAGTTATCATACGGAAGAAAAGGGAAGATCATTCTGAATTATTTCATAAGGCCGGTACAAAGCCAATAGATAGGAAATTGAGGGAGAAAGGTTTTCTTAACATTATTGACGTCCTCCAGTAAGAGCTATCTGTCAGTGTCCTGGAATTCCCTCATATGTGAATACAATTATCACTGAAAGTGTCCATAAAAAGGGCTGGATTTCCCATTTCACAGGAATGTTTTAGAAATGATGGTGTCTGATATCCTTTACAACGCTGTTGTCTATGATTTCATGATTTCACGGTCTGCCTTTCTACTTAGCATGGCTTGCGCTTGGGAAAATCACAAATGGTCAGATGAACTTGGAATTTTGCCAAATGAGATGCCCCTCTGAAAGACTAAGATTTGCCCTCAAGAGCAAATTTAAGCTGCTTTAATAGTCACATAATATGAGAGGGGGTATAAAGCAAGAAGAACTGAAATCCCTGAAGAAAAAGTTGAATGATGTAAGCCGCATTAATGGAAGGGGGAGGGGGCTTTATAAACGGTGAGTTAGTCTTAGGAAATAACAGGAGCTAGGTCTTCAAGTCGATTTCACAATTATTATAGGTGTAGGAGACACAGGGGTAAAAGGAACACTCTTCTTGCACCCAAAAAACTCACTCTTGGTAAAGAATAAGAAACTGTTAAACAATTACAGTAAAAGATTGAATGATAAAAACCAAATACTTAAGAGATTTTAAAGGAGGGAGGAGTCACCCCCACTCTGGGAGATCAACAAACTGCATAATAGAGTGGAGAATTATTTTTGAAGAGCCTTAGGGATTAGTGGAATGTTGACTGGTGAGGATATAATGAAGGACAAGAGAGGTGGGAAGAAAAAGTAAAGGAAGTGGGATAATGGAGGAAAACAAGAACTATAAAAGGATATGCAGGATAAGGAAAGATAACAACTGGAGAACCGAAGCATTATCCATGGCTTTCAACAGATTGAGGAAAAAATTGACTCTACGCTGCAGTGATTGAACATAACTGTAGTTACTTTGGCAATAAAAGACTTGCGATCTTATCAAAATGCTTTTTTGATGCATTCTGTAAGATATACCCAAAGGAGGGTTCAACTATTCTGAGAACAGCTATGGTAATAGAGTCAACTATATCAGAAAAGCTCTGATAATAGAAAGCCCCCACGGCACCTTCTGGCAATGATAGTAAAGACAAGAATCAAACCTCTCACTCAGATCAGGGCTACATGTTTTCTGCATGAATAAACACACAAACAAAAAACTCCCAAATAGCATATTTAATATGTGATAAGCATAATGTTTTCTGTTAATTATCTCATATCTCTTATTAACCCCATTTTAAGATGAGTTCTAAGTTAGAGGCACTAATTAACTCAATTAAGCTCACTAAACCAGCAAGCAGCAGAGCTGGAAATTAGAACTCAGGTCTTTTGATTTCAGAAACCATCCTTTTAAATGGAATATTTCTTCCCCTTCTAACTTGGTGAGGCCTGCTGTTTTGACTAACAGAGACTATGTTCCCAGCTGCTTCTGCAGAGAACAGAGCACAGATAATGTCAGTGAGCTGACAAGTTTTTGCACTGATAGTATTGTTTGCCATGTGCTCTGACATGACCAGAATCTGGAAGAGAAAACAGGTGTCACTGACTTGGAGATGCAGTCTCAGGCCACTGCTCCTTAACAGACTTGTCAAGATTACCTTGCTTATGCCACCATGCCATGAGCCCAGCCATTGAAGCAGGTTATTTAGTTCACCTGGGGAGGAACAGAGCAACTGAGACTGGGAAGCAGCAAATGGAAGGAGTTTCTAAAGCCACAGAGGGTTTTCCTGTAAAAGTTAAAAGCTGTCATCTGCGCAGCCATTTGAATCTACATATAATATCTTCCAAATTAAGGGATGGGAACTTTCAGATATATAATCTATTATTAAAGAAATGAATTGGCTTAATTCAACAAAAATGAAAGCCCCAGCCCCACATGCCTCGGTACCCCAGCTGCACTCTTGGCCAAAATGCACCCGTTAACCTCCCTTCCCCATGCGAGACTGATTGCCCCAGAAAATCCCTCTTCTCTGAGTTCGTTCTTCCATCCTGCTCTACATCAAAAAGCACTTGTCCCATGCACAATATCTTCAGGCCTCAGTCTGTGTTCTCAGAGAAGAGGCAGTTAATGTGGTAAAAAGAGAGACCTAGGTTTTAGCTCTAACTTCAATATTAAACAACTGCTATCTCAGAATCGATTCGATGGCAACGTTTTTTTTTTTTTTATCTTGGAAATTTAGGTATCTTCAAACTGTAGTTTGTTCATTTATATAAGAAGGAATTGGAGTGTATGTTGTCTAAAGACAATATCAGCTCTGAAATTTTAATTGTCTTCTGACTAACTGTAAACAACAATGGCATGTGCTCATATATTAAGTGTGTTCTCACAGAAAGTAGATAGTCATTGACAGAGATGTTGTGGAAGAGATTTAGACAATGACTGGGTGGCTTAAGGAAACCCTGGTGGCATAGTGATTAAGAGCTATGGCTGCTAAGCAAATGTCAGCAGATGAAATCCACCAGGTGCTCCTTGGAAACCATATGGGGCAGTTCTACTCTGTCCTTAAGGGTTGCTATGAGTTGGAATCAACTTGATGGCAATGGGTTTGGTTTGTTTTTTGTGGGGGGCTGGCTTAAAGATGACCCTAAAAGCCATTGCAACCTTGAATTCTTTGCGCTTTGAGAATATCTCAAAACTTTCCATGCGGTTAGCTTAATTTATTACGTTTATTCTACATGAATAGTAATTAGTAATTGTTATTGAGAATATTATTTATTAGTTTTATGAGCTGGGAAAAGTACTGACCATATTACTAATTAATCTCTTGTAACTTACATAAGAGCCTTCTGAAGGATACTTCTTATTTGAAGAAGAAGGAAATTGAGGCCTGAAAAACTAAATTACTGTTCCAAAGTAAAAGATAAATCTGACTTTATCTAGTAGCAATAGTTGTAGGAATCATATCACAATTTTTGAGAACTTATTATGTGCCACTCAATGTGTTACTGATGTTGAGGGGAGAACTGAAAATACTAAAAGAACTTACACTGAAGAGCTAAATACTTGGTTTTATGTTATGGGGATCTCCCTCTGGCAAGAGTGTGAAGTTTAGGTTTGAGTGGGGCAAATCTAAAGGCGGGAAAATCATTCAGGGGATAATGACAGCTTGATGTAAGGTACTGGCCCTACAAATGGAGATGGACGATGACAGCATACGTAATAAAGGGATAGAAATTAAGTGACTTGATTAGAAATTTGTTTAAGGATATGGGCAATAAAGGAATCTAGAATGACTTCAGAGATCCTTACTTGGTTACTGGGAGTATTGGTGCCATTAGCTAAGATGAAATATTTTGAGAGGGAAAATAATTAGTTGAATTTGATCACATTAATGTTGAAGTGCTGTGGGACATTCCAGAGGAGCTCCTCAGCAGAGAGCTGTACGTATGGCTCTGGTCTTAAGAAGAGAAATGAAGTTTGAAGACACTGAATCTGGGATTCATGAGCACTGTGATGATACTTAAAGTTAGAGATTTGAATAAGAGTATATAAGAAGAGGACCCCTGCTGGCATGGTGGTTAAAGTGCTGGGCTGCTAACTGAAAGGTCAGTGGTTCAAATCCACCAGCCACTTTGCAGGAGAAAGGTGTGGCAGTCTGCTTCTGTGAAGATTTACAGCCTTGGAAACCCTGTGGGGCAGTTCTACTCTGTCCTATAAAGTCGCTATCAGTCAGAATCAACTTGACAGCAGTGGGTTTTGGATTATATAAAAAGAAAAGGTCAAGTAAGAAGGAAAACAAAGAAATCAGGAACAGAATCTATGGGCACATAATTACGAGAAGGGAGGGTAAAGAATAGTAATCTGAGACGGGACTTTAAGAAAGAGTAACCAGAAGGTAAACATATCAGGAAAGAAGGAGGTCACCAATTCAAGAGGAGCTTAAAAAAAAAGTAGTAGTCAAATTTGTCAAATATTGGGAATAGTGAACTCATATTTAACATTATGCTGGAAATCCTAGCTAAAGCAATAAGGGAAGAAAAAGAAATAAAGGGCATCCAAATGGGTAATGAAGAAGTAAAACTCCCCTTAATTGCAGATGATATGATACTACACATAGAAAACTCAAAAGACTCCACAAGAAAACTACTGGAACTAATAGAAAGATTCAGCAGAGAGCAAGATACAAGATAAACATACAATAATCAGTTGGATTCCTATACACCAATAAAGAGAATGACTAAAAAGAAATCAGGAGAACAGTACCATTTATCACCAAACCAAAACCCAGTGCCATCGAGTCGATTCCGACTAATAGCGACCCTATAGGACAGAGTGGAACTGTCCCATAGAGTTTCCAAGGCAGGCCTGGCGGATTCAAACTGCTGACCCTTTGGTTAGCAGCCATAGTACTTAACCACTACGCCACCAGGGTTTCCATACCATTTATAATAGCCCGTAAAAAAGTAAATACTTAGGAATAAATCTAACCTGCAATGCAAAAGACCCATACAGAAAAACTACAAAACACTACTGCAAGAAACCAAAAGAGACATACATAAATGGAAAAACATACCATATTCTTGAATAGGTAAACTCGACATTGTGAAAATGTCAATTATACCCAAAGCAATCTACAAATACAATGCAATCCCAATCCAAGTACCAACAACATTCTTTAAAGAGATGGAAAAACTGATCATTAATGCTACATGGAGAGGAAAAATGCCCTAGATAAGTAAAGCACTGTTGAAGGAGAAGAATAAAGTAGGTCTTGTACTACCTGACCTCAGAACCTACTATACAGCTGTTGTAGTCAAAACAGCCTGATACTACTACAACGACAGATCCATTGACCAAAGGAACAGAATTGAGAAGCCAGATGTAAATCCATCCATCTATGGTCACCTGATCTTCAACAAGGGTCCAAAGTCCATCAAACGGGGAAAGACAGTCTTTTTAACAAAGGGGGTTGGCAAAACTGGATGTCCATCTGCAAAAAAATTAAACAGGACCCATACCTCATACCATACACAAAAACTAATTCAAAATGGATCAAAGACCTAAATATAAAACGAAAAAATATAAAGATCATAGAAGAAAAATAAGAACAATGCTACAGGCCCTAATACATGGCATTAAAAGGATACATATCATAACTAACAACACACAAGCTCCAGAAGATAAGCTAGATAACTGGAATCTTCTAATAATTAAACACTTATACTCATCAACAGACTTCACCAAAAGAGTAAAAAGAGAACCTGCAGACTGGGAAAAATTTTTTGGCTATTACAAATCAGACAAAGATCTAATCTCTAAAATCTACAGGAAAATCCAACACCTCTACAACAAAAAGATGAAGAGTGCATTTTAAAAATGGGCAAAGAAAATGGACAGACACTTCACCAAAGAAGACATTCAAGCAGCCAACAGGCACAGGAGGAAATGCTGGTGATCACTAGCCATTAGGGAAACTCAAATCAAAACCACAATGAGATACCATCTCACCCCAGCATTACTGGCACGAATAAAAAAAAACAGAAAATAACAATTGTTGGAGAGGCTTTGGGGAGATTGGAATTCTTATGCACTACTGATGGGAATGAAAAATGGTACAACCATTTTGGAAAACGAAATGACACTTCTTTAAATACCTAGAAATAGAAATACCATATGATCCAGTAATCCCACTCCTAGGAATATATCCTAGAGAAATAAGAGCCGTCACACAAATGGACATATGCACACCTGTGATCACTGCAGCATTGTTCACAATAGCAAAAGGATGGAAACAACCGAGATGCCTATCAACAGATGAATGGATAAATAAACTGTGAAACATACACATGATGGAGTACTACACATCGATAAAGAACAATGATAAATCTTCGAAGCATCTCACAACATGGATAAATCTGAAGGGCATTATGTTGAGTGAAATAAGCTAGTCACAAAGTGGACAAATATTGTATGAGACCACTACTATAAAAACTCTTCAAAAGGTTTACACACAAAAAGAAGCAATCTCTGATGGTTACAAGGGAGGGTAGAGGTGAAAAAACACTAAATAGACAATAGATTAGTGGCAACTTTGGTGAAGGGTAAGACAGTACGCAATACTGTGGAAGCCAGCACAACTTGTACAAGGTAAGGTCATGGAAGCGCCGTAGAACATCCAAACTCCCTGAGGGACTGAATTACTGGGCTGACAGCTGTGGGGACCATGGTCTCAGGGAACATCTAGCTCAATTGGCACAACATAGTTTATAAAGAAAATGTTCTACATTCTACTTTGATGAGTAGCATCTGGGGTCTTAAAAGCTTGTGAACAGCCATCTAAGATACTCCATTGGTCTCACCCAGTCAAGAGCAAGGGAGAATGAAAAAAACCAAAGGCACAAAAGAAAGATTAGTCCAAATGACTAATTGGCCACAGCTGCCACCGCTTCTACCAGACTGAGTCCAGCACAACTAGATGGTGCCCAGCTACCACCACTGACTCCTGTGACAGAGATCACAATAGAAGAAGAACAGCTGGAGAAAAATCTGGAACAAAATCCTAACTCACAAAAAAAGACCAGACTTACTAGCCTCACAGGTACTGGAGACACCCTGAGAGTATAGCCCTCAGACATGCTTTTAGCTCAGTCAAGTACAATCATAAAAAAAAAAAAAAAATCCCTGTAGTGGCTGTGGGGACCATGGTCTCGGGGAACATCTAGCAATTGGCATAAAATAGTTTATAAAGAAAATGTTCTACATTCTACTTTGGTGAGTAGCATCTGGGGTCTTAAAAGCCTGTGGACAGCCATCTAGGATACTCCACTGGCCTCACTCCTTCAGGAGCAAGGATGAAGAAAACCAAAGACACAATGGAAAGATGAAAAGTCCAAATGCCTCCATCAGACTGAGTCCAGCACAATTAAATGGTGCCTGGCTATCACCACGGACTGCTCTGGTAGGGATCACAATTGAGGGTTTCGGACACAGCCAGGGAAAGGTATAGAACAAAATTCTAACTCAAAAAAAAAAAAAAGAAAGAAAGAGAGAGAGAGAGACCAGACTTACTGGCCTGACAGAGACTGAGGAAACTCTGAGATTATGGCTCCTGGACACCCTTTTAACTCAGTACTGAAGTCACTCTTGAGGTTCGCCCTTCAGCCAAAGATTAGAGAGGCCCATAAAATAAAACCAGACTAAATGGGCACAGCAGCCCAGGGACAAGGACTAGAAGGCAAGAAGGGGCAGAAAAGGTCATAATAGGGTTCGATAAGGTGGGAATGTTGACATGCTGTGGGGTTGGCAACCAATGTCACAAAACAATATATGACAATTGTTTAATAAGAAGCTGGTTTGTTCTGTAAACCTGCATCTAAAGTACAATAAAAAAAAATTTTTTTTAATGTTGGGGATGGTGGAAGATTATTGGAAACATCTATTGGGTTTGGCAGCAATATTTATATGCTTGCAAACCATTTCAGAAGGATGAGGGGGCAGAATCCAGATTGTGAAGGCTGATGAGCAAATCAGAAGTCAATAAGAGAAGCCAGCACATAAACCAATGATGTATTTTGCTTTGAAATTGTGCATCCTTTTCCACTCACTTTCCTGTCCCAGACGCATTCTTTCTCCTTTTACCTCGTACAATTATTTTTCTGAATACATTGGATGGCAAATAAAGGAGAGCTATTTTTTTTTTTTATACGAAAGTAACTAGAATTGGACTCTTAAAATATGTGAGGCTTGCATATCTTTTCTAGAATGAAAAAGGCTGTTAAAAAGAAGGCTGAAAATATAGGACAGAGAAGAGAAAGCTGATGGTGTAGTATTAAAACAGATATAAAAGAAACTCAGTACAGATGGAAGTATAAACTTGACAGAATCAGGAACCACTCTTCATCTGAGGCTGGAGAGAGGAAGATAAGGATGTCTAATGATACAGGTGAGGTCTAGGTGCAAACCTAGGATATCAAAGTCATTCTTTTTTTGATGCTTTTATTTCCTCACTGAGGTGAAGTGAGAGGGCAAGATCATCTACTGAAAATGAGGATAGGGTCAGAGACTCAGAAGTGAAGTTTTGAAGAACTTAAATGAGGAATAGGAAAGGGCACTGACTAATAATAAGTAAAATGATTGACAAGGGCCTTGATGGCCGTGCTAAGATGGAAAGCTAAATTTATAGTGGTGTCAATAAGCACAGACATAAATTTTTCAAAAAAAACGCCCAGTTCCCTTTGTGTAAGATCACAGAATAAGAAAAGTTGGTTCCCTTTTGTCTTCTGTAGCTCCCAGTATTAGAACTTCGGTCAAGCTTATTTGTTCAGGTTCTTCCTTCATTCTTCTTTTCATGGCGTATCTTTTCCAGATATGATACAAAAGGATAAGTAGGCTGACCATGATCTTGGTGGAACGCTGATGCTTCTGGGAAACCTTGGGCTCTGCTTTGAATCTCATCAGTCATCTGTCACTGTGATCCCCAGACCCCATTCAAGCAAGCAACATACCACTGCCCTTTCTTCTTTCTGTCTAGAGGCTCTGCAATGCCCACGTTGCACGCAGACAGCACAGGTGACACAGGGTATGGATATTTTAATGGAAAGGACTCAAAATCTTCAGCAATTCAAGTGAGATTACAGCTTCTGAGTTCTCTAGTTAATTCATGGAGAGGTTCTGCTGTCGTGATTGGTTGGTCCTTCCTTGGTCACCTTTTTAGCCATCTAGCTATCTAAAAAGATAGAAAAGACATTTATCGAGAATGGCCCATGTGCACAGCACAGAGGTGTTGCTAGGAACTCAAAGTTCTTTGCCTGCATGGTTTTATATTCTGCAAGTGGTTCAGACATTTGTGTAGTTATGTAATTTATTACTTTATTATAATTGTTATATGCATTAAAATATAATACATAAGTTTTTTCTTCCTATTTTTATCTAATACAAATTTATTAATGCAGTAAATTAAGCACTGAAATGTTTTTTGGTGCTTAAAGGGTAAAATTCTGGCTACTTGGAAAACTTAGCTATCCATAATAGCTAATTCCCTGATGATTTGGGGTAACTGTTCATTTAATATACATCAAATAACACATTTATTTACTAGTGCAAATATATGAAGCTATCCTTAGGCATGCCATACATATATTTACACTTAAACGTATGTGCCCATGCACATATATTGTACATACTGCCTATGTTTATTGATTTAAAATTTTAACAAGGTAATAATAAAGTCCTTAGGAGAAAAATTCAAAGAAGAAACCAGATACGGCTGTTAGCAAAATATTTAGCAATAACATTCTTTTTTCCCCTTCATAGCAACTACTGGCTACCATGGCAACCTTTCCCCCCAGCACACCAGAGATTCTCAGATGAAAAGCACAAGGCCTCGGAGACTTCAAATGTCTTTTATACAAAGCAGTCTAAACCTTTTACCCTAGAGCCATTACAATCCTGTGCCTCAGAATGACCGGCTGCACCCATTTAATTTATTACGTCCTGCTCTTCTCTTCATTAAATCAACATCTCTCCAGAATAGCAGGAGAAAGAAAATCTATCACATTTCCTTGTGCAGAGTAAGCGCTCAAGAAATAGTGTTTTGGGTGTTTTTTGTTGTTGCTATTGTTGTTTATTACTCAGTTGATTGGCTCCACAAAAAATTCATATAAATGTAAGTAAATCGGGCATTTAAGCTCATTGGTTTCTTCTGATTGTGCTCTTCATTCTCTCTTTCCTCCTTCATGCTCTGGTTTAAACCACTGTAACTACTGATAATCCCACAAAAGCACCTTTATTACTTCTGCCTTAGGCCTTTTCAGCGTCTCTACCTGAAACTCCTTCCTGTTCCTCAAAGGCCACACCTCCAGACACCAACCTGGAGGTCTCAGATTAAGGAGCCCTCCTTCAGGAAGCTAAGAACCACCAGTACTGGGCTAGGCACTACTTGTTAATGCCTCAGTAGAGCCCTGCGCTGGCTACTGTCCTCACACTGATCATCCTGAGCTGAAATTTCCTTTGTATTTTTCTATTGCCCCAATACACAACTAGCTTCTTAATTGTAATTCCAGCTTATCCACATGGCCTGAATTCATTGGTTTTATTTTGCATATATTGAGTGCCTCCTAAGTGTCAGCCACTGAGCTAGGGGACCAGGTACGGTGGTGAGCAAGACCAACAAAATCTCTGCTCCAACAAAATTCCCACTGTGGTGGAGTGAGAGAGAAAATAAACACATATGCAAATTAAGAAGATGATTTCAGAGGGTAACTAAATGCAAAAAAAAAAGAAATAAGTCAGAGTAACAGGATAGCATTACTGGTAGTATTCAAGAACACTTTCAAGAGGATGGTTAGTTAAGGTGTCTCAGTGGAGGTGATGTTTCAGGTGGGTTATGGGTAAAGAGAGGGGGAAAAAAAAGAGCAAGAGAGAGAGAAGATCTGAAGGGAACTCTTCTAGGCAGATGAGCCAACATATGCAAATACTTCAAAACAAGAAGTTTGTTCTTGGCATGTATGGGAATAAACTGAATCTTACCTACATGTGTGGAAGAGACCTGCAAAAAAGAGACTCATTCTCAAGGATTTCCAACTGAACTGCTGCATTGGTTGCAGACTTCTTGTTCCCCACCTAGAAGAGAGAACTGAAGAAAAATAGCAGGGCAGAGACAGCGTGCTCAAATGGAACATCCTGGAAGCTCACTCTTTGGTCTGTCAAGAATGGTTGAGTTTGCCTATGTCAGTGATCAGAGCTGAGGCTGTGACAACATCTTGAAAGGGTTTTGTTTAATTTTGTTTTTTTTTTCCTATAACGAGTTTGAAATGACACCTAAACTCTTACTTTCAAATGGAAGATGATCACAAAAAAATCATAATTCTCAGATTAAATAAGTAAGTACATCTCATTAAATAAACCACTTTTATTGGAATTGTTATGGAAACTGACAAGGCCCCTCATATTGTTAAATTTATTAAAACCAATTACACAACAAAACAAAATGAAAATCCCATGATCTAAGTTCAGCAGCTACTCCATTAAGTTAACAAATAAGATGTGTTGGCCCCAAACTTCCCAGGAAACTCTGCTATGGTACCTGCTACCTTGATGATAGAAGCTGTATAATGAAAATTAATAGCTCCACGGGCAAGAACAAACTGAAACACAGACAAGGACACATTAAAAAATAGAAAACAACTCCCAAATAGTTTGCTCTGTACACTATTTTAACAGTGCCCGGTAGCCTTAACCACAAAGATGTTTTGCTTGCGAAGCTTCTCCTTGAAGAATCAAACCCCTTTTTCTGTCAACCTCTCCTCATTCAAGGTTAGCAATTATAACAGAGCAGTATCAGAGTTTCTTTTTTGTTGTTAAGAATTATATAGCTTACTAAGCAACTATTACCCTATCTTTACAATAATTTAATGTAATTTATTTTATTTTTACCAAGTTCAGGCAAAAGCTACATAGATGTAAAGGGCTGTGAAGCTCCTAAAGTCAGCAGATTTTTGGGAATGCAGCTGTAATTGGCCAGTGTGCTTTCTGCTTCCCACTGGCAGCTGGGCCTGGGCTAGAAGAGGCTCAGCTTGCCACTGGGCCCCAGTTGTCTCATCAACCCCAATGCAGCTGTGGCTGTATTCTAATGCCTCCTCTGGCAGATGGGAAATGGCATTTTAGGGAGTACCCGGCATATTACATGGTGATCTTCCTCAACGAAAAAGGTCACATATATTAAAAGGACAGCTCCCCTGAGTTATTGAAATTTTCTATTAGGTTTATGAAACATTTTTCTTTGTTCTTTTTTTTTTTCTGCCATTGCTTTCTGATGCCTCCAGGTGGCACATTAAATCACAAACTCATCTTCTTTGCAATTAAAGGGCAGCACTGGTGGCACAGTGGTTAAAGTGCTCAGCTGCTAACTGAGAGGTCGTCGGTTCAAACCCACCAGCCACTCCGTGATAGAAAGATGTGACAGTCTGCTTGCATAAAGATTTACAGCTTTGGAAAGCCCATGGGGCAGGTCTACTCTGTTCTATCGACAGCACTGGGTTGCACTGGGACTCTGTTCTATAGGGTCATTATGAGTTGGACTCAATTCCACAGCAGTGGGTTTGGTGGTGTAATGGTGTCTGCCTCAACTGTCCATCCCAAAAATCTTTCTGCAAAATTGTGTAGTCTGGGTCATTATTTTTCCCCTGGTGTTTCTACATTTATTTAAAATTTTTCTTTTTATGTAAATGCAAAATGAAATATTCTATGGTATTTGTTTACTGTTTCAGAATCATCTTAAATTGTAAAACTTCACATCAGAATAATCGATTAAATATTTATGGAAAATTAGCAAAGGAAATTGGAAAGACCCCACGAGATATGCCAAGAAGGGCTAGAAACAATACTTGATGGTAGAAAGTAGAACTTGATAGTTGGTTTATCTAACTAGGTGACCCTGATAATTTGTTCAACCTTCCTGGGCCTGAAACTCCCCATTTGGGAAATAGGAGAATTTAATTCCTTTCTAACACTGTGCTGCTTTCTTAGTACTGTAATTTTACGCAGGTAATGCACACCTTCTACATTTGCTTGCCAGCCTCCCTCCCCCCATGAGGTATTTTTATAAGTGCCGCTATGACAGATCTTTTTTTTTTTTTTTACATGTTGCTGTAAAAAAAATTAGCGTAGCAGGTTTATGAAAACACCTCATGAGGGGAGGGGGCAGTTAGCTAACAAACATAGAAGGCATGTGTTATTTCAGTAAAATACAGTAGTTACTGTGTCACATGGATGAATACTAGTGACTTAAAAATATTTCATTTTGCTTTAAATTTGGAGAGACAAAATATATTAGACTATTTTAATTACTCTTTCTTGAATTCTGATAAAAGTTGTTACTGTCATACATGATGGTCAGTATTAGTGTGAGATGAAACTTTATTGAAACATCGGAATTTATACTTCACACTTTTAAGTTTTCTTAAAAATAACAATTTTAGGTCACTGATCTAATAAGAGTTTTTTAAGGAAACAGAAAACAGATCAGCAGTAAAATATTTTACTGAGTTTAATTTTCATTTAGGCTTAATTATAACGAATGTAGAAATGACTGTTATTCTTCAATTATAGAATATTAAGTGAATATTCTGATAATGAATCTAAAGACATATGCAAGTATATTTCATGCACTGATACATAGGATTCATGGTTCCTACATTACTTATCAAAATAATGAGTAGCCAAAGAGCTAAATATATTTCAGCCTGCTACAAACCATAAAATACACAGTATGTCATCTATTAAAGTACTGCTTTGCTGTAAATGAATCCAATCAGAATCTTTGCATGTAATTTGTTTTCTAATTTTATTTCAAGTTGAGCTTGATTGTTCCATTAGACTTTTAATTGAATTTTGGTGCCTCTTGTAATTAATTTGTGATTTTTACATTTTATAATTACACTTTTCATGTGTGTGTTTGTATAAAGATATACATATATATGCATATATATATAGTGAGAGAGAATCACATACTCACCGCCATATTTAATATATGCAAAATTTTTTGCCATAATTAGCCTATATCACTCTATTTTCAAAGGAGTGGGGAAAAAAATTGTAGCTCTTCTTGTAGCTAAAGGCTCAATACCAATCCCTTTCTATTTCTGCTTTCTCCAGAGAAAAATCACCTTTTGTGCTATTAGAAATATTCCCCAAACATCCTGGTCAATAATTATCCAAAATGATAGTTCGATGTATCTTCATTTTTCTCTCTGTTTTGGAATATCAAACCAATAATATGTCAGTCTCTCATATATTTGCTGATCTTTCTCTGGGTCCATTATTTCATCGCACTGGTCTCCTGTCCAGCCCTTATCAGTCTCATTGCCTAAACAGCTATAGCTTTATGGCGAGCCTTAATAGGGTGAGCCCAACATCATTGTTATTGTTCTTCTCCGCCCTCCCCCCACACACTCATTCTTACTAGAATTCAAACATTTCTTTCCCATTTTTCCCTTTATTCTTCCTTATGAACTTTAGTGTCCATAATGTTCTATGATGCAAAAGCTCTGATGTGATCTAAATCTGTTTAGAGACTTTACACTCTACTTACTGTAAATGTTCAAATATCTAGCTATGGAAATATTACTGTGCTTGAAGACAAGGCAATACCCCCAATTAACGGGGGTGCTACATAATATACGTTTGTTTAGTAGATTTTTATTGAAGTATCATATATAGAAAGTTCACAAATTACAAGCATACATTTCTATACATTCTCACAAAGTGCACCTACCTTGAAACCAACATACAGATAAAGGAAGACTATCAAAACCAGCCTGAAAACTCCATTGCATCCTTTCCCAAAGGAAATACTGTATTGGCTCGTGATACTAAAGATTAGTGTTGCTGTTCTTAACTTTTCTCAAGCTTTAATTGTGTACTATACTCCATGTAAATACAGGGGACACTGCATGTGAGGTATATGGGAACTATTTGTACTGTCTTGGCAATATTTACATAAATTAAAAAAAAAAAATTTAAAGGTTTATTAACTCAAAACTGAAGCTACTCCTGAAGTTCACCCTTCAGCCAAAGATAAGATAGATCTATAAAACAAAAAATTTAAAGGTTTATTAACTCAAAACTGAAGCTACTCCTGAAGTTCACCCTTCAGCCAAAGATAAGATAGATCTATAAAACAAAACAACACACATGAGGAAAGTGTTTCTTAGTTCAATCATGTGTATGAGACCAGAAGGGTAACACTTGCCCAAACGCAATGACGAGACGTCAGGAAGAAACAGGAAAAATGGACAGATGGAAACAGGGAATTGGGGTATGGAAGGAGAGAGGGTTGACACATTGCAGGGATTGCAACCAGCATCACAAAACATTTTGTGTATAAATTGTTGAATAAGAAACTAATTTGCTTTGTAGAGTTTCACCTAAAGCACAATTAAAATTTTAAAAAAGTAACTTTTACATAATAATAAAAAAAATATTTATTAAAAATTTTCCTTAGGTTTGGTTTCCTTCACTCAACATAATTACATTTGTGAAATTTATCCAAGTTGTATATAGCCATATTTTATTCATTTATATTGAACAGTATTCCATTGGATTAATATACAACAAATTATTTATCTAGTCTACTGATTATGTCATTTATGTAGCTTTTAATGTTTTTGCTATAACAAATAATGCTGCTATGAACTCTTTTGTACACGTATTTTGGTACATATATCTACAAATTTTTTTCTGTGATATACAACTGTGAGTAGAATTGTTTGGAAAAGAAAAGCAATATACTTCTAAATGTCCACTGTTGTTGTTGTTGTTAGGTGCCATCAAGTCAGTTTCGACTCATAGTGACCCATAGGACAAAGTTGAAATGCCCCATAGGGTTTCCAAGGAGCAGCTGGTAGATTTGAACTGCCAATCTTTTGATTAGCAGTCGAGCTCTTCACCACTATGCCACCAGGGGTCCAAATATCCAATGGGTAAAAAAAAAAAAAACAAAACTAAATAAAAATTAGAAATTATTTGGAACTGAATAATAATGAAACTACAGTATATCAAACGTGTGATTATCTAAAGCTTTGTTTAGGAGGATATTTATAGCACCACATACATGCTTTAGAATAATAGAAATGCTAAAAATCTAAAATAAACCCAAAGAATGCAGAAAGAAGGAAATCATAAAGAAAAGTTGATAAAATCCTGGCAAGACAGATTAAAAGAGATAGAGCAGAAATAAATAATCTAAGAAATGACAAAGTAGACATCACTTCAGAGCCTACAAACATAAAATAGGTAATAAGGAAATATTATAAGCAAACTTGTGGGAATAAAACTGACAAGTTAAATGAAAGACAAATTAAAAAAAAAAAAAAAACATAATTGACCAAAACCTACACAGAATAAAAAATATGAATAATCCTATATTTCTTTTAGAAATAAAATTAAATAAAAATTAATATTATTTTTAGAAATAAAATTAAATATGTAATAAAAATCTTTGAACAATAAAATTTCTGGGATCAAAAGACTTTTTCAACAGTTTTTACATGTACGATTCAGTGACATTAATTTCTTTCATCATAGAGGCAACCATCACCACTACCTAGTAAAAATTTGGATTTAATGCCTACTTTGTAGGATTATTGAGTCAACTGGATGGCAATGACTTTGGTTTTGTAAGATATTAGCATCATTTTCTTTTGGTTCAAATTTCGATTCAAATTTTAATCTTTCTTAATGAGTTAGAGTCAGCTCAAAGGATATGTTGCTGTTGTTAGTTGTATGCTGCATTTACATATAACTGATTGTGATGTATTCTATTTGATAGATTCTATTGTTTCTTTAAAATTTGTCGTTTCCTCCCTACTTCTGCCATGCTTCAATGTAAGCTGGGTGTGTATCCTGCCTCATTGTTCTCTGGGCTTCTCCAGGTGACTTACTTTGACCATTCGGATGTGGGCAAAAGTCTCTCTACCTCTTGCTCACCTGCCCTCTATCAAGGGAATATCATTCCCTAAATAAGAGGAGCTCTTTCAGCCAGAGTCCCAGAATAAGAAGACAGGAGGAACAAACTTGAACCCAACCAACAGCCTGGAGCTGAGCTACATAGCCTGTCTGCCAACTGCTAACAGACAATATGAACAAGATTTAAATATTTTTTTTGTAAGTCACAGAGACTTGAAGCAGTTTTTTAAATAAAGTATAACATAATGAAAGTTAATTCATATAGAAAATGGTACCAGAAATTCAGTATTGCTGTAGAAAACTTAATCCATGTGGAGTTGGCTTCGGGGAAGGGAAAATTGTTGTGGGAGACTAAAAAATAGATGGTGATCCATGCTATGCCTTGTCAAAACATTTGCTAAGATTATCACCTGTGAAAACTTAGAAACCAGAGAAGGAATTTAATAAACTTATGACTTTGTCCAATTATTGTAAAACAGAATGTTAATAGTTTTATTTGGTTGTGTTTAGCTGCATATCTTAAGTTCCTGTAAGATAGAAATGAGCTCAAAAAAAGAATAGGTCTGTTTGCCAGCAGGAATGAAAGAGAAGAAGGAGAATCCAGACATTCTGTGTCTTACAGAGTTAAAATATGACAGTTACTCATCTCTCTTTAACAGGCTTTGGTAAGGTTAACCTATCACAGACTGGAGTGAAGGGCCCGGCTTTGAGATCATATAGACCTTGTTTTATATCACAGCCCAGCCACTTATTGGCAGTGAGGAGTTGTGAATTGGTTAAGAGAAGTTGGGTTATGCGCTGGTTACAAACAACTGCAAAATATCAGCAGCTTAAAAGAATAACATTTCTTTCTTAATTATTCCATATATTCAACATAGGTGATCCAGGAGCTCTGCTCATTGTAGAGTTAGTCATAGTCACTCAGGGTCCTAGACCGACGGAGACTCCCTCTCATCATATGCTTCCATATGGCAGGAAAAGTGAACATATAAATGTATAAACAAGGGGTAGCTTTCAGAAAATAAATAGACATGGTGTTGCCATGAGTCAGAATCAACTAGACGGCAACTATCAACAACAAAAACATGGAGCAAAAAATCAGCCAGACAACACTGAGTAAAGACAGTCATATTACTCTTTTCTCAGAACCAGCGTAAATAATCAGGTGGGGCTTAATGGAAGCTCTAAATTTTGAACAGGATTATTAACACCCAGCTACAGTGACATATATGGAGTCTTTAGGTGGTAAAACTGGTTGATGCACTCAGCTGTTAACTGAAAGTTTGGAGGTTTGAGTTCAAGGCACCTCAGAAGGAAGTCCTAGTGAACTAATTCTGAAAAATCAGCCAGCAAAAACGCTATGGAGAACAGTTCTACTCTGACACACATGGGGTCACCATGAGTTGGAATCAACTTGACGGCAACTGGTTTTTACAGTGACATATAATCCACTATTTAAATGTACATCATTTTAAGTTTACATTTTAATGAATATTCATTAAACCATGAGTAATTTTATTAATGATTCATTTAACGTCTCTAATAGCTCTACATGTGATTTAGGCACAAGGAGCTATGGTAGACATTGAAGGGGCGATAAAGGAGATGGGATCCCTGATCTCAATCAGCTTGTGATCCTTAAGGCCTTTTGCAGTAACATATGATATGGCATAGTTATATGCCACAAAAGGCTCATAAAGCCTTAAACCCACTCGGAAGTGCTCTGCTAGAGAAAAGTTTATCTTTCAAAATGTTGGTGTTTTGCTTTTTGTTTCTTTTGGTCTGTTTTTTCAGAAGACAGCTTTTAAATGGAACGACCAAAACACAATTAAAGAGAATGTTGACACATTGTGAAAAATGTCACTGAACAATTTGTGTCAAATTGTCAAATGGGAACATAAATTTCTGTGTGAACCTTTACCAAAAATACAATAAAGTATATTTTAAAAAGAGAGAGAGAGAAAAAGGAGACTGCTTTTAAAGTTTCATGATAACTTCATCCTGACTTATTCTTAATTAAAAACATTGGACTATAACTAACAGACCTTTAAACTATAGACCTTTAGACAAATAGACCTTTAGACGTATGCCTGACATGTTCAATGTGCCTTTTAACCCTGACAAAGAGCCTTTGAGGTAAATGTTATTATTCTATGTTACAGATGAAGAAACTCAGGCAAAAAGGTTAAAACTTACCCAAGTTTGCAGAGCTAAAAAGTAGCACAGCTGGGATTTGAAACCAAGCAGTTTAAATCCAAAGCCTTGCTTTTCAGCAGTAGGCTACATTGCTTCTTTCTTTTAAAGTCTGGAGAGCTGGGCTCTAGTTCCATTTATTGTCAGTTCTAATCAGTTGCCCTTTAGGGGACTCTGATTTCTCATTTATTCTTTCGGTTCACAAATTCTCAAAATTGTCCCTTAAAACAAACCCCCACATTTTACAGTTTGCCGTGTAACCGAGGTCCACAGCCTATGTGGGGAACATGATTTTGATTAAAGAGGCTCTCCCTTGCTCTCTTTTTAATATCATTTATTTCTCCCTTAGGTCTCTACAGAAGAAGGCTGGAGCCTGGCCCACGAATATAACTGTGCTTTCTTTGAGACGTCTGCGGCCCTCAGATTCTGTATAGATGATGCTTTTCACGGCTTAGTGAGGGAAATCCGCAAGAAAGAGTCCATGCCCTCCCTGATGGAAAAGAAACTGAAGAGAAAAGACAGCCTGTGGAAGAAGTTAAAAGGCTCATTGAAGAAGAAGAAAGAAAACATGACATGATATCCCTACTTCTGACTCCCTCACTCTTTCTCGCTCTGAATTTTATTCGATGGACAGTTCCAGATGTAGCATTTTGCTTCAATGTTCTGTGTTTGTCTCCTTCTCTTTAAATATCTGCCTGTAGGTGAAAGCAAGATCTGTATAACTGTACTCTTGAGATAGTTTTGTTTTGCCTCTAACAGTTGGATGGATTTTGTCAATCAGTCGGATATGCTGTTTAGTTTTTACAATATACTACTAAATAAAATTGACATTCTAATTGCCTCATTTCCCTTTACAGAATCTAGCTTCATTTGGTATGCTGTCTGGTTATAGAGGAAATATTCAAAATTGCAGCCAGAATGATAAAAGGCTCTGGGGATCTGCCTTTGCCTGATAAGACTCTGGATGTTTGCATTTCAGGAACCTCAGTAAATAATGAAGCAGCTCAGGAAATAGTTGAGAGATGAAGTCTGCAAGCTGGTCTTTCCTTAAGTGGAGAAGTCATGGTGCTTCTTCTTGAATGCTTGAGAGTTGAGCTATAGGTGAATTATTAATGGTAAGAACTGGCTTTGGGCCATTGGAGACCTAAAAAGAAATGAAATCTCCTCATATTTACAATGCGCTGCCCCTGTTAAGCACTGGCAAAATTATCACAGTGAAATCATTGGGCTGTGGCAAAAGGACATTGTCACAGAGGAGGACGGGAATGTCTGCTACAAATTTGGTGGTTTACGTATTCCTTAAAGGATACACTGTTCTCTCTCAGTGAAAGGTTCCTTTTAGGACTGCTTTGCCTGCATGAGCACTGTCTGCAAGGCAAAAAGTTTGGTGACCCCAGACTCATACATTCTTCCAACGTTGCTGAAATTCCCATTCTCCCCTTACTCAAACCATGAAATGCCACCAGTTAAAGAGTTTATTTTGTTTATTTGCTTGTTTTACAACGGTGTCATGTACAGTGAAAATGTTCATTCACTCATTTCCCCCATTGTGTGAGCTGTCTCAATCAAATTCAAGCTCAGAAAGCACACTAGCAGAGAGGACAGTTCTGAATGCCTAATGGACAAGCATTAGGAGGAAAACCATGAGGGTTTTGGAGGAAAACCATAAAGAACAGACAGCTAAGCATGAGATGGAATCGATCAAATCAATCTTCATGTGGTGGGGGCAATTTCTATTATAAATTAGAGGGAAGGAGGGAAAAGAGGCATAGTTATCATTCAATATTCAATTATTTATTCTTTAACTCACAACGCCCCAACACTTGCTAAGCTCTGAGAATGCACGAGTGAATCCGATGGACCTGGGCCCTGACTTCCGGTAGGTTAACATCTACTGGGAGACTCAGCTGAAAGAACACTGGATGGGTGGGAAGGAGATAATGGGATCCACTGCTTAGGAGACACTGAGCTTCTGTTAAGAGTGATGGAAAATTTGGAAACATTTCACGCTGTTCGTTGCACAACCCGATGATACAACTGCTGCCACTAAATTTGACATGTGAAGAATGTCGAAATGGCAAATGTTTGGTTACATATTTACATTTTATAAAACTTATTTGGCACAATAAAAAAAAAAAGTTCTTCAGTGAGAACTCAGATGAGAAGAAGACACATTTTACATAGTAACATAGATAAAGCTGCAAGAGTATTCGGAGATCAGCATTTTTCAACCGTAGGACCGAAAAACTCAGCCTTTCAGAAATTATACCTGTGGGTCTTGCTTCTATTATCTACTAACGGAATGATAATTCACTATTCTTACTCACAATCTTTTGTAATTAGCTGCTGCCACTCTGTCCCTTGGGATTTTTTTTCAACCCACATCTTCTATGGGGTGGGCCATAGGCTAAACAGTTTTATCCATTCTTTACTGCCAGCTCCCCTGCCTTTGACTGCAGAGTTTTCTATCTCACTTCTCTCTTACTCCTTCTTTGTATTCCTCAAGTCCTGGTAAATAATTTATGTTGTTTAGGAGTTCTCAGGGAGGTTTGGATAAGGGAACAGTTACCATGTCCAACCCTTTCATTCTACAGAAGGAAGGGCGTCTGTAAATTATCACCCAGGGGGCTGAAAGAATTTGATCATCAGCACACACAGAGGCAGACTCTGAGACACTCTTTTAAACCAGCCTTTTTTTCTAGAAGACTGGAGCAGAAGGAAATGTTCCAGAAGAATGAAATCTAGGCATTTCTGCACAATGACAATTGAGTCACTCTCTTTGGTGTCAGACAAAAAGGTTAAGATCTAGTTTCTGGTCACTATCCTTGAAAACCTCTAGGACACTTAGATCAATCTCTAAAGCTCAGAGAATCACAACGCGCATAAGGTTGCATTGCCAAGCAAGGGTCAAGGAAACTGTAGAACAATAAGCGTAGATGTCCATTGTAGACTAATTAAAGACAGTATGTGGTCACCCGACACGGTTAATCAAATAGTGACTAAACATCTACTATGCACCAAGCACTTCTCTAGATACCACAAGGCATACATGTGTGTGTTTGTTGATCAGGCACTAGGCAACTCTAAATACAGTTCTTGCCCTCCAAAACTGTATCCTGTACCTATTTTAGGGTATTTTTTATTAACTTATCTTACGAGTTCCCATGATACAATAATTTAATAATTTGTTATATCAGAGACAAATAAAAAAACCTCTTGCCATCGATTCCAACTCATAGCGACCCTACGGGACAGAGTAGAACTGCCCCATAGAGTTTCCAAGGAGCACCTGTCAGATTTGAACTGCCAACCTTTAGGTTAGCAGCCATAGCACTTAACCACTATGCCACCAGGGTTTCCTCAGAAACAAATAACAGTCTAAAATTCTGTATTTGGTGTTCAGTAGGCCCTAGTTGAGACTGGGAACTGTTATAGAAAATATCAATGAAGAAAAAAAACATGGAAAGTGGGGCCAAACACTCCTCACATCTTGCTCAGGGATGCAAGGAAAAATAGCTACTTAATTTCTATATTATGTATCTGTTCTTTCTCATGAGCCCCTGACTAATGGGTAGGAAGGGAGAAAAATTAATTTTCCTTCGGTCCCATACCTCAGTGCTAATTTGAAACAATAAGTTAATGAATCTCTTTAACAGAACCTCTGTTTGGTGCAATCAGGTCAGTGTTTGATCATTTAAAGTCCTGCCCTATTTACTCTCCTTTCCAAAATGGTATCTGGGTATGCGGGGAAGGCATACTTTCTGTGACCTCTTGAGAGTGGCGTTTCCTCTTCTCCTCTTCTAAGCTCTGAAGGATTCTCTGTGATATCTTTAACCAAAGCTAGCCTGGCTCTGTTTACTGGACTGGTGGATTCTGGGGAGTGTACGAGACAGGGGAGCTAGGTGATGATAAAAGAGCATTCTCTATTTGAGTCCATGAACTTGCCCTTTTGCCTTTGTGTCTCAAGGTCACTCCCACCACAGTCTTTTTATTCTGATTCCCTGGTCTCTTCTGTCTCATCTCTACCAGCACTTCTTGTCCCTTTGGGGATCCTTGCCTGCCATACACAGCCCAGGGATTTGTGAACACTGCCTCAATAAGTTGTTTCAGCCTTCTGCCTCCACCTCTGTGTAGCTCATGTGTAGATTCCCAAAAGGAGTCTATATTTCTCCTAATATTCCTTGGCAAAAGTGATATATCAGCACAGACCAATTAGAATGGATGCCATCCCAATCATAATAGAAATTTCCTGCCATCAAGTTGATTCCAACTCATAGTGACTCTCTACGACAGAGTAGAACTGCCCCATAGGGTTTCCAAGGCTGTAATCTTTATGGAAGCAGACTGCCACATCTTAACAGCAGGAAAGCTCTTAACCACTGTGCCACCAAGGCTCCTTTATCAGAATGAAGGTTGCCTGTAAACAATAGTGTGTTTACACCACTGGGAAAATCTGTCACTACCCCAGTGTTCTCAGACTTCCCTGTCACCGTTTATAAGCAACCTTCCACCAAAGGGCCTGGGATCCTGTAGGGAGATGATCCAGGTGTGTGATCCATTTTCTCTTCTAGTATCTCTGATCTTCCACGAACACTCTGCTGGAAGAGGAGTAGGCCGCACATGTTCCCTTTCCCTAAGTAATCAAATGACATCATGCTGGGACCTAAAACAAATTAAAAAAACAAATTTGGTCTTCGAAAATGAGACATGATTTCCTTGTTTAAGAGAGGTTTTGGTTCTTTCTCTGAAATGCCAAAACCCATCGCTTCAAAAGTATTACATACATACATACTTAAAATAATAGGAAAACCTGTGTGCAGAGGGGAGAGGGGAATATATGGGAGCTCTCTGTACTTCCTGCACAATTTTTAGTTAAATGAACTGCTCTAAAAAAAAGTAGTATATTAAAAAAAAGATGGAAACCCCAAGGTCAAGAAAAGTTTCAAGATGGGGAAATATATTTAAAAATATTTCAAAACATAATGGTCCCCGTCTTAGTTATCTAAAAAAAAGTGCCACTATAATGAAAATACCGCAAGTAGGTGGCTTTAACAAAGAGAAGTTTATTTTCTCATAGCTTAAGAGGCTAGAAGTCCAGATTCTGTGTGCTAGCTCTAGGGGAAGGCTTTTTCTCCCTGTGGGTTCTGGGGGAAGTTCCTTGTCTCTTCAGCTTTTGTTTGCTGGTTCCTTGGAAATCTCCATGTGGCTTGGCATCTCTCTTGCCCCTCTCTGCATGCTTAACCTGCTCTTTTTCTATTTTGTAAGAGATGGACTCAAGAGCCATCCTGCACTAAGCTTGTCTCATTAACATAAAAAAAGACAACCCATTCCTAAATGAGTTATAATCATAGTCATAAAGGTTAGGATTTATACCATATTTTGGGGGAACACAATTCAATCCTTAACAGTCCTTTTTTTAAATGTGCAGCATTTAGACTCAGCTTTCTGACTACCTTTATATAAATAAAGGTTGTAGCTCTTTTGGTTATATGAGGAGTTGCCCTAAAATCAACCTGGCCTAAATCCTCTCTACTGCCAGCTTGCCCTTGAACCCTTCTACCTGGCCTGACGGTTCCCCATTAAACTTGTATTTGTGGTTAGATAGTAAAAGCACAGTCCTTTCAGGCCATCCACTATTCTATGTAATGTAAGAAAGCAGAAAATTTAGCCATCTCTAATTCAAATGTGAACAACATAAATATACTAGTCACATGATCGAGTTGCCATTTTTTGAAAGCAGACGGGAAGGTCTTATAGTGGAAGAGGCAAAGAATAAGTAAATTCTGATGGGTAAAAAAAGATGACATAAGCCTTGCACCATTTTGGAGGGGATAAATTAGGACTAAATAGCCTACCATAGCTGGGAACTCTGAATATACAGGATAGAACCACAGAACCAGAGGACACAGGGTAAAAGGATTATGAAGGGGGATAAACAGATGCTGATTTTCAAAGCAGAGTAAGAAGCAAGAATGTAACTGAAAACTTACCTGGGTGTACTATATTTTACTCCATATAAAAAAAAAATCTTTTTTTTTTTATCCTTTTACTTTTGTCCAGGTCTGTCTCTAATTCCCCATTAAATAGATGACTTGGAGTCGCTGTTTCTCTTCAAAAATACTAGTCCAGATCATTCAATTTTATGGAAGGAAAACACATCAATAAATCAACTTTTCAGACCTGTAGAAAACTGGTGTAAAGTTTCAATCATAATCTCAGTGTGATTTGTGTCCCATTCTTTTTTTTTTAATTCTGTAGTAAACTTTCTATATTAAAAAAAAAAAAAAACTTAAATGAAATGAAAATAAAATATTTTTAAATGACAGAGCATCAAGAAAATATATGAATCCTGATGACCCATTCCCCTCCTGTAGATGAAGAAATTGAGTACCAGAGAAAGCAAAAGGCTCCAGGTGCCTGAGGTTGGTCAGGATTGGAACCTAAACCTCCCCACCATTATTCTAGTCCTCCTATTAAAGCCCTTTATTGTCTTATAGAAACTTAATAAGCTAAGAAACACAAATATGAAAATGCCAGTGGTTTTGCTGCCCATTTATCTTATTTTCTCTCAAGGAAAAAAAAAGAGGGGGAAGATGACATGTGGCAACTTCACGTTTGTGAGATGTCAGGAACTCCACAGACCAAGTTTTGCTAGAATAGCTTTAGGTTACTATATCATCCACTCTTATTAAAAAATATCTCAAAAAAAAATTCTTTTTCTTTTTCTGAAACACCTAGTACATGCCACTAAAATCACAATTACAATTTGCTCTGTTGATAGCCTGTGTTGCAATTTGGACATCATTCAGCTTTCTCCTGAGGTGTAATTAAAACCAGCTAATAAATAAAATGAAAAATATGGCTTCCCAAATGGATCCATAATGTCTCTACAAAGCATATAAAATATGAAGACTGTTTACCTCTCTTTCCAGGTTAGGCAACTGGGAAACTGAAAGCAATGCTATTGTAAGTCACTCCTTCCAGGGTAGTGTGTTAGACAAGGGGGCAAGAGCCTCAATTAAGGGGAGTTTGTCAAAGGATTTTAATTTATTGCTGGTAAGAAGTGCTGGGCTTATAGCAATTAGTCTGTATATTTACGTTTAGAAGTGGTAAAGAGAGAAATAAAAGCACTGTCAGTACACCACCACCCTGCAGGTGTCCAGAAAGCTTAATACAACCATGAATTATAGACTGAAGAGCTTTATGTTTACATTGTGCCTGATTCACAAGCATACTTTGTGACTTTGGGTTGGTCAAATCCTTCACCTAACTGATCACTACACAGTTTCCACATAAAATGAAGACTAGGATCAAGGACACAGAAAGACGGACATTCTTTGGATGATTTATTTGGCCTTTGGCATAAATTATATAATTTATTTTATAGTATATCCTCTGAGTTTTTTAGTTTTTAATAGGTTAATAATAGAACTTATCTGCATTCTTTCAACTATCCGAAGAAGGAAGGGCTCCAGAGTATTAAATATAACCAAAGAAGTCAAACTAAAATGAGAAATTCACAAGCACCTAATTCACCCACAGATAATTCAATATTCATTTATTCATGTATTCGTTCACTTAATATTTTTTGAGATTCTATTGTGTGAAACACACTCTGCTTGTTTTTTTTTTTTTTTTAATGTGTTACCATCTTCTCAGTAATCAAGACAAGAAGCCAAGTATTTTATTCATACATTAAGGACATATTTTCTGAGCACCTACTGTGTGTCAAGTATTGCACTAAACTCTAGGAAACCCTGATGGCATAGTGGTTAAGAGCTAAGGCTGCTAACCAAAAGGTTGACAGTTCAGATCCACCAGATGCTCCTTGGAAACTCTATAGGGCAGTTCTACCCTGTCCTGTAATGTTGTTATGAGTCAGAATTGAGTCAGTGGTAACGGTTTGGTTTGTTTGTTTGTTTGTTTTTTCCCTAGGGATACAGTTGTATGAAAATGGCTATGGTCCTTTCTATCTTGGAGCTTACAGTCACATTAAGGAGAAATATAACTTTAAAATATTTAGGTTTGTAATTATAAAGTTAGGACTGTAGCCAATACTACAAAGAGAAGCTAAAGGGAGCAAATACTGTTCGTAATAGGAGGATTTGATCTAGTTGAGGAGGTCAGGGGCTTCCCTGAAGAAGTGAGGATTGAGCTGGGATGTAAAGGATGAGGATAAATCATCTAGGCCAAGAGGAGAAGGATGGCATTTCATGGAGAGAGAACAACATGGGCATCAGTCTTATGGCAGGAAGGTGCATGGTGAGCAAGGGGGACCAGTGTGACTGGGTTGGAAAAGAGAAAAGGGATGGATCAATAGCACGATGAGATAGGAGAAAAAGAACTGGAACTAGACCATTTAGGGCTACATGGGTGAGGATTCTGAGCCTAGACTTTATCCTGTGAAAAATTAGAGGCTATTAAAGTGATTTAAAAATTGGGATGAAGTGACAATTAACTTGCCTTTTAAAATGATAATTTTGGCTCTAAAGAATGAATTGGAAGAATGGAATAAAATACCACAATTCAATTTTATTTTTTCATCAGTTATGTAATTTAATATCTATAATTTACTCAATGCTGAACAAAAATCTAAAAAGATTGGTCATTCTCTGGACAGTTGTGATGCTGTCATTTTCACAGTGACCACATTCTTTCCTCTTCTTTACAGAGAATCTTAAAAAGCCCTTCTCCAAATAGAGCAAGAAGTTTATTCAGGGTATTCTTCAGATTTCTTTAAATTGTATCTAGGAGGATCAGGCTATTCTGAGTTACAATTTCATTGAGCATCTCATTGTCCTTAGAGCGTTTCCTGCTATGCTGATATTCTAAAAATCAATCCTTTGCCTTTTGTCACATCTGGATTTCCACACCACACTCCAATCTATAAGGTCACCTTCTTAGATTCTTAGAGAACAATTGCAAAAGCTGGTTGAGGTGGGATTATTTGGTTGTATTGTGTTGCGTTGCGTTTTATTATAATAGAGAAGCCAATCAAGAGGCTATGAGGTGAGAAAAGGAAAATTGGAGATTAGCATATCAAATCTCACTAGTAGAAAACAAGGTGAGCATGCTCAATAACAGGAGACTGTTGCGAAAAGAGCACAAAAGTTAGTGCTCATCATACTAAAATAAATCCCAAGTAAAAGTGAGGCTTGAAAAACCAAAACTTAAATTGGAATAAAAAGTAAACTGGTCCAGATCATGCAAATTCTTTGGAACATGTCATTGAGATATATCTTAAAAATAAAGTGTGCTATACTATGGTATTTTCTGGTGATTTGATAATAGGATTGAGCAAAGAGTGAATGACAACTCTTTGATACTGAAATGCCTGAATGGGAATTCATGGGGAAGGAGGACGCAGATGTTGGAGAAACTGACCTGGGAACAGATCCTGAAAGGGCAAAATAATCAGATGAACAAGGATTGGTATCTAAGTGGTACCACAATTTCCAATACTGTCCAGGCAAAGTGAAACCCACAAGTCTTAAATAAAGTAACAGAATGTGTCACCATGGGGACAGAACACAGCAAAGAAAATCTGGGAAAGGTAATACTTAGAAGTTAAAAGAGTAAACAGCCTCCCAGATGTTTGATTGGAAACAAATTTATTTTGCAACTAAATGCAAGATGAATTGAGATGAGAAAAAGCTAGAAGACTACTTAGCAGGCATCCACTCTAACCTGGATATGAAGTTGGGAAAGTCTAGTCTAGGGTGTAGCATGGAAGTGGGGAGGGACAAATGTACAATGAGTAACTTTCCAAGTAATACATTCTCCTTTGAGCAAAAGGGAAGACTACATAAAAAAATAGAGGATCTAAAACCCAAGACCCCTTGCTATTGAGTCTGACTCGCTGCTACCCTATAGAACAGAATACAACTGCCCACTAGGGCTTCAAAGGCTATAATCTTTATGGAAGCAGACTGCCACATCTCTCTCCTGCAGAGTGGCTGATGGGTTCGAATCATTGACCTTTCAGTTAGTAGCCCAGGGCTCCTACATAAAGATAGCTCTTGAGAAAGCCCATTTTGTGGACCAGGGCATAGCAAGATAATAAAATCTATGTCCTTAGGGAATTCTTTTCCTCATTCATTTTGTTTGTTGCCTCTATCCTTTTAACCCTCTTGGATAAGCCTCTTTACTTAAGGCATATGACCTAATTTTGTTCTTTCAAAACTATCAGTTGATCCTCACTGGTTTCAGAATGAATGATCTTAAACAACCCAATAAGGAGTATGATGTTAGACAAGTGAAAGCTCCCTGGGCACTCTGTTTCAATTTCTTATTCTGTAATCTCTGAGCTCTGAACATCAATTTCTTAATCTGTAAATGTGAATAATAGAACAGTCTATTTCACTTATTTGGTATAAAGAATAAATGAGATTATGTACATGTTTTAGTTACCCAATGCTGCTATAAGTGCTACACAAATAGTACGGGGGGTGGCTTTAACAAACAGAAATTTATTTTCTCATGGTTTAGGTCACTAGACGTCTAAAATCAGAGCTCCGGCTCTAGGGGAAGGCTTTCTCTTTCTGTCAGATCTAGTGGAAGTTCTTTGTCTTTTCAGCTTCTGCTTCCTGGTTCCATGGAGATCTTGGCATCTATTTTGCCACATCTCTGCTTTGCTTGCTTGCTTAATATCTTTCACATCTCAAAAGAGAGTAACTCAAGATACACCCTACGCTTCATTAACATAACAGAGACAACCCATTCCCAAATGGGTTATAATCACAGGCATAGTTAGGATTTCAAACACATAGTTTAGGGGGATGCAATTCAATCCATAACAGTACACTAAAAAGTACCACAAAATCTCTTATACAGTAAGTGCTAAGTGGTAAAAATAGTTGTACTTTTTCATAAAAGAGGAAGGAAAGTCTTACCATAATTGTGCAGGCATATGCTGTGGTAAAGTATAAAGAAGTCTACTTAGAATATAAACATTAGCTTTCTGCCTTCTAGAAGCCACTCAGTCAAGGTGCCTTGGGTAAAACAAAACGAAGATAATTTATAGCTCTTAAAATACAAAGAGAATGGGAAAATTTATTGCTTTTTCTCTCAAGAAAGGAAAGTCAAAAAGAAAGTTCTCCCACTATAACTTCAGCCTAGAAGGTACAACTACCGAAATGTAATGTTCGGAAAGGGGAGAATGATGTCTTATAATGACAGTCAAGGCCATTAATAGGTACTTCATTGCTGCCCATGTTTTATTTCTTAATCAAGTCACTGACCTTTAAAAAACTTAATGTATTAACAACAAAAAAAAAGAGAAAATGGTTTCCACCGGTATTACAACATCAGTAAACTTATTAAATGCTCTATAATTAAACTGATGTTCAACAAAGCAATTTCCCCCTTGTGGTAGAACATCTAATATTATAAAAACAATGTCCTTATGATGCAGAGACCTGTTTAATTCTATTTTAATTATTCAAGGAAATGGAATTTAAAAGATCTTTGATGAATATTGCTTACATTTTTACACAGGCATATTCCAGCGGATCTGTAACAGAACACAGCATAAGTAAAGGGAAGAGAAAAAAGAAAGGACATCCCAGTTATAAATACATTTTATTTCATCCAAGCTACAAATTCCATTCAACTACAAGAGTAGCAAATTTAAATCTTCAGAGAATAATCTAAGGCCTCAACATTATGAAAAGGAGGAACAGACAGCAAACAGAAATAATATATTCTGTTATAGGTGGACCTTTCTAGAAGTCACTCCTAAGTATGGAAATTTGATTTACTCGAAAAAATAATTCCAGACTAATTGTTTGGTTTGCAAACTGATTCTTAAATTACATTGATATTCACAGCGGTACTTGCAGCCCTCACCCTGACCCTGTGCATTTAGACTAGTTTTATATATGGAGAGACTAAAAGCCCTGAAAAGCACACCCAGAGCCAAGAGGCAAATACAAGACAGAGCAGAAGAGAAATAAGGTCAAGAGCCTAGAGCTGTATTAACAGCATTAGTACTAAGATTATAAGACTTGTAAGAGATCAAGAAAAAGACAACTGGCTAAGGGAAAAGGTAGGAAGCAAAGCAACTGCACTGTGTATGAAGATTCAACTTGAAATAAAGAAAAATGGAAACAACAAAATTTATTAAAATAGTTAAAATGAAATCTTATCACTTCCTTGTTCCAAACCACTCCAGATTATCATCATTTTAAATCTTTAATGCAGATGCTAGATTTCTGCATGAATGGTCCCACAACTATCTCTGCTACTTGTTTTCCAGCCCCTCTCCCTTTGAACATCCAAACCAAAAACCAAACCCAGTGCCATCGAGTCAATTCTGACTCATAGCGACCCTATAGGACAGAGTAGAACTGCCCCCATAGAGTTTCCAAGGAGCGCCTGGCGGATTCGAAATGCCGACCCTTTGGTTAGCAGCTGTAGCACTTAACCACTACGCCAGCAGGGTTTCCACCTCACATAATACTTCTAAGTGAATTCAACTCAATAAACTTTTTCTTTACCTTCTGTATCAGTTGGAATGACTTCAGCTTTGAGTAACAGAAAACCCAACTCAGAAGCAACATTTCTAGACTTATCTCACGTCTCATTGAACAGAATTGGATCACATGTCATTGGCCAGGGGAATGCTATTACCATGACTAATTTAGACAAATCAAAATTTCCCTCCTGGCCCAGCCTTTTTTGAAGTACATAGCCTAAATCATAAAAGGGCTTTCTCACCTCACAGAAGTCTGAGGTAGGATGGCTCCAGGGTGGCTCCTGGTTGGTTACTTCAATATCTCAAAAAAAATGTCTTGAGGGAGCCACATTCTTTTGAGCTTTTACTCTGTCATCCTAATGCTTGTCTAGTTTCTTGATGATTGCAAGATGACTGTGACATCACACCATCCCATACCTTTAACCATAAAAAAGAAAGGGGATTATTTCTTCTGATTTACTAAAAGAACCAAAAAGTCTACCAAGAAGCAACATTTCTAGACTTACCTCACTTCTCATTGAACAGAATTAGGTCACATGTCATTGATGAGGAGAATGGTATCACCATGATTTATTTCGCCAAATGAAAGTTCACCTCCTGTTCAAGGTTTTCTTGGAATACATAGTCTATGGAAAGAGTGATTTTATGTCAAAATCAGAGCTCCTCAGCAGAGTAAAGATTTTGAGCAGATCACCAACACTGGTTGTAACATCATCTGGGTGCCAGTTGCTTCTGTGCTAGGCTTGTGGTCCTGATGAGAAGGCAAAGATGTAATCATCATTTGAAATGTGGGGAATTATACTGTTGGTGTTTCTTGTTGTAAACCTTTCTCAGGTTAGTCGGGTGTGAGTGTCAAGGCATGTCTCTCGGGGATATCAATTAGGATACTTTTATATATTACATGTTTTTCTCTTCTTAGATTCAGAACTATAAATAAATATCTCAGCAGTCAAAGAAGTCCCCCATAAATAATCATTTACCACCATATTAAATAAGCAGCATGTTGCCAAATCATGGAGAAAACAAGTGAGTTTCATTTGTATATGGCCTTCTTTCAAAATAAAAAAGGAAAGTTGTTGTTTTGATTTGTGTCTCTTCCCCATTGCTCCCATTAGTCTGTATCTTTATGTTCAATCTAATTTTGTACTTTGTATAAAAACAATAGGTACTTACATGGCATCAAAGGTATATCTCACTTCCTATAGTAGATATGTTCTTGAGAAGTGATGTGTATAACTTCTTTCATATAAACTTACAAAGTGAAAGAATCCTTTAAAGGATTTTGTGTATAAAAATGCATATCAGTTGTATATAGTTAACACTTTTCTGTGTAATTTAACACCTAGCCCCTTTCACTAAACTGTAAACATAATTCTTAATGACCGCAAAATAGCCTATCGTATGTATATACCATACATTACTTAATCAGTCTTCTAATTTCGGACATTGAATTTGTTTCTGGATTTTCAATATTATGAGTATCATGGTGATGGCATCTTTATACACCATTTTTGTCTGCCTTTCAAATTATTTCCTCAAGAATTTAGAAGAAATTACTAAATGTGCCAAATTACATTCTAGCAAGGTTATATCAATTTACACTCCCTGAAAGGTGCGATGAATAACAATTTATTTCAGCTATAAATACAGCTAGAACTTGCTACTGGGAAAGATATAAAACACTAGTAATTTCTTAAAAGATTTGCTTTTGTTATATCATTCTAGTTGCAGATTGGAGTGCTTCTGATTTCTTTTCCTCCCTGTTCAAAAGTCAGTTCTCACTGAAAAATTAATCTCACTAAATGTCTAAGGAGCTCCTGGGTGGTGCACATGGTTAAACACTCAACTACTAGCCAAAATGTTGAGAGTTCAAATGCACTCAGAGGCACCTCGGAAGACAGGCCTGGTGATCTTCTTCTGAAAGGTTACAGCCTCAAAAGCCCTATGGAGCAGTTCTCCTGTGACACATGTGGGGTTGTCATGAGTCAGAATCGATTCCATGCCAACAATAACAACAAAATGTCTAAGGCCAATGGGGCAGCACAAAAGCCCAAAATTCACACAAATACAGACATAGCTCTATACATACATACCTTTGCTCCTTGACTGAAGTCTCCCCTATTCTCGGATTAAACCTGGCCTAACTCCTTTCTCCCATGAGCACGCAGTTGGCCATCTCGCCTCCTGGTAAACTGGGCTGCAGCAGACTCCAATCCTGGCAGAAGTTGTACCTCCATGCTAACAGGCTGTGTTGCCTGCATGTTCCTCAGACTGCCTTGTCTGAGATCCAACTTAGAGAAAAACTTTGGGGACTTCAAAATAATCTGCTTGTTGCAGTTAATGATGGCAATGCAAGTCATAAAATATAACCAGCTAACTGGGAAGATATCTAAGGCACATCTTTCAACTTGCCATCTTCTAGCCAGCGTATCTGCTACTCATCTGCTCCATCTGCCAGACATATTCATTCTTGCCTCTTCATTGTTTGTCCTTATTTAGATCCCTGCTTTGCAATAAACCCTAATCCCAGCTTCTTACCTGAACCCTTAGATAGGCTGTAGGGTTTTGTGTAGGGTGACCAGTGGGAAGGGGAAATAGACAAAGTTGGATAGTCTATAAGGACCCACTTTAGCAACTGCACTTTATGCAGTGCCAAGCAGAGTAGTTTTTATTCTGAAGGATATCAGGAACCTTCCAAAAATATGCAGCAATGTGGAGAATGAATTAAAATGAAAAGAACCAGAAGCAAGAAGTCTAGTTAAAAAAACTAGTCCAGTAAGTTAGTAGATAGATGATAGGTAACTGAATGAAGTGAGAGATGAAAGAGGTAGAATGGGAAAACCTTGGTGATCCATTAAAAGTGAGCATTTTTGGCCCCTCAATTCATCTGCTTTAAAGGAGCTCCTAATGGTAATTTGGTGTTAATTTTCTTGCTCATGGGCCATTTAACAGGGTGTTTTGAAAGGCTCCATACGTAATAATAACAGCTATGTTATCCACAAGGCAGGATGCTTATTTGATTGTCAATCATCCATCCCTGAATCCATTTGGCACCAAGCCACAAGTAGCGGCCCGTAAAACCCTCAGAGGGCCCTGCCAACAAGAGCAGTTGGCGATGGCACAATTCACAAGGAGAGCTTCACAAGGAGAAACAGTGTCAGCAGTTTAGCAGGGATTGGCAAAAACAGGCATGTCAAAATCTCGCTCCAAGTCATTCGGTTCCTTTTGCCCCTTTGGAAGCTGGATGCTGTTTTATTAAGGGCCATGTTAGCCTGAGCTAGAATGAGGCCTAGAAGCACCTTCTGTAGATTCTTTTTTTTTTTTTTTTGCCTTCCTGGCAGTGCAAGTGTTCTTACCCTCACCACCAAAGAGCAGGATTGCAGAGTCCCCTCAGTTATGCAGGCATCTTGCCTGATGGTTATCCTGATTGCTAAGGAGAGTAGAAAAAAAAAAAAAAAAGGAGAGTAGAGTTAATGAATAATAGCAGGCTGTTAGAGCAGCGGGAGTCTCTGGATGGTGCAAACTTAACTGAAAGGCTGGAAAGCTTGAATCTACTCAGCGGAGCCTCAGAAGAAAAGCCCAGAGATCTACTTCTGCAAAATCAGCCATTGAAAACCCTACAGAGCAGAGCTCTACTCTGACACACATGTGGTTGCCATGGGTTGGAATCGACCTGATGACAGCCAGCTTATAGCAACAGAAAGGGACTAGAGAAAACCCAGCACAACACTCCTCCTCCTTTTTTTTTTAACAAATGAAGAAGTTGAGATCCAGACAAGTGAAGTAACTTGAATAAAGTCACTAATCTAGGAAGTAGCAATGCTAACATTTGAATCCAGTTTCTCTTATTACAAATACAAATAAACTGCTCTTTCTAGTACTATAGACCTATGTGGTTACACCCAGTCATTAAGCTAATTAGAGGCCTACGGTTAAGTCTAGATTAATAGTTCGGAGATGTGAGATAAATTTTTAGGAATAACAGTAACTGGATTTTTGATTATGAAAATATTTGACTTTCCTATGGGTTTTGATGTCCTTATTTTAAAAACAGGAATAGTGAACCCTATTTACCTCCTTATCGTGAAGATCAAACCAAGTAATGATTATGGGGTAAAAATAAAATAATTTCATTAGGGAAAAGTTGCCATTGTATTCCTTAAATTTATATAAATTGTTAGAAACCTCATGTGGATGTCGAAGAAGGATGCTGGCTTCAGGTAGAAAAGAAATGGAAAATGACAAATATAACAAAGAGGTTATTATTATAAAAGAAAGATGAAATAAGGGCAGATATTTTGATAAAGTTGAATTGGAGATTCTGTTTCTTTTGAAAAATAGTCCCTTTTAACGAGCTTAAGGAGCCCTGGCGGTGCAGTGGTTAAAGCACTTGGCTGCTAACCAAAAGGTCAGTGGTTCAAACCCACTAGCCACTTCACAGGAGAAAGATGTGGCAATCTAATTCTGTAAAGATTTACAGCTTGGGGAGGGGAAATCACTAACTAGATAGTAGACAAGTGTTAACTTTGGTGAAGGAAAAGACAATACGGAATATAGGGAAAATCAGCACAATATGACCAAGGCAAAGGAAGACATTTAGATAACCACAAGAAAAAATAAATAAAAGAGGCAACCACAGTAAATACTATAGCATATACAGCCCTGCAAGAACAGTAAAAACAAACAAGTTCAAGTAGATACATAGGCAGATACATATGCTGAAAAGGGGAAGGAGGGCTTATAGGGCTACGCATACCCACATATGTACCTAGTTTAGACTGTGGATATTTTTATATACATATTTGCATGTACAGCATATATACTCATATATATAGTACAGCACAAAGGAAGCCTGGAAGCTTCCTAGACACATCCAAACATGGTGAGAGACCAAGTTACTGGGAAAGAAGGCTGGGGACTATGGTCT
This sequence comes from Elephas maximus indicus, assembly GCF_024166365.1. Classification (NCBI taxonomy): domain Eukaryota; kingdom Metazoa; phylum Chordata; class Mammalia; order Proboscidea; family Elephantidae; genus Elephas; species Elephas maximus. The sequence goes on along the minus strand of NC_064829.1, from coordinate 51,237,620 downwards.
CAGGGAACATCTAGGTCAATTGGCATGACATAGTTCATAAAGAAAATGGTCTATATCTTACTTTGGTGAGAAGCACCTGGGGCCTTGAAAGCTTGGGAGCAGCCATCAAATATATACCTATTGGTACCATGCCATCTGCAGCAAAGAAGAATGAAGAAAACCAAAGACACAAGGAAAATATCAGTCCAAAGGACTAATGGACCACATGAGCCACAGTCTTCACCACCCTGAGCCCAGAGGAACTAGATGGTGCCCAACTACCACAACTGACCACTTTGACAGGGATCACAACAGAGAGTCCCGGACAGTGCAGGCGAAAAAAGTAGAACAAAATTCAAATTCACAAAAAAGACCAGATTTACTGATCAGACAGAGCCTGGAGGAACCTCTAAGGCTATGGTCTCCGGAAACCCTTTTAACTCAGAACTGAAGCCACTCCTGAAGTTCACCTTCTAGCCAAAGTTTAGACAGGCTTACAAAACAAACAACACGTGAGGAACGTGTTTCTTAGTTAAATCAAGTATATGAGATCAAATAGGCAACATCTGCATAAAAGTAAATATGAAAAGACAGGAAAACTGGACAAATGGACTCCAGGAGCTTGGGGTAGAAAGGGGGAGAGTGCTGATACATTGCGGGGATTGTAGCCAATGTCACTAAATAATTTGTATATAAATTCTTGAATGAAAAACTAATTTCTTCTGTAAACTTTCACCTATGGCACAATTAAAAAAAAAAAAAAAAGAGAGAGAGATTTACAGCTTTGGAAACCCTATGGGGTAGTTTTACTCTGTCCTAAAGGTTCACTATGAGTTGGAATTGACTTGACGGCAGTAGGTTTGGTTTCTGGTTTTATAATGAGGTTTAGTGAAGGGAGACAGTGGCAAAAGAAATAATAACAAATTGTTTAAAGACATCAAGTGGAACAGAAAGGACAGGGAGGGAAAAGAGCAGAGCTGCAAGAAAAAGATCTGTGTCACAAAGAGCTCCAAGTCTAATGAAAATGGGCATACACTATAGCCTGAAGTGTATATATTACGGGGTACAAAAAGATCTGGGAGGATGATCCGAAAGCCTTAGGAATAAGTAAGGCAGGATCTACCCGGGTTCAGATGTAGCCATTTGGAATAAAGGATGCTAAACTTCTTATAAGGCAGTTTTTAATCCTTCTTGTGTCCTAGGTTATTGTGAGAGACTGGTGAAAGCTAAGGGAACTCAAAAAAAGAATTATGGTGGAAATGCATGATGAACGTAAGTTGATGTTACTGAACTGCACGTGAGAAGGATGTTGAAATGGCAAATATTTTGTACATGTATATTTACCACAATAAAAGAAAAAAATGCATGAAAAAATATTTACCTACACACTGGTAGAGCAGTGGTTAAGCATTTGGCTACTAACCAAAAGGTCAGCAGTTCAAATCTATCAGCTACTCCTTTGTCCTATAGGGTCACTGTGAGTTGGAATCAACTCAATGGCAACGGGCTTGATTTTTAGTTTTTACCTGTATACCCATATACCTATACCTGTATCTATACCTGCAGAAATACAAATACAAAGACCTATACTTATAACTATACGTACAAACACATAGGCTTGTACACGTACATACACAACTTTATGAGTTTCATGGTTACCCTGAAGTTGATCTACAGACACTAAGTAAATGAACTTATAACCTCTCTACGGATTAGGTAGATTTGTTGTTTTTATGACCTGGTGTAGCTTATCTAAATAAAAGAGAAGGGAAATTTTTGAGACAGAACACACTTTTGATTCCATGGCATAACATAACAACAGTTTAATCATAACTCTTATAACCTAGTCAGTTTTAAGATAAATGGACAAGTTACTAACAATTGTACCCATTTATCAAAAAAAAAAAAAAAAAGTCTCATCCTAAAAATCCTATGTGATGGTAAATGAAGTGAAAAAGTTGGTTAAAAATATTTTAAAAATTCATACATACCTAAATATAGCATAAACCAGTGAGTCGCTATGAGAATTTAAATATAGCATACGTATATATATAATATTTAAGTATGCTAGATTGGACACCAAATTGGTCAAAAGAACAGGAAAGGATGGAGTGCAAAAACAGCAAAGGCATGGATGTTTTTGATAATTTTTTCAAACTTGATCCTGACTATAGAAAGAAAAAATGATTTTTGCACACCCCACTTTGGGTTTTGGATTGATAGTACATCACCTTTAGAATCAGAAAGCCTTAATACTAACCCTGGGCCAGATACTCAGAAGCTAAGTAATCTCAGTCAAGTTACATAAAGACTGTTACTGGATTTGAATGACCAACGTGTCAAAGTATTTAACAAAATGTTTGTTACCTTGCAGGTTATCAATAAGTATGTTATTATTACAAAAACAACATTAATAATAATTTCTTTGAATATAAATAAATGGAACAGGGAATGACATGTTCTAATTGCAGAGAAAACAAAGGTATAATACAAAGACCCAAAGAAGAGAGGCCAAAAATAGAGATGGCAGTGACCTTCAGAGAGAGGCATAAACATGGCGGTGTGGGGCCAGTAACTAAAATGAGAGTCTGAAAGCTTTTACCTGGGCAGGCTCTGGCCCCTAGATAGGGGTATCAGACTCTTGCCATTGTGACCACAGAGAAGAATCACATCAGTTTCAGGATAATCATTAGCCAGAAGGTAAAGTGGAAAAAACACTGAACGGGAGCCAGCACATGGCTTGTGAGTCCTGATACCAGCATCCTGAGTCAACTTGAGAAAATAATTAAGCATTTTAGCTTAATTTCCTTATCTGTAAGAGAACAGACAGACGAAAACCAGCCGAAACATCTTCTGTTATTAGTCTCACTCCTCTTTGAGCTTTCTACAAAAAATTTTTTTAAATATTTATATAGTAGATCAATGTATAATTTATATTATGTTTTAAAAATAATTGAAAATAGCTTTTCAAGGATCCCAGATTCAGAGCCACTAGATAAATTAATCCCCAAGAACTCTTCTAGATCTCAAAAAAATTATGATTTTAATACATTCTTTTATCAATAAACCTATGTAGCTAGTAAACAGCACAATTTGCTGGGTGCAGAAACTATTTTTTCTGTGCCTTTTATTATCTGCAAGATTAAAAAAAGACTTTTAGGTAATCAAAACTAGTTGCATAAATGAGACTAGGGCATAAAATAAACTTTTACTACCTTTTAAATGGCCATTTTCCCCTTTGTTTCTTAGACCAGCACATAAGCTTCCAGGTTGTCCAGAAACCAGAGTACAGGTAGTTTTTGTGCGAACACACCAGGATTTTATCTGTGTCATTAAATTCACATGTCAGATAGCTCATGCTGTAAAATCAAAGGAAGGAGATCGAATTGAGCATTTAAAAAAGTCAATTTTATTTGGCCCACAAGGAAATGATTTCTTATAATACAGACCAGAAAGGTACAAAAAGGATTGGACTACTAAAAAGCTAATCTCTTTGTTTACCTGCAGGTTAAGCCTAAGCAAAGGATGGCTTTTATATAAGGAAAGTGTAGACTTTCAGATGATAGAATTGGAAGGAAATTTAAACATCTTGACTTAAATAAACAGTTGAAGTAAATGAATTCAAGAAGTTGATTTGGCCACCGTCACTCAACTAGACAATACTAGAGTCTGAGCAAGAACCCAGGTGCTCATTGCCCTTGGTAGCAATAGAGAAACCTTTCTAGAGAAATCTTTAGAACACGGTGAAAACTCATTTACTTAGAGTGCTCTGGTTTTCAGAGAATTAAAAAAAAAAAAAAAATTGGGAGTCAAAGTCTTTTTTTTTTTAATTATTAAAATTAACTTATGGTCCAACTCGGTTCAACAAACATGTATGGAGTATTTACTGTATGCAAGGCACTTCCAAGGATAGATACCATCCCTATATAAAGTCATCCAGGAGGTAGAAATATGAACAATTATAACAAAAAATAAAACAAGTTCCCTTAGAGAAGAAAAAAAAAGTACAATCAGGTTGCAAAAGGAAGGTATTGTATCTGGATTGTTGTTGTTGTTGTTAAGTATCCTCGAGTAGATTCCAACTCATAGCAACCCTATGTAAAACAGAACAAAACACTGCCAGTCTTGTGCCATTCTCACAATTGTTATGCTTGAGCCCATTGCTGCAGCCACAGTGTCAGTCCATCTCCCTGAGGGTCTTCCTCTCTTTCAGACCCTCTACTTTACCAAGCATGATGTCCTTCTCCAGCTACTGATCCCTCCTGATGAGATGTCTAAAGTATGTGAGACAAAGCCTTGTATCCTTGTTTCCAAAGAGGATTCTGGCTGTATTTCTTCCAAGACAGACTTGTTCGTTCTTTTTGCAGTCCATGGTATATTTAATATTCTTCGCCAATACCATAATTCATAATTTCTTCGATCCTCTTATTCATTGCCCAGCTTGGGTCAGGTGTGTCGTATCTGGATTAACTGATTCCAAAAATCTTCCATAGACAACTAGTAGGAGAATAACAATGACAAGAGCATTTATTAAATGGTTACATGTCAAACACTGTAAAGTGCTTGACATGTACCATCTAATTTAATCTGTAGATAAACTCTTTGAGATTGCTGTTGTTAGGTGCTGTCAAGTAGGTTCCGATTCATAGCAAACCTATGTACAATAGAACAAAAAATGCCCATTCCTGCACCATACTTATAATCATTGTTATGTCTGAGCCCATTGTTGCAGCCACCATGTCAATACAACTCATCAAGGGTCTTCCTCTTTTTCCCTGACCCTCTACTTTACCATGCATGATGTCCTTCTCCAGGGACTGGTCCCTCCTGATAACATGTCCAAAGTATGTGAGAAGTCTCACCATCCTCCTTTCCAGGGAGCACTCTGGCTGTATTTCTTCCAAGATGGGCTTGTTTGTTCTGCTGACAGTCTGTGGCATATTCAATATTCTTCTCCAACATCATAACTCAAAACCTTCAATTCTTCTTTGATCTTCTTTATTCATTGTCCAGCTTTTGCATACATATGAGGTGATGCATATCATGACTCATAAGAATAAATTACACAATGAGATTTCATCTTACTCCAACAAGGCTGGAATTAATCCAAAAAACACAAAATAATAAATATTGGAGAGGCTGTGGAGAGATTGGAACACTTACACACTGCTGGTGGAAATGCAAAATGGTACAACCACTTTGGAAATCGATTTGGCACTTCCTTAAAAAGATAGAAATAGAACTACCGTACAATCCAGAAATCCCACTCCTCGGAATATATCCTAGAGAAATAAGAGCCTTTACACGAACAGATATATGCACACCCATGTTTATTGCAGCACTGTTTACAATCGCAAAAACATGAAAGCAACCAAGGTGCCCATCAATGGATGAATGGATTAATAAAATATGGCATATTCACACAATGGAATACTACACATGGAAAAAGAACAGTGAGGAATCTATGAAACATTTCATAACATAGAGGAAGCTGGAAGGCATTATGCTGAGTGAAATTAGTCGGTTGCAAAAGGACAAATATTGTATAAGACCACTGTTATAAGAACTTGAGAAATAGTTTAAACTGAGAAGAAAACATGCTTTTGTGGTTATGAGAGGGAGGAGGCAGGAAGGGTGGGAGAGGGGTATTCACTAATTAAATAGTAGATTAAAACTACTTTAGGTGAAGGGAAAGACAACACACAATACAGGCGAGGTCAGCACAACTGGACTAAACCAAAAGTAAAGAAGTTTCTTGAATAAACTGAGTGCTTCGAAGGCCAGCGTAGCAGGGGCAGGGGTTTGGGGACCATGGTTTCAGGGAACATCTAAGTCAAATGGCATAATAAAATCTATTAAGAAAACATTTTGCATCCCACTTTGAAGAGTGGCGTCTGGGATCTTAAACTCTAGCAAGCAGCCATCTAAGATGCATCAATGAGTCTCAACCCATCTGGATCAAGGGAGAATGAAGAACACCAAGAACACAAGGTAATCACGAGCCCAAGAGACAGAAAGGGCCACAGGAACCAGAGACTACATCATCCTGAGATCAGAAGAACTAGATGGTGCCCAGCTACATCCGATGACTGCCCTGACAGGGAACACAACAGAGAACTCCTGAGGGAGCAGGAGAACAGTGGGATGCAGACCCCAAATTCTCATAAGACCAGGCTTAATGGTCTGACTGAAACTAGAAGGACCCCAGTGGTCATGGGCCCCAGACCTTCTGTTGGCCCAGGACAGGACCCATTCCCAAAGCCAACTCTTCAGACATGGATTGGACTGGGCAACGGGTTGGAGAGGAATGCTGGTAAGGAGTGAGCTTCTTGGATCAGGTGGACCCTTGAGACTATGTTGGCATCTCCTGCCTTGAGGAGAGATGAGAGGGTAGAGGGGGTTAGAAGCTGGCGAAATGGACATGAAAAGAGACAGTGGAGAGAGGGAGCAGGCTGTCTCATTAGAGGGAGAGTAACTGAGAGCATGTAGCAAGGTGTATATAAGTTTTTGTGTGAGAGACTGACTTGATTTATAAACTTTCACTTAAAGCACAATAAAAATTATAAAAAAATAAAATAAAGAGTAAATTACTTGTCCAAGATCACACACTTGCAATGAGCAGAACTAGAACTCAAATTCAATTCCATTTGACTCAAGTTAATGTATTTAAACTCTAGGATATTCTGCAAATGAGAAGTGCTTTGAAAACTCCAGATAGTTTGGGTGAGGAGGGCTTTTATTTAATCCCAGGGAAAACTACATACAAAGCCTCAGCATCCTGCAAGCATATTTCCAGCAAAAAGTATAATTTCAGTTAGATTGCTACTCAGGATTTATATAGGAATATATTTTATATAGTGTGACAAGCTTATAGATAAGCTGAAATGAACTTTGGAGATCAGATATGGAGGTCTGTATTTTCTTTTTTTAGAAAATAGAGATACCAAAGAAAGGAAAGCATTTTGAGAGGGACTACAGCTTACTTCTGTATTTGTTATTGCTGCATAACAAATCACTCCAAAACTTTCATATAATATTAAAACTCAAAATAGCATTCTTTGTCTCTCACATTTTGTGCACCAGGAATCCAAGAGTGGCTGTTATGGACTGAATTGTGTTCCCCTAAAATATGTGTTGAAGTCCTGGACCCTGTACCTGTGGATGTGATTCTATTTGGATATCGGGTTTTTCTTTTGTTATGTTAATGAGGTCATACCAGAGTGAGGTGGGTCCTAAACCCAATAACCACTTCTGAGTAATAAAAGAGCATAGATAGATACAGAACACACTCAAGAGGAAGAGAAAGGCAGACAAATCTATAAATCTGGGAACACCAAGAATCACTGGAAGCTATGAGAAGCTGTAAGAGACAAAGACCTTTCCCTAGAGCTGACGCTCTAAATTAAAACTTCTTTTCTCCAGAACTGTGAGGAAATAAATTTCTGTTCTTTAAAGCCACCCATTTGTGGTATGTTTCTGTAACAGCAGGTCTAGATACTAAGACAATAGCTTAGACGGGTGATTTTTATTTAGGTTCTCTCATGAGGTTGTAGTCAAGCTGTCAGCAAGGGTTGTAGTCTCATCTGAATGCTTAACTGGGGAACGATCCAATTCCAAGCTCACTGCAGAGACAGTTGGTAGACTTCAGCTCCTTGCAGGATAATGCAATAAGGGCCTCCGTTCTGCACTGGCTGTTGACCAGAAGCCTCCCTCAGTTCCTCATGACACGGACTTCTCCATAGTGAAGCTTTCAAAATAGCACTGGTTTCTCTCCCAACAAGTGATCACAAAAAGAGAGAATAAAATGGAAGACTCAGTCTTTTTGTAACCTATTTTCAGAAGTGACATGCCATAAACACTGTCACATTCTATTCTTGAAGGAAAGAGTATCAAATCATTTGTGGACACAATTTTAAAACCAGCACAGCCTCTTTGCCTTTAAATTAGATGAACAATAACTATCTAGGACTGTTGGTTATCTATCATCTTCTTAACTACCTCTTTTGAGAGCCAATTACTTATCTCTGAGAGTCAACATCCTCCTGCTTTAAAATTTTAGGACATATTTCCCTTTTACCCAAACCCAACCCACTGCTGTCAAGTTGATTCCTTTTACAGGGCCTTGTAAAAAAAATAATTAAAAATCTATATGTACTTTATAAGCACTTCCTGCCCTTAAAAAAAAAAAAAAGTAATTAATTAGGTCACATCTTAGCCTTCTTGTCCCTAGGATAAAAGCATCCCAGAGAATGTAAGAATTATGGAATTGTGGCTCTGGAAAAGTTCAGGGGTCATCTGTTCTCAATAAGACTGCTTAAACCATACCAGCAATATACATTTAGACACCAGAGATTTAATAGTCTCACTGTTTCATCCCATAGCTGAAGATGTGAAAGTTCAAAGGTGTACTATGATTTACCCAATTTGCAGTACTGGTGATCAACTTGGTATTAGAACCTCGATCTGTTTCTATTTCTATTTCACCATGCTGCTCTTTCATGTGCTTTTTAACTATTGATTTCCCTTCTCATCTTTCTCAATTCTCACCTAAATTCCTTTCATTTTACCTAATTATTCCCATAATTTCTACTGTGACATGTTCAGTGAGTACCATGGTAGTCTGGAAGCCATTCAATTCTCAGTGGAAATTATAGCACTCCTGACTTTTGGTTGGGAGCATACATCTGCAGGTATGATCTCAACATCAGTACCAGCACTTGAGTAACAGTTGCTTGGGGAGAAAAAAGTGGGATCCCAAAAAAAATATCAGCGGATAATAGGGACTTTGTCCTTACCTCTCTCAGAATAAAATTTAAAAGCTAACCAGAAGGCTTTTAAGAAAGAAATGGTTTCAGGAGCTAATATTCATTTGTCAGCATTTCTGGATATAGACAAAAATCTTAGTAGCCTGGGGTTACTAAAGAGGCGGGATCCCTCGGGCCGGCCAATTTGCCCAAAATGGGGCAAAAAATACAAGAGTTATAGAGACTTGGGCTAGCTACACTTGTTTTGTTTTAATAGAAAGAATCTCCTCCCTCTCTTCTTGACCTAATCCTCCTCCAAACTTCATACAAGGACTGATCTCTAGTATCTCCCCCAGCACACCTTCCTCAATCTATTCTGTGATGAGTCTTTTACCTAGAAAAAAGTCTCTGGGTTGAATTCATATTGGTGAATACAGTGCCCAGATCATAACTAAAGCTCCATATGAATGATAAGTGATGGCATGCGTGAAGGAAGCCTGATCAAGGGAGCAAGAAACTCACCGATTACAAACTTTTCCACAATTGGCGCCCCACCTAGATGGCATATAATTACTATTCTTCAAAAAAACTATGATAAAGAAAAAAACAAAGCAGTTACTCTTGAGTCAATCCTGACTCATGGTGACCCCATGTGTTTCAGAACAGAACTGTGATCCATACAGTTTTTGAGTCTGTGATCTTTCAGAAGTAGATTGCCAGGCCTTTCTTCCAAAAGCTAGTTCACTGGTTTTGCTTCATGAACCCATTGCTAAATATCTTATTATTAATTCTGACATGTTACTTTTTGAAACTAACAAAAGAAGCCCTAGAGGTTGAAATGTTTATAAACAAGAGAGATGGAAACAATATAAATAATCAACAATCAGTGAGTGGTTAATACTGGTACACAGAGAGAAAACATACTGCTTAAGAAATTTTTCTATTCCAATGTAAAGATAAACTGAAACTTCAGGGAAGAAAACCTATGGCTTCAAGAAGTTAGTAGACTTATTTCTTATGGACTCATGTAGTCCCTGGGCATGTCTTAAAGTGGAAATTGTGCTAAGAGGTACTGATCTGACCATTTTCTACAGAAACATATAAAATACTCTCTCCACAGTAAGCAGGGAAAGCTGAATGTATTGTATCCTTTAGTAAAAAAACAATATATCCCATGAAATGAATTTGGAATCCCTCGATGGCGCAAACAGTATTAAATGCTCAACTACTAACCAAAAGGTAGGCAATTCAAATCCACTCAGAGGTGTCTCAGGAGACAGGCCTGGCTATCTGCTTCTGAAAGGTCACAGCCTTGAAATTCCCATAGAGTAGTTCTACTCTACACATGAGTCGGAATCAACTCGAGGGCAACTAACAACAACAAAATGGATTTAGACCATCCTCTTTTTGAGAATCATTGTTTGTGCTTGTGAGAGTGTGTGTGTGTGTCGTCATGCATAAACCTATATGAGTGAGTATGATCTAAGAGTTACCCAATGGAAGACTGGAGAAAGATGAGGAATGAAATGACGTATCTTTTCCTGCCACTGCAAAGAGTCCACAGGTGATCAGACCTGGAGCCTCACAGCCCCCAGGCTAGAACGGTCTGATGAGAAACATATGCTGGCCCTCCTCACCTGGCCACCCCTCACTCCACTCACTTCCCGTGTGTATTTCTGAAAATCAATACTGCAGATTTGGGGAAATGGGATGCTTTGGGGTATTGTGATTTTTTGAGGGAGTGGCAAAGTTGGAGGGAGCAGACCTCAAGACAGTGCAGCAAATCAAGGAAACAGTAGACCCAAGAAAGTTTTAATTGTTGCTCCTTTACATTGGACTCTGGGAGCTAACCTTATTGACCTCTGCTTATTCTCAATTCTTCAGTGAAGTATGCTGTACGTGTGCAGCCTTATTTCGGTGATATTCAGAAAAATTCTTCTACAGGGCAATCAAGAAGTGTGTCCTTTTCTGCATCACCCATTGGTGAGGTCAGCACTGTGGTAGCCTCATTGGATCAGAAGAGATTTGCTACGGACCTGCAGTCAGTGAACCTCTGTGGAAGGAATGGTGGCACCAAGGGAGCAGTAAACAAAAGCATGAAGAGGCAGATGCAAAATGAATTGACTCAAGAACAGTTGTGCAAACTCTCCTTTGTACAATGTTTACTAGAACAAGGTGTCCCTTGAAAGAGGAAAGGTTAATAATTGGAATTACGTATAACACTTCAAATCTCATATTTGCAAAGGATATTTAATGGTCTAGGATACATGTACATATGTATATACATATACTTTTTTTTTTTAATCACAATTGTTAAGTGGGGGAAAAGTAGGCTACAAAACTATATATGCAGTGTGATCACGATTTAAATAATGTGTGAGCTCAATATACATAATACACATTTCGTATAATATACAGATAATTGTAAGTATACATGTCATGTATACATTGTTGTTGTGTGCTGTTGAGTTGATTCCAACTCAAGCAACCTTATATGATAGAGCAGAGTAGAACTATTGCATAAGGTTTCCTAGGCTATAATCTTTGCAGGAGCACATTGCCAGGTCTTTCCTTCTATGGGGCAGCCAGTGGGTTCAAACCACTGACCTTTCGATTAGCAGCCAAGCACTTTACCATTGTGCCACTGGGGTTCCTTGTCAGATATATAAGAACACTTTATACACTGGTATATTATACACATATACAAATAAAAGATTGAAATTAAATACTCTAAAATTTTAGCAGTGGGTTATAGCCAGGATTTAACATTCTGACTTTAATGTCAACCTTTTCTAAATTTTCCACAGTTGTCATGTATATAGTTTCCTAGGGCTGCTGAGACAAATTCTCCCGCAGTTCTAGAAGCCAGAAATCTGAAATCAAGGTGTACCTCCAAAGTTTGCAGGGGAGAATCCTTCTTTACCTCTGCCAGCTTCTGCTGGCTCCTGGTATTCCCTGACCTGTGTCAGCATAACTCCATTTTCTGCTTCCATCTTCATGTGACCTTCCTTCCTGTGTCTCTGTGTAGCCTTTTCTCTCTCTTATAAGAATACTCATTGAATTTAGGACCCATCCTAAATCCAGGGTGATCTCATCTTGATATCCTCAGCTAAATTACACTTTCAAAGACCCTATTTCTAAATCAGGTCATATTCACAGGTACTGGGAGTTAGGATTCAGATATTTTGGGAGGACAAAACTCAGTCACTATTGCTTTTGTATTTAGAAAAAAATTTATTTTTAATCCTGGAAGTCCTTATGGCAATAACCACTGAGATGGTGGTGTCTTCAGGGAAACCTTGACAATATCAGAAGGCCTCATCAGCTGTAAATTCTCACTCAATAGTTTTAAAACTAGGGTGAGCTCCATGCCAAGGCACACTGCCATTATAGCACACTAATTAAATTTAGCTTCACAATGAAGTATGGTCAAATTTATTTAATTACTACTTTTTAGCCTGGCTATTTCAGGAGAAACCAAAATGATAAGAAATATATAACTACTATTATTTCTCAAGCCCAGTTTTCATTTCACAAGGTCTCTGCTTATCCCAAGCACCTCCTGCCTTGGATCTCAAACTATCATGCTGACCTCTTTCTTCAAGATCCAATGCCAGGATTTTTTTTTTTTTTTAATGAGTCCTGCCTCTTGTTCCTATTTTATTAACAATCACTCTCATTTGACCTTTTCTCAAATATTGCCTTACTTTCTTTGCATTCACATAGCTTGTTTATGTTGCCTGTTCTGCAATGGTTCAGATGTATTGACTAGATCATAAGTATCAACAAGGTTATGAGCTCCTCATTGGCAAAAGCTCCATCTCATGTCTTTGCTAAAATGCCACACCTTATGAGAACTCTTCATTCGTTCCTCCACGTAACCTCTTCTTTCTCCAGGTACTAATGTGTGCCTCTTACATGACACACATTATGTCATGCCCTTTATTACAGCAATTTGTGTCCTCCCCTTGAGACAGGAAACACTTGTGTAATAGACTATAAAAGAACACTGGATTGGTATGCAGATGACATTGATTTGCATCTAGGCTACATCATCTACTAAATGAATGATGCTGGAAAAATCATTTTGTCTAGATCACCTTGGTTTATTGTCCTATACACCTCCAGAATTCGTTCTGAGAGTCAAATGAGATAATGTACACAAAACCACTTCGTATATTATAAAGTACTTCCAAGTAACTGCAAAATGTTTATGTCATCTTCCATGATTGAAGTCCAAGGCGTGGTGTATTATCATTGTGACCTTCACAACAAGTAAAACAAGATTTGGTACCTACTGCATATTCCATAAGCAATGTTATTTACACTGATAAGTAAATAATTGATAGTTGAAAAACTCGTGCAATATTGACCAAACAGAAGAGCTTGAGAACAATTCTATCCTGAACTCCTTGTAAAGATCATACTGTTCCAACTTCCTTAAAAGTTAATGCTTTGATGTGTCCCCTGTGCCTCACATTCATTTCTTCTTATTGCCAGTTTACTAGAGCTTGCCTCATGCCTGGACAGATTGCTCCTGCCTCAGATGTCCTCCATTTACAACCACCTTTCATGCTGCCCCATATTTCCTATTGATGACTCTTTAAAAGCAAACCAGCCTCTCATCCCAGCACAGTCACCACAATTCTCCTTTTGGATCTTGTTAATCTGTTTACAAGGCAACAAAACCCTCATAAACATCCTTGACACAGCCCAGTAGTGGGAAAATACGTAGTAATAATGTTGGTTTCCAGTCACGTCATGAATGGTGCATCTAAATCCCAGAAGAAAGAGCATTAGAAATAATTCTAGCATCCAGCTGCCATATAACACGTCACATCATTGAAGCTCACGAGAACTAGTAGAAAAACACATTTTGGGATTTTATTTGATTTTGTAATGATGGCAGTAGTTAAGATGATGATTAGAGTGATGTTATTAATGAAAATAACTTCAGAATATGCATTTGTCAGAATATGTATTTTCATTTCCATCTCTTATTTATTTCTCTTAAAGATCTTTTGATGTAAACTGGGCATTGGTTACTAGCTCAAATAATTGATGAGGAAAGTGAGGTACCAGGTAACTTTTCATCCTCACTTTATTTATTTATTCATGCAAATAAAACTTGGGTAGCCAGTCCTACGCATCCAGCAGTATTCTAGGAAGAAAACAGAGGCCTCTGTCTTCAAAGAGCCTTGGTTCTAGTAGTGGGAGTTATTTTCAAATAATCAAATAACCGATAAGATAGTTTATACAATAACGGATGCAATTAAGCAAATAAGCATGTTGATGAGGCAGGGCTTAATCTATGGAATTACGTTGTATCTTGAGTTAATCTCTTTTGAGATATAAAAGAGAGAATGGTGTAGAAGAAGGAACTCATACCACCAAACAAGTAGCGCCAGGGACAAAGCACATCCTTTGGACCTGGGGTCCCTGTACTAAGAAGTTCCTAGACCAGAGGAAGATGGGTGACAAGGTCTTTCCTCCAGACCCCACAGAGAGAGAAAGCCTTCCCCTGAAGCTGGGGATCTCAATTCAGACTTCTAGCCTACTGAACTGTGAGAGAATAAATTTCTGTTTGTTAAAGCCATCCATTTGTGGTATTTCTGTTATAGCAGCACTAGATAACTAAGAAAAATATGAAGACAAGCAATGCTTTGATGTAAAAAAAAAAAATATGCTACTTTGCCCTTCTTCCTTTTGCCTCCTTTCTCTTCTTTTTTTTCATTAGGGTTGTGGTTTTCACAGGCGTGTCAGGATGGAGATTGGGAAGCATGCTCAGTGTTAAACTTTCTGTTGTTGTGGCAGGGAGATTGGCCAAATGCAGGAAAATTGAGCAGCTAAGTAAATACTTTGAGGATGATTGGAACCAGATTTCTCATGCTGAAGAGTTACAAATATGGAAGGGATGATGACTAAACTAAACCCTGTGGTGTTGGATTAAAATTGGAGATAGTGGTGCTAACTTATATTTTTAAGATAGACAGATTAGATAGAGGGACAGATGGATAGATTTTACAGATAGAAGGTAGAGAGAGTGAAACAGGTCAACATGTGTGTATGTGTGTGTGTTTTGATTTCTAAACTCCATTATCTACTAAAAAAAAGAACAAACTCTCTTTGGGGAAATGCCTGACACCAGGACTAAAGCACAGAAAATACAAGACAAGCCCAGAAGAACTTGTACCAGAAAGTAAGAAAGTGTTCAAAGAACAAGGTGAGTATGTCCGATATGCTATCAGACAACAGACAGAGGAGTCAGCTTGAAGAGACTCTTATCTACCAAGACTGGGTAATGTGCGTGTGTGTGTGTGTGTGTGTGTGTGTGTGTGTGTGTGTGTGTGTGTGTGTGTGCATTCAGATCTTCAGCCTTTGAGTAAAATAAGAGCCATGATTCTATTCTGTTATAAATAAATGGATGAAAAAATAAATCCAGAAGAAGTAACAGATCTACACTGCAGTAGAAATCTTAGTGTCTTCCCACAAAATGCTTATTAATTCATTCATTAATTAATGATTCAAAGTACTTATTAATGAATTTTACAGTAGAAAAATCAGGCAAGCACCATCCTAACTGAGCGATAAAACTTAATATTTCCAGTAATGGAATAAACTGACAATAGGTGTTTCCTGTTATGATGCAATGAAAAGGACATAACATCACTTTTGATGTATTTCCACATACATGCAAAAAAACATAAATAATGAGGAAATCGAGACAAATAAAAAAAAAACAAAATAACTGGCTTCTACTCTTCATAAGCATCAAGGTTGTGAAAGACAAGGAAAGGCTGAGGAATTGTTCCAGATTGAAAGAGGTTAAAGAGACATGACAACTAAATGCAATGCATAATCAATGACATTATTGAGGTGACCAGTAAAATTTGGACATAAAATTAGGTAATAATGGATGGATATTGATTTTATTATTTTTGTTATAAGGGGGTGTCTTTTTTAGAGATATATGTATATGCTATATATAATATATATCTCAATATATATCTCGATATATATATTGTATATATGTATTGAAGCATTAGGATTAATAAGGCATTGTGTGCAGCTTCCTCTCAAATGTTATAGAAAATAAAATGAAAAAAGAAAGAGAATGCTAAGGCAAATGTGGGAAGATGTTAACAATTGAGAAAGCTGAATAAAGTGTACAATGGAGTTCTCTGTACTCTTTCAACTTTTCTGTGGATTTGAAATAAATTCAAAATAAACAATTAAAAGAAGTATTTTTCAATCTTTCAACTCAAGAATTTGGAGATCCCTGATAAAGCTAACAAGGAATTCTTAATAAAACCCTCATGCCTCAATCACAGCCATATCAATAATTATTTATAAGGTTCTGAGCAACATCAGTGGCAAGGAATATAAAAGGTATCTACTCTCTGAATCATTTCTCTAATGCTTTCCCAGGCCTTCTAAACCCCTACTCTCCCATAAATGTTATACAATTACAGGATAAATTATTCTGTGTTATTTTAAATCTAAATCATATGCATTTAAGTAGATTAAGAACAGTATATAGAAATTTCTGTAAGAACCAAGGAATCCACTAGTTGACCATGTTCTTCTTTCTTGTCTATTTCTAAAAAAAATCTATAAACTTGAAATAATAAGCATATTTTTACCCATGTTACCATCTCTAAAGGGTATACAAGAAACAAATAAAGGAGATTAAAATCTTCTCTTAGGTCATTTGTCATCAATTGTGATATCTCCTTTTCTCAAAAACTCATAGCAAACTTCTTCCACAGCAACACTGATAACATCCAGATAATAAGTTTTCTAAAGGTGTACAGTGTCATGTACGTGCACGGACTCGTGTGGTGCAAGGTATTTCAGCCTAGAGTGAGGTTAACTTCAGATTCCCACTGTGCTGGCTCTGTGGAATACTGCAAGTCTGCACTGACTATGTCTTCAAAACATGAGTAAATCAAACTCAGGACACCTTCCCTGGGCAAATTGTAAACTGTCAGCTCACTGTTTCTGAAGCCGTCTTTTACTTTCAAGTTCATTACCCTTATCAAAATCAAAACGAAAGCAGTTGCTGTTGAGCTGAGTCTAACTCATGGCAACCCAATGTGTGCAGAGTAGAACTGTGCTTGATATGGTTTTAAAGGTTGTGATCTTCGGAAGCAGATTGCCAGACCTTTCTTCCAAGGTGCCTCTGGGTGGGTTTGAACCACCAACCTTTCGGTTAGTAGTCAGGTGCTTAAATGGCTGTGCCATCCATGGATTCATTACCTTTAGGAGACTGCATTTTTTTGTTGTTGTCATTAACGAGTGTTGAAGTGGAGTATGAAGCCCACAAAGAGAGCAATGTTTCTCTGGGATTCACAGTACATAGATAGCTTTTACTATGCTGCATTATGGTAATGGTAAGACCTACCACCCCGTTAGGATGAACACTCCTTGAAGGAATGAATTGTGTTTTATTTATCTTGTTATTTTCAGGATTTTGCACATGTCTGATGCATAGTAAGCGCTTAATAAATGTTTGTTGAGTCGAATGCAGGACATTTATTCTCTTTGGAAATTTGTAAATCTTAAACATCTAGAAAAGCCAAGTTCAAGAGAATAGAATGCCCAAGAGTAATGATAAATCATGGAAATAGCTTTCTAACAAAGTAGAGAGAGCTCTAACCTTTTATTTGCATTTCTGTTTAGTGGGTTTTGGCCTTAGTAAAAATTGCCAGATTAAATTAACCAGAAAATATGAGAAAGATGCTGAGAGGTTATGGGAGAGGCCAAGGAAAGATCATAAAGTAATACGACTGGTCTCTTTTTCTAAAAATGTTCATTAATATTTTTTTTTTAAATCCCAGGAGGAAAAATTTGAATTTATAAGAAAAAAGAATTAGAGACACAATGTCTGTAGGTAACTTACAACTGCTGCTAAAGGTGTATCCATTCAGGATTCAAGATGCCTATTCTTTGCTCTGCATTTTCCCACCCCAAAGGGCAAGTGCAGTGAAGACACCACTGCTTCACAGACAAATGTGTGTGTCAAGGGCTCTCTTTGCTGGTCTCTGTAGATAAGAAAGGTTTTTGTATTAAATAAAACCTAGGCTGCTGGCAAATTCTACGCTTGGGTCGTTTGCCTCAATTAGCTGAACTATGAAAAAAAAAAATAGAACTATAAGGAAGCTAAAATTAATGTTTCCAGGAGCTCAACATTTTTTCAACCTAGGAAGATAGTCTTTTTCAGGAATCAAACCTCTAGTGATGAGAATTTTTGGATAGTGATTTAAATGCCTTAGATATATGGGGCAAGGTAAAGTTCGACTTTAATTTCCAAAACCAAACCAAAGCCGTTCCCATAGAGTCAATTCCAACTCATAGCAACTCTATAGGCCACACTAGAACTACCCCATAGGGTTCCCAAGGAGCAGCTGGTGGATTTGAACTGCCAACATTTTGGTTAGCAGCCAAGGTCTTGACCGCTATGCCACTAGGGTTCTGACATTTATTTCGGCCAGTCATAAAGTTCTTAATATTCCATTAAATAGATATCAGAAACGTGTGAAAACAAAAGACAGCTGAAGATAAGTATCTTGGGTTAACCAGACATGGCATACAGTATCAAGGAGACCAACAGATGGTTTGAAACACTTAATTCCATACTTAACATAAGCTGGGAAGAAATGAGTAATTTTAAAATTTGTATTTCCCTTCACAAAATATTTAATATACTCTTACAGAAAACTTTGTTGTAGAATATTTTAAACTTGACCCATTTTATACAATTTCCCTAGTTAATTGTTCTTTAAACCTCACATGTAAACCGCTTAGCAAAGCCCTACATAGTATCAAGAATCATTTGCGTAAGAAAACAATTGTAAACACATTACGGACATAATCCTGTAGGTAATTTTTTCTTTATAATTCTTTATCTAGGCTTACTAGTTTTCCCATATTAGTGTTGTAGACATGCCACAGTCCCTTGGGATAACACTCCATAGTACGCCTCTCTTCCTAGTGTAGGATGATGACAGTTCTACCTAAAACTTTCAAGTTTGTTGTTATCAGATCCAGAAGTCTTAATTTCTCTGACTGTAATTTGTCCCTATTTTCTGTTTTATGATTTAGTGTCTGTCTTAGTCTGGGTTCTCTAGAGGAGCAAAACCAGTGAAGTATATGTAGATAAATATGCAGTTACTGGCAAGTCCCAAATTTGTGGGTCAGATGACAGGCCGAAGACCTCTGCTGGCTCACATGGTTGCAGGGGCTGACAAACCCAAGATCTGCAGGTAAGGCAATAGGCCGTAGACCCTTTGCTGGCTCACAATTTTGCAGAGGTTGGCAAATCCAAAATCTGCAGGTCAGGTGACTGCTCACCAACTTATGTCTCATGAACTGGAGGTCAGACACTGAGAAGATTGCCAGGTCCAGAGAGAGAGTAAGCTTTGCTAGAATATCCGCTTATATACTGGATGCAGGCCACAAAACCCATTGCCATCCAGTTGATTCTGATTCTGATTTACCACAAGGAAACTCCTCTTCCAACTAATTGGCTGCTCATACCAGATCACAAAATGGGAGGTAATTACATAATTACATAGTGTCTGCCAAACCACAGAGAATCACAGTCTAGACAAGTTGACACATAACATTAACCATCACAATGTCCTTCCAGAAAATTCTCTTCTGATGAACAAACCAATTTACATGGTTTTTCACATATTTTAGGAGCCCTGGTGGTGCAATAGTTAAGCACTCAGCTGCTAACCAAAAGGTCAGTGGTTTGAATCCACAAGCTGCTCCACAGGAAAAAGACGTGGCAGTCTGCTTCCACAAAGATTACAGCTTTGGAAACCCTATAGAGCAGTTGTACTCTGTCCTATAGGGTCACTACGAGTTGAAATTGACTCAGCAGCAATGGGTTTGTTTTTTTTTCCCCTTATATTTTGGAGTCCTCTACTCTGCTGTCTCTGTCTGCCTCATAATCCACTGCATAGCTGCTCTGTGAATGTTTCTCAATCAGACTTAACGCTGAGAATTCTGGCATTTGACACTTAGGATTCAGCAGAATCTTTTGAATGCTATCTATGACAAAGAAATGATTGACTCTCAAGATGATATCTTTCCAAAACTGAATCTACTAATTAACCTTTATATAGTTGACTATATAAACTATGTGAATTTTACTAAATCCAGACCATCTGTGTGTTTTCAATAAAAGATAATTATCAACATTTGCTTTTGGCCAAGATAGATGAATTGGAACAAGATTTATTCTCTCATCAGAAGCAATAAACAAAAGACAAAATATTTGAAACAAAAAATTTCAAGATAGTAGACATCAGGCAATAAAGAATAATGGCCCCTGAGTGGGAGGAAACAAACAACCCTATAAATGCACCCGATTACAGTCTTGAGTCTAGTGAAATGGACAAACTACCAAGCAGAGAGTCTAGGGAAATGGACAGAGTCCAATGAACTCCCATAGAAAAAAATAAAACAATTAAAAAAGCATCAGTGAACTGTGGGACAACCTCATATGGTGTATATACATGTAATTGGAGTTCCTGAATGAGAGGACAGAGAAAAGGGAATGGAAACATTTGAAAATATTGGCCACAATTTTCCAACATTCAATGGAAACTAGAAACACATAGATCCAAGAAACTTAAACCCCTGGCACAAAAACACGAAGAATACCACACCAAGGAACATCATAATCAAATTATTCAAGAGCACTGATAAGGAGAAAATCTTAAGAGCTATGGGGGGAGGGAAGCAGGGTATGGGAGAGGGTAGTGTTAGACACTGAAGAACAGAGATAAGTATGCAGTAGATTACTCTTTGGGAATAATGCAAGCTAGAAGTCAGTAGAGTTAAGTCCTTGAAGTGCTGAAAGAAAAAAACCGTCAAGTTAGAATTCTATGCTCCGTGAAAAAGTCTTTTAAAAATAAAGGCAAAATAAATACTTTTTTAGACATACAAAAGCTGTAAGAATTCATCATCAACAGGCATACAATTCAAGGAATGTGAAAGGAAGTCCTTCAGGGAAAAAGAAAATGATGCCAGATGGAAATATGGATATACCCTGAGGAGGAAGAGCACCAATAATAGTAAGTACATGGATAGATACGTAAGATTTGTATTAAACATTTAAATCACTTTAAAACATAACTGACTGTTTAAGCAAAAACAATAGCAATCTGTTGTGGGGCTCATAACATCAGGATAAGTAAAATACATGAAAAGAGTAGCTAAAAATTCAAGAGAGGAGAAATGAAGGGATGGTATTGTACTATCTTAAAATTCTTACAGTGTACATGAAGTGGTATATTATTACTTGAAAGTAGACAGTGATAGAACAAGAATGTATATTCTAGACCCTAAAGCAACCATAAAATAACAACAACAACAAAAAAATTATAGCTAGTAGGTCAACAAAATAAAAGGAAATCATAAAAAATATTCAATTAATTTTAAAAAGTCAGGAAAAGGGGAAAAAAGAGAGCAACAACAGTCTCTTGCCTCCAAGAAAAGCACTTTAAATATAAACATGTAAGTACACTAAAGTAAAAGAATGGGGAAAATGTACCATTAGAACACTAATTAATGGAAATCTGTAATACCTGTATTAGTTTCAGAAACGTAGATTTCAGAGCAAAGGATATTACCAGGAATAAAGACAGTAATTCCATGATGATGGAGATATCAATTCATCAAAAGTACATTATAATCCTAAATGTTTACATACCTAACAACTTTAAAATACATGAATAAAAACTGATAGAACTGCAGAAAGAAATCTATTAACCCATAGTTATATTTGTAGATGTCAATACCATTCTCAATAATTGGTAGAACAAGTAGCAGAAATTACTAAGGATGTAGAAGACCTGAAGAGCACTAATTGACTTAATTGAATTGAAGTGAAACAATTCCTCTTCAATTTGTCATTCCGGCATAGTAGACCATATGATTGTCTGCTTCAAAATGGCCAATGCCAATCCATTTGAATTCACCAACCCATAGGACATCAATCTTTATGTGCTCCATTTCATTTTTTTTTTTGAATTTTTATTAAGCTTCAAGTGAACATTTACCATTCCAATCAGTCTGTCACATGTAGGTTTACATACATCTTACTCCCTTCTCCCACTTGCTCTCCCCCTATTGAGTCAGCCCTTACAGTCTCTCGTTTCGTGCCAATTTTGCCATCTTCCCTCTCTCTCTATCTTCTCATCCCCCCTCCAGTCAAGAGTTGCCAACACACTCTCCAGTGTCCACCTGATTTAATCAGCTCACTCTTCATCAGCATCTCTCTCCCCCCCGCACTGACCAGTCCTTTTCATGCCTGATGATTTGTCTTCGGGGATGGTTCCTGTCCTGTGCCATCAGAAGTTCTGGGGAGCACTGTCTCTGGGATTCCTCTAGTCGCAATCATACCATTAGGTATGGTCTTTTCATGAGAATTTGGGGTCTGTATCCCATTGGTCTCCTGCTCCCTCAGGAGTTGTCTGTCGTGCTCCCTGACAGGGCAGACATCGATTGTGGCCGGGCACCAACTAGTTCTTCTGGTCTCAGGATAATGTAGGTCTCTGGTTCAAGTGGCCCTTTCTGTCTCTTGGGTTCTTAGTTGTCGTGTGACCTTGGTGTTCTTCCTTTGCCTTTGCTCCAGGTGGGTTGAGACCAATTGATGTATCTTAGATGGCCGTTTGTTGGCATTTAGGACCCCAGGCTCCACAATTCAAAGTGGGATGCAGAGTGTTTTCATAATAGAATTACTTTGCCCATTGACTTAGAAGTCCCCTCAAACCAAGTTCCCCAGACCCCAGCCCCTGCTCCGCTGACGTTTGAAGCTTTCATTTTATCCCGGAAACCTCTTTGCTTTTAATCCAGTCCAATTAGGCTGACCTTCCTTGTATTGAGTGTTGTCTTTCCCTTCACCCAAAGCAGTTCTTATCTACAGATTGATCAATAAAAAGCCCTCTCCCTCCCTCCCTCCCCCCTTTGTAACCACATAAGTATGTGTTCTTCTCCGTTTTTTCTATTTCTCAAGATCTTATAATAGTGGTCTTATACAATATTTGTCCTTTTGCCTCTGACTCATTTCGCTCAGCATAATGCCTTCCAGATTCCTCCATGTTATGAAATGTTTCAGAGATTCGTCACTGTTCTTTATCGATGCGTAGTATTCCATTGTGTGAATATACCACAATTTATTTACCCATTCGTCCGTTGATGGACATCTTGGTTGCTTCCAGCTTTTTGCTATTGTAAACAGAGCTGCAATAAACATGGGTGTGCATATATCTGTTTGTGTGAAGGCTCTTGTGTCTCTAGGGTATATTCCGAGGAGTGGGATTTCTGGGTTGTATGGTAGTTCTATTTCTAACTGTTTAAGATAACGCCAGATGGATTTCCAAAGTGGTTGTACCATTGTACAATCCCACCAGCAGTGTATGAGAGTTCCAATCTCTCCGCAGCCTCTCCAACATTTATTATTTTGTGTTTTTTGGATTAATGCCAGTCTAGTTGGTGTGAGATGGAATCTCATCGTAGTTTTAATTTGCATTTCTCTAATGGCTAATGATAGGGAGCATTTTCTCATGTATCTGTTCGCTGCCTGAATATCTTCCTTAGTGAAATGTGTGTTCATATCCTTTGCCCGCTTCTTGATTGGGTTGTTTGTCTTTTTGTGGTTGAGTTTTGACAGAATCATGTAGATTTTAGAGATCAGGCGCTGGTCTGAGATGTCATAGCTGAATATTCTTTCCCAGTCTGTAGGTGGTCTTTTTACTCTTTTGGTGAAGTCTTTAGATGAGCATAGGTGTTTGATTTTTAGGAGCTCCCAGTTATCTGGTTTCTCTTCATCATTTTTGGTAATGTTTTGTATTCTGTTTATGCCCTGTATTAGGGCTCCTAGGGTTGATCCTATTTTTTCTTCCATGATCTTTATCGTTTTAGTCTTTATGTTTAGGTCTTTGATCCACTTGGAGTTAGTTTTTGTGCATGGTGTGAGGTATGGGTCCTGTTTCATTCTTTTGCAAATGGATATCCAGTTATGCCAGCACCATTTGTTAAAAAGACTATTATTTCCCCAATTGACTGACACTGGTCCTTTGTCAAATATCAGCTGCTCATATGTGGATGGATTTATATCTGGGTTCTCGATTCTGTTCCATTGGTCTATGTGCCTGTTGTTGTACCAGTACCAGGCTGTTTTGACTACTGTAGCTATATGATAGGTTCTGAAATCAGGTAGGGTGAGGCCTCCCACTTTCTTCTTCTTTTTCAGTAATGTTTTGCTTATCCGGGGGTTCTTTCCCTTCCATATGAAATTAGTGATTTGTTTCTCTATCCCCTTAAAGTATGACATTGGTATTTGGATTGGAAGTGCGTTATATGTATAAATGGCTTTTGGTAGAATAGACATTTTTACTATGTTAAGTCTTCCTATCCATGAGCAGGGTATGTTTTTCCACTTAAGTATGTCCTTTTGAATTGCTTGTAGCAGAGTTTTATAGTTTTCTTTGTATAGGTCTTTTACATCCTTGGTAAGATTTATTCCTAAGTATTTTATCTTCTTGGGAGCTACTGTGAATGGTATTGATTTGGTTATTTCCTCTTCGGTGTTCTTTTTGTTGATGTAGGGGAATCCAAGTGATTTTTGTATGTTTATTTTATAACCTGAGACTCTGCCAAACTCTTCTATTAGTTTCCATAGTTTTCTGGAGGATTCCTTAGGGTTTTCCATGTATACGATCATGTCATCTGCAAATAGTGATAGCTTTACTTCCTCCTTACCAATCTGGATACCCTTTATTTCTTTGTCTAGCCTAATTGCCCTGGCTAGGACTTCAAGTACGATGTTGAATAAGAGCAGTGATAAAGGGCATCCTTGTCTGGTTCCCGTTCTCAAGGGAAATGCTTTCAGGTTCTCTCCATTTAGAGTGATATTGGCTGTTGGCTTTGCATAGATGCCCTTTATTATGTTGAGGAATTTTCCTTCAATTCCTATTTTGGTTAGAGTTTTTATCATAAATGGGTGTTGAACTTTGTCAAATGCCTTTTCTGCATCTATTGATAAGATCATGTGGTTTTTATCTTTTGTTTTATTTATGTGATGGATTACATTAATGGTTTTTCTGATATTAAACCAGCCTTGCATACCTGGTATAAATCCCACTTGATCAGGGTGAATTATTTTTTTGATGTGTTGTTGGATTCTATTGGCTAGAATTCTGTTGAGGATTTTTGCATCTATGTTCATGAGGGATATAGGTCTAAAATTTTCTTTTTTTGTAATGTCTTTACCTGGTTTTGGTATCAGGGAGATGGTAGCTTCATAGAATGAGTTGGGTAGTATCCCGTCTTTTTCTATGCTTTGAAATACCTTCAATAGTAGTGGTGTTAAGTCTTCTCTGAAGGTTTGGTAGAACTCTGCAGTGAAGCCGTCTGGGCAAGGACTTTTTTTTGTTGGAAGTTTTTTGATTACCGTTTCAATCTCTTTTTTTGTTATGAGTCTATTTAGTTGTTCTACTTCTGAATGTGTTAGTTTAGGTAGGTAGTATTGTTCCAAGAATTTATCCATTTCTTCTAGGTTTTCAAATTTGTTAGAGTACAATTTTTCATAGTAATCTGAAATGATTCTTTTAATTTCATTTGGCTCTGTTGTGATGTGGTCCTTCTCGTTTCTTATTCGGGTTATTTGTTTCCTTTCCTGTTTTTCTTTAGTCAGTCTAGCCAATGGTTTATCAATTTTGTTAATTTTTTCAAAGAACCAGCTTTTGGCTTTGTTAATTCTTTCAGTTGTTTTTCTGTTCTCCAATTCATTTAGTTCAGCTCTGATTTTTATTATTTGTTTTCTTCTGGTGCCTGATGGGTTCTTTTGTTGCTCACTTTCTATTTGTTCAAGTTGTTGGGACAGTTCTCTGATTTTGGCTCTTTCTTCTTTTTGTATGTGTGCATTTACTGGTATAAATTGGCCTCTGAGCACTGCTTTTGCTGTGTCCCAGAGGTTTTGATAGGAAGTATTTTCATTCTCGTTGCTTTCTATGAATTTCCTTATTCCCTCCTTAATGTCTTCTATAACCCAGTCTTTTTTCAGGAGGGTATTGTTCATATTCCAAGTATTTGATTTCTTTTCCCTGGTTTTTCTGTTATTGATTTCTAGCTTCATTGCCTTGTGGTCTGAGAAGATGCTTTGTAATATTTCGATGTTTTGGATTCTGCAAAGGCTTGTTTTATGACCTAATATGTGATCTATTCTAGAGAATGTTCCATGTGTGCTAGGAAAAAAAGTATACTTTGCAGCTGTTGGGTGGAGTGTTCTGTATAAGTCAATGAGGTCAAGTTTGTTGATTGTAGCAATTAGGTCTTCCGTGTCTCTATTGAGCTTCTTACTGGATGTCCTGTCCTTCTCTGAAAGTGGTGTGTTGAAGTCTCCTACTATAAATGTGGAGGTGTCTATCTCACTTTTCAATTCTGTTAAAATTTATGTATCTTGCAGCCCTGTCATTAGG
This sequence comes from Elephas maximus indicus, assembly GCF_024166365.1. Lineage (NCBI taxonomy): Eukaryota > Metazoa > Chordata > Mammalia > Proboscidea > Elephantidae > Elephas > Elephas maximus. Next base: position 51,211,399 of record NC_064829.1, on the reverse strand, counting down.
TGTGTAAATATTTAATATGGTTATGTCTTCCTGATCAATTGTCCCTTTTATCATTATATAGTGTCCTTCTTTATCCTTTGTGGCGGATTTAAGTCTAAAGTCTATTTTGTCAGAAATTAATATTGCTACTCCTCTTCTTTTTTGCTTATTGTTTGCTTGATAAATTTTTTTCCATCCTTTGAGTTTTAGTTTGTTTGTGTCTCTAAGTCTAAGGTGTGTCTCTTGTAGGCAGCATATAGATGGATCGTGTTTCTTTATCCAGTCCGTGACTCTCTGTCTCTTTATTGGTGCATTTAGTCCATTTACATTCAGCGTAATTATAGATAAATAAGTTTTTAGTGCTGTCATTTTGATGCCTTTTCATGTGTGTTGTTGGCCATTTCATTTTTCCACATGTTTTTTTGTGCTGAGACGTTTTGCTTAGTAGTTTGTGAGAACCTCATTTTCATAATGTTTAACTTTGTGTTTGTTGAGTTGTTACGTTTTTCTTGGCTTTTTTCTTGAGTTATGGAATTGATATTCCTTTTTGTGGTTACCTTATTATTTACCCCTATTTTTCTAAGTAGAAACCTAACTTGTATTGTTCTATATCGCCTTGTATCACTCTCCGTCTGGCAGTTCAATGCCTCCTATATTTAGTCCCTCTTTTTGATTATTGTGATCGTTTATCTATTGATTTCCATGATTCCCTGTTATGTGTATTATTTTGTTTATTTATTTATTTATTAGAATTAGTCTTAATTTGTTTGTTTTTGTGCTTTCCCTATTTGAGTTGCGTTGATATCAGGACGTTCTGTTTTGTGACCTTGTATTGTGTTGGTACCTGATATTATTGGTCATCAGGCCAAACAATCTCCTTTAGCATTTCTTACAGTCTTGATTTAGTTTTTGCAAATTCTCTAAACTTGTGTTTATCTGTAAATATCTTAATTTCGCCTTCATATTTCAGAGAGAGTTTTGCTGGATATATGATCCTTGGCTGGCAGTTTTTCTCGTTCAGTGCTCTGTATACGTCGTCCCATTCCCTTCTTGCCTGCATGGTTTCTGCTGAGTAGCCTGAACTTATTCTTATTGATTCTCCCTTGAAGGAAACCTTTCTTTTCTCCCTGGCTGCTTTTAAAATTTTCTGTTTGTCGTTGGTTTTGGCAAGTTTGATGATAATATGTCTTGGTGTTTTTCTTTTTGGATCAGTCTTAAATGGGGTTCGATGAGCATCTTGGATAGATATCCTTTCGTCTTTCATGATGTCAGGGAAGTTTTGTGTCAGGAGTTCTTTAACTATTTTCTCTGTGTTTTCTGTCCCCCCTCCCCGTTCTGGGACTCCAATCACTCGCAAGTTATCCTTCTTGATAGAGTCCCACATGATTCTTAGGGTTTCTTCATTTTTTTTAATTCTTTTATCTGATTTTTTTTCAGCTATGTTGGTGTTGTTTCCCTGGTCCTCCAGAAGTCCCAGTCTACATTCTAATTGCTCGAGTCTGCTCCTCTGACTTTCTATTGCGTTGTCGAATTCTGTAATTTTATTGTTAATCTTTTGGATTTCTACATGCTGTCTCTCTATGGATTCTTGCAACTTATTAATTTTTCCACTATGTTCTTGAATAATCTTTTTGAGTTCTTCAACCGTTTTATCAGTGTGTTCCTTGGCTTTTTCTGCATTTATCCTAATTTCATTTGTGATATCTTTAAGCATTCTGTAAATTAGTCTTTTATATTCTGTATCTGATAATTCCAGGATTGTATCTTCATTTGGGAAAGATTTTGATTCTTTTGTTTGGGGAGTTGGAGAAGCTGTCATGGTCTGCTTCTTTATGTGGTTTGATATGGACTGCTGTCTCCGAGCCATCACTGGGAAACTAGATTTTCCAGGTAATCAGCTAAAAAAAAATGCAGTCAGATCCCTATCTGAATTCTCCCTCTGGCTCTGGGTATTTGGATGCTAATGGAGCCGCCTGGGGAGGGTGGGGGAGGGATCAGAGAGCTAGGAGTGTAGCACCGCAGAATATAGAGCTGAACACTGCATTCACGCTCCGCCCCCGTCTGCCAAAATCCAGGCGGGACGGGTCCCCGGCTGGGATGCTGCTTTCCCCTCTCCGAGACCAGTCACTTCCTCCCGGGGACTTCTCCCTCCGGTGGCCGCGCCTGCTTCCCGCCAAACTCCCGGCGGGACGGCTCCCCTGCTGGGACGCTGTTCTCTCCACTCCCAGATCAGTCACTGCCTCCCAGGTGCTTCTCCCTCTGGCTGTGCCGCTACGCCGCCTGCGCCAACCTGCTAGACTTCCTCCCGGGATGGGTTCAGGGGGGAAGGGCTGGGCCCCCCTTCTGTGCCATTGCCCCCCTGGGCTCTGCCCCAGATCGGGCTCCGAAGGTCACCTGCCTGGTGCGCTGGCTCCTGGATCTGAAAACAGTCGCTGTCTGCCCGTATTTGTTCGTTTTCCGTCTCTAAGTCTGTGCTAGTTGTTCAAAGTTCGTAGATTGTTATGTATGTGATCGATTCCCTTGTTTTTCCGAGTCTTTGTTGCAAGATGGATCCGCGGTAGCGTCCACCTAGTCCGCCATCTTGGCCCCGCCCCCTCCATTTCATTTTTGATGACTTCCAATTTTCCTAGATTCATACTTCTTACGTTCCACAGTCTGATTTCTAATGGATGTACACAGCTGTTTCTTCTCATCTTGAGCCATGCCACATCAGCAAATAAAGGTCCTGAAAGCTTGACTCCAGCCATGTCATGAAGGTTGACTCCTTTGAGGAAGTAACTCTTCCTCAGTCAAATTTTGAGTACCTTCCAACCTGAGGGGCTCATCTTCTGGCACTGTATCAGAAAATGTTTGGCTGCTATTCATTAGGCTTTCACTGGCCAATTTTTCAGAAGTAGATTACCAGACCCTTCTTCCTAGTCTGTCTTAGTTTTAGGATGCTAGAATTCTGAATTCAGGGCACTGACTCTAGGGGAAGGCTTTCTCTCTGTGTCTGCTCTAGGAGAAATTCTTTGTGTGTTCATATTATTTCTTGGTTCCCTGGAGATCTCCAAGAGGCTTGGTATATTTCTTCCCCAATCTCTGCTTCTTTTTTTTTTTTTTTTTGCCTTTTTCATATCTTTTATACATCAAATGAGACTGTCTTAAGACACACCCTACACTAATTCTGACACATTAATATAACAAAGATAATCCATTCCCAAATAAGATTATGTCATGAAGGTTAGGATTTAAATGCATATTCTGGGGGGACATAATTCAATCCATAGCACCGCTAAAGCAGGGTTTAGACTAGGAATTGATTCAATGACAATGGTTTTTTTTTGGGGGGGGGTTATAGTATTTTTTTTTTACTGTGTATATTAGAAAAAACAAACATCTTAAATCAATGTCCTCAGTTCCATCTTTTAAGAAGTGGAAAAAAGAGCAAATTAAACCCAAAATGAGCTGAAGAAAGGAAAAATACATATAACAGCACAAATTAATGGAATGGAGAGCAGAAAAACAATATAGAAAACAAATAAAACCAAGCTGTCATTCCTGGAGAAAAAAATCAATAAATTCATACATGTCTATGCAAGCTGATGGAAAAAAAAAAAAAAAAAAGACACAATTTTCCACAATCAATACTGACAGGTGACATCAGAACAACTTTATGCCAATAAAAAATTTGAAAATTTAGCAAAATGGATTACTTCTTTGAAAGACACAAACAACAAAAGCTCACTAACAAAGAAATAAACAAGCTTAATATCTCTATATCTAATATAGAAATTGAGATTGTAATAAAGCATCTGGCAGCTTGTCTTACCATGAGGGCTTATATATTACTGTGATGTTGGGAGCTATGCCAGGACTGTCACCCATGGCAGACAGGTTTCAGTTCAGCTTCTAAAGTAAGAAACACTAGGAAGAAGAACCTGGCGGTCTACTTCTGAAAGAAATTAATCAGTGAAAATCTTCTGAACTGTTGTTAGATGCCGTCGAGTCAGTTCCGACTCATAGCGACCATATGCACAACAGAACAAAACACTGCCCAGTCCTGAGCCATCCTTACAATCATTGTTATGCTTGAGCTCATTGTTGTAGCCACTGCGTCAATGTATGTCTTTGAGGGTCTTCCTCTTTTCAGCTGACCCTGTACTCTGCCAAGCATGATGTCCTTCTCCAGAGACTGATCCCTCCTGACAACATGTCCAAAGTATGTAAGACGCAGTCTGGCCATCCTTGCCTCTAAGCAGCATTCTGGCCACACATCTTCCAAGACAGATTTGTTCGTTCTTTTGGCAGTCCATGGTATATTCAATATTCTTTGCCAACACCACAATTCAAAGGTGTCAACTCTTCTTCGGTCTTCCTTATTCACTGTCCAGCTTTCACATGCATATGATGTGATTCAAAATACCATGGCTTGGGTCAGGCACACCTTAGTCTTCAAGGTGACATCTTTACTCTTCAAAACTTTGAAGAGGTCCTTTGCAGCAGATTTGCCCAATGCAATGCGTCTTTTGATTTCTTGACTGCTGCTTCCATGGCTGTTGATTGTGGATCCAAGTAAAATGAAATCCTTGACAACTTCAATCTTTTCTCTGTTTATCATGATGTTGCTCATTGGTCCAGTTGTGAAGATTTTTGTTTTCTTTATGTTGAGGTGTAATCCACACTGAAGGCTGTGGTCTTCAATCTTCATTAATAAGTGCTTCAAGCCCTCTTCACTTTCAGCAACCAAGGTTGTGTCATCTGCATAACGCAGGTTGTTAGTCTTCCTCCAATCCTGATGCCCCGTTCTTCTTCATATAGTCCAGCTTCTTGTATTATTTGTTCAGCATACACATTAAATAGGTATGGTGAAAGAATACAATCCTGAGGAATACCTTTCCTGACTTTAAAGCAATCAGTATCCCCTTATTCTCTGTCTGAACAACTGCCTCTTGATCTATGTAAAGGTTCCTCACGAGCACAATTAAGTGTTCTGGAATTCCCATTCTTCGCAGTGTTATCCATAGTTTGTTATGATCCACACAGTCAAATGCCTTTGCATAGTCAATAAAACACAGGTAAACATCCTTCTGGTATTCTCTGCTTTCAGCCAGGATCCATCTGACATCAGCAATGATATCACTGGTTCCATGTCCTCTTCTGAAACCGGACTGAATTTCAGGCAGTTCCCTGTCGATATACTGCTACAGCCATTTTTGAATGATCTTCACCAAAATTTTGCTTGTGTGTGATATTAATGGTATTGTTCTATAATTTCCACATTCGGTTGGATCACCTTTCTTGGGAATAGGCATAAATACGGATCTCTTCCAGTCAGTTGGCTAGGAAGCTGTCTTCCATATTTCTTGGCAGAGATGAGTGAGCACCTCCAGTGCTGCATCTGTTTGTTGAAACATTTCAATTGATATTCCATCCATTCCTGAAGCCTTGTTTTTTGCCAATGCCTTCAGAGCAACTTGGACTTCTCCCTTCAGTACCATTGGTTCCTGATCATATGCCACCTCTTGAAATGATTGAACATTGACCAGTTCTTTTTGGTATAATGACTCTGTGTATTCCTTCCATCTTCTTTAGATGCTTCCTGCGTCATTTAATATTTTCCCCATGGAAACCTTCACTATTGCAACTGGAGGCTTGAATTTTTTCTTCAGTTCTTTCAGCTTGAGAAATGCCAAGTGTGTTCTTCCCTTTTGGTTTTCCATCTCCAGCTCTTTGCACATGCCATTATAATACTTTGTCTTCTCGAAAGACCCTTTGAAATCTTCTGTTCAGTTCTTTTACTTCATCAATTCTTCCTTTTGCTTTAGCTGCCCAACACTCAAGAGCAAGTCTCAGAGTCTCCTCTGACATCCATCTTGGTCTTTTCTTTCTTTCCTATCTTTTCAGTGACCTCCTGCTTTCTTCATGGATGATGTCTTTGATGTCATTCCACAACTTATCTGGTCTTCGATCACGAGTGTTCAATGAGTCAAATCTATTCTTGAGATGGTCTCTAAATTCAGGTGGGGTATACTCAAGGTCATATTTTGGCTCTCGTGGACTTGCTCGGATTTTCTTCAGTTTCAGCTTGAATTTGCATATGAGCAATTGATGGTCTGTTCCACAGTCGGCCCTTGACCTTGTTCTGACTGATGATATTGAGCTTTTCCATCATCTCTTTCCACAGATGTAGTCAATTTCATTTCTGTGTGTTCCATCAGGCGAGGTCCATGTGTATAGTCAGCGTTTATGTTGGTGAAAAAAGGTATTTGCAATGAAGAAGTCAACATTGTCTTGTATAGTGCTGGAAGATGAGCCCCCCCACCCCGCCCAGGTTGGTAGGCACTCAACAGATGACTGGGGAAGAGCTGCCTCCTCTAAGTAGAGTCGACCTTAATGTCGATCTTAATGACATGGATGGAGTAAAGCTTTCAGGACCTTCATTTGCTGATGTGGCATGGCTCAAAATGAGAAGAAAGAGCTGCAAACATCCATTAATAATTGGAACCTGGAATGTATGAAGTACGAATCTAGGAAAATTGGAAATCATCAAAAATGAAATGGAACACATAAACATCAATGTCCTAGGCATTAGTGAGCTGAAATGGACTGATATTGGACATTTTGAATCAGACAATCATATAGTCTACTATGCTGGGAATGACAACTCGAAGAGGAATGGTGTTGCATTCATAGTCAAAAAGAATGTTTTAAGATCTATCCTGAAGTACAACGCTGTCAGTCATAGTATAATAACCATACACCTACAAGGAAGGCCAGTTAACACGACTATTATTCAAATTTACACACCAACCACTAGGGCCAAAGATGAAGAAATAGAAGATTTTTATCAGCTGCTACAGTCTGAAATTGACTGAACATACAACCAAGATCCATTGATAATTACTAGCAATTGGAATGCGAAAGTTGGAAACAAAGAAGAAGGATCAGTGGTTGGAAAATATGGCCTTGGCAATAGAACAAAATCTCATGAATAGCAGTGGAAATTGTCTGACACAGTGCCAGAAGATGAGCGCTTCAGGTTGGAAGATACTCAAAATATGTCTGGGGAAGAGCTGCCTCCTCAAAGTAGAGTCGTTAATGACATGGATGGAGTCAAGCTCTCAGGACATTCATTTGCTGATGTGGCGTGGCTCAAAAGGAGAAGAAACAGCTGCATACATCCATTAGCAATTGAACTGTGGAATGTACAAAGTATGAATCCAGGAAAATTGGAATTCATCAAAAATGAAATGGAACACTTGAAGATTGATGCCCTAGGCATTAGTGAGCTCAAACGCACTGGTATTGGCCATTTTGAATCAGACAATCATATGGTCTACTATGCCGGGAATGGCAAAGTAAAGACGAATGGCATTGCATTCACCATCAAAAGGAACATTTCAAGAACTACCCTGAAATACAATGCTATCAGTGATAGGATAATATCCATACGCCTACAAGGAAAACCAGTTAACACGACTATTATTCAAATTTACACATCAACCACTAAGGCCAAAGATGAAGAAATTAAAGATGTCAGTTTGAAATTGATCAAATACGCAATTAGGATGCATTAATAATTACCAGTGTTTGGAATGCCAAAGTTGGAAACAAAGAAGGATAGGTAGTTGAAAAATATGGCCTTGGTGATAGAAAAGATGCCAGAGATCATGTGACAGAATTTTGCAAGACCACTGACTTCTTCATTGCAAATACCTTTTTTTCACCAACATAAATGTTAACTATACATGCGGACCTCACCAGACGGGATACACAGGAACCAAATCGACTACATCTGTGGGAAGAGATGATGAAAAAGTGCAATATCATTAGTCAGAACAAGGCCAGGGGCCAACTGCAGAACAGACCATCAATTGCTTATATGCAAGTTCAAGTTGAAGCTGAAAAAAATTAGAAGCAGTCAACAAGAGCCAAAGTAAGATCTTGAGTATATCTCACCTGAATTTAGAGACCACCTCAAGAATAGATTTGATGCATTGAACACTCATGACCAAAGACCAGACGAGTTACAGAATGGCATAAAGGATATCATAGATGAAGAAAGCAAGAGGTCATTAAAAAGACAGGAAAGAAAGAAAAGACCAAAAGGGTGTCAGAAGAGACTCTGAAACTTGCTCTTAAACATCAGTTAGCTAAAGTGAATGCAAGAAATGAAGTAAAAGAGATGAACAGAAGATTTCACATGGCAGCTCAAGAAGACAAAGTGTTTTAATGACATGTGCAAAGACCTGGAGTTAGAAAACTAAAGAACACACCCAGCATTTCTCAAGCTGAAGTAACTGCAGAACAAATTCAAGATTCAAGTTGCAATATTTAAGGATTCTATGGGCAAAATACTGAATGAAGCAGGAAGCATCAAAAGAAGATGAAAGGAATACAGAGAGTCACTGCATCAAAAAGAATTGATTGACGTTCAGTCATTTCAGGAGGTAGCATATGATTAAAGACCAATGGTACGGAAGGAAGTAGTCCAAGCTGCACTGAAGACATTGACAAAAAAACACTTGAGATGTACAAACAGACGCTGAGCTGGACGTATTCATTTGTCTATGCCACGAGATTTGGAAGACAGCTACCTGGCCAACTGACTGGAAGAGATCCATATTTATGTCTATTCCAAAGAAAGGTGATCCCAATCGCATGTAGAAATTATCAAACAATATCATTAATATCAAACACAACTAAAGTTTTGTTGAAGATCATTCAAAAGCAGCTGCAGCAGCCCATCGACAGGGAACTGCCAGAAATTCAAGCCAGATTCCGAAGAGGATGTGGAATGAGGGATATCACTGCCGATGTCAGATAGATCTTGGCTGACAGCAGAGAATACCAGAAAGATGTTCGTGTTTTATCCACTATGCAAAGGCATTCGACTGTGTGGATTATAACAAATTATGGATAATATTGCAAAGAATGGGAATTCCAGAACACTTAATTGTGCTTATGAGGAAGTCATTCAAAGAGAACAAGGGGATACTGCGTGGTTTAAAGTCAGGAAAGGTATGCATCAGGATTGTATGTTTTCACCATTCTTATTCAACCTGTATGCAGAGCAAATAATCTGAGAAGCTGGACTATATACAGAAGAACTTGGCATCAGGATTGGAGGACGAGTCATTAACAATTTGTGTTATGCAGACGACACAATCTTCCTTGCTGACAGGGAAGAGGACTTGAAGTATTTACCTGTGAGGATCAAAGACTACAGCCTTCAGTATGGATTACACCTCAACATAAAGAAAACAAAAATTCACACAGCTGGATCAATAAGCAACATCATGATAAATGGAGAAAAGATTGAAGTTGTCAAAGATTTCATTTTACTTGGATCCACAATCAACACCTATGGAAGCAGAAGTCACAAAATCAAGGGACTCATTGCATTGCACAAATCTGCAGCAAAAGACCTCTTTATAATGTTAAAAAGCAAAGATGTCATTTGGAGGGCTAAGGTTAGCCTAACTCAAGCCATGGTTTTTTCAGTTGCCTCATATTCATGTGAAACCTGGGCAAAGCTGGGCAATAATAAGGAAGACTGAAGAAGAATTGATGTCTTTGAGTTATGGCGTTAGTGAAAAAAATAGAATAATATTTTCTGGGCTCCCAGAAGGATGAACAAAACTGTCTTGGAAGAAGTACAGCCAGAATGCTTCTTAGAAGGAAGGTTGGTGAGACTTCATCTCACATACTTTGGACATGTTATGAGGAGGGACCAGTCCCTGGAGAAGGACATCATGCTTGGTAAAGTAGTGGGTCCACAACAAAGAGGAAGACCCTCAACAAGATAGATTGACACAGTGGCTGTAATAATGGGCTCAAGCATAACAATGATCACGAGGATGGCACAGTTTTGAGCAGTGTTTCGTTCTGCTGTACATAGGGTGGCTATGAGTCGGAACCAACTCCTCGGTACCTAACAATGATAACAACAGTAAAGCAAAGCACAACAAAAACAACTTTCACACATAGAAAAGCCCAGGGTAGATAGCTTCTATCATGAATTTAATCGTGCGTGTTGTAAGCTCTAACATCTATGCCTGTGGTTACAATTCCATTTAGGAATGGATTGTATTTGTTATGTTAATGAGCCAGGATTAGTGTAGGGTGTATCTTAAATCAATCTCTTCTGAGATATAAAAGAATTTAAACAAGCAAGCTAGAGCAGCATAGATAGGGTAAGATAGATATCAAGCCACATGGAGGTCTCCAAGGAATCAGGAAGCAGAAGCTAAAGAGAGAGGGACTTTCCTCCGAAGCTGACAGAAAGTGTTCTCCTAGATCCAGTGCTCTGAGTTCAGACTTAACAGGCTCCTAAACTGTGAAAACATAAATTTCTGTTTGTTAAATCTACCCTCTTGTGGTATTTCAGTTACAGCAGCACTGAATAACTAAGATAGCGTCACCGAAGAATTCTCTCAGACATCTAAGAAATACATAACAGCAATGTTACAAAACTCTTGCAAAAAACTGAAGAGGAGAGAGTACTTCTCAACTCATTTTCTGAGGTCAACATCACCTTTATACCAAAACCAGACAAAAACAATACTATAAAAGAAAACTATGGTCATATATTCTCATGAAATCAATGGAAAAATTCTAAAGTAAATTTTAGAAAATTGAATATAAAGATATGTAAAAAGTACATCATGGCCAAGCATAATATTTGAAAATCAATCAATATAATTCACCGTATTGAGAGATTAAAAGCAGAAAAAGTTATATAATCATCTCAATAGACACAGAAGAAGCATTTGACAAAGTCCAACAACCATTCCTGAGGATAAAAACTAATAACAAACGAAGAATAGAATGGAACTCCCTCAGCCTGATAAAGGCCATGTAGAAAAATCTACAGCCAAAATTAGACCTAATGAGAAAAGACTAAATGTTTTTCTCTTAAGATCGGTAGCAAGACAAAAGGTATTTACTCTCATCACTTCTATTCATAATACACCAGAGTTCCTAGCTAGTGTAACAGAGCAAAAAAAAAATAAAAATAAAGAAACAAAGGCATACAGAATAGAAAGGAATAGAACTGTCATTATTCACTGACCATATAATTGTTGTTGTTGTTTTTAGTGCTGTCTAGTCGGTTTCAACTCATAGCAACAACAGAACAAAACATTGCCAGGTCTTACGCCATCCTCAATCTTTATTATACTTGAAACCACATAATTATCTACGTAAATACATAATGGAATCCTCAAAAAAGCTACCGGAACTTTTAACAACTTTGGAAAGATTTCAGAATACAAGAGAAATAGATAAAAATTAATCATATTTTTATACACTAGCAATAAGTAAAAAGTAAAGGGTCAGTAAAGAAAAGCAAGACCCTCAACAAGACGGATTGACGGCAGTGGCTGCAACAATGGGCTCCAGCATAACAACGATCTTGAAAATGGCACAGGACTGGGCAATGTTTCGTTCTGTTGTACATAGGGTCACTACGAGTTGGAACCAACTCGATGGCACCTAACAACAACAACAGCAATAAACAATACAATTTATAATAGCCTGGAAATACGAAATATATTGAGAAAACATAAAAAAGATGTGAAAATTCTACATAGTATAAACTACGAAACATTGCTGAGATAAAGAAAATCTAAATAAATAGAGAAACATACACATTTTCTTTCTTTTTCCAGCTCAAGTAATAAATATTTACTGAGAATTCTTGGGTTGGTGGTTGCAGTATCTCCTCTCAACCTTGAGTGACAGAACAAATACTGTAGGAAATCACTGAGAAATTACACACTGTCCCAACACCCCTGGACAAAACAGGGAAGAGAGAAGTCATTTCTCAAAAAAAGTGTCAGTGTTCATTAATCCAAGAGGGATTGGGTGTCCAATGAAGAGGGGATAGCCACATGATGCTGGGGAGGGTTAGGGAGTATGCAGGACCCTAGCTGACTCCTGAAAAACCAAGGGGAGACATAGATCCACTTCCTCTCTGGGATAAAGTTCTTGGTCACCAGGCTCATTTCTTACCCTTGATTAGGTTGTCACTTCCTTGAGTGAAATTTTCCTTCTGTAGGTGTAGCCTGACAGAGAGGGTAAAGGACTTCAGTCTCATCCTGGATGATGTAGCTATCACAGAGCTGTAGAAGCCAAACGTGTGGCTCAGCGGGAGGCCCAGCCAGCCTCATTCTTGGTGGAAAAAGCAAAGCAGGAAGCGGCAGAAGATCGTGCAAACTGAGGGTGAGGCTTAGGCTGCCAGGATGCTTGGAGAGGCGCTGAGCAAGAACCCTGGCTACCTCAAACTGGGGAAGATCCAGGCAGCCCAGAACATCTCCAAGATGATAGCCACATCATAGAATCGTATCGTATCTCACTGCTGACAATCTTGTGCCAAAACTACAGGAGACATACCTTCTTCCTAGCTCAGAAGATTCACTGTTGTTAGGATGACAAATTCTCCAAATGATGTATAAAGAAGGAGGGAAGAGTAATCATAAAAACCAAAAAATCCATTGCCATGGAGCTGATTCTGGCTCATAGTGATCCTATAAGACTGTACCGGACTGCCCCATAGGGTTTGCAAGGCTGCAAATCTTCACAGAAGCTGACTGCCATTTCTCCCCCAGAAGTGGCTGATGGGTTCAAACTGCCAACTTTTGCTTAGCAGCCCAGAGCTTTAACCACTATGCAAGCAGGACTCCTCATGGGAGGGGCGAGGGTGATGAAACCAATCTAAGATTTCAGAGAATAAACTATAAGTATTAAAATAACAGAGAAATAACTCAAAGTGTGTCGTTAGCACACAATTTGGCCAGGTGTGCAATTCTGACCGTCTGCATTCCTTTGTTAAGAGGGTAAAAGATGAGGATTGCCACTTGTTTTCACTTCTCTCTACCTCTGCTTCCCAGGCTCGTTTGGGGGCGCTAAGCTGCCCTTCGTGCTGCTCCCACCATAGCAAACCAAATCAAACTTGTTGCCGCCACCTCATGGCGACCCCACGTGTTACAGGGTAGAACTGCTCCACAGGGTTTTCTTGGCTGTAATCTTTACAGGAGCAGAATGCCAGGCTGTTCATCTATGGCGCTATTGGGCATGTTCAAACCCACTAATGGTTAGGTTAGCAGACAAGTGCAAACTGTGCTAACCAAGGACCTCTATAGAAATTCCCATGGATGTACTATTCCCCAATTATACATGCCACTGATGCAGGAAAAACAATTCTTTCACCTTAGTCTGAGGCTATAATTTGTCTTGAGAAAAATAACGAAAGAGAAGCCAAAGCATTGGCAGGCATTTATGTGAGCACAGATTTTTCTGTCCTACCTTCGTTCAGCCTGGCCACAGATGGAACGGTTGGCACAGCACACAGGAGAGCAGAGCCAGGCTCTTTTCCATTTGGGCCTGCACAAATGTCTTTTCCTCCATTCCTTTGGACATTTCTACTTCTTGATTCTTTATTTAGTTGTTTCCCACTCCAGCAGCAAAACACAGGCCTGAATAATTGATAATTCCAGTAGGGGCAAGTTCCAGTTGTCACTCCTGTGGCTTCGTTGGCATATTGACAGAGTTTCCAATCATAGAGCATCCCTCTTCCATTTAACTATCCTTTTCCTAACTGTAAGTAGGAAGTTGGGAGAGTCAAGTGAATTTATTTTGAGCAAACTGTTTTTATCTAATGTAATTGAGCAGAGAGACTTGGAATCCATGTTGATTATGTAAATTGCTTATGCATGCCTGCACAGAGTTTGTGGACAAGCTGTCTTTTCTTTTGAAAATGTTTTTTTTAATTTTCATTCCTTCTTTCTTTTCCCCTAGAGCCCTTTTCAGAAACTAGGAGCAGATAACCACACCCATCTTTTCACAAACACAAGACCTCTATCTCTTTGATTCCTTTCACAATGAGTTTTTGCAAAGCAAGCAGAGAAGAAAGGCTTGAGAAGGCACAGGCTCAGGCAGGTTTAAGTTGAGGGTAGTGAACATTCAAATCCCCAGCTTACTTAGAAATAAAGAGAGAAGGCTTTTTGTGGGTGACACTTTGCAAGGTCTGAACGGCCCAGAAAGGGCATTTGGATTTCATCCAAATGGTAACTGTTGAAGGGTTATCAATGGATGAGGAATTTGGAGATTAGGGAAGATGAATCTAGTAACAGTCTGCAAATGAGGACAAGGTGGAGGGGAGGGACTGAGTTAAAGTATACACACATTCCACAGAACGAGCCTTCTAGACTTCCTCACTAGTACAAGTTGTTTACCAGATGGCCAGGTGCCCTCTGCACCCCCCCCCACACACGTCAAGGTGTGCTCTTCTAACAGCGTGCATCCCCGTAGAGACCAAGGCTGAGAAAAATACACACATTTACATACACATATATATTCACATTGTAATACACTCAATCTTAAGGTAAGCATTTTATAGCATATAAAATGTATATTAAGTTACATTTCAATAACAAATAGCATCCAGGTTATCAAATGATTTAATACAAGATGTCCTTATTAATTCAGCTCTGCGAGGCTGTGCCCGTGGCAGATCGAGGAGCCTGGCGTGCTTTGGGCAGCATTATTTAACTCTGCTTTTCCAGGTGTCCGTATTCCTCCTCCAAAAAGGAGCTTCTCAAAAGCGCTTCAAAAACGTGTTACTATTATCTCCGCAAATCCATACCTCATTTAATAATACCAAACCAAAACCAAACCCAGTGCCGTCGAGTCAATTCCGACTCATAGCGACCCTACAGGACAGAATAGAACTATCCCATAGAGTTTCCAAGGAGGGCCTGGTGGATTTGAACTGCAGACCCTTTGGTCTGCAGCCGTAGCACTTAACCACTACGCCACCAGGGTTTCCCATTTAATAACAGCACCTCCTTTTTCCCTTAGTCACTTCCCTTAGATTTCCCATTGTGGCCCTGTTTATTTGTTGAAGAAAGACAACTTTTTCAGTGTGAGCTCAGTGTGTACGCTGGTGAGTACGTGTCAAAGGACACTGCCTTCAAACTATGAATTCAGTACCGGCAAAAGGCAATCCCTTCTCTCATCTCTCTCTTCTCCTGGTTAGCTAACGTACTAGCTCACTCAAAATTATAAAGCCTAAGCACTGGGACCTCAGTCCAGCCAATTTTATTGTGTATTAACTCTTGGATTCTATTTGGAGACAATAAAAGCCATTGAAGAATTTGAGACCCAGGGTGGCTAGTTCCCTCCCCAACCTTATAATAAGCATTGCATTGAAAGCCAGTTGTGTATCAAATTTTGTCTGATAAATGATATTTAGTACATGTCCATCAACAGATGAATGGATTAATAAAATGTGGTGCATACATACAATGGAGTATTACTCAGTCATAAAGAGAAATGAAGTCTGGATACATGCTATCACATGGATGAATCTTGAAAACAAGTCAGTCCCAAAGAGACAAGCATTGAATGATTCCACTTACCTGAAATATCTAAGGTAGGCAAGTGTGTAGAGACTAAAGTTTATTAGTGGTCACAGGGGCAGATGGGAGGGAGGAAGGAAGGGAGGCTCACTGCTTAGAGAACACTGAGTTTCTGTTAAGGGTGATAGGAAAATTTAGAAATGGATACTGAATGGTAATTGTTGAACAGCATGATAAACATAAATGTCACTGAATTGCATATATGAAGAATGTTGAGAAGGCAAAAAATTTGTTACATATATATTTACTACAATAAACAAAATCACAAAGAAGAAAAATTGTATGCTTTTATTTGTAAGCAGGCACAAACCGTCCCTTAACCTGTTATGCGATTTTGTCCTTGCTCTCCTTTTCAATGCTCTGACCACCACCTTACCTGGAAGGTCCACTCAAGGCAGACATGACATCTTTCCAGAGGAAGAATTTTAATACAGTTATCATCATCATCCTCGGGCACTATACATTCTCTTAAACCAATGGCAGGACCGTATGGCCTTGAGTGCCGCACCTGACATAAAGACTCTGGGTCTGATTGCATTTGTATACCCTGTTGTCAAAAAGGCAGGAGTGACTCTAAAAGTTTTGGTCAAACCACTTAACTTGAACATTTTCAAATTTCACCAATAAACATCCATTTTTATCACTTACCAATCTAATTACCAGAAAACTAATTTCACCAATAAAAATCTGTTTTTCATATCCATCACAGGCTAACTAGCAAAATATGAGGGTTGATCAAGATACCTTGTAGTAGCTGTTTCTAGAATATGGACTTTTTCACTTACTACAAGCTATCTCTTCAGTGTGGATTCTCGGTGAGGGCAACTGTTCCTAGAACTGAAGCTTGAGCTATTGAGAACACATATAACATCACACTGTCTATGCCACAGTGCAGACTCCTGGTGATGCAGTGGTTAAGTGTTTGCCTGATAACAAAAAGATCCACAGTTCAAATCCAGCAGCCACTCCTTGGAAACCCTATGGGGCAGTTCTGCTATATCCTATAGGGTTGCTGTAAGTTGGAATCCACTCGAAGGCAACAGGTTTTTTTTGTTGTTGTTTTGAGTTTTCTTTTTTTTGGAGGGGGGAGGGTTTATGCCACACCATTTTAAAGTAAATTGTAGATATCACAAGCTAGCTAACATATTAAAAAATACTGGACTGGGATCATATAGAACAGTAGTCTACATATGAATATGCTACAAATAATATTCATGACCTCAGAAATGTTACTCATTCTAGTCCTTAGTTTCCTTCCTTCTTTCCTCTTCATTTATTGAATAAGCAATCCCTTTCTAGTCCTAATATTAAATACCAACTAACATTGCATAGCACATTACCCTTTATAGCATGTCAGACTGGTATTGTCATTACTGCTTTAGAGATGGAAATGAAGCTCAGAGAGCAGATGCACTGGAGCCTCTAATGGGCGCAATTTGGTTGATATTCTGTGGTCAAGAGCAAGAAAATTTCATTCTCTATTTTTCTGACATGTTCTGTTAGAGGTTTATCAATTCAGAGCCACCTTAATCTCTACTAACCAACTCAAGTCTTACTAAAAACATATTTTTCAAATGTTTTCTTACAGTCCTACCTCCCAGTCTTTTAGGTTTGACTATGAGGCCAAGAGGAGACCCTGGGTGGCAAAAACAGTTAAGCACTTGGCTACTAGTCAAAAAATTGGTGGTTCAAACCCACTCAGAGGTATCTCAGAAGACAGGCCTGACAATCTGCTTCTTAAAGATCACAGCCTTGAAAATTCTATGGAGCAGTTCTACTCAATGGCTTCTCAACAATAACATGAGCCTGAGTTCAAATTCAAGACTCACAAAAACCCTCTAATGACTAGGGTTGTGTTACTGACTCAGTCAAGCTTCTCTGCTTGATTGTTCTCTTAAGATGAAGTCTCTGCAATGAGATTTCTCAGTCCTTCAAATAACTAGACTTCTGGTGAATATGTGCTATAAATTGGTCACCCATGAATTTACCTGCCATTCACCCTTGGCAATAAATCTTTCAATTTCTACATAAGCGTTATTAAAAAAAAAAAAAAACTGTTGAAAAGTGAAGGCATTGGCAGTCTCTAACCTTATCAGTCTTTTAAACTGCTCCCAGAGATATCAACACCCAACATGAAAGGTCCTGAGCTATATGGATGGCTTCTTCCCCTGTTTGTTAGAGCAGTAGCTGTGTAAGTAGATTTGGCCAAAGATTAGATGTCTCACCTCTTTGTTCTAAAAAATCTTCTACTCCCCTAGAACTTTCCATCCTAGAGGATAGCATCTCTGGTTCCTTTAGTCTGCCATACTTTGGGGGATAAGCAGCAAAGGAGTTGCAGGCTCAAAAGTCATTGTACACTGGGTTGAGGCCTGTATATATTTCCCTGGCCCAGAATTTAATGGCAGTCCCTTTCCCCTTCCTCATCTTCTCTGCTTCACAACGAGGTTAAAAAAAAAAAAAAAAAAAGAGGGGCCTCTAAATCCTTTCTGCAGAGTTCATCTTTTCCCTGACTTTCCCTGTGTCAACTGGGCTCCACAGTAGCTAGGCAGCAATCCCCATAAGTCATCATTTAGGCAGAAGATGCTGCTTTATAACATGCCAAAGTTAGAGACCCTTTCCTCCTCAGGAAGTGAGTGAATTTTGTTTTCATAATTGGAAGGAGTTAAACATTTGAGGAATCAAAGGACAGAAACTGGTGAAAGTGTTTACAAGAACTTTTACTCTATCGAATGCAATGGCCAGACTGTATTTGTCAATTTTCTCCACTGCATTCAATCTTCTGTCTGAAGGCCAGAAGCTCACTTCTCTGAGTGGACCTCCCATTGCTCTCCTGTGATTATGGCAAACAACATGTGCAATAGTTACAGTCTGCAGCAGTGGCCCCACTCCAGCAAGGTAGGGATATTCTCACCTGTTTTGTACCTCTTTTGGGATAAAGACTAGACAGCTCATGGTAAATTATTATGATATGCCCCCTTGTGTTATACCTCCACCACTGGCAAAATGCCATTAGACTTTCCTTTTTTGCTTTATTTGGTCAACAAAGGGATACATCTCCACATCAATAGGTTAAAGGCATCCATTTCAAATGATAAGTTAGCCACATTGCTAAAGCAGGGGAACTTAAGCAGGAGATAGGTATATGTTATTCGTTCTCCCACAATCCACCACAGATACCTTTTGGGGAATATACAGCAACTTGATACCAATGATGGCCATAAATTGTTGACTCCACTGTTCTTGAGAACTGTTCACATGGCAGAATCCAGGATGTTCAAGTTCAGAATGGGATTTTCCCAAGAAATTCCCATAACTGTGATTCCTGTCTCTATTTATACTTGTGTCACTTTCTATCTGAAGTTTGTCTCATCATAGGTAGTTGGTTTTATCCACCATCATACCAACCAAAAACCAAACCCACTGCTGTTGAGTCAATTCCAACTCGTAGCGATCCTACAGGACAGAATAGAACTGTCCCATAGAGTTTCCAAGTAGCACCTGGCAGATTTGAACTGCCGACCTCTTGGTTAGCAGCCGTAGTACTTAGCTACTACGCCACCAGGGTCTCCCCACCATCATAAAAAAAAAAAAAAATAGGATATAATTCCCTTAGGAGTCAGTGGTTTCATCCTTTTCAGACATGTCCGTTTTATAAAGAATTATCCTTCTAGCACTGCTTTGGAGCAACATACTGTGGGTTAATGCTTTTTAGTATTGCAGTTGTGGTCACATTTTCAGTTTCTTAATGTTCTCTGTTAAGTTTAAGCACATACAGATTGAGGTTTCTGAGTGCTTACTGTTATCATTCACTCCACAGTAGAGATATATGTCATTATCCTTCATGGCGCTGTAGGCAAGCATCAGGAATATTACTTGCAGGCCAATTTGTTCCAAAGATATGCAAAATTATGCAACTGAATCTCTGGAATGCTAGATGCATTTACAACATAATAGTGTGATGCTAGTTGGCACAGGGTTTAGTTTACTTTACATCAACCAGCTGGTTGCCTCCTTGAAGGCAGCCCTACTCTTTTAGCTCTGCCACTTAAAGTAGACCCCACTATCTAGGAATCTCTACAGCCCTGACTTCCTCACTGTGGATGTTTTGGTGTTCTGTAGATGTGGCCAATGAAAAGAAGGAATGTCTTGCTAAGCCCAAACATAACATGCACCTTACAGTCACAGTCAGGTAACACAACCAGCAACCACTGGCCAAGTCTGTCTAGCCTGATACCAGTGATAAAACAAGTTACAGAACTCTTGTTATTTCACACCTGGAAAGAAATGTCATATGTATATTTCTAGATCATCTCTATGACTTCTCACTCCAGAAACAAGAACTCAATTTTTGACAAAACTTCTGTTAATAAAACCTATAGGCTTCTTACCTATTTATTTTTATACTTGCATAGCTTCAAGACTTCAGAAAGTTGTTGTTAGTGACAAATATACAGGACTTAGCAGGATTTATAAGTATCTTTCCTGGAGACTGAATAGGAAAGTCCATCGAAGTCTTCTACCATAGCTTTATTGACTTCCCACACTGATTCCTGACTTTTCACACTGGTTCTCTCTTGTCCATAGAATAGCCCTTTGGGCATCCATTGTCCACTAGGGTCCCAGCTCCTACTTGGAACCCATTGGTCAGATTTTTGATGACAGGCTAGTTCTTCATAAATATCCCAGAGCATACATTGCACTCTAAGGAGGTCTTAAGCCCTCAGGGACTGGTGGTTGTGGCTGGAATTCATTGAAGAAATCTCCCTAATTGGTGATTATCCCCACCAAGGTCAATGTAACCCAAATATTTCAAAGAGACTCAACAGATTAATATATGTTCAGGAGCTATTTCAAATGAACATCACACATAGCAATTTGGAATATGAAGAAGTTACCTCTCATGCAATGTCCTGCCATCTGAATGTATACTATCACCTTTCCAAAGTCTGTATCAACTACCACCCTGCCCTGTGGTTGTTGGAGATTTAAGGATTGTCTGCTTTCCCAATGACAAGCTCTGTGACTTTAGTTCTATCTAGGGTTGTCAGATCTAGAAAATAAAATTAAAAAAAAGGACATTCAGTTAAATTAGAATTTCAGATAAACATGCAATACAAATATTTCATTGGGATACACTTATACTAAAATATTATCTGTTGTTATTCTGAAATTCAAATTTAGTTGGGTGCACTGTATTTGATCTGGCAATGCTAGTACTATCACTTTAACAAAATTTCATTTTCCCCATTTCAAAAACTCTGCCTTCAATAACCTGCTTAACATATTAAACATGTGAATGGCTCAAGAAGTGTTCGGTCCTTGTGATGGTTAAGGTTGTATGACAACTTGGATGGGCCATGATTCTCAGTATTTTGACAGTCGTATGATGTTGTGCTTACTTCCCTGTTGAAATCTGATCCATGAACACCCCCATGATGGAATCTGCAGAGAAGTGCTGGTGGGTGTGGGGCCTGTGTGGTCACTACCCCCTCGGCCTTCATCTCCCCGCCCTCCTCGGCTTACTTCCTTCCTGCTCACCTTGCCAGGGCTTTTGCTTGTTCCAGATCCTGCAGCTGGCTCCAATTCGTCTAGCCTCCAGTTCTTGGGACTTGGGCTAGCAGCTTACTGGCATCTTGCCTGCCAACTCTCAGTCTTCACAGCCTGTGGCATCACTGCTTTCAGGTCTGCTGATCTTGGGTTCACCAGCCTGCAGCTACGTGAATCAGGAGAATTCTTTCCTGCTTCATGGACTTGAGACTTACAGCCTCTAAAAGCCATTTCCTTGATATACATATGTTTATGTTTATGTATATATATATATACATATATATACACATATACATATACTTTACTGGTTTTGCTTCTCTAGAGAACACAGCCTGAGACAGACAACTAGAAAGAATTAGTCATGTTGTTACTACTACTACTTCTGATACTGTTTCTACCTTCCAGTCACTCAATCTTTATTTCCATAAGGTCGTGTTTAATCTACTTCCAAGTAAATTATTTAAATATTTTAATAGGAATATTATACTTTTTTTCAAACATGCTGAAACAATGTTCTCTTTTTTTTAAGCAACTTTTTAAGACTATGGTTTGGTGTCTATGGTCATGGGAGCAATTTTCTCTCAGTTTCCCCTACATTGATGGATTGCCTGCTTCTTTTGTACAAACAGTTTTGGTGAAACAGTGGGAAACAGAGTTCCAGTTGACTTTCCTCCCTGAAATATTCTAAGCATATGGTGAAGTGGCAAGAGTCTGGTCTCAGGGTAGGAATTTTCAGAGGGAGAGGGAGCCTACATTTTCACACCACTCAGTGGGATCACTGGGGCCCTTATTAGCAGGATCATCTCAGGAAAAAGTGCCAAAATAGCTGGGTTCCCTTCCATTCACAGTTAAGATGACAGAATTTAGGCAATCTTAGATGCTAGAAATCAGCAAAAGATTCTTTGTTAAGAAAAAAATTACTTAGCATTTTCAAATAAGAGTTTGCATTTTGGTAGAATAGGAGAAAAAAATAATAATAGAAAAAACTACAATTGTTGTCTTTAAATCAAAATATCTAATCAAATCTCCACAGTCGGTATACTTTGCATATTTAAAATCAAAACAAAGGAAACAAACAACAACAGTGAAAAAAAAAAAAAGCAAAAAACCTTCACACAAACATTCTAGTCAGAATTGAAGAAATTCAAGAAGGAGGGTTTTTGTATTTGGTTCCTTTGTAATTTAATCCACTTTTAGCAGACAGAGCCACCTTCAGAAATGAAAACCCTGAATAGTAGGGCACTTTCTTACAAGATCGGAGGAGGCCTCTTTGAGGAAGTGTCATTTAACCTGAAACACATGGAAGAGAGAGGAAAAAGAGTTTTCCTCCAGAGGGAAGATCACGTGAGAAATTCCTGTGGTAGAAAAATGCTTAGATCTTTCAAAAACTGTCAAAAAAAGGACAATATGGCTACAGAATGATCAAAACAGACAGTACCACAACTTGAGGATGTAAACGCATGGGTCAAATCATGCCCAATGGGGCCCAAGTTCAAGATTTTTTTTTTCCTCAAGTGTGATGGGTTTTGAATAACAAAGTGACAAGATACAGTGGATGTTTTCATAAGTTATGTCACACAGCTGAGAATTAAGAGGTCGTGGAGCGTGGAGGGATAAAAGTAGAAGGTATAAATAAAGAGAAAGACCTTGTAGTGTCATTGGGTAATGCAGGGGATGGAGATTGAAATTACTCACTCTTGCCTTTGCTGTTTTGCCAGATCACCCCTGCTTTCGCCACCAGGTCACTGAAAACCACCACATGGAGCATCTATATTCAACCAGGCTGACAGAGTTGGACATTTCCTAATATGTGCCCCCCGTCCCCAAGACCATGAAAACAAATTTAAATGCATTGTTGGGTCCCTAGACAAACCTGCTATGTCAGGAAAGGGGGGAAAAAAAAAAAGCAGGTTTATAAGGACATCTTTCTATAATGACTTGTCCATAAAGACAAGTGTATGACAGTCATAAAAACCCATTGCCATTGAGTCAATTCTGACTCAGAGGTGCACTATAGGACAGAATAGAAATGCCTGACTGTTCATCAATCCTATCGCTAAGCAAGACTTCATCAAATGGACCGACCAGTGATAAAGAAGGTCTGTCTTTTTTTTTTTTTTTTTTTTAAAGGCCATGGTGGTGCAAATGGTTTGCAACCAAAGGGTTGGTGCAACAGAAAGGTTGGCAGTTCAAATCCACCCAGTGGTGCCATGGAAGAAAGGCCTGGCAATCTGCTTTCATAAAGGTTACAGCCTAGAAAATCCTATGGATTGCTGTGCTACTCTGTAACACATAGGGCTGCCATGAATCAAAATCAACTCAGTGGCAAGGGGTTTTTCTTTCTTTCTGTGTTTTTTTTTTTTTTTTTTTTTTTTGTCATTTTTAAAGACACCAGAGAAGTTGAGTCAACAATATGACTCAAAACAAAGAATTCAAAAATGCCAGAGATACTTGTGTTAAATTTTCTTTGTTATTAGTGTGTTTTAGAAGTATAATTTGCTTAAAATTAACTTGGGACATATCTACAATGGAAGCAACAAAGGAAAAAAAAAAAATGCTCCTGTGAATACGCAATAAGGAGGTACCTGATCTGGTGGTGAGTTTTAAAACTCAGTGGATCTTTCCCTAGAGCCTTAGAGAGAAGATGGCCCTGCCTACACCCTGAATTCAGACTACTAACCTCCAGAACTGAGACAATACATTTCTGTTGCTTAAAGCAAAAAAAAAAAGAACTGTGAGAACTAAAAATCGGTCTAAAATTACCAGCTACTTTTTCTCACATTAGGAAACAATCAGTTTGATGGAATCTTTTTTTTTTTTTTCCTCTCATGAATTGGCAGTTAGTTTTGGTCATGCACTAAATATATCATTTTAATCACAAAGGTACTTTCACCAATAAGACAGTTGGATTTACAGGGCATCATATTTATAAATAGTAAAATGTTGCATATTAATTGAAAAATACAAACAGAGTATGCCCTGGTTAGGCTAACCAAAGCTGTTGTGCTATGTAACAAGAAACCCAACCATGATTTAGTGGCTTAGGAAATAAAGAGGTCTGCTTCTCCCTCATGGAATGATCCAGGGTAGATTTTCTAGGCCAGTGGGCAGCTCCCTACATGACATGATTCAGACACCCATGGGACAGTGGTTCTGCCAGCTTTAACACATGGCTTCACGTGTGGGTATGATCTGGTTATCTCAGCCAGCAGAAAGAAAGAAAAGAGCAGGCAAGGCATATGAGGTTTTGGGGGCCAAACACAAATTCAGTTACTTGATAATGCCCAGTGGCAAAGAGGGCTATGATATGTGGTCCTAGCCCAGGTCTATTATTTTCAAAGAAGGAGAACATGAATGCTAGTGTACACCTTTTTCCATCAGGTGTTTAGAAGACTATACATATATTTTAGAAGCATATAATTCAAATACCTAAAAAATAATTCACAGAGGGTTAAAATTTAAGCTCTGTTTTCAGTCCTCATGTGGACCTGTGGGACGTTGACCACTAGCAAACGGGGCAGCCGTGAGGGAGATGTTGCTGCATGGAGAATGGTGACAATTGTAACTCTGACACGTAACAGCTGTGTGATCTCAAGTGTTCTCATGATGATGTTTACCTCACAGGGGTGTGGTGCTAGTTTGATGACTTTAAGTGAGATAGTAAAGAAAAACAAATAACTCAGTGATGAGCACAGCGTGTGAGCTCAATGGATGAGATTTTGTGCTGCTCTTTTCCATGTCTTGTCCCCAGAGAGGTTTCATCTTGTGATGGAACCAAATTTAGACAGCTTCAGGCAACACAGAGCTTCCCAATTCCAAGGGATTCAAGGATTAGAATATGTTTGTAGATTAGCTGAGATTTACAGTTCTACTGGATGATACTTGGCTTAATCTAAGAAAGTCTATGGCCCCTTCTGCCCTTCTACCCTGGTATTCCCAGAGGGAGCTACACACACACAGACGCACACACAGAGACACACACACGCAGAACAGGGTTACTTTATTTTAGCCATGTACCCATTCAAGCCCTGGGGGTGAAGTGGTTAATAGCGTTCAGCTGCTAACAGAAAGTATGGCAGTTACAATCCACCAGCTGCTCTGCGAGAGAAAGATGTGACAGTCTGCTTCATAAAGATTTACAGCCTTGGAAACCCTATGGGGAGTTTGACTCTGTCCTATAGGGTAGCTATGAGGCAGAATCGACTCAATGGCAATGGGTTTTACCCATAAGTCTCGTGGCACAAACGGTAAAGCACTTGGCTGCTACAAAATGTTGGCAGTTCAAACTCATCCAGTGGCTCCATGAGAGAAAGACCTGGCAATCTTCTTCAGTAAGGATTACAGCCAAGAAAACCCTATGGAGCCATTCTATTCTGTCACACAGGGTGGCTATAAGTTGGCATCTGCTTGATGGTACGTAACAACAACACGCGTAAGTCTCAATGCAAGAATTCCTGCCACTGTGCCAGAACTCACAGCCTGGGCTTCCCTCTCTTTCTCTCTCTCTGAGGGAAAATCAAGATCTTAATTGAGAGAGCATTCAAGTGAGAAGAAAGGATTGTGATGAGGGCAAAAGACAAAAATATAAATGAAGGAACTGGTTCTACATAGTGAACTTCCTCAGCCAGCCAAATGGAAGAAGAAAATGGATTGAAAAGGTCCATTAGCAGGGGATGACCATGCACACAGAAACCTAGCACCCAAGTGTGCATGGCCCAGCCAGTGTTCTGGGGTTTGATCCATCTGATTAGTTGGACACCTTTTTCTTGAAAAGTGAAGAGGAAGGTGCTACGAGAAAGCAGATTTCATCTACTCCCACACAGGAAGGAGCATCCATGTTTTGTTAGCAAGGGTAAGTGACAGGACTACTACATCAAATTTCTGGAGAGAGACAATCAGCTCAAATAAAGAAGACTAAAGCTCATATGGCATTGTACTAGAATATGAAAACCTCTAAATAATTTTGTAACAAATGCATCTAAATAAATAATATCTGTGCTTTTTATGGGAAAGAGAGTTAAATATTTAATATTAAACTTACGCTTGTCAAAAGGAGGCAAGGAGGAACTAGGTTACTGTTTCTGGAAACATGTACAAGCAATGAGATAAATTTTTTGTAAGTTGTAGTTTTATAAGTTTGCTGTAAACAGCATTGCTGAATAATTTCTGATAAATTGTACAGGAAATTGGCATCCTTTAAATCTTCTGAGGAGTCAAATAGTAATAGAATATATTAGAATGAAACATGGTCACAATTTATGGTCAGCATCAAAGACGGGATAAATTTGTTTTAAATGAGGAAAGTTTATGAAATAATTAAACTATTTTCCAGCTAGGAAAAAAAAATTGTTTAGTTCTATAGAACTAGCATATTTCTTTGTTCCCAGGGGTTGAATTTTATGGAAATATAAGTGCCAAAGGGATTTGACAACCTGTAATGTGTCTAAAGAAGGGAAAGCTATATCTGCACAGAAATTGTTAAAAATGAAAAATTGCTCAGTCTTTGGCATATTTAGTCAATAGATACTCTGAAAGTCTGAACTATGTGGGGCTATGGTGTGTAAGATAAAATCTCAGCTCTCAGAGCAACTGTACTCAGCCTCATGTTGTAGAAATATTCCATAAGATAATAAGTAATCTTTTCTCAAACTCATGTAATCAAAATGCTTGTTCTGCTAAAATGCAGTTGTTTTTGATAATAGAAGATTTTGTAAAAGTATAACAGAGTTATAATAACAGTTGTTTCACAGAAACGAGGGTGCACGGCTAAGGTGTTACAGATACACTAACATCAAAGTTTTTTTTTTTTTTAATGGTGTACATTTAAAAAGCTGTAAGAATATAATTTTAAGATCCAAGCACTATTGAACTAATCCAAAAGTGATTATATCTCTCATTTGCTCAAGAGTAACGTCTTTCTTTTCCTATTGCCACCAGAACTGTGGCTAACCCAAATTTTACTCATTATACACTTTCTTAATCATATTCTCACTGTTGTCAAGATAGACATAGCAACTGTGCTTAGGCTTTGCCATTTCAGTATAAGCCATCACAGTTCATGTAGGAAATCACATATTCTCCCTATTTCAATTTCAAGTTGTACAACAATGAATTGCAGATACACACACACATATACACATCCAAATCTACTGTTGTTGTATTCTCTGATTCATTGATTTCTGCTTTTGTCTTTATTGTTTCCTTTCTCGAGCTTTCTTTTAGTTCTTCTTTTCTAGTTTCTTGAGCTGGTTATTTCATTTATTTTTATTCTTTCATTTTTACTGGTGAAAGTGTGCTGTGAATTGTCCTCTGATCATTGCTTGAAGTATTTTTTTAAGTTATGTTTATGATTCTTATATGTAGTACTTTTATTATTTAGTTTAATTTCAACTTGTATTTCCCTATTTCACCCAAGAGTTTTTCCATAGAAGGTGTTTAAAACATCTCCTAGTGGAGGTGTCTTTTAAACTTATGATTTTGTTAATAATTTCCACCTATTTTTCATTGTATTCAGAGAATATTGTTTGTAGTATTTTACTTTAAATCTTTCATTACTGTTGGATTAAAGATATATCAGCCGCTTTTTTATGCCCCTGGACATAAGAGGTAAGGCAGTATTCCAGCTCTGTTCTAATACATTTAGCATCAAGATGGGTCCCTTTTGAGATGCATGAAGTTCAGCAGACCAGAGTTGGAGCCTCTTTGTTGTGTAGGTTGAGCATTCTATTAGGTGATGCTCCTGGACGTGTTATTTTTGTAAATCTATGCCTTTTTTTTTTTCCTGTATTTCTGTGACATAAGGTTTGCAGGCTTAATTATGGCTTTTCTATGTGATAGTTAGGGAGCCCTGGTAGGCTTGTTTTGTTTTTTCTGTGTCATGTTTGGAAAATCAGAGCTTCTGCATGTAATCTAATGGAAAGGCGTCCACAACAAATTATTTACATAGCTTTTATTGGTATATTGTCATACCACATATCAGTGGCACCACAGTGCCACTCACCTGATTGGTGGCTTGTAATACCAGATCATATTTCTCAAAACCCATATTGCCAACCAAAAGTTTAAACACACTCAATTAGTAAGAATGCATTCCAATACTGAAAACACAAGCCATCAAAAAAAAAAAAAAGGGAGAAAAATGGAGGAACGGAAGGGTTAAAGTACTTATCGATGTTTGCCTTGTGACTAATGTTTGAAAAACTTTCTGAACGTTACATGAGGACTTAAGAAGAAAGCATATTTTCTATTATCAGGGTCTAAAATTGATATATATCCATAAGATCTACTATTGATTATACTGTTTAGTTCTTCTAGCTCCTTAATTTTTTTGGTCCATGTCTTTGCCTAAGAGTGGTGTATTAAAATCTTCTACTATTATAATATTTCTATGTCTCCTTTCATCTTCTGTAGTTTTTACTTCATTATTGTGGCTGCTGTATTACCATATTTTTACACAAATAACACTCACCTTCTACGTTTGTTTGTCATCCAGTCCCTCCCACCCACCCCAGGTATTTTCGAAAGCACCTCTAGTTCTAATTTTTTTTTTCCCTCATCAACATGTAAAATAAAAAAATTGGTATAGTTGCACTTATGAAAATATTTGGAGCAGGGAGAAGGGAGAGGGGGTGGTTGGCAAACAAACCCAGAAGTTGTGCATTTCTTTTGTAAAATACGATACTACATTTGCTACGTTTATTTCTTTACAAAATGTACACTGCTCTTTAATTTTAAAAGTTGTAATTAGGAAAGATTGCATTTTTATTCTAATAGTTACCTTTTTGTTTATGTCTTTTATAATGTCTTTAGTCCCTGCTTTCTTATTTAACCACATACTCTCTGGTTGGTTTGTTTTTGATGGCATTCTTTAAATTCTGCCTATTGCCTATACAACAAACAATGAGCTTATTCTACTGTCTGCTTCCCCTCTCTCTTCTCTCATTTTAAGTTGCTTTATTTCTGCTTTGTCATAAAATATAACATCTACATTTTAGTCTTCCATCCTCATTCCCATCTTTGTTTTAATTTTAAAGCATTTGTATGCATTACAGTGCTCATCATCGGTCCTTTGCTGAAGTTTTCCCATTCATGTCTTTGTTAAATGAAGCTCATCTAGTGTGTTTCTTACGAAGGGCTCATGGGTAGAGAACACTCTAAGTTGTTTAAAAGTTTTTCTATAGACTTGATGTTTGACAAACAGCTTAGCTGGATATAAAAATGTGTGTTCACACATTTATTGAGTTTTTTGTTTGTTTGTTTTTTTAAAGCTACTCCATTGTTGCCTTTCTTTGTATGTTGTATTTTAAAAGTCTGATGCTAGTCTAATTCTTCTGCCCTTGTAATTTATTTGATCTTTTTGACTGGAGGCCTTAATCTTTTTTTTTTTAAGTCTGATAGTTTTCCTCGAGTATATCTTGTAGTTGATCATTCTGGGTTAATTTTCCCAGGTCCCTACTGGGTCCTTTTAATATGTAGATTCAGGTATTCTTTTATTTCTGGAAAGTATTCTTGTTTTATAGTATAAAATATTAATTCAGCTTCACTGTTTGCATTTTTTCTTCAGGGATTCTGATTGTATCAATAGTATTCTTGTTTTGTCTGCTGCCCATTTCCATTGCTTTCCCTCTGGCCCTTTTTAGTTCTCTTATTTTTCAGTTTCTTAGATACTTTCCTGCCTTTCTTCAACAGTCTTCATTTGAGAAATGTTTCGTCTTTTTTTTTTTTTTTTTTCCTGAGTACAATCAACTCTCTTTTTATTGCTTCCTGAGTTTTTCTGTTCATTTGTTTGTATGCTTTGGGTTCATATTTGATTCTAAGTGGTTTATCATATCCCTGAATGCATATCTAATTACATTTCTTTCTTTTTGGAGTGTAATGTTACAATTTTCTTCTTCTTCTTTGTGTTTTTATAAGAGAAAAATCTTTATCAGTTGAGGTGTGCCAAATCATATTTTTTTGATATTTTACAGTAATTTTATAAGGATTTACTCAGCTTGCTTCTGCTGTCTTTGTGGATTTAGAATGGTTTACAGGATTACAAGTTCAATGGCACATTCTTCTGTTAGTCGGTGTATCAAAGTCCAGATTCTTTAGGGAATTTTGTGAGGATTTTTTCCCCCCTGAGGGGGAGAGATTGAAATCCTCCAGTTGGTTAGTTTGTTTTTGTTTTCTTTTATCTTGAAGAGCCCAACAATTTCCACTTTGGCTTTTCTCTTTCACTGCCACATTCCAAAGGATGCTTCTCCCTTCCTTCTGGCACCTTTTCTTCACCACAGGTATGCACATACCTTTGAAACCCTTTCCTTGTTATCTATTCTCTGTTCTCTTAGAATGCCTTTTTAGCTTATTCACATTTACAGTGGGCTTGTTCTTTCTGATAGTGGTTTTAGCTCAGCTTTTTAAGTACCATCACTAGTTCCTTCTTGGTTTTTTGTTGTTGTTGCTGCTGTTTTTGCATTTTCTGCACTTTTTCTCAGATCGCTCTTGCAAAAGTCTAATGACATAGGAGGGTCATAAGAAATAATTTGCTGAGATTTGAGGGGAGCTTTCTTTCTTTCTTTTTGTTTACAATTATTTTGAAATTCAGCCATATTCTATCTTTAAGTTATCTGGAGCATGTTGTGTAGTGTGGTCTTTGCCTTTCTTATTTTTCTGTGTTATTTTGGAGGAAATATTAGGGAACACAGACCTAGGTACTGCTAGTATCTTCAGATTCTATCTTCACTTTTTTTTTTTTTTTCCAAGAAAAAATCTGAGTTCAAACACCCTCTGCAGGGAGTAGCTAGAAGGAATTACCCAAATGCTTCTCAGCCTGTGGTTTATCCTATTCTTATTTCTATCTAAGCCTAAGACAAATTTATGTTAAAATTCTCCTTATTAGAAATGTCTTCATTTGTTCCCTTAAAAATACTTAATCTTCCCAAAGTGAGAAAACAAACTGTTGAGTCTTTAATCAGCAGGCCTCCTACCTTCTATATGCCCAAAGTCCCAACATAAATAACTCAAGGGTTATGATCCCCTGAATGTTTGTCTTGTGAATATTAAGTACTTTGTGGCTTCACCATGGAAGCTCAAGCCTAAAAGAGCTTTGGAGAGTGTCTGGTATGAAGAAAATATGAACCTAAGCAAATAAAACAACTTTTTAAAATTGTCATGGATATTGGCTGAGTCATTATCAGATCCAGGTCTCCTGATTTTCAGTCCAGTGCTCTGTTTGTTATGCTTTAATGCCTAGCTTGTATGAGAAAATGCTTTGTGATGCTCTAATGCCTAGCTTGTATCAGAAACTCCACAAACATTAAGGATTAATTTTAGCTCCACAACCTGAACAGAAAACTCAGATCTACATAAATCACTTTTCTGCCAACCGAGCTTCTGAAAATCACAGAGGACACAAATAATAGTGTTATTTGTGCTCTGAGTTGGTATCAAATTAGTTGAAACCAAAAAAAATTGATATTTATACCAACCAGTAAATGTACTATTTTCAGCAAGTTTTCTGAAATGTTGAAAATTATTATAAATACATTTCTACCTTTATAGTTCTCATGGGGTTCTGTGGATCTCAAGAAGGGAACGCATGAACTAATTTTTTTTTTTTTAATCCCTGTTAACAACTACATTCTTTGTCTCTCTGATACTATATATCCAATCATATTATGAAACAGAAGCCCAAATGTACCTCCTTCACTACAAATACGCTAATTGGCAATAAGAAATTTGGATTTTATTTTATTTGTTCTCCCATCACCCTTTTCTTCCATCATGAAAAAAAAAATAGTGTATTTATGTATGTGAACCAAAAAAACCCAGACTCAGTGCCATCAAGTTGATTCCGACTCATAGTGACCCTATAGAACAGAGTAGAACTGCCCCATAGAGTTTCCAAGGAGCACCTGGCAGATTCGAATTCCTGATCCTTTGATTACCAGCTGTTGCACTTAACCACTATGCCACCAGCGTTTCCCTATGTATGTGAAGGCAGGGTAAAAACTGGTCAAGATGGGCTTTTGTGATCTATTCAGCTCTGAAATACTTGAGCCTCTTTTTAATATAGTCTTTTTTTTTTTTTTTTCCAATCTAGGATGAATTAAACAGATTGGTTTTGCTAGAAATACTTTTTGTTATTTGTCACCACTATTATCCATGGGTATTGCATACATTGATGTATGTTGCTTTGTTTGAGAAGGGAAAAGGGTAAGACCAAGTACTTATAAACTGGCTTTCACATAAGTGACATTTTCTCATGTCAGCATCCAATTTTCCATCCATGCACTTATAAGTTTTCACAAACAGTCAAATGCAAATATGACACTAACCCTGAATGAAGCATGGCTATCCTTTTAGATAGAGGCTTTAGTGCTGAAACAATGGCAAATCATAAACACCTTACCATTCTCATATTTTCACTCTGAAGTTTCTTCTTGTAAACTCACCAACAACTTTTGACCTCTGGACCTAGAGGCCATAAATTACCCAGTGTACAGAGGTGGAATATAGTGAACAAATGGCATAATTTGGCTGTCACTCAGTTATCATAGGTTGAAAAGCAATTTGTCCAATATTTCAATTGCCCGGGAAAATTATTGGTTTTTGGATAGGTTTGCCTTTCAATCAGATCATTTGAATAGCTTCTGTGGTAGGAGAGATGCTGCCCTCAGATAATGATTTTGCATTTCACCTCATCATTAATGCTTTGGACCTCAGGGGGAAGTCACAGTGCCTTTTATGAAGGTCGAAGCATTTTATAACCTTAATAAAGACTCATAGCCCCAGGAAGAGCAAGTGTGAGCAAGTGTGGGGAATTGACTGAATAAAAATATAACTAAATTGCCACTTTAGACTACACCAGCTGAAGGATTTCAAAGGCAAATCAACAATTAAAGACTGCAATAGCACCTCAAATTTCAGTGCTATTCAAAAAACTCACATATAAAAACTGATATCATTCAAAGAAATATGGGAGAAGTTACCATTTTTATTTCTCCTTTCTGGAAAAGCTTTTTGTCAAATTGTATGTTTAATTAACAAAGTGTTTTACATGGACACTATACAGTGGTAGGTTCAATAAGAATCTGGCAGATTCTAATTCAAAACAATTAGTAGTCATGGTGGCTTTTAGTTATTTTAACTATGTTCTTATATATGGTTTAAAAAAAAAAAAAAGTTGCCATCAAGTCAATTCTAACTCACAGAGTAGCACTGTCCTATAGAGTTTCCAAGGAGTGCCTGGTGGATTCAAACTGCTGAGCTTTTGGTTAGCAGCAGTAGCTCTTAACCACTACACTGCCAAGGTTTCCATATATGCTTTAGGTTGCTGTATTTTGAAGTGTGAAGTGAGTTCAAGATAATAAACAAGAATGATTATGAGAACTTCATCATCTTCCACATTTCCCAAAGGATAGGTCACTCTGTCCCATAAATTGCTAATAAATGATGGCTTTCAATGGATTATTTAAAGGTGCTCTCTATGGGAATCATTCCAGCTTATACATTAAAAGAACATTTCTCAATTTTTCTGTTTCTATTTCCTTCCTTCAGGCATAGTTTACTGGCTATGCCTATATTCATAGGAACTGAGAAAGAAAACAATGGCTGCTATGCCAGCCAGCTACAGTGATAAAATAATATTTCATCATCTTTGACTTTCACTGAAACCTTTAGAGGAAGACATTATTATTTCTATTTACAGACTGTAGATCAGAGAGGTTAATTTCCCAAGGTCATACTATTGATGAGTATCAGAGCTGAGTTCTGCTGATTTCTTCCTAGCTGTCAAGTGCAGTAAACCATACTCTCTTCTGCAGCAATAAAAGAGAGCAGACCAGAAGAATTTGAGAATGACCTAGACTAGGATTGTGGTTGGAATCCCTGAGATCATCCTCAGACTGGTAAGACACTCTGACCAGCTGGTCAGATGGTCCAGATGGTCTAAGAGAATGGTCAGAGCTAGATGTTTAACCTTTGTCTGAGGTTGTATGTACTAATTCCATCTCTGCCTGATCTTGTTTTCCATTTGTCTCATTTCCTTCAATTGCTTATTTCATTCTCGTATCCTTTCTAAATTGCATCAAATCATGAGTAGGATGAGATGAGTTATGAATAAATAGATATGTCATTCCAGAAACACCCTCTTACCCATTTGGCATCTGGCAACATTGTGCGTAAGCAATTTTTTTCACATTTTTTCTTTCCTGTACAATTAGACTGAAAGCGATATTAGGATTTCCTTTTAATATTTATGTTTTTGAAGGACCTGAGGTTATTACTTCTATTACGATCAAATAGGACATAGTAAAAAGGATAGCGACTGTGCATTCATTTATTCATTCATATCTTCATTTATTCACCACTTGTTTATCATAGGTCCAATCTATGCCAGGCACTGTTTTAAGCACTGGGAGGTTAAGCAACACAAAAAGAAAGAAAAGAAAAACCCTACTGTCATACAGATTGCATTCAAGAGGAATAAATAAACAACATATAAATATATACTATGGTTGGAGATGAGAAGTATGAAGATAATACAGGAAAGGAAGATATAGAATAATACAGCATTGTTTTATACAAGAAGGCCAGAAAAAAAGAATCTCTGATAAGAGACCTAAGGAATATGAGAAAATGGAGAAGAACCAACTTGAGATTGCAAGGACCCTAAGATAGGAGGCATAATAGCAAGTTCAGAGAACAAGAACAACGAGAGGCCACTTTATCTTTAGTTGAGTGATGGGCATTAACAGGAAATAAGGTTAGAGAGATAGGTTTTTCAGACTGTCCTATGGACCAAAGGTGCAAACAGGGTGACCATTTCAGAAGCTATTTGCAATGAGTCATGAAAGCAGTGATGGTGGTTTAGATGAGAAAGATAACAACGGAGGTTATGTGAAATATTCAGATTTAAGAGACATTTTGAAAGGATAGCTGGGAGATTTTGTTAATAGGCTTGATGATGAATATGAACAGCCCATTTCCAGTCTGTGAATAGGAAATAAACAGAACTAATCAATTCGACTTGATGGCACTGGGTTTTTTTTTTCTTTTTTTTTTAATCAAGTTGAACAAGATTAAGGTGGACAAGTGCAAGCTAAACAAGGGTGGGCCCTGAGCACAGAGATAAGAATTTGGGTTAACACTAGGAGTTAGGAGGGAGCAGGTAAAGAATGAGAGTAGACCAAACAGAGAAAAGTAATCTCAGGGTCAAGAGCACCCTTAATTTTAACCTTAGTAGGACCCAAGAAGTTTGTGCTTATTCCCAATGACCAGGAACTATTGCCACAACTGCAGTACCAGATCTCCCACGACTACTACCTTGCAGTAAATGTAGGCACCTCATTAGAAGCCTGTCCCCACAATTCTGGCTTTGGACCTCCCTTGTTAACAAAACTGGCTTATAAAGAGTTCCTTGAGTAATGCTTGAGCAAAGTAATTATTACTAGTATAATCTCCCTTAAATGTATTCCAGCACTGACCTACGTAGAGTGAATTTTCCTTTTAAGTTAATTTGGTCATAAACCAAAAACTAAAATCTGTTGCCATCAAGTGGATTCCAACTCCTAGAGATCCTATAGGACAGAGTAGAACTGACCCATAGAGTTTACAAGGAGCTTCTGTTGGATTCAAACTGCCAACCTTTTGGTTAGCAGCTGTAGCTCTTAAACACTGCACCACCAGGGTTTCCAATTTGGTCATGGTGACATTTTTTTTTCACAAGTACTTGTGTGTTTCTTCATAAATGTGATTGTTTTCAACTATGTGTTTGTGCTGATCTTCCCCACTACAGTCGACATTTTTAAGCAATTATAAGTGTGAGCTCTTTCTCTCCCTCCTGACCTGTTCTTCCCTCTACACTGGCTAAAATCAAGGTTGATTTTTGTTACCCTGAGAGAGAAAACTTATTTACGTTTGTGTGCCAGTTTTGCTCTCCAGGGCTTCAGACATTACTTACTGAAAACTGTTTACCTTCTCATAATGAGACATTTAGATAACAACAATGTTCTTGGTTTGGGGTCCACCACAGATCTTATCGATCTTTTACTTAAAAAAAAAAAGACTCTCATTTTCTCCAAATAGTCTATGTCTGAATTCCAGCAGCTCCTACCATGTGGGATCAGTGTGTTATAGAGTGCCATAGACCAACAAATAGACTGTGGATTTGAAAAATGAAACCTAGATATTGGAAGAAAAGGATCATCAACTCGTAAGACTTAAGCCTAATAACTTGAACCTATTTAAGTGACAAAAAACTCATTAGTTTCTAACTTTTTCCCTATAATGTGTGGATTTCAAGTATAAACAATCCTTGCTATGATTCTTCATTAATTTACAACCTGGATTTATCATTATTAGAAACTTAATGGGGACATCAAAAACAGTCATTGTTAAAAAAAAAATTTAAACAAAAAAATAGTAATTGGTAGTAGTTACTGAAGTCTACTTACAAAAGTGGGAAGGTAGGGCAAAGGTCATGATGAAACAATTCATAGAAGAAAAACGACAAGAATTTCCACTAAATAAGTGAGAAAATGTTTAACTTTATGAATAATGTAATTAAAAATTATGTCATTTCTCTCATGTATGAAATTGGTAAAGACTTTTGAAAAGGATTCTAGCAAGTTGGCAAAGTATTTTTTTATAAAATAGTTGGGCCGGGCTGGCATTAATCCAAAAAACACAAAATAATAAATGTTGGAGAGGCTGCGGAGAGATTGGACTCTTATACACTGCTGGTGGGAATGCAAAATGGTACAACCACTTTGGAAATCTATCTGGCATTTTCTTAAAAAGTTAGAAATAGAACTACCATACAACCCAGAAATCCCACTCCTCGGAATATACCCTAGAGAAATAAGAGCCTTTACACAAACAGATATAAGCACACCCATGTTTATTGCAGCTCTGTTTACAATAGCAAAAAGCTGGAAGCAACCAAGGTGTCCATCAACGGATGGATGGTTAAATAAATTGTGGTATATTCACACAATGGAATACTACGCATCGAGAAAGAACAGTCAGGAACCTGTGAAACATTTCATAACATGGAGGAACCTGGAAGGCATTATGCTGAGTGAAATTAGTCAGAGGCAAAAGGACAAATATTGTATAAGACCACTATTATAAGATCTTGAGAAATAGTATAAACTGAGAAGAACACATACTTCTGTGGTTATGAGGGGGGAGGGAGGGAGGGTGGGAGAGGGTTATTTACTGATTAGTTAGTAGATAAGAACTACTTTAGGTGAAGAGAAGGACAATACTCAATACACGGAAGGTCAGCTCAACTGGACTGGACCAAAAACAAAGAAGTTTCTGGGATAAACTGAATGCTTCAAAGTCAGCGGAGCAAGGGCGGGGTTTGGGGACTATGGCTTAAGGGGACTTCTAAGTCAATTGGCAAAATAATTCTATTATGAAAACATTCTGCATCCCACTTTGAAATGTGGCATCTGGGGTCTTAAATGCTAACAAGCAGCCATCTAAGATGCATCAATTGGTCTCAACCCACCTGGATCAAAGAAGAATGAAGAACACCAAGGTCACAGGATAACTATGAGCCCAAGAGACAGAAAGGACCACATGAACCAGAGACTTACATCATCCTGAGACCAGAAGAACTAGATGGTGCCGGGCCACAACCAATTACTGCCATGACAGGAAGCACAACAGAGAACCCCTGAGGGAGCAGGAGAACAGTGAGATTCAGACCCCAAATTCTCATAAAAAGATCAGACTTAATGGTCTGACTGAGACTAGAGGAATACCAGCGGTCATGGTCCCCAAACCCTCTGTTGGCCCAGGAGAGGAACCATTCCCGAAGATAACTCATCAGACATGGAAGGGACTGGACAATGGGTTGGAGAGAGATGCTGATGAAGAGCGAGCTACTTGGATCAGGTGGACACTTGAGAATTTGTTGGCATCTCCTGTCTGGAGGGGAGATAGGAGGGTAGAGAGGGTTAGAAACTGGCAAAATTGTCACAAAAGGAGAGACTGGAAGGGCTGACTCATTAGGGGGAGAGTAAGTGGGAGTATGGAGTAAGGTGTATATAAGCTTATATGTGACAGACTGACTTGATTTGTAAACTTTCACTTAAAGCACAATAAAAATTACTTAAAAAAAAAAAATAGATGGGCCTTCACATACACTGAACGTACGATAAATTGGTATCCTCAGGAGAGCAGTTTGATATCAGGTGCCCAAAGCACTAAAAACGCTGATACATTTCAATCTGGATACCTCACAGCTAGGAATTTACCCTAAGAAAATGAACAGTGAATTATAGATTGATGTATAGCACTGTTTATCAAAGTATTAATTGCATTAATGAAATATTATATACAATGTAAATATGCAAGAATAAGGACTATTTCAATAAATTACAGCATATTTTTACAGATTAAGTATATTTTGAAAATGGCACAGGGGATATATTTAACATAATACAAAGAGAGAAAAGTTAAGATACCAGCTGTATATATGGCAGAAATCTAATTTTTAAAAATATAATAAATAATCTACATATACCATATAGGTTAAAAAGGTTGAATGGAAGTTTATCAAACTATTATCTGTGTTTTTTTTGCCTGGTAAGATCATGGGTAACTTAATAAATTCCCTTATTTATATTTTTCTCTAACCTAGATTGCTAGACAGATTTTAAAAATCTTGTCTTCGGTGCACAGTGGGTGCTTAGTAACAGTTGTTTAAGTGAAATCAGAAAAATAAACAGGCAAATGTAGTGATTCAGTATCTCTGAAGCCCAGCCTTGCTGAGAGAGCTGCAGACCGACAACTGAGGATAACATGTGAGTGACCAAAGGAAGCAATATGAACACTTTCTCTTATGAAAAAAACATGAAATTTTGCATATTTAATGCAAGACTTTGAAAATGTCTGCCTTCATGACCTAAGATGAGAAATCTGCACACATAAAAATTCCTCAGATTCAATTTGTCTGCTTTGCGAAAGACTGAGTCAGTCTCTGGTGGGAACCAACCTCACCTTTTTCAGAGGGTCTGGGCATCTTTTGGTGAATCAACATTTTGCCCTGTTAACCCAATATCTCCTCTAGGACATATGTGTTCATTTTATTTATGTATTTTTGCATGTAATAATAGGAACATTATTTTTAATATGGCTATTAATAATATTTTGTGTATCCCCTTCCCACCACTTTTGTTCATTGATTATTCCTCTTAATAGGAGCCTTTATTTTGTCTTCTGCTCATGCAAATGTGATGTCTTCTCCGAGGCCCACAGTAAGTCCCATATCTTCCGTGACAACATTGATTCAGCAATCCTCAGTGCAACCCTCCCTTAAGAGCTTAAAGCTGTATACGATTTAATAATTGATCACTGAGTAATTTTTCCATTGCTTTCTAAGTACTCTAGGAGTACTTCAAGGCAGGAGTCTTGAGGTACAATTGTCTTATCTTTCTTCCAAATGTCTAATACAGTGTTGATCACACTCAATAAATGCTAATTGAATGATTTCCAAAAATGCTTGAAGTAATGCAATGTTTCTTCAACAGATTTTTATCAAAACAATACAGTTCATTGGGTACCATGAGATATTTAAAGACAATACTCCTAAGGAATGTAAGAAAACTCAGACCAGATGGGTGTTCATTTCAACAGGGCAGGGGAACATTTCCAGTGCTGAAGGGCTGCTTCTTTCCACCTCCTCCTGTGTAAACTCTGGCTTGTCACACCCTAATTATTTAACTGCCCCTGCCTGGCATGGAACCAGAAGAGACTGGCTCATTAATGTTCCATCCCAGCACGCGTTCTTTCCAGAAGCCTTTAAGAAACTCATGAATATTACATTGTCTCCATCAGTGCCAGGAAGATGGCACCATTATCTAGGAAACCAAATGCTACTTGGTAAGTTTGCTTTCTGAACTACTTATACCCAAACAGGGCACATTCCCCTAATGATCCTTTCTACGAGCCCATTAACAAGTGACATAAATGTGAAGGAGAACCTGAAAGAGCACAATCAAGAAAATAAATAAAGCATTTGGGGAAGGCAGATCCCTGCTTCAGACAGGGTATATAAAAATCAGAGGTCAGGAAAGATTAGAAAAGGTCAATCTCTTTTAATTTCTTAGACATACTTAAGGAAAAAGTCAAAAATTTAAGAATGTGTCTTAATAGACCAGATCTCTTTCTTCTTTCCTTTTATTTTTCTTTTTAAAGAAAATACTTCAAGCTGAGAAAGCTTTAGGGAGTTTGAATTGTTAATGTAATGTTTTCCCACTCTCTCCGTTCACACTCTTCCCTATATGCTTAGGAGCCATGTGATTTGAGCCATAAGGAAGAGCTATTTTACTCAAATAGATCCATCCAAGCTGTGAGCCAATTTTGAAAATAGAAACAAAAAAAAAATAGCATATTTCAAATTATCCTAGGTCCACAATGGCTACTGAATTATAATAATACATAGGACATAAGGCATAATATTGATGTCTTCCATTATTAAATGGTATTATATTTTCCAAATGATCATTTCATTGAAAATGTACATTTCAGACCTTAAAATTCCTGCAAAAGGCACAGGCATTATTTTCTCATTTCATAAGTGAAAAAACTGATGTATAAAAATGTTAAATGATTTGCATCAAAAAAAATATAGCTATCTGATGGTGGATCTAATTGTAGAATGCATATCTTCTCATCAGTCCAAATCTCTTTAATTGAAAAGATGTGCTGAATTCCTAAGAGACATTTGTCTCC
The DNA here is from genome assembly GCF_024166365.1 of Elephas maximus indicus. Taxonomy (NCBI): domain Eukaryota; kingdom Metazoa; phylum Chordata; class Mammalia; order Proboscidea; family Elephantidae; genus Elephas; species Elephas maximus. The sequence continues at coordinate 51,170,738 of NC_064829.1, read as the reverse complement.
CATAGACTTAATGATAATATTTTCTGAGAAAGATTAACTCTCCAATTTAAGCACTATTTCAAAGTATTTGAAAGTTGTGTGCAAGAGTTAGTTCAAAATTGGCATGAAACATTGTGAAATATCTCTAGCCGACAAGTAATTATCTTTACTCCATAAATTTTAAATAATTTTTGAAAATATACCATTACTAAGAACATGCCATTTCGAATACAGAATCGGGTGTGAGCTCAACAGCTCTGTACCGCTCATTTGAATTCCTTATTAACCTATATTTCTTTTTGCTTTTTCCAAAGGCATGTTTTACTCTGTCTTCACGAGAAAGACAGGACATTCACAGCAATTAGACATCAGAAGAGACTATTAAAATGCAGATTGACCATTGCCAGTAGAGGCTTGCATGTTGCTATGACACCTAATGGTAACCCTGGTGGTGCAGTGGTTAGGTGCTGTGGCTGCTATCCAAAAAGTCAGAAGTTTGAATCCTCCTTGGAAACTCTATGGGGCAATTCTACTCTGTCCTGTAGTGTTGCTATAAGTCAGGATCAACACAACAGCAATGGGTTTGGTTCTTTTTTATTTTTTTTTTTAATGCTGCTAAACAGGTTTCAGCAGAGGTTCCAGATTAAAGTGAACTAAGAAGAAGGGCCTGGAGATCTACTTCCAAAAATCAGCTAATGAAAACTCTGTGAGTCACAACCGATCGATCATGAGGATGGTGCAGGACTGGGCAGCATTTTGTTCTGTTGTATATGGGGTCCCCATGAATCAAGGACCAACTCAACGGTGACTAACAACAAGATAGGAGAGTAACCAGATTATAACTTCAGCTAGTAACATGCACGGTTACTATTAAAAAAAAAAAAGTATAATTCTTGATACAACCTCAGGAGACTAAAATTTCCTGTAGTTTGAAATCATTGGTCTTCATGATAATTAATCCACTACTTAGAACTATATCACATTTCTGCTGTAGCCAGGGTCAGTTGGATGTAGGCAGTTACAGACAACAAGTATCATCAGGTGATTTCAGGGATACAGAGTATATCCCTACTCTACTTGACCCCAGACACCCCACCTAGCCACCCAGCAAGGTTATTGCTAAGAGCAGTGTGGTTCCGGGAAGGCCCTAAGATTGTACACAGAGCCAAGATCTTAAGTGTCAGCCCTGTAAAGTAAAAATGGTTTGAGGTAACTTGAGTGGGCTAATGGAATTAGTCCTCAAATTAGCTGGGTAGTGCAAATGGTTAAGCTCTCGGCTACTAGTCAAAAGGTTGTTGGTTGGAACCCACCAAGAGACACCTAGGAAGACCGGCCTGGCAATTTCCTGCTTCGGAAAGGTCACAGCCTTGAAAACCCTGTGGAGAAGTTCTATTCTGTAACACATGGGGTCACCACGAGTTGGAATTGACTTGAGGGCAACTAGCAACAATAACAGCTTAAGCCATCTTCCACATAAATGTTTAATAAACCAAAAACTCATTGCCATCAAGTCAATTCCAACTCATAGTGACGCTATAGGACAGAGTAGAACTGTCCCATAGGGTTTCCAAGGAGCAGCTGGTAGACTGGCACTGTGGATCTTTTGGTTAGCAGCAGAGCTCTTAGCCATATGCTACCAGGGCTTCATGTGTTAAATAGTTATTTCTGTTTAGGTGAGAGTAATTACCCTTCATTTCAAATGTATCAAAGAAATCTGGGAAAGAAAGACAAGCTCAAAAACTGGAACTATTGTATGCAGCTAGTACTTGAGAAGTAAATGTCACAAATGCATTGCTTGTGGTTATACAGTGCAAGACCCTTGGACTAGGAAGCAGAGGAACTGAATTCTCATCCTAGATCTATCACTAAATGGAAATAATAACAATGGAGTGAAGGAAGACCTCAAGTGAGGGAGGTGCTTGGGTCAGGTGGGTACCCACAAGCGTTGTGAAGAGTTAAAATGGAAGAACAGGTGTGGTGCATAAACACAAAATATAGTCCTGTATCTTCATGGCTGCATTTGCCTGTCTTTCCTCTTCCAACAGTATAAACACTTTTCAATCCTTTTATGATCTGACATAGCAAAGGACACACCAGATAAAACCCGTTTCCATTGAGTCGATCCCAACTCATAGCAATCCTATAGGACAGAGTAGAAGTCCCCCATAGGGTTTCCAAGGAGTACCTGGTGGGTTTGAACTGCAGACCTTTATGGTTAGCAACCGTAGCTCTTAACCACTATGCCGCCAGGGTTTCCAAAGGACACACAGCACTAGAAAATTCTTGTTGAATTGAAATAAAATACTTAATAACTGCTTTCCTTTCTTCCTCTCTCTCTCTTTCCTTTTCTTCCCTCCTCCCTCCCTCCCTCCTTCCCTTCTTTCCTTCTTTCCTTCCTTTCTTTTTCTTTTTAATGAAATCTGCTGACAATACCCAATAGCCCACATCAGGCTATGAAATATCAAAATATAATCAAAGCACCATGGTAGGCGTTAACCTGCCACACAACTTTTGTTCAAAGATGATTCATCTTCTCTTAAATACATTCTCAGAGAAAAATTTACACAGGATTTGTAACTGAGTACAAACAGCCTGGAGCCCCCAACCTAGCCAGCATTTAGAACATTTCATTTGATCAAACTTATTTATTTATTTATTTATTTTTATGATATACAAGTCAGCTGAATAGCTGCGGAGAGGTCTCATGATCATACAACTTCCAGGCCCTGGATGGTACCAAAATAGCTATAATAGCAACCAAAGGGAGCCATCCACCAAGGGAATAATTAAGCTAGAATGACATTCTATTCTGCTGCAGCTTGCAAACTGCAGATCACAGCAGTTTATCCTGTAATTTCCCATCTATCAGCATGAAGCAGGTTGCATATTCAAGCACTCTACACTGTAGTTTCCTCATCTATCAGGCAACTTTTCGAAAAGGGGCTGTGAAGAAAGAACAAGTGGGAACTGCTGATTCACAAAAATAAAACGTATTTTGGGTTCCTTTGTAAGTGGGTAATTAAGGATTGTTATTTTTTCCTTCTCTTCAAAAGTTTCCTAATCTTTGGGAAAGATGAGAACATAATTAAAACTGCATTTAGTGACTAGGTAATCAGGGACAGGGAAAATAAAAGAGAAGAAACTGGGAAAAACTATTATCTTAAATCAGAATACAATCAGATTCTAAGTATAGGCTGTGGTAGTCTAAAAATAAAGGAACTATCTTCTTAATTGTGGTTCTTCCTTCCAGAAAAAGAAAAAATGGAGTAATTTTAAGGCATCCAGTGTTTATCATGCCCTGAGGGGCGCGGGAAGGAATTGAGCATCACATATATTTATGTCACCAAATAAGAATAAAATCTTTAAATTCTGTAAAAATTTAAAAGAGATAATTTTATTATTTTAACAAGGACAAAAGGTAATATATTAAGGCCACAGTCTCTACTATCTAGTGAGTAATGGGCCAAATTTTTTGATATACTCAGCAAACATCAGTTAAAACATTTAAAAAATACATAGCCCTTCCCCTTGTAAAAGTGTTCTCAGGAGTCAACTGGATGTGAGATACAGTGTTTGAAGAAACATGTTTACCTCTGCTGTTTACTCTTTGTCAACCAAGTCTTATTTAATACCTATATTGCATCTTCTCAAAGGGGGTCAGTCCTCACTTTCTGGATGGGATAGGTTTTTATTTTATTCTGGTATGTTTTCTTTTATTTCCAATAACTAATTTCTATATAAGACCGAGACTTTTCTTATATAACTCTGAAATGGCTCAAAATTTCAAAATAAGATTGTTCCAAAGCGTTTGGGCACTGGCAGGGTAACCACTCTGAATGAATTTGACTGTTCCATGGACTAAGACATTCTGAGTGCTGAGATAAGTCTTTCCTGTGACTCAAATTGATTGCAGTTTTGAATTGACTAAGAGATCAGAAAATGGGCCTACTGAAATTTTCTTCCAGATTAAAGGGGAAAGGAAGCTCTCCCACACCCTAAGCAAAGTAACTGGAACAATGGGAGAAGAAAATGTTCGCATTCTGTTTGTATTCATAAGCCTTGCCTGTTCAATACACCAGTTATGCATGCATGCTAGCAAACAGAGCCCTGAAGAGATCAAGGGGTGGCTCTGACATCAGATGGCTACAGACGAACACCAGCGAGGAAGAACCAGCCCAAGTATTCCCCTGACATCTAATCTGCAGCTCTTAACCATTGTCTCTGTGACATCCTTCTCTCAGTAGAGGACAATCCTCCCTTCCTCACAAATTCCCCTAGAACTACAGAACTAGAGAAGACATAACTAGCAAGTTGACTAAGACACATTCAAACAATCATCATTTGAAATCTCTTCAGAGTGACTTTTATGAAAACTGGATTTCAGGGAAAAAGATCTCAGACTAGAAGGATGTTTGGAGCCAGACCTGGTGGCTTCCCAGATGCCTTCAGGTCATTAATTATATTTAAGCCTCCAACTCTTCATCTCTCTGCAATGAATACTCTTACTTACTTCACAGGACTGGTGTCAGGCATAAGTGAGGTAATACAGGAGATAAAACTATGAAGATAGTTAACTATGAACACTGCCTTTGCCTTACTTATCCAATAACCTTTTTAGTCCCCCCATTAAGCTGTAAGCTCCTTGAAGACAGGAACTTTTCCCGTTAATATCTGTATTGCTGTACTGAACATGGATGGGACTGGTACATGATATATAAGGAATGTATGGCCAAATATTTGTTCTAGTATTAGTTCGGTACGTACTATAAACTGGGGCTGTGCTAGGCACCTGAATATGTGTGTGTGTGTGTGTGTGTGTGTGTGTGTGTGTGAGCGCGCGTGCACGCGCTAGGACTTCTGGGATACTCAGCATTTTTCTATCCCTAATTTATTTATTTTATTCAGGGATTTCATAGAACTCTGATTTTCCTGGAAAGTACCAGGTTATGGAGGAAATAGCAGTAGAACAAGAGTTAGGAGAGCAGGGGTCTTGCCCCAGCATCACCGGGAGTGAGTTGACTGTCAATAAATCAATTGCTTTCTGAGAATAAGTTGGTTTGCTGGGAAATGAGAGGTATTTTGAATTTGCTGTGTAGTTAGTTCTAATCTACCTCTAAATCACTGTTATTCCCAGAAGCATACCTTACATAATAGTTCTAACTTTGCCTATGCTTAGAACAGTTGTAGAAAAAAACAGGGGGAATTTTAAAAAATAAAAACCCCCAAATCATTAGTCCCCTTCTACAGTCCTATGCTTTGGGGAATTCCCAAGCTCCTTGTCTATGATGGGATGAAATTAGCCCAGGAAAGACAATCCATCCCAGATCTTTAGAGCTGAATTGGCATTTTGGAATGTGCTAGGTCTTAGGAGGATGTTTCCTTGTGCTCTAATCTGTTCTAAGGAGAGAAAAATACACTATAACAGAAACACAGGGATTAAGAGGGTAAGTAGGATAGATAAGAAGATAAGGGACAGCAGAGGAAACCCTCATCAATCATTCAAAACTTACAGAACCTAACACGGCTATAACTGGGGAGAGGGGTTCAGTGCTTGAAGGCTACTCATCACCTCTTTCCCTCCAGGGTTTGCTGCTAATAGAACTGTGTATAAGGGAGATCGGTTTATTCATGACTGGGCGAGCAAGGACCTATTCCAGAGATTTTCTGTAAAATAATAACTCAGGGCTAGATTTTTGACCTAGAATTCAACGTAAGGTTTCCTACACCCCTACATGGCCCAATCCTCACACCTTGGCCACCCTGACACTGAATGGCTGTGTTTTCAGAGCACCCTGAAAATGCCTTCACCTAGCCAAGCTGCATGAACTGAGGATCTAAAGCCATTTTTTATTTGCCTTTAACCTGGGCTCTCTCCAGATGTGCTTCCCAAAAGAAAGAGAAGCCTACTGCTCAAAAGCTTAGAGAGTGAAACAGGACAGGAGAGTAGGTTATACTTTCTAAGTACTCAGGGATGGGTCATTTTTAAAAGTTGTGGTCTTACACTCTAGGGAAATATGAACCAATGATTATGAGTGAGTACAATTATCAGAAGATCTAGCGAAATGGGCAGGGTGATAGGAAAGGAGAGAGGGAAAAGAGACAGAGGAGTTAAAAGAGTAGATAGATGTATTAATTTCCTATGGCAGCTATAACAAATTACCAAAGGTTAGTGGCTTGAAACAACACAAATCTATTATTTTACAGTTCTGAACAGTCGGAGTCTAAAATGGCTCCTACTGGGATAAAATCAAGGTATCAGAGGATGTATAATTCTGGAGGTTCTAGAGGTTCCTTGCTTTTTGCAGCTTCTAGAGGCCACTTGGATTCCTTGGCTCGCAGCCTCTTCCTCCATCTTGAAAGTCAGCAATTGCATCACTCCAACCCCTGCTTCCCTCATCACATCTTTTTCCATGACTGCCTCCTTGTCTCACTCTTTCACTTATAAGGACCCTTGTGATTATACTGGGCCCACACAGATAATCCAGGATAATCTTCCCATCTCAAGGCCCTTAACTTAATCACGGATGCAAAGTCTCTTTTGCCATGGGAGATAACAGATTTACTTGTGGGGACTAAGACATAGACATCTTTATGGTTCTTTATTCTGCCTAATGCAGATGTGTTCTCAAATTCTTCTTTTTTTTTTTGGCCAAGTCTTAATTATTTCATGAGAGGCAAGGATACCTGAAAAGGCTGGGATTTCTTCCTTCACTCATTCCCCTTTATAGATTTCTTCCCTCGCTTATTCCCCTTTGTAATCAAATAAAAGCATTCATCAGCCCCTTTTGTTAACACAAGACTGCCAAACTCTATGATTAGTTTCTGCCATGACATGAACTTACACTCTAGTTAACATTCACTTTTCAGTTCTACTTTTTATCACTCCTTAGTTTCACTACTGCCGGGGTTTCTGATCTGCTTCCTTACCAGCCTTCTTTCCTGAGTGGCCTCCTTTGTTATTGTTGACCTTGGCTATGTTCTTAACTATACACCACCATTGAGTCTAGGAATTACAGTCTCACCTTGTCCTAACCACAACCCATAATTTTGTGGTCATAGTAAAGATATTACTGTGGAAATGATCAGAGTAAATTTACTGATAACAGGTATGGGTTCTGGATCCCAACACCTTTCTGCATTTATACATGATAATATTTATTCAGAGCCCTAGTGGCATAGTGGTTAAAAGCTTGGCTGCTAACTAAAAGTCAGCAGTTCAAATCCACCAGCAGTTCAACTCTGTCATACAGGGTCACTATGAGTCAGAATTCACTTGATGGCAATGGCTGTAGTATTTATTCAGCACTCACTATGTGCCATTAGAGAGGAATGTCTTGTTGGCTCCTGCATGCTCCCTTCTGTTCTCTATGACTATACCTCTTTGCTCCTTCCTGGGGACTACTGTTCTTCCACTCCAACTGTGTGGTTCTGCCGGGGCTGTCAATCTAACTTCTCCTGCCTCATAGCTATAAGGGGGTAGAGGTAGTGGCCCAAGATTGAAGAAATAAAATCCTTTTGGGGATCTCTATATTGCTGATACAGTGGCATATAAACCCTCACTTACCATTGATGTAAAAAGATGTAATGAAATCAGTTTGGAAGAGCCTGTGTTATGTCTCTCAAAAATCAGAAGAAGCCTGCATTCAGTAGGAAAGATTGAGGCTAAGACTCAGTAAATAAAGATGATTGAGATGAAGTAGTAGTCCTATTGGCATGTCTAATTCCCTGAATTGACTTAACCTAAAGCCAGCTCTTCATCTTTCTTTCTCTGTTATCTAAGTCATTCATTCTTCTTCCTTTTCTTTCTTTTTTTTTTTTTAGTTTATGCTAAATTAAATTGGGTTTCAATCATTTTCAGCAGAAATATTCTTGATTAGAATAGTCATGTTCTGGACTCTTATACTTGCAATACCACATTAAATTCTCCAAACATCTTGTGATTCTGCAATGCTTATCTTTATTTTACAAATGAAGAAACTGAGGCAGAGAGTGGTTAAGTAACCTTAAAAAGTTCTTGCTAATAGTATGAGAAAGAACTAAAATTTAACCCAAGTCCCTGCCTCAAAAGCCTACTCTCCCAACCACAACATCCTCCTGCCTCCTTTTTCCCTGCAGTGCGACAGTGCACCGTGCCAGCCAAGATGAGTCTCCTTGGCAGTCTCAGAGCATGTTGTGCTCACTCTCATGCTCTGTGCGTGCTGTATCTTCAGTGTTGTCGGGTAATCACTACAGTGTTAAGAACAAAAAGTGGTTACTTGATAAAGAGAAAATACTCAGCATTCCCTATTGGTTACATTAGCTTTTGCTGTAAAGAAATAGAATATTTAGGATCCAAATTAGTCATTCAACTCATGCCCAATCTCCTGTACCTCAAATCTTCCATTATGTGTTAAAACATTTTTCAAGTTGTTTTGATAAAAACATTCTACTTTAACATAATGTGATACATTCGAGGGCCTGAAATAAATGGTAGGTTCTCAGAGAACATATTGAAAATGACTTAGACATGCACCTTTCCAATCTGTTCAGTGTTTTTAGGTGTAGTCAGCCATTCCAAGAAATTTACCCGGCTGCATGCTACAAGGAACCAAGGGAGAAGTTCCAGATGGAGGACAGGATGAGCAAGGGTTTAGGGGAGGTGGAAAAAGGACGTCACTCTCTGTGTGCTAAGAAAGAGTGTTAGGTAGGCCGATTTCCACACAAATATCACTACCTCACAGATGTCTTCCTTGAATCCCCAGAACAAATTAGTTATCCAATTATAAACTCTCTTAACAAGCTGTGTTACCCGTTGCTGTGAGTCAATTCCAACTCACAGCTATGGCTCATTTTGGTTAAAAAGATTGGCAGTTCGAATCTACCAGGTGCTCCTTGGAAACTCTATGGAGCTGTTCTACACTGTCCTAGAGAGTTGCTATGAGTTGAAATCAACTCGACGGCAATGGTTTTTGTTTTTGTGTTTTTTTAGCAAGCTGCATTTCTCTTACTTACATACTTAATTGATCAATTATTTTTGTGTGTGTGTCACCACTAGACTTCACTACAAGCTCTGTGCTTGCAGTAGTTGTGTGTATCCCCATTTCCTAAATAAAAAGCTTTGTACTTGTTTAAGGAAAGAGAAAGAGACAAAAGCAAGAGTCATGCAGGAGATAGCGTAGGGAAGAGAATGAAGACAACCCTGCACGAGGTTCAGGAATATCAGTGATGACACAATTATTTCAAATTGCTTCTTCGTTTTGACGTGGTGTGAACAGCCTGCAACTGGTCCTCCTATTTCATCTCCAGCAGGACTTTACATACCATTCAATGGACGGACAAATTGCTAGTCTCTATCTCTGATGTTATGAGTAATGTAACATCATTACTGAACATGCTATGATCAGTTTAAAATATAGTCTACAATGAGATGATGCTTTGCTCTGAGGATTTAAGAATTTGGTGCCATTTCTTTCTAGGTCCCAAGTCTAACTCTTAATTTCAGTCTAAAAATACATTCTTTGTCCATACAAGAAACTGAAGCTAAATTTTACACTAGACCCATGTAGTCATCTTTAAACTTCTGTGCTTGGCATTAGATCATTGACCAACTATCCTCTTCTTTTTGACCTAACACTTGCTCCTCTAATCAACACATGCTGTGCCGTTACACTTCTTGGTTTACTCCATCATATCTCTAAAATAAAGTTTCTTTTTAAATACATTTTCACTCCTTATTCACATACCTTTCTGGTTGTCTTTCTCCCTAGTCCTTCGTTGTCTCTTTCCTGTCTATCTCTGCTGCTTACTATAAAACCAATATCTCTAAAATTCATGTTTGCCCCCATACACGTAAATGCTTGTGCACAGCAGTCACACCAGGTCAAAGGAAACAGCAGTTTAAATGATCAAGTGAGAAGCCAGATGCAGGAAGCTGAGCACACATGAAATGAACAGACCAGAGGCCATGTAAACAAAAATGAAAACAATAAGGATGAGGCTACAGAGAAGAAAGTAAGTCAATGGGTCAATTGTCTGTGAAACTAAGAGACCTGCAAAAAATATGGATGATAAAAAGTCCTGTTAAAACAGTTAGAAAAGAGGAAGTCTCCAGGGACTGAGAGAGAAGGCTCTGGGCAGCACTGAAGGTTCATGAAGTCTACAGGAAGAAGGGTCCCTGATGGGAAGCCTCATTTGCCCTAGTCTGGGGTACCTGAAGCTCTTCCCTCACCCCAGTGAGAACCAGCCTTGGGTTAATCTGTCCTGAAGATAGGTAACTGGCAGGCAAATACCCTTGAGAAGCAGGCCCAGAGCTTCCCACAGTGGAACAGGGAACATTTCATAGCACTAACTTAATTAGATATTTTCTCACTTAGCTAAACTTATCTACCACCTTAAGAAATGGAGGGAGGGATGATGATTTGGGATATGACTGTGTTAGATAAGCAGCACCAGATACTTTCAGTCTTTTTGAGTTTCCTTTCAAACAGAAAACCCCCCAAGTCTTTGTCTAAACCGAGCTGTGTTATCACTGATGGATATTTTCTTTCAGAAAGAGCTACCATTTTCAAAGCTCTAATTTTATTTACCCATGATTATTTCTTCAGAACCACCACGGTGATTTCTCTAACCAAAACCAAACCAAACCCATTGCCATTGAGTCGATTCCAACTTATAGTGACCCTATAGGACAGAGTAGAACTGCCCCATAGAGTTTCCAAGGAGCGCCTGGCGAATTCGAACTGCCAACCTTTTGCTTAGCAGCCGTAGCACTTAATCACTATGCCACCAGGGTTTCCAATTTCTCTAAAGCTGTGTGAAAATAGCAGTGGAATTTAATTAACTTCTTATCAGATTTCCTAAAGTGCCCTGGTTACTTCTGGAGCAGTAGTGTTTTTTGTTTGTTTTGTTTTCCATCCCACACTATCCCTCTTCTATTTCTAAAGCATAGTTGTTGTTGTTGCTGTTGTGTGCCATTGAGTCAATTCCAACTCATAGCAGCCCTACAGTACAAAGTAGAGCTGCCCCATAGTGTTTCCTACTCTGTAATCTTTGTGGGACAAGATCATCAAGTCTTTTCTACCAAGGAGTGGCTGGCGGGTACAAACAACTGATCTCTTGGTTAGAGTACAAATGCTTAACCGTTGTGCCACCAGGGCTCCCTAATATAAAGATACTTTATTCAAATTTTTGGTGTGCTTTTTTTTTGTTTTAAATTAGTCCTGCTGTCCAGTGTAACACATTACAGGAAAGTGCACCAAAAATGTACACCTTGGTGATATATCTCAAAGCAAACAACTGGATAAATACCATCTACATAAAGAGACCACTGACAATGTACTAAAGCCTCACTCCCCCCATGCTTCTTCCCTATTAACACCTCTCACTCTCCCCTGAGGTAGCTACATCCTGACTTTTGCAGTGTGATTTCTAAAGTATTTGACCACCCAAATACACATCCCTAAATACTACAGGGATATGTACACACAAACTTTGCTTGCTTGTATGAACTTTATATAAATGAAGTCATACAGAATCTATTCTCTTATGTTATTCTTCCTTTGCTCTGTATTATATTTTTTAGATTTATACATGTTGTAGCTTTGGTGGGTGGGTTGCTTTTAGCTACAATTTATTGATTTTTTTTTTTTGCAGTATAGTAAGGATCAGCAAATGACAGCCTGCCTAATGCTTGCTTTTGTAAATAAAGTTTTATTGGAACACAGCCACAGACTTTTGTTTATGTATTATCTAAGATGGCTATTGCTGAATAGAATAGGTAAAGAGAGACTGTATGACATGCATCACTCACAATGTTTACTATTTGGACCTTTATAAAAAATTTTGCTAAACCCTGCTGCATAGTACTCCACCATGTGAATATGTTGTTTCGTTGTCAGGTGTCATTGAGTTGGTTATGACTCATAGTGACCCTATGTACAATAGAATAAAACACTTCCAGGTTGTGTGCAACCCTCACAATCCTTTCTATGTTTGATCCCATTGTTGCAGCCACCATGTCAATTCATCTAGTTGAGGGTCTTCCTCTTTCACACTTACCCTCTACCTTACCAAGTATGATGTCCTTCTCCAGGGACTGGTCCCTCCTGATAACAGGTTCAAAATACATAAGCTGAATCCTCACTTCCATCCTCACTTCCAAGGAGCACTCTGACTGTACTTCTTCCAAGACAGACCTGTTCACTCTTTTGGCAGTCCATGATATATTCTTCACCAACACCACAATTCAAAGGCATCAGTATGTCTTTGGTCTCATTTATTGTCCAGTTTTCTCGTGCATATAAAGTTATTCAAAACATTGTAGCTTGGGTCAGGCACACCTTAGTCCTCAAAGTGACATCTTTGTGTTTTAACACTTTAAAGAGGTCTTTTGCAGCAGATACGCACAATGCAATACGTCATTCTATTTCTCTATTGCTGCTTCCATAGGCATTAACTGTGGATCCAAGTAAAATGATACCCTTCACAACCTCAGTATTTTCTCTATATCATGATGTTGCCTATTGGTCCAGTTGTGAGGATTTTTGTTTTCTTTATGTCAAGGTGTAATCCATACTGAAGGCTGTATTTTCTGTTCTTCATCATTACCTGTGTCAAGCCTTCTTCACTTTCAGGAATCAAGGTTGTATCATCTGTATATCGGAGGTTGTTAATGAGTCTTCCTCTAATCCTGATGTTGCATTCTTCTTCTCATGTTCTAGTTTCTTGAGTTATTTACTCAGCAAAGAGATTGAATATGTATGGTGAAAGGATACAACCCTGATACACACATTGTCTGATTTTAAACCATGCAGTATCCCCTTGTTCTGTCCTAATGACTGCCTCTTGTCTATGTACAGGTCCCACATGAGCACAAATAAGTGCTTTGGAATTCCCACTCTTCCCAATGTTATCCATAATTTGTTATGATCCACACAGGTGAATGCATTCACATAGTCAATGAAACACAGGTAAACATCTTTCTGGTATACTCTGCTTTCAGTCAAGATCTAGCTGAAATCAGCGATGATATCCCTCATCCCACATCTTCTTCTGAATCTGCCTTGAACTTCTGCCAGTTTCCAGTGAACGTACTGCTGCAACTGTTTTAGAAACATCTTCAGCAAAATATTACTTGCATGTGATATTAATGATACTGCTCGATAACTTCCACATTCTGTTGGATCATCTTTCTTTGGAATGGGCACAAATATGGATTTCTTTCAGTCAGTTGGCCAGGCAGTTGTCTTCAAATTTCTTGGCATAGACAAGTGAGCACTTCCAGCATTGTATCTGTTTGTTGAAATGGATTTGGTATTCCATTAATTCCTGAAGCTTTGTTTTTCGCCAATGCCTTCAGCATAGCTTCAACTTCTTCCTTCATTACCACCATTTCCTGATCATATGTTGTCTCCTGAAATGATTGACCATCAGCCAGTTCATTTGGGTACAGTGACTCTGTATATTGCTTTCCATCTCTTTTTGATCCTTCCTGCATTGTTCAATTTTTTGCTCATAAAATCCTTCAAGCCACCACTTGTCTGTCAGTTTTTCATACTGTGGTGGCTTGCATGTTGTTGTGATGCTGGAAGCTATGCCACGGGTGTTTCAAATACCAGCAGGGTCACCCATGAAGAAGAGAGTTCAGCAGAACTTCCAGACTAAGACAGATTAGGAAAAAAGGCCTGGCGGTCTACTTCTGAAAAAATTAGCCAGTGAAAACCTTATGAATAGCAGCAGGTCGTTGTCTGATATAGTGCGGGAAGATGAGGTCCTCACGTTGGAAGGCACTCAAAATACTGAGGTGTGCCCCATAGAGATACATACATATTTATCAAAAGATATTTAAAAAAAAAAAAATTATTCAAGGCAGCAATGTTTTTTTAATAGGCCAAAATTGGAAACAACCTAAGTGATTGTCAACAGTAGAATGGGTAAATAAATGGTGTGAATTTATTTGGCATAAATATCCATATAATGAAAATACTAAAAAACAATGAAAATGATGAATTACAGTTATATAGTTTAGGAACAAATCTCATGAATATAATGTGCAAAAAAACAAATCAAAGTAAATACAGTATATAATTATTTCATATAAAGGTTTTCAAAAGGCAAAACTAATCCATGTTGTTAAAGTCAGAATAATGGCTACTTCAGGGAGAATGGTGTAAATAGTGAATGGGAAAGGAGACCAGGGTGACTCTGAATTGATAATAATGTTCGACTTCTTTTTTTTTTTTTCTTTACTGTGCGGTTTTTACATACGTGTTCATTTTATGAATACTCATCGGTCAATATTTTTGCATTATTTTTCTATATCTATATTTTGGGGAAAAACATAGTTTATTTTTTAAAAAATAAAAAGGTAGAAAAAACACATGCATTTATGTTGATATGGCATGTATAAATACTGAAGAAAATAGGAAACCTTTTCCGTGTAGGTGAAAGAACACAGAAAAGTCTGCAGGAGATGAGATTTTTATTCTGGCTTTGTCATTAACTAGTTTGCAAACTTAAAAAGTCTCTTGGCCATCTGGATCATTGCTTTCTCATCTGCAGACTGAGGGGCAGTAGATCCTTTGTAGGCCCTTCCAGCTCTTTTATTCTAAAATTACATTTACCAGGTTAAGTAGGGCAGAGTTGCACACCTTCTTTATGTCTGTCCCTATGGGAACTCTAATTTTTATTTCTGTTTCTTGTGCTTTCTTTGTTGCTTTTATTGCTGGCTTGTCTCTGTGGACTTTTCCCACAGTAGCTTTCATCTTTGAATAATCAAAACCTAGTTTAAAAAAAAAGCAAAACCACTTCAGTGTTTCTCAGTGCCATGTGTGACTGGCCATCTGGTCGTATTCGCAACTATGATGAGATGTCGCTTTCCCTATCTTATTAATTCAGTTCATGTCTTTCTTGGAGTAGGTTCAATGGTCATATTCAATTCCAACTTTCCTGTTAACACTCATGGGGGACAGGCAGCTATATGGCCTTTTTAAGTTATAGCACAAGCCTATCTCTTTTTTATTTCTTAATGATTGGGCAGGGTTTGATATGCTAGAGAATGTCTTTTAAGTACAACAAAATAAAACATTTTTACAGTGATTTCCTTTACTCATTACCGTGATTTAGAGTCACGCATCCATCCAAATACCAAAATTCATATCCATCCACATGCCCTTAGACCTGCTTTAGAAGTGCAATAACTTTCTAATGTGTCATAGTCTCCAATCTTTCCTTGATCCAATCCATCTTATACAGTACCAGTAGGTTAATCTTCCCAAAACACAACTTCCAAAACCCTTCAGTAGCTTCTGATTTTTTCCTTCATGTCAGAGCCATAAAACTTTAACAATCAAAAGAATCACTGTGGTGTAGGCATTGGTTTAAAAGGCAGACTCTGTGTCCACACTTGAGACGTTAATTCAGTAAGTCAAGAAGTCCAGACATGTCCTTTTGTTTACCTATTCAAGTTGGGGAATGATGGAAAATCAAAACCTACTCCAGCCATTTGTCCAGGTGTTTCTCCTCCCTCTTTGAGTACAGGAATGACTACTTAAAAAGGAACTCTGTGCTTTGGCCAAGCATCCAATAAAACCATATTTGTGTGCTGTCAAGAAGCTGTCCTCTTCAGTAGGCTCCCCTAGATAACTTTAGAACTTTCCCTTAGGTATTGCAGTAAAAGATGGACTTTGACAACAAGCAGTGTCACAGTATGGAATGTTTCACAGGCTTGTTTCTCAAAGGAGAGAATAGGAAACTTTGAACAATTTCCCAAAAAGTGACAAGTAGAAAGCAGCTGCTACCTAGAAGTTCCTCAGTGATCCATTCAGAGCAGCATTTCAGGAAGTATCAAAAGTTGATTTAACCCTGTTTGAGGGGGTAAGAATCCTTCAGGGTCCTACAAGAGCAGTCACTGACAAGAACTGTGACCAAATTTCTGGAATAACAAATAGAAGCTCCATTAAGGATTGGCAGATAGACATTTAAAAAAATGATATTTTGTTGTTTGGAGAGTTCCATGTCCTCATCACCCCAAACAGGTTAACCCAGAAGAGAAACATCAATATAGTATCCTCCACAATGGCTAAGTCAGGGACATACGGGAGGGTTTAGAAAACAAATATTGACTATTTGACTAACTGATAATTATACAAAACGGCATTGTGAGTTCTCTTAAATTAGCCAGAAAATTAAAAAAAAAAAAAAGATCAATTCTGACCTTCAATGAATGCAATTATTTTGAGTCACTGTGCCACTTAATAGATACATTTAGTCAAAGGGAATAAAATTGTTAGTTTTTATCTTAAGACAATAATATCTAATATATATTGACCACTTAGGATAGATTAGGTGCAATGCAAAGTATTTCACATGCATTATTATCATTCAATATTCACAAAAAACCTATAGAATAGGTATTGTTACTATATTCATCTGGGGAAAACTGAGGCTTAGAATGGCTACATACTTCACTTAAGGTAAAGTAGCTGAAAAGAGCATTGCTGGGACTTGTAATGAGTCAATGTGCCTAAAGATTATACCTGAAATAATTACATCATATAGGTTACTGTGGGATTACAAGGTTATTGGGAAGAAAGGTAAGAATCAATGTAATTTAAGTAATTTGTTTCACATCAAATGAAAATTTTATTATTGAAAAGCTTTTTGAAAACCAAAAGGCTTAAATGAAATTTTTTCAGCTATTTTAACTTGTTAAAAATTAACTTTAGGTATTTTTTTCAAATTTGTGTTTCAAGACCAGATGACACAGGACAATGTTAAATGGTCAATTTTAGATATACTAACTAGAATTGATGTACTAATAGCAAAATCCACCTAACCTTGTACTGGAAAACCTATAAAAACTCATTCTGGCTGGTACATTATGGCCACAATCAGGTAACTAAGATACCATGTCTCTGTACATGTTCTCCCAGAGAAAACTGATAAGAGCTCCAGTAGATTTTTTCAAACTAAAAGAAATAAGAAAGCGTTACAGAAAAAAAAAAAAAAAGAGCTCTGTCATTTGTTGTGGCATTTACCAAGAAAGAGCCCCAAGTCAGAGACTGTAAACGAGCTGAGTCTTATTAATACGAGCATTCACCTAACAGTGCCAAACTCACGGACTTGATGTTGAATTCCTATAACTATACTTCCTACTTTTCCTACACTCTTTCCTAAATTTTTATGAAGAAATCTATTTGTTATTCATTAAGTGGAATGAAAACATGTTCACTAAGAGATTTCATGATATCTCCAGAACTAGATAACTTTAATTAATCCATATCAGAGAACTTAACACTGAAGTTGAATTCTGTAAACATTAAAAAAAAAATTTTTTTTTTTTAAACATTAGCACAATTCAATTCAATTAATCAACTCAGCAAGAGGAAAATATTTCACCAACCTGATCATGATGTGCTCCATCCTATGCAAAATGTTTGATTTCAAATCACTCATGAGCACTTCCTTGATGGTGTTCTCCATGACACAGTTAAGGAGAAAGACTTTGTTTGTTTGTAAATGTTCATTTTGATATAGTTTCAAACGTAAAGAAAAGTTGCAGGTACAGTACAAGGAACTCCCATATACTCTTTACCTATATTAACCAACTGTTTACATCCAATCACATTTGTTTTATTATTTAGTTAAACGATGGTAGATCATCTAGGTGCTCTCTTCCAGTAAAGTCAGTGCTAATATTCCTTGCACCTTCTTTTCAAGCCTTTCTCTGGTGAAGCACCTTGACTGCCTAGGCTTCATCTAACCCCTGCAGGCTGACAACTCCTAGGCAAGCATCACTTTGAAAGACCTCTCCTTTCAGTTCCTCATCTTTAGTCGCACTTGGCAACTGATCTTCATCACTTAGGTTAAGTGACCACCTGACACTCATCTTTTGAAAACAGAACCCAGTATCCCTCCTCACTTCCCAATCCAAGCCCCATCTACATGCCCTTTCTTGATTAATCCTCCACCACTACCAGCATTTGCCATCCAGTTAACCCTAACTCATGGCAACCGCACATGTGTTAGTGTAGAACTGTGCTCCACTGGGTTTACAATTGCTGATTTTTCAGAAGTAGGACACCAGACCTTTCTTCCAAGATGCCTCTGAGTCGACTTGAACCTCCAACCTTTTGTTTAGTACTTAAGCATGTTAATCATTTGGGCCACTCAGAGACTTCTCTTGATTAATAGTGTCCGTATTTAAAACACCTAGCCTTAGTTATGGAAACCCTGGTGGCTTTGTGGTTAAGAGCTATGGCTGCTAACCAAAAGACCAGCAGTTCAAATCCACGAGGCACTCCTTAGAAGCCCTATGGGGCAGTTCTAGTCTGTCCTATAGGGGCGCTATGAGTCGGAAAAGACTCGATGGCAACGGGTTTCAGGTTAGCCTTAGTTATAACCATTATTATAATCATTCTTGACATCTTTGCCTCTTCCATATTCCACATCTATCTAAACGACTCTCAAATTTACATTTTTCTCTCCATAGCCACTTTCACTGCCTTAGATAAAATTCTCTCCATCCCTCACCTGGACTTGAAATAAATAGTCCCCTATTCATTCTCCTTACATGTAGTTTTTATCACCTAAAATTCATCCTCAACAATACTATTGCAGTGGTCTGCAAAACACAAGAAAAAGATCATGTCATCACATCTCTCCTCTGGTTTTAAAGTTTCAATGGCTGCCTATTGCCCAAGGGATTAAATCCAAATTTCTTAGATTGGTATATGATGTCCTTCAAAATCTGGCTCCTGTTCCCTTTCCAAATTTATGTCCCTGTATTCTTCTCCCACTCCCATGAACACCAACAATTAGCTAAATGAAATTATTAGATCATTGGTAACAAAAGTATTTTGGAGCACATGCAAACTCAGCTTCTGTTAACATAAAAGCACAGCCTCTTCTCACTTACGATACTTTTCCACCTGAAAAACTCCAATTTATGACACAAATTGGGATCAAATATAACCTTTTCTATGTAATGTTTCCTGAATTCTCTATATGCCATTATCCCTCCTCTATACACTCTTAGTACCTTGCCCATGTCTCTCTTTAGTTCTTATCATATAGTATTGCTCTTATAAAATATATGTATATTGTTAAATTAAACTGTAGGCTGCTCAATGGCATTCTATATCCAAATTCTAACTTGCTGTTCACCCAGAAAAATTACTCAGGACACTTTCTACAAATGCTACCACTGATATGAAGAGGAAACAATTATTGAACCCTTACGGTTTTCCAGGGACCACACGTATTATCTCGCTTAATCCCTCTAAAACTCTCCAGACATAGACCATCATATGTTACTATTATCTCCAATGTACTGGTGAGGGAAGTGAAGGTAAATCATTTTTCTGATTTTACACAGATAGTAGGACTATCATCAGGAGTCAACCTGGGTATGCTGATCCAGAGCTTGGCTCTGGAGTTCCTTAGTACGATTATGAAATAAGTAATATAATTTAGCCCTTGGAATCCCTGGGTGTTACAAAAGGTTAACTCCTCTGCTGCTAACCAAAAGATGAGAGGTTCGAGTCTACCCAGAGGCACCTCAGAAGAAAGGCCTGTGATCTACTTACAAAAAAATATCAGCCATTGAAGACTCTATGGAGCACAGTTCTACTCTGACACACACCATGAGTCAGAATCAACTTGACAGCAACTTTTTATTTTTTTCATTTTTTCTTTAAATCAAGTGAAGCATTTTCTCATTCCCAAACAGCAGTGTCCTTGATATTTCACTCTGCCCATAAAATAAAAGTCTATGTTTTACGAATATCTCAGATTTCAAAACATTTTTCATAATAGCTTTATCACTATCTTAACTTTTCATTCACTGTGATCTACCCAGTCAGAAGAACTTTTTTTAAAGCTAGAGGTTGTTTCAAATATGTGTAGTTGCTCTCCAGATTCTGGCCTTAAATCTGATGACTCATGTAGACCTTTAAATTATTGAACTCAATGTTTCAATTATTATTGCAAAAAATGAACTGAATAGTTCTTCAAAACACTCATCTACTCTCTGCCACACCAGGGGACTAATTCTTCCCTCCAGAAAGACTCAAGAGGGAAATCTTCCAAGTGCAAAGGAGTTTTACTGTTACCACTAATTTTAAGGCCTGAACACACGGAATTCAGAGAAGGAGAAGTCGAATTCAGTAAGATTCATTACTTAGAAATTGAGTATTTATAGCTGCATTATAACCCATTGAAACCCATTGCCATCAAGTAAGCTTTGACTCATAATGACCCTATAAGACCCTATAAGAACTGTCCCATAGAGTTTCCAAGGGATCCCTGGTGGACTCAAGCTGCCGACCTTTTGGTTAGCAGCCATAGCTCTTAACCATTACATTACCAGGGTTTCCTATTCTACCACTAGTTCCCCCAAATCGGTTTGTGTATTTAGAGACAATTAAGTCTACCTAGTGTTTTTTTTTTTAGTTTCTTAATTCTCTCTTCTCAGATTTTGGATGTGATGTAAAAGTTCAGGGTCACCCACATTGTGAGCTTCCATTTAAGAGAACTGAGGTGAATGCCAGTATGATTTGCATTTTTAACGCTTTTTCCAAGGAGCCCTGGTGGTGGAATGGTTAAGCACCCAGCTACTAATGGAAAAGATTTGTGGTTTAAACCCACCAGCTGCTCCGTGAAAGAAAGATAGGTAGTTTGCTTCTGTAAAGGTTTACAGCCTTGAAAACTCTATGGGGCAATTCTACTCAGTCCTATAGGGTCACTATGAGTCAGCAAGATGTTTGGTTTTTGTTTTTCCCATTTCCAGCCTTGTAAGCTTGATGGGATAAAGAGGTAAAGAAGTCCTAAGTAGAAGAGACATTATTACTAAATCCAACATTTCTGCTTATACTTGTTTGACACTGTCTGGATAAAATTTTGGGAACTAAAGCGTTATTGAAAATAAACCCTATTCACAATCAGATGAAAATAATTTAGGCTCTGGCAAATTTCTTGTGTTAAATCTTCTTTCTTCACAATCTCTTCAATGTCTCCCAGTATGCTGTGATTTATTTTCTTAGCTCCTTCAGAAATAAAATCCTTCCACCATGTGATTCAGGGAAACTGACGAATACTCACTAGAGTCCCAGGAGAACAAAACAATGTTAACAAAAATTGAAGTAACACAAATTCTTTGCAGGGAGCTTTAATAGGGGCCTAAGAATTTTTTTTTTTTAAGAAGTTAGAGCTGGAAGTGACTTTGGAGATAAGCTGGCACACACTTTATGGATAAGCTGAAGTGCAGAGAAGAGACTTGTGAGTCATGTGGCCTGTTATAGGCAGAGCTGGGCACCAGCTTGCCAAATTCACTTTGGTGCCTGTGACTGAGATACACCAGGTTCCTGAAACAAAACAAGATAGTGAAGTGAACAACGCCATGTCTTCTGTTGTGCCCAGGTCTTTATAAGGAAAACTCACCAGGTGAGTGGGGAGGGAGTAGGTAGGTACATGCTTTCCCTAATACTTTTCTTTATCACACTAACTTCCATTACACTTATCTAAGGAAATAATAGTTAAATATGACTTGTGGTAGAAAAAAATAGCAAAGTTTTCATTTCAATGTGGCCAATGTGCTGTTAGTTTCAGCTGTAATATTCTGCTTTCCTGTCTTCATTGATCAAAGGTCCATTTATAAAAATAAAACATTGTTGTTATTGTTAGGTGCCATTGAGTTGGGTCCAACTCATAGTGATCCTTTGTGTAACAAAATGAAACATTGCCTAGTTCTTTGCCATTCTCACAATCTTACCTATGTTTGAGCCCATTGTTGCTGCTGCTATGTCAATCCAACTCGATGAAGGTCTTCCTCTTTTTCACTGATTATCTACTTTACCAAATACGTCATCCTTCTTCAGGAACTGGTCTCTCCTGGTAACATGTGAAAAGTAAGTGAGATGAACTTTCATCATCCTTGCTCCTAAGGAGCATTCTGGCTGTACATCTTCTAAGAAAGATTTGTTCATTCCTCTGCCAGTCCATGGTATACTTAATATTCTTCACCAATACCATAATTCGAAGGAATCAATTCTCCTTCTGTTTTTCTTGTTCATTTTCCAGCTTTCACATACATATGAGGCAGTTAAAAATACCATTGCTTGAATCAGGCACACTTTAGTCCTCAAGGTGACATCTTTGTTTTTTGACACTTTAAAGAGGTCTTTTGAAGCAGATGTGCCCAATGCAATGCATCTTTTGATTTCTTGACTGCTGCTTCAATGGGCATGGATTGTGGATCCAAGTAAAATGAAATCCTTGACAGCCTCAGTATTTTCTCCATTTATCATGATGTTGCTTATTAGTCCAGTTGTAAGGATTTTTGTTTTCTTTATGTTAAGGTGTAATCCATACTGAAGGCTGTGGTCTTTGATCTTCATCAGTAAGTGCTTCAAGTCCACATCACTTGCAGCAAGCAACGTTGTGTTTTCTGCATATCACAGGTTATGAATGAGTCTTCCTCCAACCCTGATGCAAAATTCTTCTTCTTATAGTCCAGCTTCTAGGATTTTTGCTCACCATACAGATTCAATTAGTATGGTGAAAAGACACAATCCTGATTCATACCTTTTCTGATTTTAAACCATGCAGTATCCCCTTGTTCCATTCAAACAATTACCTCTTGGTCTATGTACAGGTTCAGCATGAGCACAATTAAGTATTCTTTAATTTCCATTCTTTGCAATGTTATCCATAATTTAGTATGATCGACACAGTCAAAAGCATTTGCATAGTCCATAAAATACAAGTAAACATCTTTCTGGTATTCTCCGCTTTCAGCCAAAGCCCATCTGACATCAGCAATGACATCTCTCTCGTTCCATGTTCTCTTCCGAATCCGGTTTGAATTTCTGGAATTTCCCTGTCGATGTACTGCTGCAACAATTTTAAAATTATCTTCAGCAAAATTTTACTTGCATGTAATATTAATGATATTTTTCAATAATTTCTGTATTCCATTAGATCACTTTTCTTTGGAATGGGCACATATATGGATCTCTTCCAGTCAATTGGCCAGGTAGCTGTCTTTCAAATTTCTTGGCATAGATAAGTGAGCACCTCCAGCATTGCATCGGTTTGTTGAAACATCTCAACTGGTATTCTGTCAGTTTCAGGAGCCTTGCTAGTCACCAATGCCTTCAGTGCAGTTTGGACTTCCTCCTTCAGTACCATTGGTTCTTGATCAAATACTATCTCCTGAAATGACTGAACTTCAATCAATTCTGTGTATTTCTTCCATCTTCTTTTGATGCTTTCTGTGTTGCTCAATTTTTTGTCCATGGAATCTTCCAATATTGCAACTAGAGGCTTGAATTTTTTCTTCAGTTTTTTCAGCTTGAGAAATGCCAAGCATGTTCTTACCTTTCGGTTTTCTAACTCCAGGCCTTTCCTCATTTCATTATAATATTTCACTTTGTCTTCTCAAGCTGCCCTTTGAAATCTTCTCTTCAGACCTTTTACTTCAACATTTCTTCCTTTTGCTTTAGGTACTCGACATTCAAAAGCAAGTTTCAGAGTCTCTTCTGACATTCATTTTGGTCTTTTTTTCTTTCCTTTTCTTTTGTTGTCTTCATATATGATGTCCTTGATGTCATTCCACAACTTGTCTGGTCTTTGGCCATTAGTGTTCAATGCATCAAATCTATTCTTGAGATGGTCTCTAAATTCAAGTGAGATTTACTCAAGGTGGTACTTTGGCTCTCGTGGACTTGTTTTGATTTTCTTCTGCGTCAACTTGAACTTGCACATGAGCAATTAGTGGTCTGTTCTGCAATCAGCCCCTGGCCTTGTTCTGATGGATGAACATGCAATATCAACACTTCTTTCTCTGAGTGATGGGATTAAAGAGTAATATTAATTTCTTGTGTATATACCTTTTGCATTTTTCAAGCTTTCTTCAGTGAGCATGCATGGTTTTCATTCAAAAAATAAATTTAAAAAGTAACTGTCATTTAAGGCATGTATCAATTTCCTATTGTTTCTGTAACATATTACCACAAATTTAGTGGCTTAAAGCAATACAAATTTATTATCTTACAGTTCTGGATGTCAGAAGTACAAAATGAATTGGCAGGCTCTGCTCCTTCTGGGGACTTTAGGAGAGAATCCATTTCCTTGTGTTTTCTAGCTTACACTTATATTCATTGGTTCAGGGCCCCTTCCTCCATTGTCTTAGTTATCTAGTGCTGGTATAAGAGAAATATCACAAGTGGATGGCTTTAACAAAAAGAAATTTATTCTCTCATAATCTAGGAGGCTACAAGTCCAAATTCAGGGTTCCAGCTCCAGGGCAAAGCTTTCTCTCTCTGTCAGCTCTGGAGAAAAGTCCTTGTCATCAATCTTTCCCTTGTCTAGGAGCTTCTCAGCTCAGGGACCCCAGGTCCAAAGGACACACTGATCTCCTGGCTCTTGTTTTTGGTGGTATGAGGTCCCCTTATCTCTCTGCTCCCTTCCCTCTTTTATATCACAAAAGAAATTGGCTTAAGACACAATCTAATCTTGTAGATTGAGCCCTGCCTCATTAACATAACTGCCACTAATCCTGCCTCATTAACATCATAGAGATAGGATTTACAACACATGGGAAAATCACATCAAATGACAAAATAGTGGACAATCACAAAATACTGGGAATCGTGGCCTAGCCGAATTGATACACATATTTCTGGGGGACACAATTCAATACATGACAACCATCTTCAAAGTTAGCAATGCAGCATTTTCAAATCTTTCTCTGTATCTTTCTCTCTTTGATCCCTACTTTGTGGTCATATCTCCTTTTCTGATTCTTTTCTGCTTCTCTCTTATAAGGATGTTTGTGACGTGTTGAGTCAACCTGTATAATCTAGGGTAATATTCTTATCACAAGGTCCTTAAGATAGTCAAGTCTGCAAAGTCCCTTTTGCCATGAATGGTAACATATTCATGGGTTCCAGGTATCAGGACGTGGACATCTTTGGGGATCATTGTTCAGTCTTCCACAGATTCCTTTTATCCAGCCTTTAAGTTTCTTCCAAATAGACTCAATGTCTCCTTTATCTATTACCCTCTACCCAACACATACACACACACACAAACATAATATTTTTTTCCCTCTCTACAGGTTGTAAAATTATTCTACTTAATATAGTACATATTAACATTCTTGACTCCTTTCCCTCTAGATTACAAATATTAATTTTTTTCTCTCATTTCCCTACTTTTATTCAGTTATCAAAGTGAATTGGGCATCTATGTGGCAGTAGGCACTGTCTAGGTGCTAAGGACAGAGTAGTGAACAACGCAGATGAGGACCTTGCCTTGAGGGCCATGATAAAACAAGACTGGTAGGAAGACTGAAATAAACATACAAACAAATATATAAACAAAATAACTACAGTTTTTCCTAAATGCTGGGAGCAAGGTGCCACGACAGAGAATAATAGGGAGAGGGATGGTAGGGTCATCAGCAACACCTCTTCTGAGTGGTACAATTGTAGCTGAGATTTGAAATGGGGGAAAGGGGAAGAACAAATCCCATCCAGGCTAAAGCACTGTGGACAAAGTCTCTTCTAAATTAATTGTATTTTCTGTAATATCTAGAATAGAGGCAAGAGTAAACCAGTGCGGTTTTGTGGCAAGAGCACTGATTTGGGACTTGGGAGACAGAAAGAAATCATTTTTAGGCCATTGAGTCAGTTGCTTCACCTCTTAGGCCTCCATTCCCTCACCTTTAATATTAAAAAAGAAAAGCAGTTGAAAAATAAAATCAAATATTCTATAAGGAATTGTTTGATGAAGATGTATAAAATTTCATTTTATGTAGTTTTAAAGTCACTGTCCTTTAAGATACTGAAAGTCAAAGCATTCGGCACCAATATTCTGCTTTATTTAGATTTTTCCTGTGAGTGTATGTCCACTAAATGTGGAGTTGGATGAGCATTTAATTCCAGGAAACATCAAATAGGCCAATTGACTGAAAAATAATTACAAATTTATTATGGCCATCGAAAACCACATTATTATCATTTCTGAAATGAAATCTCTGATTCCTTTGTGCTGCTAATAGAAGTGCATGCATAGTCAAAGTTTATTAACTCCGAGTCAGACACACTGTCCACAAGCTGTGCTCAGCCTATCACCCCCCTCCCAACACTGGAAAATTGTCTAACACTGCTGACCTCCATATAGTTTGGATTCTATTCAGTGCCCAGGAAAACATTATAGATCCTTCTTATTTGATCATAACAAGGCAGCTCAGCCCTGTTTTATAATGGTCATAAGTAAAAATAAATAACCAATTTTGCCTGAATGAAATAAAATCAATACTTCTCCTTTGTAATATGCTTCTCAGGAATAAAATCCACAAATTTGTCTCCCTTCTAAAGGTCTGGTGGCAAATCACTCAGAGGGATAAATTCTTTTTCAAGTCAGCATGAAATGGGCCAAAATACGCTATCCAGATTTTGCATGTGCCCAACAAGCTGGCAGTGACTCAACTTAAGGTAATTTTTACTGATGATTACAATGGATATGTATCCTTGTGCCCCTTAGAACAACACAATCTAATTCTTCTTTGTGACCAAGCATAACATAAAATGAGATTTATCTGTGTGTCCGCAATATCTATTAGGTTCTGTGGAGATAGAGATTGGGTGAGCTACCTGCTTATTCAGTAAGACATTATCACTGATAGGGCTCTGACATTGAGGATAAATGCAGTTACAGCAGCGTAGATATAAATGCTCTCCTTTTTTTTTTTTTTCTTAAAACCCCCAAGTTTATACTGGTAGTTATCAGGAGAAAGTATGGACTTTTCTCTTGCATGTAGTCATCAAATTTTCTGATTCCCATGAGAATTTTTAATTCAAGTTATTAGATAACGTGAAGAACATAAATATCATTGAAAACCAAGCCTTGTTCAGGAAGAGGTAAGTGAGAAGGAAAAGTTACAAGCTTTTAGAAGTTAAAAGCAAAATGCTTCAGCTAGTGATTCAGTAAATGAAGAAAAAGAAATGCAATCTCAAATCATTTTATGGTTTGTCATTTTTTTCAAATGATTCAGAAAAATATAGGAGAAGTTCCCATGTTGTATGTGACCCAGAGAAAAAGGCAAGCATATGAAGAATAAAATGCATTGTTTATTTTGTCGATGGTTTTTGTTCATTTTGTTTTTGTTTTCATTTTGTTTGCTGATTAGGCAAGTTGAATATTTTGAGAATAAATGTGCAAAGGCAGAAGTTTTTTTTTTTTTTTTTTTTCAGATGTGCTATGAGGTCACGGGCTAGGGTTTCTCTGTAAGAGTTGAATATGTGCCTCCTGTCTGATTAGTCCTGATGGAACAGCAAAGCCACCTACCATCCAGTCTTACCTATGGTACTGCTCAGAAATACCATCAGCACTTCAATTCCATTCTAATGATGGTAAACGAAAATAAAAACAACTCAATGTCCAGGATACTTTTTTTCCTTGTTTTCCTCAGCGCTAAACATGGGTTGGAAACCGTGGCGGTGTAGTGGTTAAGTGCTACGACTACTAACCAAAAGGTTGGCAGTTCAAATCTGCCAGGCGCTCCTTGGAAACTCGATGGGGCAGTTCTACTCTGTCCTATAGGGTCGCTAGGAGTTGGAATCGACTTGATGGCAGTGGGTTTTTAAACATGGGTGCAGTTATTTTGAACAATGACATTACATGTATAATCATGGTACAGAGATACGCACTGGAGGCTGGTTCTGACTTATTAACTAAAGGCTAAGCATTTCCCTCTAAAAAGGCAGGGGAAGGGGGACTCTTCCCCATGTTCCGACTCTGCTCTTAGGTCCCATGGCTATCTTTATTGCCTTCTTGTGATGCTGGTATTTCCCTCATCCTTTATGTATTCATTCCTCAATGTCTTCACACCACTTTTGGAGTAGGGTAGAATACAAGACAACCTAAATTGCAACTTTAGGAAAAGTTGCAAAAATAAAAAAGGAGCATTGGAAAGAAGTACAATTTTCCTTTGGGTGTATGGTAAGAGTATTGAATTGGAAGTAAGAATTCTGAGTTTCAATCTTGGCTCCCTCTTTGACTGTAGTGATGCTGGCCAAATTATTTAATCTCCCATTACCTCAGTTACCTTATATATGGTAGAAACAGATTAGACTAGATAATCTCCACGGCTCCTTTCAGAATCCTTATGAATTCTAGGTTTCAGCACTCCTGACTAAGAAACGGTTTGTTTCTTCGCCTCACTGTGTACTCATTTCATATAAATGACCTGGAGCTCCAAAACCCTTTATCACTTGTCAACTGAGTGTGCGTGGCTGACCTCCATCTTACACTGCCTGGGTCTGTATGGCTGACTGGGTTGACTATTTATAAGTCAGTCTGCTAGTAATTCATCTTATCTTTGCAAGTTGGCAACAATTCAGTGATTAAGACAACTGGAATAACCCAACCAATAAAATGGCCACTCCCCAGCTCACATCAGCACAAAATCAGCCCTTTGTTTTCTAATGCAGCTGAGCCTCATCCTTACAATATTCAGCTCAGAAATTTAATATTTTCAGATCTATTTCAGGGAAGAGGACCAGGTACTACTGTCACTGAGAGGCTGTCTAGTTAATTTCCTTTCCCACATGTAAGCCCAAAGATAGAGAGCCACATTGGTAAAGCCCAAAAGATGGGCCATCCCCAGTGAGGGCCATGTGCAATTGTTCCAGCTACCCTGAACCTGATGCACATCCTTCCTCCTGAAAAGGCTAAGTCAACAGAGGAAATACAAAGATGACAAATTTGTCAACTAAAAGGAATCAGGGAAAATGCAATCAGACCTTCAATACTTCAATGTTTATAACAAATTCCTTCTTAATAAAAGGATACTTTTGTCTTGGGGAAGAACTATGGGTCAGATTAATACCACTGGCACAAAGGTCAGAATCAAGAAACAATTCATGTTTATTCTGTCACTGATGTACATTTTTATGTAGCTATACCATTTTAAATGTCCTTTTGTGAGCTCTGATGATGGAAATAGGTTTTCTTATGACATCAGTTGTAAGGAGTGCTGACCTACCCATTCTGGGTGCCCCTGAACTGTGAATTATATTTTGAAAAGCACTGTTATGAATAATTTTGACTTTTGGCTCTGACAGAGCAACTTTTAGGTTGAATGATACCTGAAAAATCCTATCACATTTTTCAAAAGTCATTAACTGTGCTTCCTCCCTTGTCACTCTACTGGGTTTCACCCACTCCCTACCCCAGGATGTACCAATCCCAAATACAGATATCTGAGTGTATTCTACCTTCATTGTAGGCTACGCTTTTACATGCATTAGCTCCTTTGAATCTCACAACAACCCTGTTCTTAAAAAAGCAGGACAATGACCCAAGATCACAATTGGCCAGGGATGCCCTAAATCCTAATTCCAAGCCTAGGACTTTTTCCACTACATGCAGAAATATAGCTTAAATAACCTAAAGAGGAACCATTGGGCTATCAGGACCAAAGTTAGAGTTTGGAAAGCAGATGATAGTGCCAACTCGAGGTGGTACCTGAGATGAGTAGAATGACTGGCACCAGGCACAGAGTTTCTCTCAGCAAACTCTAATTTTGAAATCTTCTTGAACTCTGACAAAAAATTTTCAGCAGCCCTTTGAAGTGATTCACATTCTTTATGGAGCATCTAAGTTTAGAGAATTGTGGAATTTTTTTTTCTTTTCTTTTTTACTCATAAATTGCCCCTATAGAGCTCTGCCATGCAATTGTTTTGCTAATAAAAGGCCAACAAAACATGTTTGGGTATTACTTAGATTTCGATATTTATACCAAATCAGTTTTCACTCTTTAAACTAAAACAGCTTAAAACTACTTTTGTTCTCTACAAAAGGGGATGAATTGACTTCAGTGAAACACACAGTATCTGGGCTAGCACCACAACTTTGCAACAAACAGCTTGAAGCTTAAGTATCTCCATAGCCTATGTTAGGCTACTGAAAGTCACATTGTGGACCCTTGTTACAGATTGAAATATGGTTCCTGAATCCCCAGGATCATTAATTTCAGGGAAAAAGAGTGACAGGCAAATGGGTCTGAGCAAAATAAATTGCTGTGCACATTCAGTGAAGTTCATATTATAAAACAAAACAAACAAAAATCTAGTCTCGATGTGTGAAAACAAACCCGTGTCTGAATAGAAGCATGTCACTCCTTACTTCCGTAGAAATAAATATAATTTAAAATATAGTCAAGGTTTTCATTGAACATAATGAAAAGGACAGCAAACTTTGGTGATGGAAGCATTTTGTTTTCTTCACATGGCTGCTCTATGGATTTTGAGAGAAGAATTTGTGTTTTCTCTTCTAAATATCAGAAATAAAACCAAGAGGTGTCCGTTACCCCATAGATGTTCAGTATGATACAGGTCACACAAGGTCACACTTCCAAATGCATCAGACCTCTGGAGAATTCACTGCACTTCATGCATCATTTGTTTCCCTGGTTTAGCTAGACGTTTTGTCAAGAATCCCAACACTGTTATCATGGTATGATGAATTGTTGCTACGAGAATAATTTTCCCCCTGAACTCGCAGAGATAGCTTTTTTTAAGGCTGTGTCCATATAACACATAAAAGGCTAAGTGAGAAGTTCCAATATGTCCATCAAATGTTGCTTTTTTAATGTATGAAGCAAGTTTCTTGAGTGACTGCTTTGAGAATTAATTTGACTAGTTGTTTTAGATTTGTGGAAATATACCCTTAGTTTCAACAAGGATTTGCTACAAATCCTAGAAAATGGAATTGTCAACTGGCCGAGGTGTTTACACCGCCTATATGGTCCGTTTCTGACACTGCTGGAGAGTTCACTTTGGTAGAATCATGTAGATAACCAGATTTTAAATTCTGATACATAGAACCTTAGAGTTCTGCAGAAGTCCACTATGAATTTCACAAGCATTTTATTTAAATTTCAATTAAAATATATTGCAACACTTTTAAATGGTAATAATAATGTGCATACACAATCTGTCTGGTTATCATGAAAAGTTTATTTCCTCCATCTATCACCTATCCCTCTCTTACACTTTTCCCCTACCTGGAAAAACAATAAGTTAAGTTCTAAACTGAGAAAGTCTCCTACAGGTAGACAGCAACATATACACTTGAAGTGAGCAAGCTGTGGATGCGGGAGTGTACATGGAGGGGTTGCGTGGAGGAGGTAGGTACTATTCAGGCCCCATCCACTATTGCTGTACTTATCTCCGGCCTGACTTTCTCTCTCCCACCTTGGGAAGAGAAAGTAATTTTGTTGTGTTTATAGTCTAAGCAGAAGAAAGTATTTTCGTGTACTTGAAAGTTTAGACCAATGATCTGGGCTTGTAGGAGGAAGTGTTGGAGCTTGGATAAGAAAAGGCCCCAACCACAATGGAGATGAGTGGGTAGGGGTTTTCTGAAAAGGGTAAGAGCTCAAGGAGGGGTGGGTTTTGTGAATGGTGAGCTCTGTACCCCTGATGCAAGCAGAGGTCAGAACTCTGATGGGCTCATCAAATTAGCCAAGGTCCTCTGTTGCTAATATTGTGAGTCAGCAAGAGAAGAATTTGCTCTGAAGCATGTCAAGACTGGTATTTACATGACTTTTAGTTTGATCTCACGGTGATAGCCCCGTCTGAGTCTTCCTCAAATATCCCCTTGTACTCGCCATCCTTCAAGGAAAGACTCAAATTCCATGTTTTCTCTTAATATTCCTGAATCGTCTCAGTTCTTTAATCTCAATGGAGATGCTATAATGAGTATTGAAGGCTGGGGAGTGGTGTGGTTGCTCAAACCAGGTAAACAATGTGGCTTGTTATAGCATCATGAATATATAATCAAGATTTCTCCCTTCCCATTGATCTAGCCATTCAACAAAAGCATTGAGTTTGTGTGTGTGTGTGTGTGTGCATTAAGCTCTGTGCTACATGTTGGGGACATAAGAAGAACTCATACGTCACAAGGAAGAGGTAGTTGTTTCTGTCTAGGAACTGAAAAAGAAAAAAGTGAGAAGATTTAAATGAAAGAGATATAATTTGAAGCTTCAAAAAGAACCTGGTGTTATCCACTTAGCCAGGGATGAGGGAACGGAAGCTTGGTTTTAGGTACAGAGTGCACTGGAAGCAAAAGGAAGAAAGCAACAATATGGATGGCACAATGATAGCAGAGGCAGATAGCGAGGTACGGCTAGAGAGAAGGGAGGATTTGAGTAGTAGCGGTGGGAGATGAATGAGAAATAGGAGCAGAGAGGTAGGAGAAATAGCTAATCAGAGAGCAACCAGTTCTAAGTGTTGGATGGGTTAGACTTTATCCTACAGGCAGTGAAAAGCCTTGGAGGATTTAAATCAAGGGAAAGTAAACAACAGGTTTGCTTGCTTGTTTGTTTTAAACAATATACTACTACATTATTTTATACAAGCAGAAACCGAGGTCCAGAATTTGACAATAGTGACACATTTACTAAGTGTCTTAGTCATCTAGTGCTGCTACAACAGAAACACCACAAGTGGGTGGCTTTAACAAACAGAAATTTATTTTCTCCCAGTTTAAGAGGCTAGAAGTCTGAATTCAGGTGTCATCTCTAGGAGTTGGTTCGGTTCTGAGGGAAGGTCCTTGTCTCTTCAATTCTGCTCCTGGGACACCTTCATGTGACTTGGCATCTCTCTTCGCCATCTCTGCTTCTCTTTGCTTACTTGTTTAATCTCATTTATATTATATCTCAAAAGAGATTGACTCAAAACACACTTTACACTAATCCTGCCTCTTTAACATAACAAAGACAGCACATTTCCAAATGGGATTATAACCACAGACATAGAGATCAGGATTTACAACACGTATTTTGGGGAACACATTTCAATCTATAACATTCCATCCTTCAGTACCCCAAAATTCATGTCCTTGCCACATGCAAAACACATTCACCCCCTCATATCATTGCAAAAGTCTTAAATCAACACCAAGTCCAAAATCTCATCTTCTGAATCATCTAAATCAAATATGGGTGAGACTTTAGATGTATTCTATTCTGGGGCAAAATTTCTACCCATCATGTGAACTGTGAAATCCAGATTACAAATTATCTATTTCCAAATTTCAATGGTGGAACAGGTACAAGGTAGACGGTTCCATTACAAATGGGAGAAACTGGGGGAAAAGAAGAGATAATGAGAACCAAGCCAAGTCCGAAACTCAGCAGAACACATTACATTAGCTCTCAAGGGTTGAAAATAATCATGTCCTCTAAGACCATCTAAGCAACGGCTCTGCCCTCCAGACACTGGGTGTTGGCCATGACCTCTGGATTGTAGGTGGAGACCCCCTCAGCCTTGGGCTTCAGCTCTGCTTTCCAGGCCCACTGGGACAGCAAATCTACTCCCTTGACTTTTTGTGGCCCTGTTCTTCTAGTCCATCTGAGTGGCAACCCCACCCTCTTAGACCTGTCAGCCCCCATTCTTCTGCTCTTGGGCATGGCAGCCCCACCCTTGCAGCTTTGAGTGGTAGCCGTATCCACTTGGAACACCTTTCTGGCAGCCCCACACTCCAGAACCAAGTTGGTGAAATTCAACTCTTTGAAACCCAGGAGGCTGTGACACCACCTTTTGAGATCCAGGAGTCTGTGGCCCCACCCTTTGAAACCAACAAGGCCTTGCTTCCTATGCTCCTTCCAACAGTTCTGCTGAACTCCAAGCTGTTCCAGGTATGGTCCTTTTCTTTTCTTGGAGGACATCAGATGCAGCCTCTTTGCCTGTTTCCTGCTGGTAGAATTTCAAGAGGTAGACAGTTTTCTTTCCTTTTGTCCTGTCTTTGACCTATTCAGTCTAAGCTGATGGGTTTTCTGCTCTGGTTGTTGGTTAGATCCATCAGTCACAGGCTTAATCTCTTTAACAAAAGACTGTGTAGCCACATCCTTGGTGAACATTCTAGAACACATGTCCTTAGTTTGTACAACAGAATTTTCCAAATATTTAAGTTTTGTTTCCATTTTGTATAGTTGATTTTTAAACCTATCTCTTTCCTTTTGCATTTTACTATAAGTGGCAAGGAGAAACCACACAGCCTGTTCAAGGTCTTGCTTAGAAATCTCCTGAACCAAATATCTAAGTTCATCACGTACAAGTTCTGCCTTCCACCAAGCATTTGAACATAATTCAGACAAGTTCTTTGCCACTGCATAAGAAGCATCACCTTCACCTGTTGTTCAGTCACATGTCCATCATTTTCTTTTAAAGCCTCACCAAAAGCACATTTAATGCTCATGTTTCTAGCAACATTCTGTTGCTGGCGCCGTGTGTATTCTCTAAGACGATACAGACTTTCTCTCGAGCTCTCCTCACTTCTTTCTGCGCCCTCACCAGAATTGCCTCTGACTTCCATAATTCTACCAACAATCCCTTTAGGAAAATCTAGGATTTTATTATTGTACACCTTAAGACTCTTCCATTACCCAATTCCAAAACTCCTTCCACGTTTTAAGTATTTGCTAGAACAGCACCCTACTCTCAGTACCAAATCCTGTCTTAGCTATCTAGTGCCGCTAGAATACAGATACCACAAGTGAGTGGCTTTAACAGAGAGAATTTTATTTTCTCACAGTTTTGAAGTCCCAATTCAGGGTGCCAGCTCTTGGGGAAGGCTTTCTGTCTGTTGGCTCTGGAGGAAGGTCCTTGTCTCTTCTAAGCTCCTGCTCCTGGGAGATCTTCATGTGGGGTGGCGTCTCTCCTCCCCATCTCTGTTTCTTTGGCTTGCTTGTTTTATATCTCAGAAGAGATTGACTCAAAGCACACCATACACTAATCCTGAATCATTAACATAACAAAGACCACCCATTCCCAAATGTGATTACAGTACCCTCCCCCATCTATGGTTTCAGTTTCCATGCTTTTAGTTACCCTTGGTCAGCCATGATCTGAAAATATTAAATAAGTGCATAGCATAATGAAATCTTGCACCATACTCCACCACTTTCATAACTTCTATTACAACATATTATTATAATTGTTCAATTACATTATTAATTATCATCGTTAATCTCTTACTATGCCTATTTATAAATTAAACTTTATCATAGGATGTATGTATAGGACAAAACATAGTATATATAGGGTTCAGTACTACCCACAGTTTCAGGTACCCATGGGTGGTCTTGGAACACACCCCTGTGAATAAAGGGGGACTACTGTACAACCACAGGCATAGAGGTTAAGATTTATAACACATAATTTTGAAGGACACAATCCAAATGATAACACTAAGTGACAGAACAGACATTCAAACCCAGGATTTAAACTTTGGCATTCTGACTCCAAATTCAGTGCTTTCTCTCATAGCAGCATAAAAGCTTTACAAAACTGTCACAGTGGCCTGCTTTCACTAACCACAAGTGCTCATAGATGCCTCTGAAAACCACAACAAACAAAAAAGGAAATAAAATCCATATGCAGAGTTTTTAAATGTCATTTAGTTTGGATGGCCTGGATGTAATTATGTCTAATTTTCCAACTTCATCCTGTGAACATGCACAGAGGCAGGAGCCTCTTGCTTTGGCCTGTCTTCTCTATATTTCTGAGCACTTTCAGTGGAGCTCATCTGTGCTTACTAGACCTAGCCAGGGTCTGTGCTGGAAGCCCCCAATACCACACCAAAGGTCACATACCAGCTATTACTGCCATAATTGGAGCCAGGAAGAACTCTGTTCTTAGAGATTTTCTCAGCCAGTTGAGCAAATCCAACTGCTTTAGGTCAAACTATAAAAAAAAAAAAGTATCCAAAGTAGGGACGTAAAAGAGCAAATAATCTTTTTATGACATATTGCCTAAATAATTGATTCGTTTGTTTTCATATCATGTAGCAGTTAAAAAAAAAGCGGGGGGAGGGCTAAATCCTCTTTGTTGTTGTTGTCAGGTGCCATTGAGTCAGTTCCAACTCATAATGACCTTATTACAATAAAACAAAACACTGCCTGGCCCTGCTTCCATCCTCACAATCATTGTTATGCTTGAGCCTATTTTTGCAGCCACTGTGTCGATCCATTTCATTGAGGGTCTTCCTCTTTTTCTCTGACCCTCTAATTTACCAAGAATGATGTGCTTCTGCAGGGAGTGGTCTATCTTGATAACATGTTCAAAGTAAGTAAGACAAAGTCTCACCATTCTCATTTCTAAGGGGTGCCGTGGCTGTACTTCCTCCAAGACAGATTTGTTCATTATTCTGGCAGTCCATGGTATATTCAATATTCTTTGCCAACACCATAATTGAAAGACATCAATTCTTCTTTGGTCTTCTTTATTCTTTGTCCAGCTTTCGCATGCATACGAGGCCATAGAAGATATCATAGCTTGTGTCAGGCATGCCATAGTCCTCAAAGTGACATCTTTACTTTAACACTTTAAAGGGGCCTTTTGCATCAGATTTGACCGATGCAATATGCCATTTGATTTCTTGACTTCTGCTTCCATAGGCATTGACTGTAGATGCAAGTAAAATGAAATCCTTAACATTTTCAATCTTTTCTCCATTTATCATGATGTTGCTTATTAGTCCAGTTGTGAGGATTTTTGTTTTCTTACATTGAGATGCAATCCATGCTGATCTTCATCAGTAAGTGCTTCAGGTCCTCTTCACTTTCAGCAAGCAAGGCTGTATAAGCTGCTTATAGCAGATCGTTAATGTGCCATCCTCCAATCCTAATGCCTTGTTCTTCTTCATATAGTCCAGCTTCTTGGATTATTTGCTCAGCATAGAGATTGGCTAAGTATGGTGAATGGATATAACCCTGACACACACCTTTCCTGACTTTAAACCACACAGTATCCCCTTTCCTGTTCAAACAGCTACCTGTTGGTCTTTGTACATGTTCATGAGCACAATGAAGTGTTCTGGGACTCTTAATCTTTGCAGCGTTAACCATAATTACTTATGATCTACAAAATTGAATGCCTCTTCATAATCAATGAAACACAGGTAAACATCTTTCTGGTATTCTGTGCTTTCAGCCAAGGTTAATCTGACATCATCTATGATATCACTCATTCCATGCCCTATTCTGAACCTGGCTTCAACTTCTGGCAGTTCCCTATTGATGTACTGCTGCAAACACTTTTGACTAATCTTCAGCAAAGTTTTACTTGTGTGTGTTATTAACAATATTGTTGGATAATTTCCACATTCTGCTGAATCACCTTTCTTTGCAATGGACACAAATACGGATCTCTTCCAGTTTGTTGGCCAAGAAGCTGTCTTCCAAGTTTCTTCACATAGATAAGTGAGCGCCTCCAGTGCTGCATCCGTTTGTTGAAACATCTCAATTGGTATTCCGTCAATACCTGAAGACTTGTTTTCACCATCCCCTTCAATGCAGCTGGGACCTCTTCCTTCAGTAACATCAGTTCTTGATCATATGCTACCTCCTCAAATAATCAAATGTCAACCAATTCTTTTTGGTATGGTGACTCTGTGTATTCTATCTTCTTTTGATGCCTCCTGCATCATTCAATAGTTTCCCTGTAGAATCCTTCAATATTGCAACTCAAGGCTTGAATTTTTTCTTCAGTTATTTCAGCTTCAGAAATGCCAAGCATGTTCTTCCCTTTTAGTTTTCTAACTCCAGGTCTTTGCACATTTCATTACAATACTTTACTTTGTCTCCTTGAGATGCCCTTTGAAATCTTCTCTTGAGCTCTTTCACATCATCATTTCTCCATTTGCTTTAGCTACTCAATGTTCAAAAGCAAGTTTCAGTGTCTCTTCTGACACCCATTTTGGTCTTTCCTTTCTTTCCTGTCTTTTTAATGACCTTTTGCTTCCTTTGTGTATGATGTTCTTGATGTCATTCCACAACACATCTGATCTTCAGTCATTAGTGTTCAATGTGTCAAATCTGTTCTTGGGTTGGACCCTAAATTCACATGAGATATAATCAAGGTCGTATTTTGACTCTCATGGACTTGTTCTAATATTCTTCAGCTTCAGCTTGAACTTGCGTATAAGCAATTGATGGACTGTTCCACAGCTGGTGCCTGGCCTTGTTCTGACTGATGATATTGAGCTTTTCCATTGTGTCTTTCCACAGATGCAATCTATTTGATTCCTATGCATTCCTTCTGGTGAGATCCACGTGTATGGTTGCCTTTTATATTGTTGAAAAGGTATTTGCAATGAAGGAGTCGTTGGTCTTGAAAAATTCTGTCATGTGATCCCTGGCATCATTTCTATCACCCTGGCCATATTTTTCAACTACAGATCCTTCTTCTTTGTCTCCAAATTTCACATTCCAATCACTGGTAATTATCAATTTATCTTGATTGCATGCTTGATCAAATTCAGACTGCAGAAAGTGGCAAAAGTCTTCATCTTTGGTCTCAGTGCTTGGTGCATAAATTCAGATAACAGTCATATTAACTGGTCTTCCTTTTAGGCATATGAATATTACCATGTTACTGACAGCATTGTATTTCAGGATATATTTTGAAATGTTCCTTTTGATGGTGAATATGATGTCATTGCTCTTCAATTTGTCATTCTTGGCATAGTAGACCATATAATTGTTCAATTCAAAATGGCCAATACCAGTCAATTTCAGTTCACTAATGCCTAGGATATCGATCTTTATGTGGCCCATTTCATTTTTTAAGACTTACAATTTTCCTAGATTCATACTTTGTATGTTCCACATTCTGATTATTAATGGATATTTGCAGCTGTTTCTTCTCATTTTGAGCCATTCCATATCGGCAAATGAAAGTCTCTTTACTGGGGGCTTATCCCCCAATGTTCTCTGTGCCTACCAAAAGGAAAAATATTCCCTATTTTCTCTCCTGTCCATTCCCCAGTCTATTTCAATGTTAGCTTTATAGTGAACCACACTGAGATGTCACCAGCCTTCTTTAATTTGGCACTTTTTATTGCTATATTAGTTCTTCTTTGGTTGGTATCATGTTCCTTACTTATTGCCTGACCATTTAAGAGAAAAAAGAGGGGATAGCCAGTATTCTCAGTTTCATCTTTCTGTCTCCTTGGGTTATGTTACATAAAACCAAATGTCCCCCAGTTCTCCAGCCTTCAGAATTACATCTTCTTGTTAATACCTAATTAGTATTATTCTCGGAGTTCTTGGGTGTGCAAACAGTTAAAGTCCTTAGCTACTAACTAAAAGGTTGAAGCTCAAGTCCATCAAGGTGCCTTGGAAGAAAAGCCTGATGATCTACTCCTGAAAAATAAGTTATTAAAAACCTTACTAACATGATCTACTTCTGAAAAATAAGTTATTAAAAACCTTACAGAGTGCAGTTATTCTCTGATACACATGGAGTTGTCATGATTTGGAACCAATTCAACAGTAACTGCTTTTGGTTTAATATGATTCAATCCCCCACACTGATTGTAGCCAGCTACTCCCAGGTGCTTCTGCAAGGTAGAGAAGCTTTTGTAGTGGTTATCTGACCCTGGTCTCTCTTACTGGCCTTCCTCATTGGCTTCCAATGGCCCTCTCTAACCTGCCCCTGATCTACATTGCTGTGAATCTTCCTTTTACATCCCACTCCAAACATTCTTTTTTTACCAAACATGGCCACATGAAAACATAGCTGATTAATCTGGCAAAACTTTCTAAAGATATAGATATAGAATAAGGGAAATATTATGCATGAAAAGAAATTGAATTGGTATCAATGGACACTCTTCTCAGAGTTCATTGGTTGTGGATCTCTCTACCAAAAGTTTTCTCCTGGCCCTCTTCCCCCTTAGTTCCCTGCCTGCCACCACATTGTTTGATTTTTTTATGTAGTGGTGGTGAGGTAATCTTCTCTTCAATATACCCACCCACTGCCATCGAGTCGATTCCGACGCATAGCAACCCTATAGGACAGAGTAGAACTGCCCCATAGAGTTTCCAAGGAGGGCCTGGTGGATTCGAATTGCTGACCTCTTGTTTAGCAGCTGTAGCACTTAACCACTATGCCACTAGGGTTTCCAATCTCTTCAATATCTCTTGAAAATATCTCTTCAATATATTGAAGCATATTTGAGTGTTTCCCCCTTCACTCCAAATACAGATCCCCAAGCTTGTTTTGGGCTCAATAATGAGGAAAATCTCTGTATTAGTTTCCTAGGGGTGCCGTAACAAAGTACCACAAGCTGATGTCTTAGAACAACAGAAATTTATTCTCTCACAGTTCTGGAATCTAGAAGTGTGAAATCAAGGATCCTCGTGGGAGATTCTTCCTTGCTTCTTCTAGCTTCTGGTCACCCCAGGCATTCCTTGTCTTGTAGCAGCATAACTCCAATCTCTACCTCTGTCTTCTAATAGCCATCTTCCCTCTGTGTCTCTTTTGCATCTGAGTCTTTTCTCATCTTCTTTTAAGGGCACCAGTCATACTGGATTAGAGTCCACTCCACCCAATCCAGTATGAACTCATTAACTAATTATATCTGCAAAGATCCTATTTCCAAACAAGGTCAATTTCACAGATATTAGGGGTTAAGACGTCAACATGTTTTGGGGGGACATAATTCAACCATAGCAATCTCCCTTTTGCACTATCCTACTTTTTTCAATTTTTTTTTCAAGGACTATATATAATTGATACCCCTCAGATGTTACCATGCTTTTTGTATTATTACAAAGTGCACATTAGTGTCTCATTTTCTGGATTTTCTTCATTCCAGAGAGCCTATGCAGAAACAAAAGGGCCATCAGAATAAATATTTTCAACACAAAGATGAATACTATCATCGTTGCTGCAGAAACAAACATAACAGAAATTTTTAAATAGCATCTTGTCCCTGTAACGCTACTTTTCTCACAACTTGTTTCTAGGAATACATGATTCTGTGTTCATGTTCTTTGACATTTTACCTCTTCAGCTCATCTCCTGGCCTGATTCTGCAGTTTATCCCTGGTGTTAATAAAGTAGATTACATTAGGTTGTCAGTCTGTCAATAATCATGTAATTATTATTATTATTTATATAGCAATATTTAGTACATTAGTATGCCCCCACACCTAAACCAAACCCATGGCCATCAAGTTGATTCCAACTCATAACAACTTGGTAGGACTGAGTAGAAATGCCCCATAGAGTTTCCAAGGCTGCAAATCTTTTTTTTTTTTCTTTTATTGTTCTTTAAGTGAAAGTTTACAATTCAAGTCAGTTTCTCATACAAAAACTTATACACACATTGTTATGTGACCCTAGTTGCTCTCCCTACAACGTGACAGCACACTCCTTACCTCCACCGTGTATTTCCCACGTCCATTCAACCAGCTCCTGTCCTCCTCTGCCTTTTCATCTAGCCTCCAGACAGGAGCTGCCCACATAATCTCATGTGTCTACTTAAGCTAAGAAGCACGTTCCTTACCAGTATCATTTTATGACTTATAGTCCAGTCCAATCCCTGTCTGAAGTGTTGGTTTTGAGAATGGTTTTAGTTTTGGGCTAACAGAGAGTCTGGGGGCCATGACCTCTGGGGTCCCTCCAGTCTCAATCAGACCATTAAGTATGATCTTTTTACTAGAATTTGAGGTCTGTATCCCACTTTTCTCCTGCTCCATCAGGGATCCTCCCTTGTGTTCCCTGTCAGGGCAGTCATTGGTGGTAACCAAGCACCATCTAGTTTTTCCAGTTCAAGGCTGATGGAGTCTCTGGTTTATGTGGCCCTTTCTTTCTCTTGGGCTCATATTTTCCTTACGTCTTTGGTGTTCTTCATTCTCCTTTGCTCCAGGTAGGTTGAGACCAATTCATGCATCTTAGATGGCTGCTTTCTAGTTTTTAAGACCCCAGATGCCACTCACAAAGCAGGATACAGAACATTTCTTAATACAATTTGTTATGCCTATTGACCTAGATATCCCCTGAAACCATGCTCCCCAGACCCTGCCCCTGCTACTCTGTCCCTCAAAGTGTTTGGTTGTATTTAGGAAACTTTTTACGAAGGCTGTAAATCTTGAAGTAGACTGCCACATCTTTCTCCCTTGGAGCATCTGGTGGGTTTTAACTGCCAACCTTTGGTTAGCAGCCAAGCGCTTTAGCCACTGTACCACCAGGGATCCTTAGTATGCCCCAGGGTACACAAATAATTATATTCTATATATTTTAAGGATTCTCATGCAAAGGACCTTCCTTCTTAATGATTTTAGTGGATTGTTCCATAAGTCACCTAGAAAAATTAAAGTATTCAACAAATATTGAGACCTTGTTATTCCCCATGTCAGACACAAAGATGAATAAGGAGTTATCTGTGCCTTCTTCTCTACTGGGGGATGACCCATACCCATTGCCATCGAGCCAAATCCAACTCATAGTGACCCTATAGGACAGAGTACCTATAGGACAGAGTAGAACTGTCCCATAGGGTTTCCAAGGAGCAGCTGATGGATTTGAACTGCCAACCTATTGGTTAGCAGTCATAGCTCTTAACCACTGTACCACCAGGGCCCCACTAAGAGAGGTGGATATGGAAAACACAAATACCAATAAACACAGAGCTCAGTTGAAACTCTGTAGGAAGAGAATAAGAAAATACTTAGGGAGTGGATAAGGCTTGACACAAAAGGTGACATTTTCCTGGGTGTGGAGGATGACCAGTATTTGGACAGGTAGAGCTGAGAGACGGAAGTCAGCAGAGAAGATGAGAGGGGTGGCGAGAGAGAAATTTTACAGGTAAGGAGAACAAAAGACACAAACACATAATTTCTAAGGATCAGGATTTTGGTGCCAGGATGGAGATGGACATATCAACTTTGCAACTGTTACAAATTTGGGGAGACATTCCCTGTTTCTTCTTTCAGCAGATGTATATCAGTTCTCAGAGGAAGCCCTTTCCAGACGGGGAGAACCAATGGTTTTCAGTGACAAAAACACAAATACTGCCTTTCAAGTGGTAATAGACAGCATTTGAGATTAACTGAGAAACAAATGCTGTGTTCACTCCAAACAAAAGCTGTGTTCTGTGTCATAGTGCCTGGAATTGCCACTCTGAAAATAATGAGACATTTTACAAAACATGTGCCTACAATGTAATGAAAAGCTAGACCAGCAGTCATCCCAGTGTTAGCTGAGCTGCTCCAGATCTGGCTAGAATGTGTGTCTGATGACCCCATTAGTTTTCCCAGGGGGTGGGAAGCAGCACAGACAGATGTCCTGGGCCACGTGACTGGGCAAAGACAAATAGCCAGGATGCAGCTGTGTAGACAGCTGTCCAAACCGATTAAAAAATAGATCTATCCATTTCACTTGGTGCCTTGAAAGACTCAGATTATCACAATTTATATACCAGCCCCAAATATGTCTCCTGCATAATAATACAACTTAGCACTTCCTGGTACTGCAATTTTTCATAGCTTACTACAAGTATAGACTCAATTTTAGAACCTTTAAAGAAGATACATAGGAATTTCAAGCAATGCAAATATACAAATGGATTGGTAAGTTACCCCAATTAATTAATTAAATCTCTGAATAGAATTTTGGGATGTGTGATCCATGATTTCATCACTTCAGTTGAGTAGATGCAATCACAGAGACCTAGAAACGCATTACTTACCCTAGACAATTTTGTATAATAGAGTGGATTAGGCAGCTTCAAAAATCTGAGTATGATACATTTACCAATGACCCCAAAGTTCCAGCCCTGAATATTAACCCAAGAAACACAGAAACAAAACAGCCCAGTTGTCCTTTGATAGAAGAATAGACAAACTGTGGATCTTCTCAGCAATGAACATGAACAAGACATAGATTTCCTCTAGACTTCAGATAAGGTCATTGAGATCAAGGAATGAAAAGAGACTCATCGTGTTGTAATCAGGGCTTCTCTGCCAGCTCAGGACTCTACTTATCTGGTCATCATATTGGGTAGGAATTTTTACCTTTGCAACAAAAACTGTGGGAACTATGCTCTATAAGAGTACTTTTCACATTTTTTTTGTTGCTATTTTCGCTTTGCTAAATGTAATCTTTTTTTCCACTTTTTTTGTTGTTTTATTTTCTGACATGCATAAAAGTAGTTGTTTTTGTTTTTTTTGATCATGTATTTAATAACTTCCTCAGCTATCTTACTAATCTGAATAATTTTGGGGTTCTCTATGTACATATATGTGTTACACCTCAACATAAAGAAAACAAAAATCCTCACAACTGGACCAATGAGCAACATCATAATACACAGAGAAAAGATTGAAGTTGTCAAGGATTTCATTTTACTTGGATCCACAATCAACACCCATGCAAGCAGGAGTCAAGAAATCAAACAACACATTGCATTGGGTAAATTTGCTGCAAAAATTTACCCAATGCAATGGGTAAATTTTTGATAAAATTTTTTTTTTTTTTATCATGATGTCTGGAGCCCTGGTGGCACAGTCGTTAAGAGCTCGGCTGCTAACCAAAAGACCAGGAGTTCAAATTCACCAGCCGCTACTTGGAAACCATGGGGGTCAATTCTACTTTGTCCTATAGGGTTGCTATGAATTGAAGCCAACTCGACAGCACCTAACAATAACATGTACATATTTAATCACTCACCTGAAAGCAACGATAATTGGTTTCATCCTTCCTATAAAACAAACACACTACAGCAACAACACTAATGTAGTCTTTTGGAAGATCCTCATTCAAAATGATTGATATAAAATGGAACAAATTAAAAAAAAATTGAC
Organism: Elephas maximus indicus; assembly: GCF_024166365.1. NCBI lineage: Eukaryota > Metazoa > Chordata > Mammalia > Proboscidea > Elephantidae > Elephas > Elephas maximus. Next base: position 51,126,118 of record NC_064829.1, on the reverse strand, counting down.
CTTTCTAAAAGCATTCAGTTTATTAAGGAGATACTCTTATAAATGACAAATTGCTAAGGTGAAGCAAAAAAATACGGTAGCTTGGAAAATAAAATAATAAATAAACCCTAACAAAACAAAACAAAAACACCACATTGTTGAGTCAGTTCCAACTCCTAGCAACCCTATAGGACAGAGTAGAATGCCCCCACAGGGTTTCCAAGGAGCAGCTGGTGATTCGAACTGCTAACCTTTTGGTTAACAGTTGAGCTCTTAACCGCTGTGCCACCAGGGCCCTAATAACAGTGTAAATATTTAAATTTAATATGAAACAGTAAAAAAAAAAATCTTTTTTAAAAAATATTAATGAACTCAGTAAGTATAAAGTATTATTTATATTAGTGTAGGAATCACAGATAAAGAACAAAAAGCCACACTTTTTATTTTCAGTCTTATGAAGTCAGAGAATACCCACTGCTTTGAACTGAAAACATCTGGACTCTTTCCAGCTTTGTCACTAACTAGTGCCGGGTTTAGTCTATGACCTTAGAAAAGTTATCCTATTTCTCAGGGATATTGACCACATAATTCTTATGACCTTTTCCTACTTGAAAATTCTATTTATTGATAAATATTCAGAAGAAGCTATTTTGGGTGAACGTCAAGAAATGTTTTATATGATTGCTCTAACTAAATTGACTATAATATTCTGTGACAAAACTAATACTACCTCAGGCCCTAATATTGTCTTTCAAAATGCCTTTTCAGCTACAACCTTCTTTGACCATAACTCTGTACAACAGATATGATGACGCATTTACAGATAATACAAGTGAAACCCCAAGCTGGGAACTGGCTTATCAAAGACCCCTTAATGATGTGTTAATGGATCAGAAATAGTACGGAAGCCCTGGGCTTTGGTTCACAGTCTTCCCCACAGTGGTGCCCATTTTGAAATACAATTAATGGTGACTGACATTCAGCTTGGTGTTATGAGACAGTGTCAGTGCTAAAAAGACAGAAATATGATGTAAAAAATGTTTGCATTTGAAGAGCTTACAATTTTTTGGAGTCTTGACAATCAGGCAGCTATAATCATCAGGAAATAACAGGTCCAGTAGTATGTGGAAGTTAAGGTGCCCTGGGTTGCTATGTCTTGTGTGACGAAACAAGGATCTATCTACCACGGGTTCCAGATAAGTAAAAAGGCACATGGATTCACTGTGCTTAAGGAGTAGGTTGTATTGAGCTGTGATGTGCTGTGCGTTAAGGATGAATTTGGCTAACAGCATGGCAAGAGAAAGCTGGCTTAGAGTGCCAACATCTGTGTGTGTGGCCAGGAGGTAAAGTGATGGCCATTTGAACGATTTAAAGATTATCTCAACTCCTGGTTGCATAGAGAAGGCAGCTGTGTTGCCAGATTAGGAGAAAGCTGCCAGGCACTGAGGATGGCAGCATGAAATTGGTGGAATTCATCTTCATTGCAAGACAGGTAGCTCCTGCTGCCACATTAGGGGAAATATGTGACATCTCAAATAAACCTGCTCACATGGCCTGAGTTCATGCCTTTAGTCTTCCCTGTGATACTCATCTGTGGACCCAACATTGTAGGGTCTCAGTGGCATAAACAAACAGTGGAAGAGAAACTCCAGGCCAAACACAAACACTCAAACATTCTGAATTATGCACTTCTCTGTTTCCTGTTCTGGGTATACTTTTCTCACACTTCGACAACTTTCTAGCAGAGGCACTCTGAATTTTCTTCCCCAGTTAATATTTTCTCCCAGAATGTAAAGTTATTTCAGTAGAAATCTGTAGTTGGCTAAATAGTGGCCCCCAAAAGATATCTAAATCCCAGGAACTTGTGATTGTTACCTAGAGTGACAAAATAGACCATGAACTATGATTAAGTTAAGGATTTTGAGGTGGAGAGATTATCCCTGGATTATCCAAGTGGACTATTAACGCAATCAATTACACTTATAAGAGGGAGGCAGAGGGAGATTTGACGCTGAAGACCATACCGCAATCATTGAAGCAAGCTGATGTGCCGCTGGCTTTGAAGATGGAGAAAGGAGCCATGAGCCAAAGAAAGCAAACAATGCAGCTCTAGAAGCTGGAAGAGGCAAGGAAATAGACTGTCCCTTAGAGCCCCTGGAGGGAGGGAGAACCTGCTGACACCTTCGTTTCAGCCCAGTGAAACTGTTTTTTGGTCATCTAACCTCCAGAACTGTAAGGGAATTAATATGGGTTGTTTTAGGCTACCAGGTTTGTGCCTATTTGTTACAGCAACCCGTACCCATACTGTTGCTATCAAATGGATTCTGACTCATGGAGAGACCCTCTAGGACAGGGTAGGACTACCCCATAGGATTTCCAAGGCTGTAATCTTTACGGGAGCAGACTGTTAACACTTTTCTCCCACAGGTTGCAGCAACAACAGAATACTAATACGGAGTCTAAATAATTGGAAATGTTAATCTGGCAGGGAGTGAAAAAAATACACCTAACATACTTCAAAACTAAATAGGTAATGCTTTGGAAAGTTGACTCCCAGGAGGCTCTTAACCTCTGTTAGGCTCAGGTCATATTTTAGTTACGTTGTAATGACCCATCCACTCTGCGTATCTACATTTTACATGTTTCCAGAACCACTACCTTCAATAAGAACATTGCAAGTCTTGGACCTCCATCTCTGAGAGCAGAAGCCATGCTTTGCTTTTGGTTTGTTTCCCTCAGAATATCTATTGCAGGCTATTGCACTTGGACTGTGTTTAATAAATATTTGTTGAGTCACTCAATGATTGATTGATTAACTGTTCTAAATAACCATTGAAACAAACCAACTATGACACAGCTATAATAAATGATTTGGTCCCCCATTTTCAGTGAGGAAAAGGCTTCCTTTAGCCAGATTGGGAGCAGACAAAAGAGAGAAAGTAATGTCAAAAACGAAGGCAAGTATGCAGACCCCACTCAAGGCTTCAAACTTCATGATATGCAATTAGAATCTATTGTGGCAGTGGCTTCAAGTGGCTCATTTTAAAGAGATGCTGATTCCAAAGACAAGATGTTAGAATCGCAGTGACTAACAGTGGCCACTGGTGACAGACAGCAAATAAGTAATAGCTTAGAAAAACCAGTAATGCTTGGAGAATAAATTGTGTGTGAACAGCAATCTGAATCAAAGCAAACTTACACAAAAACAATTTTTAACATGAAGATATATGAAAGATTTCATTTGAAAGAGACCAATTATCTTAGAATTAGGAGAAAATATGACAAAATGTGACAAAAACAACTTATCCAATAAGCAAGGCAAGTCATATTTCTATTCAATTTCAATCTGTCATGACTATATGGCCATAATCAGCAGACTGAAACCCAATCTTTAGTTTGATTTCAAGCATGTACTATTCCAGTATTTGTTCAGCTTAACAGTTTTCAACAAGCCCTACTTTGGTGAACCTTCTCTAACATGTAAATTACTTACAATCTTACACAATTATGCAAAACTGTAAGTAAAGAAAAACCTTTCAATACTTTTCAAGCTATTTAGCCTAAAGGTAATTTGTCAGCCTTGGTGATTTACGAACTGTTCTCAGTGAGGAATTTGTGAAACATGAACATTCTCTTTCAATTGAGGGGCATTTCTTATGCAAAGGAACCCTCAACAGAACAAATGAGAAAAGATAATTAATAGTCAGACATTTTCACGTGGAGGTATATTTTCCCAGCAAACGTGGTCTTAACTGCTTTAAAGACAGTCTTCCTTACTTGGTGTCAGCCTAAACCTGGAGAACAAAAGAGAAAAAACAAACTCAAAAATTCAAGAGATTTTTGCTAAATTGACTATTGAACTCCCCTCACTTCATTTTAATGCTGTTTTCTTTGTTTTGGCTTCTGAGTCATCCCCCTCTGACCTCCCACCTTTTCTGAGAGCTTGACTTTGTAGTTGTAGCTGATAGACAGCACAAGCTCACACTCACCCCATTGGTTCCCATTCACATAGCATATGTTTTCTTCCAACTCATGTAATAGCTCCCTTTGACAACTCGTTCTGACTCCTAACTACATACACTTTAGTGGGATCCAATTCCCAAATGATGAATCCATTGTGAAAAAATATGTAATTTCTAATTTAACCTCTGTATTTAAGCTCATTCATCTCTTCCATCTCCACTCCCATCTTAATTAAAATTACCTCATTACAGCTCGTTTTCATTTGGGTAATCACTCGACCTTTCAGTATTTCCCATATATTCTCAAGGCTTTATCCTTCTTCTCCTCCTAAGGATATGGCCATCTCCTGACAAGGAGAAACTTTTAGAGCTCAGGGTGTAGGGGTGGGCTGTAGTTTCCTGACTTTTCCTTCAGGTTCTTCCTGTGGTACCACCTGGGCCATCTCACCCATGTCTCACTGAACTAACATCACTGAAATATGGCTGATCCCACCTGGACTTTTGTGCATCATATTGGTTACTGCTGACAACATATCTTCCAACTAGATAATTCCTTTAATTGTAGTCAGCTATCTATAGCCGTGTACATATTAAATTGCTATATATGGACCTTCTCAGAGGCATCCTGCCTACTGAGCTGTGTCAGAAAAGTTAGGAATCAGGCATGATGTTCTTAAATCTTTCCAGACTATCAGCTTTTTTCTACTCCTGACACCCCCTCACACTTGCCTCTGACCTCTTGCACACCATTTCCTCTCTCTCCTGGCACCACCTCCCATTAACAAGAAAGGTTTGCCTTCCACTGTGTGGAAGGGACTCCCCTTATTTTTGTCACACTCTTTACCCTTCCTATACACTGGCAACTTGTTTCTTAGTGCTGCTGTTTCTTAGTACTGCTGCGCTTAGTTTCTTAGTACTGCTATAACAGAAACACCACAAGTAGATGGTTTTAAAGAACAGAAATTTTATTTTCTCACAGTTTAGGAAGCTGGAAGTCCAAATCTGGGGCACTGGCTCTAAGGGAAGGCACTCTGTTTGTCATCTCCGGGGGAAGTTTTTTTTTTTTAGTTTCTGTAGACCCAGCATTCCTTGATTCCTTGGCCATTTCCACCTGGCATCTACCTTCCTCTTCATTTGTGTTTCTTTCTCCTGTGCCTAATATGTTTCTTTTATAGTTCAAAAGTAAGATGCACTCTACACTGATATGGTCTCATTAACAAATAAGGCCCTGTGCCTAGATGGGATTATCCATTGCCTTTGAGTCAATTCCAACTCTATAGGACAGAGAAGAACTGCCCCATAGCCTTTCCAAGAAGCGGCTGCTGGGTTTGAACTGCTGACCTTTTGATTAGCAGCCAAACACTTAACCACTGGGTCACCAGGGCTCCTAGATGGGATTACATCCATAAATATAGGGGTTAGGATTCTAACACATATTCTGGAAGGACACAACTCAATTCATATTATGGAACAATGGTCAAGCCCCCAAACAGTTATTCTTAATATGTAAAGGCCTAATCTTAGACATCCAAGTAAATACAGTCTGTCTTCAAGAGTTGCTATGAGTCAGAATCTACTTGATGGCAACAGGTTCGTCAAGACTATTATTTAATTAGGAACTGTGATGGTTAATGTCATATGTCAACTTGGCTAGTCTATGGTTCTCAGTGGTTTGGCAGACACTGTGTAATCACCTTCCATTTTGTGATCTGATGTGAGTAGCCAATCAGTTGAAAGGGGAGTTTTCTTTGGGGTATGGCCTACTTGCAGTATATAAATGCGTGTTCTGGCAAAGCTTGCTGTTTTTCTTGAACCCACATTCTTCTCATTGCGTGGTCTCTGATTCTTGAGACATAAGCTTGTAGAAGTCTCTGGTCTGCTACCTGACCTGCAGATTTTGGATTCACCAACCCCAGCAACCTTGTGAGCCAGCAGAGCTCTTCAGCCTGACACTTAACCCATAGATTTGGGACTTGCCAGCCCCCACAATTGTGTGACTCCTTTCCTCACAATTGTGTGAGCCATTTCCTTAAAGTAAATTTCTCTAATACATGTATAGACACTTCACTGGTTTTGCTCTCTAAGGAACCCAGACTAAGACAGGAACTTTAAGATGTCTTATTTGAAAGTCAAAGCTGAACAACCATTTGTTTTACCTCATGATATCTTTTTCCCGTCTCCCTGAAGTACTAATGCTCTGCAGCTCCATAAGCTCACCTTAGTTTTTAGCCATTTCATGAATTCTACTTTTGTGGATAAGAGAACACATATTGTGGCACCATTTTTTATTCTTAATAATTTTCATCAGCATTCTAAGGAGAGTAATCAATCATGATTTCTTTGTTGAGCTAGATTGTTCTGTATAAGAAAGAAGTTTGGGGTAAAATCCACTAGTGATTAAATGTTGTAAGGGGAAGGGAGAAAAAAAAACAACTAAAGTCTAGTGGCTTGGGAGAAGGAGTAATTGGTGAGAAGAGACCTGCCAATGAGAATTCATTACAGACTATGCTGAAGGGCAGAGCATGCAAAAAGTTCCTCCACCTCTCCTACCAAACTCTCAATAAAATCTAGGTATTTCACTAATACTTCAGCTAGGAGTGGACTCTTCCAACGGAATGTAAATAATCTTTGTGCCCATCAAACTTCCGGTTTGTTTGTTGAGCCAAGACAGAGTCAACCAATACCCCGGTTACAATTATTTTCTATCTAGACAGCTTATGAACATCATATTATACTTCTTTCATATTTTCTATTACATTTATTGAGGAATGGGGACATATTAGGCAATAAAAATACCAAGTGATATAAATCAATTAGGCTAGCATTTTTTTTTAATTGTGGTAAAATATATATAACACATTTTTTGCCATTTTAACCATTTTTAAGTATACAATTCAGTGACATTAATCCCATTCACGATCTTGTGTAACCATCTCCACTACCTACTTCCAAAAGTTTTTCAACTCCCCAAACAGAAAATCAGTGCCCCTTGAGCAACAACTCCCCATTACTCTCTTTCCCTAGCACCTGGTGACTAGTAATAAACTTTCATCTCTATACATTTGCCTATTCTAAACATTTTATATAAGTGAGCTTATATAATAACTGTCCTCTTGTGTCTGATGGATTTCACTTGCTATAATGTTTTCAAAGTTTTTCCATGTCATAGCATCTATCAGGATAGGTTAGTGTTTTTAAAAAGGATGCTCAAATTTTGAATACTTTGTTGAAATGAAATATTACGAAGCTCACTCATACTAGATATGTTGTGGGGGCAGGGATTTACAGGTAAATGGAGTATCTTTCTACTCTTCATAGCAGGGAAGCATGTGGTCAGAGAGAAAAGGAAACTTTAGTCTTAAAACCACAATGCTGTCATTTCTATTGAGAGAAATCAAGAAAATTTAGATATAGAAGAGACCATAGACTCAGTAAGAACATTCTGGGGCCTAGACCTGAATCGTCTTTTTCCCTAGACCCTTCAGAAGCCATTTTTTCTAACTCCCTGTGGTCAATTGACAGGTTTCTTCAGAATTCTTAGCAAATGCTTTGCCTAAGAGACAGAGCATTAAATATTTCCTTCAGGTTGAGCACCTCACTGAACAAGTCCTTAACTACCTAAGTGCACAATTTTCCAATTACCTTTTCAGAAATGATGTGCAGGAATAATCCAACCAGAAGGTGAAACCTTAGCTCTTTCACTTTGAGAAATTGATTGCTTCTTTTGTTCCCCGTGGTATTGTTCTTAAAAAAAGAAAAAGGCAAATCAACTTAAGTGCTGAGTTGACAGCCTAGAGACTAGAGCGCCAATAGACATTTATTTGCTAAAAGATAATATAAAGTGATTTAAAAATAAAGCAAACTTTCTTATGGTGGAAATTTCAATGCCTGATACAAATTGGTACCTGCAGCCAGGTGTTCTTAATCCTCAGTGCTGGCCCAACTTGCCTTCGGCAAAAGAGTGTGAATGTAAACCCTGATATGTAGGGCTGAGAAGGCTTCGGGTAGTGCAAACCGTTAACATGCTCGGCTGCTAACCAAAAGGTTGGAGGTTTGAGGCACCTCAGAAGAAAGGACTGGTGATCTATTTTCAAAAAATCAGCCATTGAAAACCCTACAGAGCACAATTCTACCCTGACACACATGGTAATGCCATGCATGAGTCAGAGTCAACTAGATGGTTTATGTATGGTTGCACCCCTCCCAGGCCAACTCGGTAATCTGTTATAGATTCCTGCTTCCTCCTCAGCCCCTAAAAAAAACTATGGATCAAATAAAGGTATAAAACTTTCAGGTCTATTCATTATGCTTCTTATTGCTTTTCATTTGAATATTGTAAAGTAGTGAACCGAAGCATTAGATTTCTGGAGAGTTGAATAGATCCTGACGTCAGCACAAGGATAACTGGGTAATTGTGGAGAATACAGTTCAAGAACAGTCCAGATCCTTTTGCTCTAGGTTCTGTTTATATTTCATATCACTTGAAACACATGCTTTAAATGAGTAGCAACCTTATCGGATTTTTTTTTTTTTTACGTAATTTAAGATAAATAGTTAACTCTTTGAAAAATAGAATCAGTTTACAACAGGTAAAATAAGGGATGAGCTCCAACAACATAAACTTTATTAGGAATGAATGCAAAATTTTGTCCTTAAGGAAACAAACCAAAGGCAGAAATTCAAAACCAATGTTAATGTGAGGAAGGCTCAGGGGTTTCAATTTATAGGAAGCTTCATATAATTCAGTAGTTGTTGAAACAAGTAAAGTTGGTCAAAGCAGTTCACTGGAATTACAGTGCTCAGAAGGGCACTCCCAGGAGTGTTTCAGTCTGTGTTGTCATTCAGGTCTCAACTAGGATGCTTAGCTCAGTTCTGGTTACTGCATTAAACAGATGTTTATATTACAGGGAATCCAACCAGGGATGAGGGAGGAAAGAATGTTTGCTCTAGAAGACTCAAGGAGACCCCGGTGTTGTCCTCAAATAATAGTAAAAATAGCCAGCATTAATTGAGTGCTAACTCTGTGCCAGGCACTGTGCTAGACACTGTTTACGCATATCATCTCATTTAATAGTAGCCACAACCCTAGAAGTTGACACCAATATCAATCTGAATTTTTCAAAATAGAAAATTGAAGAGCAGAGAGATAAAGGAACTTTCTCAGTGTGCAAAGAGCCACCACGAGGAAGACTGAAGTTGTTCTACTTGACTAAAAGAATAGAACAAAGACTAAGGGTAGAAGCCACCAGAAGGCAAAAAGTGGCTATACTAAGGAAAATGGCTATAATATTTAGATCTTTCTAAAGCATAAAGTAGCCCCCTGGTGGCATAGTGATTAAGAAGCTTGGTTACTAACCAAAAGGTTGGCAGTTAGAATCCACCAGCTGCTCCTTGGAAATGCTACGGGGTAGTTCTACTCTGTCCTGTAGGGTTGCTATAAGTCGAAATCAACTTGAGGACCATAGGTTTGGTTTGGTTTTAAAGTATAAAGTGCTATCTCTTTGGGATTGTTTCAAAGGCATTTGAATGGCCACTGAATGGGGATGTAATGGAGGGAACGTCTGCATCTGGGACAGACTTAGCAATTCTCTACCTCTGCCTACATGAGAGTTTTCTGTGAGTCTGAATCATTAGCATTTTGATGTAATATGAATCAAAGTATTGCACAGAGTATGGTTTATGACTTGAAGACAATAGATTTCCTGACATCCCTTTCTAAATTTGATGGAGGGAGAGAGATATGAATAATACACACACTGGATTATGTTGCAAGAATGTGAAGAGGCAAAGCACCCAATAGCAATATGGAGACTGAACCTCAACCTCTTTTTAACCATAGGGTCGCTATCAGATGGTTATGAGTTGGAGCCGACTTCCTGACACATAACGATTAACAACAAATGCCAGCCTAAATGGGCATATAATCCTTCTTGAAGAGTATTTTACACCCATAACTCCTGCCTCTACAGTGTACCTGCCTGAACAATATAAAATGACACAAATTTCTAGCATGGTGTCAGCTTGAAAAGGTAGTTAACAGGCTCTGAGCTTGGGGCCAATTTGTTTCTAGAGAACAATAAAACTTCCAAAAGGGAAAAAAAAAAAAAAAAAACAGAGATTCTCTGTACATTTAAACAGTTGGCATTTCTGTCAGGATTTTAGCAGCCCCCATCCTGCTACAGAATGTGAATCTTTTATTAATAATAATTTTAGCACAGCCCCTAGCTATCACAGGTCAATATATATTAATAAGATGTTCTAATTTTATCTAAAATAAATGCTTTCAGGCAAAGCTAAACTCTTCTTTTCTGGTCAATTATCCATAAGAAGTTAAATAAAATATTCTTTGTTTCCTGGTTGAAAATGAAAATAAAAACCAAAACCAAGCCCGTTGCTGTCAATTCAGACTCATAGCGACCCTATAGGACAGAGAACTACCCCATAGGGTCTCCAAGGAGCAGCTGGCGGATTCGAACTGCCAGCCTCTTGGTTAGTGGCTGAGCTCTTAATCACTGAAAATGAAGAGAGGATAAGATTATTAGGAAGTCCAACAAATTCTCAGTTTCAACTAGAGTAAAGGAAAAGAAATTGGATTATTGTTCCTGATTAAAAGGGACAGAAGTAAGACCACTGTGTAGTAGTCACATATAGGAGAAAGAGTGAGGCAGAGGACTGGAGAGTAGGTGATGGGTCCTTCCTTGTCATCTGTTCTGGAACCACCAAGACCTGACATCCAGCAGAGCACAGAGGTTAGGCTCACCGTGACCTCACTGCTCTTTTACATGAATTAGGTCGGGATGTAACACAACAGGGGCATGAGGTGACAGTGGAGCAAGGAGGATAAGAAAGTGAAATCTCCTATGCAGCCCAGTTCTCCTTTCCCTTCCACTTCTCCACTCTTCTACTCTGACACACATGGTCACCATGAATCAGACTTGGCTCAATGATTACCGGTAACCACTATAAAAAACTAGAGATTAGGCCAACAGGAGAACTCTAGGAACTAGTATAGCACACACACCTGAGAGTTATTCCGCCCGAAGCATGCAGATCCAGGTATTCCAGGGGCAAGAGAGAGGGCGAAGGCAAAGAAACACAGGTGCTGGTAGTTGAAATTTGATTGGCGTGCACTGAAGAGATATGGTTAAGGGGAATGGGTAGGTCATTGACAGCAACTGTACTGAAGAGACTGAATGCTTTTGTGAGACTATATGCTCCCTAGATAACATTACTAGATTTTTTTCCCAAGTGAAAATTTCCTAGAATTCAAATGTGCTTAGCTTTTTTGTACCATCCCTCCCTTTTCATAATCTGAACATATATAGTTAGTTTAGGTGCTAAACATTTTACAACAGCACAAGGAAACCTCATGATAGAAATTATATGCTGTGTTGTAGTCAGTTCTCAAAGACCTGTTTAATTTTTCTAGAAAGAGGAATTTACTTCAATGTATTAATCATGGTGAAATTTCTCCACTTTCTTTTTGTGGTAATGTCATCATTTATTAACATCTACTATATGATGAGTAATCTGATAATCAGCATGCATACAAAAGAACCTGAAAGCATAATTGCTGGCTTGTAAAAGATTCACCAACGAAGAAAATCCTTGACAAGCACCCAAAGAAAAGATACAAAGCATACAAAAGGTAAAGTGCAAATAGATGCAAACAAATCAATTAATCAGGATATATTTATTCAGTAACCTTCCTGTGCTAACTCACATATTAAGTCCTATGTGATGAAGCCAAAGCTTTGTGCTAAAAGAATTTATGATACACAGGTATCCCCCGCTTTTCAAAAGTTGGCTTTATGCCACCTCGCTTTTATGAAAGACCTACATTAGTGCCTGTTTCCGCTAACCGAAAGAAATCAGAAGAGGAGTTTTGCTTTTATGAAAAAAGGCAAAAAGCAGAAAAAGGGTTTTGCAGCGACCTGTTAAAGAGGCAGCTCGCACCAGAGCAGCGAGAGTGGTATCACCAAGCTCAGCATCAAGCTGCCATGGCTTTGAACTGTGTCTGTGAGCATCTGTGCTTTATCTCGATTTATTTTGTGTACCCGTTAGCAAGATGTGCCCTAAGGTATCAGAAAAGCCTATGAGAGCTCGTAAAAATTTTAAGTGTTATTTTGTATGATTTGGTAGGTTATTTTTGGGGTCCGGGAATGCTCAAAAATGTTTCCCATATAGATTAATGGTAACTGCTTCTTCACTTTACTCCATTTCGGCTTACAAAAGCTTTCTTAAGAATGCTTCGCTTTTGGATGGCCGAAGAAACCTGTATCTGGAGAAAATAATGACAAAACAATGAGAGAATTCTGCAAGAGAGCACATAGTCAAGTAATTTCAGAAAAGGGAGCCATAAGCCTGGGCTATGCAGAAAATGCTTCGTGCAGGAAGAATGCAAACACCAAAAAAATTCTTATGACTAAACGTGATACCTGGCGGTTAGAATGCATTTTGCAAACATGATGTCAAATATGCCGCTAAGGAAGCAGTGCTAAGACATGTCTCAATAGAACCCAAGGGTTTTCTTTTGTTCCCATGGCTAGAGCCAGAGCTTTAAAAAAAAAGAAAGAAAGAAAGTCTATGCTATAGATCTGAATGTATCATGTGTACTAATTCATATCTATTGAATACCTACTCTGAATGGGGTGCTGTTGTAATATCCTCCTGTTCCAGACATTAGTCTAACAAGGCAAATTGTAGAGAAACAGGCAAGAATAAAATCTAGCCAGTGACCAAATAAAATCTTTCAGCCATGGGAGAGCTACTGGAATTATTAATAAGAAGAAAAGCTTAGGACCATTTAGAAATGCATTATTTATTAAGGAACTGTCAGTGGGACTCATAAAAGGCAGGCTGTGAGTGAAAAATACGCTTGTTTGGGTTGAGTGTATTACTGCAGACAGGCTAGAGATAAGCTGGAAACAAAGGGAAACATTAATCTGGCTCTCAGAAAAGCATTTGTTATGGCAGCCACTATCGCAGTGGTTTTAAGCAAATGAATCACGATATGTGGTGAAAGTAAGTAGAAGTAATTAAAGAGCAAGGGTTGTACATTGTCTCAACAATGGAGTTGAATTTAGTCATTTGAGGCCAGCTAGAGGCGAGCCAGGACTTCAGAGTGCCCACCTTGTCCCTTGTAACAGGGAACGAGAAAATGCACACCAGACAACCAAACACGTGACGATTAAGGGAAGAGCATAACTGACCATTTGAGTGACAGGGCTTCTTCATTAACAAGAAGCACCAACGGAGTCAATGGATGAGAGACCCCTGTCCCATTCCCTCCCAAACAGATATACTGTGAATCTCTTAGCAAGGATCTATCAGGACAAGAAGATTTTTTATCTCCTGAGCTATAAAGAAAAGTCTGTAGGTATTTGCTTACCCCACACATAAGCAGGAGCATAAAATTAATGCCACATGAAGTAGTGCAACAAGCTTACACTTTAGAACTAACAGATCCGGATTTGAACCTGGGCTCTGCCACTTATTAGCCACATAGCTTGGATTAGTTGTTCTTGGAGTTTCGGGTTTTCTGTCTGTAATATGGGAATAATAACACCAATCTCACACAGTCATAAGATTACAAATTTAAAAAAGATAATGAACATAAAATACCCAATATTGTGCTGGCACAGAACAGAGGCTCAGTAAAAATTAGCTGCCTTCTATTTTCTGGGCTTCGTATATAATGACTTCTTATAATTGTTCCATGCATTGTTTTATATATATATATATATATATAAACCCAAAAACCCATTGCTATTGAGTCGGGTCCGACTCATAGCGACCCTATAGGACAGGGTAGAACTGCCCCATAGAGCTTCCAAGCAGCGCCATATGGATTTGAACTGCCTACCTTTTGGCTACCAGCCGTAGCACTGAACCACTACATCGCCAGGGTTTCCATATATATATATAGAATGCTATTTCAAATTATTAGACTGTCATAAGCCCACGATAGTGAACCAAAACAGTGCCAGAAAGAACTACCAAAGGCTCATTTCATTTAAATGTCATGATTATTCACAGCCATGAAATGACTAACACTGGCCAAGTATTTAAAACTGCTGTAAAATTTTTTTGCTAAATGCATCATTTCTGAGGTCTATCTTATAGACCTATCTTAAGATGAAACAAAATCACACATTCCAAAATAACTATTCGGCAGTATATGAATATTAAGGTGTTTTTCCACAAAGGATTGCCCTCTTGAGTACCCCACGAGTCTTGAATGTGATCCACATAGATGAACGTGAAGACCTGAAACGCCCACGTGGCCTGTCTGTGTTCTTGGTATCAGCTCCTTTTGCTCTGGGCTCCAGGGAAGCCTCTTCTTATAGAAGCTTGTCCCCTGGATAAGGAGGTATGCCGGCTGCAAGGGTAGAGGAATATGCTTCAGCAGCTGTGAAATACTTTACCTCATGAAGCGTCATCCTGAAGTTGGTTCAAAAGTTCCAAGCCCATGGCCCACAGAACACAGTCTTCTCTTCTCTCATTGATGCATGGTCACCATGCTGTGTAGAAAGGTGGGAGCCTCAAACTTGAGCGCTGCCTGGGACCTGCTGGTGCTGGGCTTGCTTCCTCTAGCACAACTCCAGGCACCAGGAAACATCCAGCTCAGCCAACTTCATGTTAGCCTTAGGCTTCTCAGCAATGCCTTCTCAAAACCCTTTTCTCAACATCTTCGCGTCTCTTACTGGGTCCAGCATGATTCTCTGGCTGATGCCAAGTAGATGGAAGCAGCCATGGGCTGCTGCAATGGCAGGCCCATTGGGAGTCCAGGGGAAGCTGAGACATGGTAGGTCCGGCGGGGAATTGGTCATGGGTACTAGCAACTCATCCCCATGTCCCATCGGCTTCTATCTTCTGAACTGGTATTGCCCCTGGGAACTGTACTGGCTTCCTCCTACTCCCAACATCACTACCATCAAGATTATGCAAAACCCTGCAGGCAACTCATCATCTACACCCTCAAGAGCAAGACACTGAGTCCTAAGTAGAGGTGCTCTTCATTGTAGACACCTTTGTGATCTCAGGCATTCTTAAAACCAAAACCCAGTTGCCTTGGAGTAGATTCTAACTTATGGTAACCCCATGTGTGTCAGAGTAGAACTGTGCTACAGACAGTTTTCAAAATTTTTTGGAAATAGATCACAAGGCCTTTCTTCCCAGGTGCCTCTGGGTAAACTTGAACCTCCAACCTTTCCGTTAGTAGCTGAAACCAAAAAAAGCATCAAACCCATTGCTGTCAAGCTGATTCTGACTCATAGTGACCCTATAGGACAGAGGAGAACTGCCCCATAAAGTTTCCAAGGATGGGCTGGTGGATTCGAAGTGCTGAACTTTTGGTTAGCAGCCATAGCTCTTAACCAGTGCACCACCAGGGCTCCATTAGCAGCCTAGCGCTTAACTATTTGCACTACCCAGGGACTTCCGTTCCTAAACACAAGGAGTATAATCCACATGGTTGAAAATTGCATATGTATCTCTCTAAGTTTGACATTATATCATTCATGTACTCCAAGCCTTGCTTGACTATCTGGTTCAGTGAGGCAAGTTAAAAATCGCAGATAATGATTTTGTGTGCTGATTTGTGAAAATGTTTTGTTTTATATGTCTAGCTGCAGTGCATTCAGAACCTCTGAGGGATATCTGTTAGCTCAAACAATATGCTCAAAATTCATCTCCTGACCTTTCCCTAAAAGCCTGCTTCCCTCAGAGTCTCATGCAAAAATCCTGAGCCTTTTACCTGAGCCCGAGCTGTATCTGGAGTCCTGGTGACACAGTGATTAAGAGCTCAGGCTGCTAACCAACGGGTTGCCAGTTCAAATCCACCAGCTGCACTCCTGGGAAACCCTAAAAGGCAGTTTTACTCTGTTCTACAACATCGCTATGAGTCGGAATTGATGGCAACAGATTTTTTTTAATGCTATCTGTTCATTCATGGGTTATTTATTCATTGGTTTTATTACATCTCAGTGCTGTTGTTCTTGTTGATAGGCACCATCGAGTCACTTCCAACTCATAGTGACCCTATGTACAACAGAACGAAGCACTGCCTGGTCCTGCACCCTTCTCACAATCACTGCTATGTTTGAGCCTATTGTTGCAGCCAGTGTGTCAGTTTATCTCTTGCTAATATATGAAAATACGATTTCTATTCTCAATATGTTAAGGTCAGGTAGATAAAATTATTATCTAACATTATTCAATAAGAAAATCTCTAGATGAAAAAGCTCCACTACCTGCCCTAGGCCTTGCATCCCTGAACTTTTACTTTTTGCCCTAATATTATCTGAAATTTTCAGTGCCTGAATAGAAGGAAAAATTAAAAGGAAAAGGCATACATTTCTTTGATCATATAAAAAAGAAACAAAAGAGCAAGAAAAATCCCGGTTTTTTAAGGTTATGGATCCTAGATCTGGTTTTGGTCTTGGTCTTTTTTGCTGGTAAACTTGTCCTCTGTCTCTGTCCTTAATGTAGATGTCTTAGTCATCTAGTAACAGAAAAACCCAAAGTGGATGGCTTTAACAAAGAGAAGTTTATTTCCTCCGAGTAAAGAGGCTAAAAGTCCAAATTCAAGGCGTCAGCTCCAGGGGAAGCCTTTCTCTTTCTGCCGGCTTTCCCATTAATGTTCCCCCAGAATAGGAGCTTCTCCATGCAGGGACCTTGGGTGCAAGGACGTGCTGTGCTCCTAGTACTGCTTTCTTGGTGGTATGAGGCCTTCCACTCTCTGCTTGCTTCCCTTTCCTTTTATCTCTTGTAAGATAAAAGGTGGTGCAGGCCATACCCCAGGGAAACTCCCTTCACATTGGATCAGGAATGTGACCTTAGTAAGGGTGTTACAATCCCACCCTAACCCTCTTTAACATAAAATTACAATCACAAAATGGAGGACAACCACACAATACTGGGAATCATGGTCCAGCCAAGTTGATTTACACATGTTTTGGAGGATTTAATTCAATCCACGACAGCAGATATATGAAATTTCTATTCCCATTTCTTTTCTTTACACATTTTAAATTCCCATTGTGAACTATTGTATTGACTGCACTGGTTTCCACCGTAGGTTTATGCAGAAGTCTCATAGATTCAGGTCTCCAGCCCTTATCACCTTCCTGACCACCATCCCCACTTACACAACTCTGTGTGGAGCAGCCCTGCTTTGACAATCTACTAGAGACTAAACAAAGCACCATGTGTCAAAAACAAAGGCCAACTTCTTCCACTCTCCAAGAGACCACTATTCTTGTAATTTCCTTCTGAAATAATGAGATCCTAATCCTCTCCATTAACCAGGCTTGAAATCTTAGAAACAGTTTCTTGTTCTTTTTCCTCCTGAGTACATTCTCAATAAATTGTTTATTGTAAGACGCCACATAATTTCCATCAGAATTTTTCTGAATGGTTTAATCTCTAGCAATCATTATCTCCATAATTATACATAACATGTATGGGGTCTTCTATATGACCTATACTAAGAGCTTTATATTTAATCTTCATAGCAATCCTATGGAATGATTCCTCTTCTTATACCCATTTTGTAGATTAGGGAAAACAAAGCTTAGAGGAGTTAAATAACTTTTCCAAGGCAATGTTGTTGTTGTTAGTTGCCATCATGTTAGTTCCAACTCATAGCAACCCTATGCACAACAGAACGAAAGAGTGCCCGGTCCTGCACCATCGTCACAATTGTTGCTATGCTTGAGTCCATCGTTGCAGCTACTGTGTCAATCCATCTCGTTGAGGGTCTTCCTCTTTAACTCTGACTGTCTACTTTACCAAGCATGATGACCTTCACCAGGCACTGGTCCCGCCTGATAACATGTCCAAACTACATGAGACAAAGTCTGTTCATCCTTGCTTCTAAGGAGCATTCTGGCTGTACTTCTTCCACTAAAGATTTTTTCATTCTTCTGGCAGTCCATGGTATATTCAATATTCCTTGCCAACACTATAATTCAAAGGCATCAATTCTTCTTTGGTCTTCCTTATTCATTGTCCAGCTTTCCCATGCATATGAGGTGACTGAAAACACCATGGCTTGGGTCAGGCGTACCTTAATCCTCAAAGTGACATTTTTGCTTTTAACACTTTAAAGAGGTCTTTTGCAACAGATTTGCCCAATGTAATTTCCAAGGCAATATAACAAGTAAAATGTCAGACACAAATTATTATTGTTATCAACTTTCTGGGAAGGTAGTCTGATATAGAAAGAGAAGAGGCTTTGAGGTCAAACGAATCTTCATCCACACCTTGACTCTGCTATTTAATTTCTCTGTGTAGCTATTTAATCTCTCTAAGCTTTGGTTTCTCCATCTGTAAATGGAGATAATAAAAGAGTTTTAATGAGAATTAAGCATAGGTAAAGTGTTTGAAGGAGTTCCTGGGTAGTGCAAACAGTTAAAAATCTGTGGGTTCCAGTACTCTGAGAGACACCTTGGAAGCATGGCCTGGCAATCTACTTCCCAAAAAACAACCTCTGAAAACCATATGCAGCACAGTTCTACTCTGATACACATGGAGTCACCATGAGTCAGTAGCTACTCAATGGCAACTGTTTTCTTAAAAAAAAAAAAAAACCCACTGCCGTTGAGGCGATTCCGACTCATAGCGACCCTCTAGGACAGAGTAGAACTGTCCAGTACAGTTTCCAAGGAGCGCCTGGCAGATTTGAACTGCCGACCTCTTGGTTAGCAGCCGTAGCACTTAACGACTACGCCACCAGGGTTTCCTAAAAGTGTATGAAAAATAGTGATTTTAAAATGTTTATTCTCTTTTTGCTAGTGCAAAAATCAAAATGACAAATTGAGTCTCTTCTGGTCAAGCAATATGAGATTTGAATATGAGAGTTTCTAAATCTTATCTAGGGAGCCAATATACATGAAGTCTTTGGCTTCTTGTTTTAATATTCAGCTGTAAATCTTGGCATTTAAAAATGTTAAATTAATGGCTGATCAATTCCAAATAAATTACCAACCTCAGAGGTGATGCTAATCAATGGAGCACATGACAGTGGTGGCTCGAGAAAGGCCTCATTTGACATTGAATAAGATGGGATAACAATGACTTGTTATTTGTGATTTTTACTTGCTTGTCATGTCATTACCACAGCAAACATAATAACTCTAATTAAGCTCTTTAATCCTATGACTTCTACTTTTTGTTTTTTTTTCTACCAAGCTGATGACAGTAATCATGTTATTATGAAGATTATGTTAATAATAAGACTAGATCCCTTAGAAATAAAGGGTTGATAATAATAATAATTGTGTCTATATTCTCCTTATAACCCAAGAGAAGGCACAATCTCAGCCATGGACTGTGGGAGGACACACTAGGAACACTGGCTGTAGAAAGAGGCATTAAGCTTAAAGAAAGAAGCTGGGAACAAAACAAAAAAAAAGAAAACAGAAAGGTCTAGAAATATAAGCAAACTTCAATAGTTAGAATTAAGGAATGGGTCTGCATCACATATGCAATACTAGGTATTATACTTTGGGGATCCTCAACCGGTCAGGAGGTATATTATCTCAGGAATATGCACGTAATTTCCTAGGCCCAGATAGAGTATTTGCACAATAGCATTATGACACTAGAAAAATATTATAAAATTAAGGATCATATGCTGTTGTTGTTAGCTGCCGTCTAGTTAATGCCAATGCATGGCGACCGCACGTAGAACTGCTCCATAGGGTTTTCAGAAGCAGATTACCAGGCCAAATAGGATTAAGAAACAGAGCAAAGATTCTAACTAACAAAGGACAACTAACCAAATTGTACAAGACACACATATACAGCAGAACAGAGAGGGGAGAGAGATATTTTAAAAATAATCCCATATTCTACATTAGTCCAGGAGGCAATGCTCTAGATCCAAGGAGGAGTGATGTAAGTCTTTCAGTGGCCATGAGATTCTCTCCTCAGCCATGTCCTCAAAATCGGGTTATCAAAGATTGACAGAAGACATTCTACCAAGACTTTAAGAAACCAGGCTAACATAATAGATGTCGAAATGCATATTCAAATGATAGGCAAAATCTGGAACCTGAGCCAAAATAAACGAGATTAAATATAACATAAAAAAAATGTGAAAATTCTCATTAAAAAAAAAAAATGGTAGCTATACTTTTTATTCTTTATTCAGGGCATGAATTGTAACATTACAAAAATAGGAATTGCATGTATTTGTCAAGACTGAGATTGGAGGGCTACAAAATTAACTCCTTGCAGAAATTAAAATAATAAACCTAAAATCTTGATTTTTCTTTGGTTAAAATTAAAAGAAATTGTAAGTTGCCATGGTATTTGATAAGAACCCTTGAGATGAAAAAGTCTTATTGCCCTAAGCACTGTGATAGTGAATACAATTCTTATTAGCATAAAAAAGAGAAACTTAGAGCAGATTTACATTTTAGTGACCATAGAAGCAAAATGAAAGAGAGCTTTTAAAAGACAAGCCAGTTTGAGGGAAATGTCATTTATTAAGCTTATTAAATTTAAATCTGAAAAAGTTTAACAAATTACAAAAGTACACAATTGGTAATACCTGGTTAGACAATTTTAAAAGAAAGACTTGGGATTTTCTAATACTACAAGCTCAATACAAGTTAACCTTAAAGTGGTGAGTTCCATTAAATTCTGAAATTGTCAGATCATAGCTAAATTATGATGGTTCATTCTGGTCACCACATTTTATACAGTAAAATGATAAAATAAGCTCATGCAAAAACAGACAAACTCTATAATGAAGCAGTCCAGGAAAACAAATAAACACTTGAAGGATTTGAGAATGAATAGAAAGCTATGAGAAGATCTAATAATATATTCAAATATAGTCGAAGAAGTTGACATGTTTGCTTGTTTGTCTGTTCCTCTGAAGAACACAACCAGAGTCAAAGGATGCGACTTACCATGCTGTGTGTTTGTGTTTTAAATTGCAAAGTACCAAGCAAAAAGATAGGCTGCCTCATGATATACCAATTCACTGCACTGAAAGTATTCAAGACCCCATTGCAAGTGTTCCTAAATAAGAAAAGACACTGAGCTCTAAGTTCCATAGTTTTTGGAAAATTATAACATGTATGACATACAAGATTTAGAGATAGTGATATTCTTATTTAGCCTCTAAACTCTGACCAACTGGCCAGTTCAATCTCACCCATCCTCTGAAAACCCTTTGGCTAATCACAAATTTACATGCAGATTACACGAATGTCAAGATTACAGAAAAAATATGGATGCAGTCAAGTTAACTATTCTTTCTAAAATGTTTACTCCATCCATAATGGCTTTTCTTAGTAATGAAAATGAAGGCTTCTGTTTGATTGTCCATCATAAAAACAATCCATCCAAGCCTTTTTTCTTATGTTTAATATCATTTGTCTTCATCCCCAGATCCACTCTGCCTGTATTAACTGTCCACTGTAAATCAAGATGAGAAAAACAAGTTTATTTTCAGTACAAGATTGCACAAACACTGGAGAATTCAGTCTGGTCCTTGGGCCCTTTCTTTGGTTCCAATTAATATGTGCTTGTAATATAAGTTGCACCTAGGAGCTTAATCTTTTTCAGATAAAGTTATTTAGGTACTTAGATAGTTTATATATTTAATTAATTTACAGCTAAATCATTATAAACCCTATTTTTCCCAGTGAGGGTGAATAACTAACATCAAAACAGAAGTAAGTTTTCTTTTCAAACATTAGACAAGAAAGGGGTCAATGAGAATACTGATTCTAATTCCATCATTTTAAAGCTAAAGACACTCAGCTCACATAAACTGTATGACTGGCGTAAAGGAAGAGCCAGGATTAAAACACCTGTCTTCTAACTCCTAGTCCATTGTCCTTTCTGCACTAATAATAAGGTTCTTGTGTAACACTGTAATATTTCCAAAGCACTTTTCACACAGTACCTCATTTCATTCTAAAAACAACGCTGCAAATTAGCTAATAAGAAAACTCAGGCTTAGACTCTAAGATTTTAAATATAGCCCGAGTCACCTGGCTCCTCAATTTTATCCTCAGCCCTTAACTATCACTGGATACCCAGACTCATGTATGTACCTGCCCTCATGATGCTTCCAGTTGAATGTATAATTAGCATCTCAAACTTAACACGTGAAAATAGAAATCCTGATTTCCTCACTCATCCTCTTACCTTCCAACATTCTAGTTTTCGGCATGTTGTTAGATGGCACTACTATACAGCCATCAAAAACCTACGCATTGTCCTTGAGTCCTTGCTTCCCTTTCCTCCCTACATCCCAGCCAGTCAGCATTATTCTATTGACTGTTTCCAAATATATTCCAAATCTGTCTACTGTCCAAGTCCACCTCTACCATCCTGGTCCAAGCCACCTTCATCTCTTGCCCAGATTATCAATATAATGTTCTAGCTGGTCTCACCACTCTCTTTGTTTCCCCTGTGCAATTTATTCTCTGCAGAGAAGTCGGATAAATATTTGTAAAATGTAAATCACACTTTGATAAGTCCCTGCTTAAAACTATTCAGTGGCTTCACAACACACTTAAAGCAACAAACTTACATAGCGTGACGTGATCCTGCTCTAGTTTTCCAAATTCATCTCCTATGATTCCTTCATACATTATCCTTCAGCCCCTGGCCTTTTCCTACTATTCTTTTTGTTTGTTTAGCTCAGTCTGCCCTTGGGTGCTTTACACTAGCTCCTTCCGTGGCTAGAATGCTCTTCTCCTATTTTTGATCACCCATTCTAAAGTAGCCATCTAGTGACTTTCTATCACAAAGAACATTACCGATAACCAAATCCAGGGCAATCGAGGAAAAAAAAATTAAGTCAATAAATATTTGAGGCTAAGCCGATCGATAATTCTGCTGAGTGGCTACCTCTATCAAGACAATATCCTAGATGTTGAAGGCCATATTTCATACATTGGATGCCAGGGAGTCCTAGCTGAGAGACACACAGAAACCATCTAGAAAGAATACAGTTCATTCTATGACTGTGTCATTGCTAATCCAATGTACTATCAATTTTTATTTGGAGTGTTTTTAGTTTCTTGGTTATATTAAAGGGAGCCCTGCTAACAGAGTGGTTAATGTGTTCAGCTGCTAATTGGAAGCTCGGCAGCATGAACCCACCAGCTGCTTCGAGGGAGAAAGATATGGCAGCCTGCTCCCATAAAGATTTCAGCCTTGAGAACCCAGTGGGGCAGCCCTACTCCGTCTTTCAGGATCACTATGAGTTGGAGTCGACTGCAGCAATGGGTTTGGTTACATTAAAAGCACTGCTAAAGATTCTTGTATATTTCCTGGCGTCCATGTGCAAGGGTTTCTTCAGGCTATATACCTATGAGTGGAATACTGGACTGTAGAATCTGGGCTGATTCAAATTTACGAAGTAGCGGTGAATTATTTTGTATGGTGCTTTTTACAAATACATACTCTACCCTCAGTAGCAGTCTATAAGATTCTCCACAGTCTCATATCTTTGACAAATCAACTTCACCAGAAAGTTTAAATTTTGTCAAAATGATGAGTGTGAAAAGGGAGCTTTTATGGCTCTTGTTTGAATTTCCCTAATTTTTAGTGGGCTGGAGAATCACTTCACGTTTACCAACCATTAATGTTTCTTTTCCTATGAAATGTCTTTTTATATCTTTGCTTCAACTTTTTATTGATTTTTTAAAATTTATTTGATTCATAGGAGTTCTTTATATATTCTAGATACAAATCCTCTCTTGAATTCATTTCTGACAAATAGCTTCTTCAAATATTTAGCTTGTATTTTCACTTTTAAAATATCTTTTGATTAATTAAAATTTTTATTTTTATTTTTTTTAATTTTAATTGTGCTTTAAGTGAAAGTTTACAAATCAAGTCAGTCTCTCATACAAAAATTTATATACACCTTGCCATACACTCCTAGCTTCTCTCCTCCTAATGAGAAAACACACTCCTTCCTTCCACTCTCTATTTTCATGTCCATTCAGCCAGCTTCTGACCCCCTCTGCCCTCTCACCTCCCATTCAGACAGAAGCTGCCCACATAGTCTCATGCGTTTGCTTGATACAAGAAGCTAACTCATCACCAGTATCATTTTCTATCCCATAGTCCAGTCCAATCCCTGTCTGAAGAGTTGGCTTTGGGAGTGGTTTCTGTCTTGGGCTAGCAGAAGGTCTGGGGACCATGACCTCTGGGGTCCTTCTAGTCTCAGTCAGACCATTAAGTTTGGTCTTTTTATGAGAATTTGAGGTCTGCATTCCACTGCTCTCCTGCTCCCTCAGGGGTTCTCTGTTGTGTTCCCTGTCAGGGCAGTCATCAGTTGTAGCCAGGCACCATGTAGTTCTTCTGATCTCAGGCTGATGTAGTCTCTGGTTTATGCGGCCCTTCTTGGAAATCCTGGTGACGTAGTGGTTAAGTGCTACAGCTGCTAACCAAGGGGTCAGCAGTTCAAATCCACCAGGCACTCCTTGGAAACTCTATGGGGCAGTTCTACTCTGTCTTATAGGGTCGCTATGAGTCGGAATCAACTTGACAGCAGTGGTTTTTCTGTCTCTTGGGCTCACAATTACCTTGTATCTTTGGTGTTCTTTGTTCTCCTTTGCTCCAGGTGGGTTGTGACCAATTGATGCATCTTAGATGGCCACGTGCTAGCATTTAAGACCCCAGATACCACTCTCCAAGGTGGGATGCAGAATATTTTCTTAATAGATTTTATTATGCCAATTGACCCAGATGTCCCCTGAAACCATGGCCCCCAAGCCCCAGCCCCTGCTATACCGGCCTTCGAAGCATTCAGTTTATTCAGGGAACTTCTTTGCTTTTGGTTTAGTCCGGTTGTGCTGACCTCTCCAGTATTGTGTGTTGTCTTTCCCTTCACCTAAAATAGTTCTTGTCTACTATCTAATTAGTGAATACCCCTCTCCCACATCTCCCTCCCCACTCTCGTAACCATCAAAGAACATTTTCTTCTCTGTTTAAACTATTTCTCAAGTTCTTATAATAGTGGTCTCATACAATATTTGTCCTTTTGCAACAAATTTCACTCAGTATAATGCCTTCCAGATTCCTCCAAGTCATGAAATGTTTCACGGATTCATCACTGTTCTTTATAGATGTGTAGTATTCCACTGTGTGAATATACCATATTTATCCATTCATCTGCTGATGGGCACCTTGGTTGTTTCCATCTTTTTGCTATTGTAAGCAGTGCTGCAATGGACATGGGTGTGCATTTATCTGTTCATGTAAAGGCTCTTATTTCTCTAGGATATATTCCAAGGAGTGGGATTGCTGGATCATTTGGTAGTTCTATTTCAAGCTTTTTAAGGGAATGCCAAATCGATTTCCAAAGTAGTTATACCAGTCTAAGTTCCCACCAGGAGTGTATAAGTGTTCCAGTATCTCCACAACCTCTCCAACATTTATTATTTTGTTTTTTGGGTTAATGGCAGCCTTGTTGGAGTGAGATGGAATCTCACTGTAGTATTGATCTGCATTTCTCTAATGGCTAATGATAGTGAGCATTTCCTCATGTATCTGTTAGCTACCTGAATGTCTTCTTTAGTGAAGTGCCTGTTCATACCCTTTGCCCACTTTTTAATTGGCTCATTTGTCTTTTTGTAGCTGAGTTTTTGGAGTCTCATGTAGATTTTAAAGATCAGACACTGATCAGAAATGTCATAGCTAAAAATTTTTTCCCAGTCTGTAGGTAATCTTTTTACTTTTTTGGTGAAGTCCTTGGATGAGCACAGGTGTTTGATTTTTAGGAGCTCCCAGTTATCTAGTTTCTCTTCTGCTACTTCTGCATGTTAGTAATGTTTTGTATACTGTTTACGCCACGTACTAGGGCTCCTAGCACTGTCCCTAATTTTTCTTCCATAATCCTTATCATTTTAGATTTTATATTTACGTCTTTGATTCATTTTGAGTTAGTTTTTGTATGTGGTATGAGGTATGGATCTTGTTTCATTTTTTTTGCAGATGGATATCCAGTTATGCCAGCACCATTTGTTAAAGAGACTGCCTTTTCTCCATTTAACTGACTTTGGGCCTTTGTCAAGTATCAGCTGCTCATATGTGGATGGACTTATGTCTGGATTCTCAAGTCTGTTCCATTGGTCTATGTATCTGTTGTTGTACCAGGACTAGGCTGTTTTGACTACTGTGGCAGTATAATAGGTTCTAAAATCAGGTGGAGTGAGGCTTCCCACTGAAATTTTAAATTTTAATTAAATTTACCAACAAATTCCTATATGGCTTATGATTTCAAAAAAATTGTTTTCTTTCCCAAAAGGCAATAAAGACATTCTCCAAATAGCTTTAAAGTTTTGCAGTTCACCTTTAAGTCTTTGAACTACTTGGACTGGATTAATACATATGGCAGGAGGTAAGCCCCCAAATTTACATATTTCTTAATGGAAAACCGATTACCCTAACATCATTTATTAAAGAGTTGATCCTTTCCCTGATCTGTTTTATACTTCTTGCATATAGCAACAGTCTGTATAGCTTACATCTGTTTCTGAGTTCCCTTTTGTGTTTCATTGGGTTATTTGTCTTTATGTGGGCCAAATTCACACTCCTAAATACTATGGCAGAATGTCGAGGCGATGTAACACTGCGTTTAAGAGAATGGACCCTGGAGGTAAATTTCCTTGATTTGACTCCTAGCTTCATCATTGCTAGCTTTGTGACCCAGAGTGGGTTGTTAACCCTCTTTATCCACTATTCTCTCCATTTGTGAACTGGCAATAATAACTGTACCTACTCCAAAGTTTAGTTGTGAAGACTAAATAAGTCTACATTTAAAAAAACAAACGTGGCAGTATCTGCTGTGTAGCAATGCCTAATAAATGTTAGTATTTTTTTAACTTAATTTTCATTAAATTCATTTTTTTGAGATTCTCAAGAAAGCTGGACCAAAAAAAAGTAATACCTGTTATTAGATAGACAAATAAAAACCACCTTCTTTTTCTCCTGTTCCCATTTTCAAAAAGTAATTAATATCATTATCTCTTTAGGTCATACCTGCTGTCCTCAAACCTGCTGTCATTTCTCCATGAGGAATTGTCCTTGACAAGTGGTTTGGTCCCTTGCCCTGGCTTCCTGCCAGCCTCTGCTTATTTCCTACGACCTGCCGTGTGATATATTGTTTCTAGCCTTAGCATTATTTAATGTTCATACACCAAACACTAATCAAGGTTTCCAGGAGCTTATTCCTCCAAACAAATTTGTGCCAGTGCTAGGCCAATCTGTCCAAAGCCTCATGGGAAACCATCCATCCAAATGTGGGAATGTATGGGCTTGGCCTTCTAACTAGGAAATCAGAGGTCCTCCATGGTCCACTTGGCCTTGAAGTCTTTGGCCTTGAAAGTTTACATTGTAGGAAAAGTCCATCTGTCAATGGATAGATTCAGACATCTCTGAGATGACTGCTATATGGCTGTTTTGTCCAAGAAAACAGTAGACACAGGATGTTCAGAAAAAGAGTGACTACATTTTCCAGTCTGTGATAAACTCTGTGCTCTGTGCCTGAGACAGGGTAAATACTCAATACACGTTTTGTTGAATGAATGGCTGATAATAATGGTACTATATTTTACATCTGTAAATTCCCTTTCCCAAAAGGTTTTCTCACACATTATCCTGTTTTAATCTTATAACCTCGGAAGATAACACTCATCATCCAGTCTTCATACAAGCCTCAGTTTTATTATTTGAAAACTAAAGAAATGACACATATGTGGATTTGATCAAAGTAATAGGACAGCTATAAGTATATTCATTTAGCAATTACTGAATGCTTACTATCTGCCAGGAACTTCTGTTAGGTGCCATACAGTGACCCTATGTACAACACAACGGAACACTACCCATCCTCACAATCATTATGCTTGCGTCCATTGTTGCAGCCATTGTGTCAGTCCATCTCCTTGAGGGTCTTCCTCTTTTTCACTGACCCTCTACTTTACCAAGCATGATGTCCTTCTCCAGGGACTGATCCCTCCTGACAACATGTCCAAATTACGTGAGACATGGTCTTGCCATCCTTGCTTCTAAGGAGCATTCTGGTTGTACTTCTTCCAAGACAGATTTGTTCGTTCCTTTGGTAGTCCATAGTATATTCAATATTCAAAGGTCTTCTTTGGTCTTCCTTATTCATTGTCCAGCTTTTGCATGCATATGAGTCGACTGAAAACACCACAGCTTGGGTCCGGTGCAACTTAGTCTTCAAGGTGACATCTTTGCTTTTCAATACTTTAAAGAGGTCTTTTACAGTAGATTTGCCCAATGCAATGTGTCTTTTAATTACTTTACTGCTGTTTACATGGGTGTTGATTGTGGATCCAAGTAAAATGATATCCTTGACAATTTCAATCTTTCCTCCATTTATCATGATGTGGTTTATTGGTCCAGTTGTGATGACTTTTGTTTTCTTTATGTTGACGTGTAATCCATATTGAAGGCTGTGGTCTTTGATCTTCATCAGTTAGTGCTTCAAGTCCTCCTCACTTTCAGCAAGCAAGGTTGTGTCATCTGCATATAACAGGTTGTTAATTAGTCTTCCTTCAATCCTGATGACAAGTTCCTCTTCATATACTCCAGCTTCTTGGATTATTGCTCAGCATACACATTGAATAGGTATGGTGAAAGGATACAACCCTGATGCACACCTTTTCTGACTTTAAACCACGCAATATCATCCCCTCGTTCTGTTCAAATAACTGCCTCTCGATCTATGCACAGGTGCTTTGTGAGCACAATTAAGTGTTCTGGAATTCCCATTCTTTGCAATATTATCCATAATTCATTATGATTCACATAGTGGAATGCCTTTGCACAGTCAATAAAACACAGGTAAAGATCTTTCTGGCATTCTCTGCTTTTAGGCAGGATCCATTTGACATCAGCTACAATATCCCTGGTTCCACATCCTCTTCTGAATCCAGGTTGAAATTTCTGGAAGTTCCCTTTGCTATACTGCTGCAGCCACTTTTGAATGGTCTTCAATAAAATTTTACTTGTGTGCTATATTAATGATATTGTTGGATAAATTCTGTATTCGTTTGGCTCCCCCTTCTTGGGAATAGGTAAAAATATTGATCTCTTCCAGCCAGTTTGGCAGGTAGCTAATCTCCCAATTTCTTGGCATAGACAAGCGAGGACTTCCGGTGCTACATCCATTTGTTGAAACATCTCAGATGGTATTCCATCAATTCTTGGAGCCTTGTTTTTCATCAATGCCTTCAGTGCAGCTTGGACTTCTTCCTTCAATACCATCGGTTTCTGGTCATATGCTATCTCCTGAAATGGTTGAACGTTGACCGATTCTTTTTGGTATAGTGATTTCTGTGTGCTCCTTCCATCTTCTTTTGATGTTTCCTGCATCGTTTAATACTTTCGCCATAGAATCCTTCAGTATTGCAACTCAAGGCTTGAATTCTTTATTTCTTTCAGCTTGAGAAATGCTGAGCATGTTCTTCCATTTTTGCTTTCTATCTCCTCTTTTATTTAAATAAGCAATAAATTGTTTTGTGTGTTTAATTCCAGATATTGACTGGTGGTCTCATCCTTTGATGGTTTCTTGAAACCTAGAGCATTTTGAGAGTTTATTATTATTGGCCATATTACTAATGTTTTGTATGCCATGAAAGATGTTTGGTCAAGGTTTGGACACTGTCCTCTGACATCCCCTTCTCCATAATAAGGGCTATAAAAATCAACCATTTAATTTGTTCAAAGATATGATGTGGACATTGTGACACTTTCAGATATTGCTAAATCAGGTCTCAGAATACGTTTTGGGTAAAACAAATAATCCCTTGGTATATAAGGTGGTTAAGTATTTTCCAGTTTGAAAATATAAGAGTATAATTTACTAATATTTGAGGGTGGTTTAAAATACTCTCAGTGGTATTTAAATAGATTTACTACAGAGGACGTACTAGGTATTGAAAATAATCCTATGAGGATTTGTTTAATGAAGAATTTTTCTATTAATGTAATTAATTGCATTTTACCTCAACTTGTTCATAGACAAGATTGGTTTTGAAATTCCTTAAAATCAAGTCAATTTGTGTAATACAGATATATTATTTGCCCTGTTTTTATCTTAAAAAAGTAAAAATTCCATGTCTTTCATATAAGTATTATCACAATTAGTATAAATCTGTGTATTGATGAGCTTCCCTTTGTTGCCTAGAAAAACAACTAATTTTTGTGACTATTACCCCCTGAATCTATTGTTCATGCACCAAAACAGATACAGATGATTTTGTAATCTATAAAATGTGATTTGGGAGATGACCAAAAGATCTTTCCCACCCACATCTAACTAAGGCTGGATTGAGTTTAACATACAAATATGCTAGGAAGGGAAACCCTAGTGGTATAGTGGTTAAGAGCTAAAGCTGCTAATCAAAAGGTTGGCACCTCAAATCCACCAGAAGCTCCTTGGAAACCCTATGGGGGCAGTTCTACTCTGTCGTATAGAGTCGCTATGAGTCAGAGTCGACTCAACAACAATGGGTTTGGTTGTTTTTTGGGGGGTATGCTAGGAAGAATAGCATATCAAGTCACTACAAATTACATGTAAATTAGACAGAAGATTAATTTCTCCTATTTTAGAAGGTCCCAGGGCCCTCATGAGAGCAGTAAGTATCTGAAGGGAGAGAAGGGGATGAGAGTAATAAAGGATCTCCAAGTCAATTCTAAATATCAGGTAATCCCCAGAAGTGGTCAGCATAGCATGTACACAGGCAGCACTTTTCCACCAGTGGTTACATGTGGTAGTCAGGCAGAATGGAAAATTGACTCGCCTGATGCTAGCAGTAGCTCTCCTGCCACCTATGAAAATTAGCGTGTTAGGATTTCAATAAAATAAAGATTTTCTAGCTTTATCACACTTTTAAATGTACCTCTGTAAAAGGCTTATTGGCAAATAAAGCAATTTATTAACTACAGAGGAAGACAAGCAATTGGATTCAAGTTAACTCCCCAAGAAGCTTTACTATTCTGCTCTACATAACCAACTTTAACTAGGGAAAATGACACGAAAATTATTTGGATCGTCCAATAAATGTTTATGCACAAAAGTAATGATGGAGAGGTGCAAGTGACAGAGGGAAAGAATAAAATCAAAAATCATATCAGTAGTTTATGTGACTATTTTTAATGTTTTAATGTGTGAAGGTCTTTTTTTTTTTTTTTTTTGGTTAGTTTGTGTATGCTACTCAAACTGATGTGAATGTACTTCAGTTCTCTGTTTAGTCTGGCCCTTGAGATCTAAGGTCAATTCTCAGGAAGCTGCGTCTGTGGTCAGGTCGAGCTGCTGTATTCTTCAGGGCTTAGCTTATGTCTTGTCTCGATTTATTCTGTTTTCCCCAAAATAATTTTCTTTTTGTGGTATTTATGACAACTAATTCAATGTTATCTCCTTTTCTAATAGAAAGTTGTGTTACTTTTCAGAGATTTTTTTGTAGTACCTGGTCTCTGCCTTCCATTGCCTAGTCACCAACGTTGCTGATGAGAGTCAATTATGGTGGCAGGAAAAGTGACAGTGGTTACAGCAGCTTATTGATCTTTGGACACCTGCTGAGGTGGTTGTCGTTGGGTGCCATGGAGCTGATTCCAGCTCATATCGACCCTGTAGGACAGAGTAGAACTGCCTCATAGGGTTTCCTAGCCTGAAATCTTCATAGGAGCAGATTGCCAGGTCTCTTCTCCCTCAGAGCAGCTGATGGGTTGTAACCAATGACCTTTCAGTTAACAGCCACTTAACCTTCACATTGTCAGGTCTCCTTACTAAGGTGATAGGATATGGATGTAAACTACCCAATGGTGGCAATAATTGTTAGAACACACAATTCCATCTATTCAACCTCCTTCAGTTTGAAATACCTACAGCAGTGTCTGTTTCCTTCATTGAAGCTTGATGAGACACCTTAATAGCTCACAGGTTACTTCTGTTTTGTTTTATAACAGAAGTATACTGTGTGTAATTTAAAAAATAAAAAAAACAATAAAAATTTTTAAATCTTCCTACCAACGCAGAACTGAGATAAAATCTCTACTAAAGAAAAACAAAGCTTTTGACAAACATTTATATATTTTGATGAATTATTTTGGCAAATAATTTAAGAAGGGATTCAAAATGACAGAAGAATCACATATGAACTAGGTCTTCAGGGATGGGAATAATTTCAACATTTGGACAAAGAAACACAAAGTGTTTCACAGACAGAAGGAATCAGGCTCAATGTACTCAGAGATCATGCCTAGCTCCTTGTGCCTGGAGCATAGAGCACATGGAACACTGGGAGAGTAGTTTTGTAGAAAGATAGTGAGAGGTAGGGAGTTTAAAGAAAAAAAAAAGTTTCTGTAATTAAAAATTGAGATTGTGAAAGGCTTGAACTGATCCTAATGTAACTTTTACACTAATCTTTTGACAAAATAAAATAGTCAAGGGCTTTGAACAGGTGAATGTCATGGTCAGGGCAAAGTTTTAGAAGATGGCAGCACAGGCTGGGCTGGCAGACCAGTTTGGAAGCAATTAACATGGCTTGGAAAAGGAAAATTAGAGACTCTTCTAAGAAAAAAAAAAATTTTTTTTTTTTTTTTAAGGCAATAGCTAAAAACCACCCAGTGCTGTAGAGTCGATTCCGACTCATAGCGACCCTATATGACAGAGGTGGGAGAATAGAAAAGACAGAAAGATTTTTAAATGCTGTGTTTAGACAAAGCACAAGCAAAACAGAATTGGAGACAGCCAATCTATTAAATCACAATTCAAAAATGTGGAAAATAAGCCCCTTGTTGTGTGGATGGAATTATCTAGGCAATTGCTTCAAATACATATTTTTATAGAGTTGCAGTAGACTTATTTCAGTGGTATTTACATCAAGAAAATGTTTGCATTGCCTTGACTTCTTTTGCTCGTATTCTTTTAATTCTAGGCATACTGTTGATTCATTTATCATGAGTCGAATTGTAATGAAATAAATAAATAAATAACCTAGGTGACTTTTCAATTTTTTTTTAATCTCAGCTCTGCTACTATCAAATTGTGAATCTGGGGAAGTCACTCAGCTCTTCGGAGCTCAATTTTTCTTAAAATTAAGAGAGACTGAGCTAATCCAATCTCTGATATCAATTTCCACTGCAAAATAATCTGCACAGATTGACGAATAGATAGCATGCTTATTTACATCCCTCAAAGAAATAATTCCTTCAAAAGTAATAGGAAATAAGGCCCAAGGACTTCTTGAAGTACCTGTATGCTAAAGTGATTTTTACAAATATCGGTGATCCCACAGCTCTGCCTCGTCTTTCTTGCTCCTTGCCCTGTAGACTTGTTCACCCCTACTGAATCAGAAAGAAGGAAACTGAGATTTCCAGTCTTCTTAGCAAAACCCATCTGTGAAGAATGGGCTTCGTCTTCACTCTGTAGCTCCATCAGGGCAGCTCTCTCTCACTGAGATGGCTGGTTCAAGAGCTGGGCAGAGAGCACTGTCAGGCAGAAGGTTAGAGGATGCTGCATTGTGACAGGGATGCAAGTGAGGAACAATGGCACACTTATCTTCAGGGATGCAAACATGTTCCCTCTCATCTCCCTGGAGTTTTTTCAAGAGAGACCATATGGAGAGGAAGTAGCATTCAACGATATCTACAGATCCCACCTGGAGGCCCTGGCTGAGACCACAGAAACCAAATCGAAGAAGGTCACCAGCAATTTTTTAATTATGAGCCTTAGCATCCCTCCAGGCCTCTCAAATCCATGGGATGAGATCCATTAGAAACACTGTCACCCACTATGAGGAAAAGCAAAGCTGCCCCTAAGACTTCTGCTAGTTCCCTTCAGAAGGGCTTGAATTCTCAGGCTCTCTTCTGCCTTCAGGTACCTCCTCCCACATCCACTTTCTCTGTTCCCCACAGCACTGATCTAGGGGTGAATCACCAACCTAGCTTTTGTTAACTAGTAACCAGTTGCCATCAAGTGGATTCAGATTCGTGGCAACACCACGTGTGTCAGAGTAGGACTGTGCTCCAAAGGGTTTTCAATGGATGATTTTTTTGGAAGTAGATAGCCAGGCCTTTCTTCCAAGGTGCCATTGGGTGGACTCAGGCTGCCAACCTTTCAGTTAGTAGCCAAGTGTGTTAACCGTTGGCATCACCCAGAGACTCCCCGGTTTTTGTTACACACACAATTGAAAACAAAATAAAAATTTCTTAAGGAAAACTGTTAAGAATGCAATGATTGTTACTGAGTAAGTTGGAGAAACTAAATACTGGTATGTGGGGGAGGCGTTACTACTACAGTGACATAATTACCTTCAACTTGCATAGAAAACACTCTTGTTATTAAAAATCCTCTTAGCCTTCCTGTAAGAGGATCCTTACTGACGGTGGGTCCAGAGAGCTCCACTGCCTGGTGCCATTTTGTGGGCTACATTCTCCTCCTCACTATTGTGTCTCCTATTCTCTTCTCTCCCATATTCTCTTTGAAATGCACCTCCACATTTATCACATTTTTCTCAAGGAGATTAGTTCTATTTCATGTTTTTTATAGCTTGAGCTTCTGTTAAAATTTATTTTCCTCAAGCTCTGGTTCAAAACTTTAGGCACCTAGATTTCTTAGGAGTAATGCAGATTCCCCGATCTCATCTCCCAGAAATTCTAGTTCAACTATTATGGGTAGGAGTTGGGAATCTGAATTTTCAACAATCACATGCGACTGATGCAGGGGACCCATTGGCCACACAATGGCAATTGTGTTTTAGGGTCTCACTTTCCCCCAACAGCTTGTCAAGGAATTGCAATAAAGCCATCTCCTTTAGGGAATTCTGGCTGTAGTTGATAATATAATTAAAAAAAAAAAAAATTTTCCTGTTCACTTCTCCTTTGATTAATGTCAAAATGCATATCAGTAATTAAGGCCCTAAAGTGACCATTTACAGTTTAAATTATCTAGATAATTCTACTGAGAATGACTTTTTTTTTTTTTTTAACAGTTTCAGAAAGTTGCTTGGAAGAAGGTTATTGTATAAACACCTTGATTTCTTTGGCGTAATGTGAATTTTGTGGTAACTCCGGATTACATCATGTGTGCAGGCACATGGGTGTGTATAATCTCATACACGCACACATACTCACACACAGGGCACTTTTAGAACTCTGAAGGAATTCTAAAAGCACAGCAATTCTTAAGGTTAGAAGGCTACATCTCTCTTGTGACTGCATTCAATTCATGGGTTAGGTGAGTGGGTGAGAAAGGAAAGGATCCCCACTTACAAATGCTCCCCAGTCAAAGTTATAGGGGAAAGGAAGGAATAGTTACAAATACTCTACACTGTAGTACTTGAATCTCTGAATAATCGAGGTATTTTTGTTGCATCTACATATTTTAATTAGGGACTGACCTAGCTATGCTTACCTGTTAATTTCTACAACTATTTTTTGTTTTTTAGAGAGCAATGACATTTTAATCATTTTATTACTATAATAAAATACTCACTATAAAACTCAAATAATAGAGAATGGTAGAACATAAGTGAAAATTTCCCCATCTCCTTCACTCTTCTAGATATCTCCCTATGCAAATAAGAGATGCATACACACAAGCATAGGTCTTTAAACATATATTTGGATTATCCTTTGTATCTTTTTATTTTCACTTTCTTAAACCAATATTCCCTTTCAGTGACAGAGCATTGATAGATCTCATTCTTTCTGAGGACTGTGTTGCATTCTATGATAAATATATAGCTGTTGCCATCAAGTCTGACTCATAGCAACCCTATTGGATGGAGGACTGCCCCATAGGCTTTCCGAGGAGCGACTGGTGGATTTGAACTCCTGACCTTTTGGTTAGCAGTGGAGTTCTCAACCACCACACCACCAGGGCTCCATGACAAATATATACTACAGTTTATTTAATTAACCTCCTATTGTGAAAGTCAATTATTTATTTTATTTTAACATAGCTTCATTTTTTTTTATGAAAGCGTTTATGCATGATTTAAAATGTAAAACACAAAAGGAGTAAAATAAAAAAGTTACTCTTCTGCCCCACTCCCGGAAGTCACCACTATTAGCAGTTTTTTGCAATTTGTTATTGTTCTGTTTTAAAATTTGTTTGCTTTTAAGTTTTTATGGTGGTTTCTATTTAATTTTGAAAAGTGTAACACATTAACAATAATTTCTATCTTCTAATCTTTCCTACAGGATTATTTTCAGCTCTTCTAGTACTTTTAACAATATATAATATACCAAATGGTGCCCTGGTGGTGCAGTGGTTAAGTGTTTGGCTGCTAACCAAAAAATATCATCAGTTCAAATCCACCAGCTGCTCCTTGGAAACCCTATGGGGCAGCCCTACTCTGTCCTATAGGGTTGCTAAGAGTTAGAACAGACTCTGCGGTAAAGGGATTGAATATGTGAAAAGCCTCAGTCTTTGTTTTGTCCAACCTAGAGAATAGTAACAGAATTCCCAATGCGAGAGATGATAAGCACATATACATCCTTCCATTTCTTTGCTTTCTCCTCCACCTACTGATTTTTTAAATTATATTAATGTTTAACATTTACAGCTTGTTGTCTAATTAAAATTATTTTCTATTTTTTTCTTCTAAAGGTTGATTCTAAAGTATTAAAACCCCCAGATTCAAATATGAATATTTTGTAAATATTATGTTCTATAGAAGCAAACAGTGAGATGAGATCCACAGACAAGGAAATGTAATCGTGTGTCCCTAAATCCTTGTTGCTTGAGGGAGAATGCCTCAGGCATCCAGGGTCAAAAGAGTCTCTTGATTTCTTTGCTTGCTTTTTTAGTTTGATTGCTCTAACTCAAACTTAGTTGCCATTAATGGCTTACTCGTATATGTCATACAGTGATCTTTTCAAATCGAGTGTAATATGGATAATAAAATTTCTAATACCATGCATATTTGAAATATATATATTGCTTTCACACTTGATTAGTAGCTTTGCAGTGCAGTCTATAATTTCTCCCAAAATAATTTTGAAGGAATTGCTTCATCATCTTTAATGATTTAAGCACACGAGCCTTGGAGGCAGATGGACTGGGATTAAACAGATTCTTAGTTCCTTGGCCACCTCACGCAAGTTATTTTTTCTTTCTGTTCTTTATCTTCTTATTTTATAAAAATGAGAAAAATAATACTAGAATTGTTATATAAGTTAATACATAGTGTTTAGTTTAGTGTTTGCCATGTAGTAACACTCAGTAAAGATTGGCTATTCCTGGAAGCAGCCATAGTTGCTAATGTCACTCTGATTTCATACCTTTATAGATAATCTGCTTTTATAATTATTTTTATTTATTTATAGAAATTTTGGGGATTTTTTCTTTTCCTTCGAGAGGTTAAATTTCATAGAATGTATCTACGTACGATCTTTAATCATTTGAACGCTGTCTTTGACACAGGGAAATTTTATATTATATGCCTTTGATTATTTATTCCCTCTCTTATTTATTTTCTGTATTTCTGGAAATGATTACAGAGAGATGGATTTATCCTGAGTGTATTCTACATTTCTCTCCACATTTAAATGGTATTTCTGTCTCTGTAATTTTGCTACAAGTTGTAAGAGATGTCCCCAGTTTTTCTTCTCTGTTGCCAACTTGGCTATTTATTGAGTTATTTCATTTCAGTAGTTACATATATTTTGATTTATAGGAAGTCATTCCTGTTGTCCAATTGCTGCTTTTTCATGTCAGCCTATTTTTATTGGATATGATATACTCCTAAATCTCCCTGTGGATAGAAATTAGAATTTACTTATCAATTCCTTTCTTTTTCCTAAATTATCTCAACTTCCTCTGGATTGAATAGTTTGTGGTTAATTCACCTCAATTTGTCCTTATTTTTGTGCCCCTCTACTTTCTGCTGAACTTTTGTTGTATGTTTATATATCAATATATTTTTATTTAATTTTGATCAAAATAATGCATGTAATAGGTTACAAATTCAAGTATGGCCAGAAGGAAAATAATATCACAGTAGTCATTGTACCATTCCATTCCTAAAACTTATTTATGTCTCACACTTGTAGCAATCAATTTCTGCTCTTCCATTTCCTCTCATGTACAACTAAATTTTTCTAAATAATGTGTTTATGATTCTGTATCTTCATTTACAACTTGTAGATATTTTGTATTGGTTTTCTACTATGGAAGATGAAAATTTAGCGCTCATGCTATGATCCCAATATTCACGCCATCCTCCTTATTTTTATATCATAATATTTACACTATGAAGTTCTATAAGTTCCTTTACTTTGTAATTATCCTGTTTGAGGTTTATTGTGCTTCTTGCACTTGTGAGTTAACATTGTTCCCAGCGGAAGAATTGTTCACTAAGATGCTAATTCATACGCTGAACTTTGCTCTCTTCTCTCCAGCTTCTCCAGTTTCTTTTAGTTCTTCAGACTTATCACTTCCTACCTGGAGTCTTTACACATGCTCTTCTCACCCCCCCACCAAAAAAATCTCTATTCATATTCATCCAAAAAATATTTAAGTGTCTAATATGGAGCCCTGGTAGCACAACAGTTAAGAGCTCAGTGGCTAACCAGAAAGGTTGGTGGTTTAAACCCACCCAGCTGCTCCATAGGAAAAAGGCCTGGTAATCTGCTCCCGTAAAGATTACAGCCAGGAAAACCCTATGGGGCAGTTCTACTCTGTCACATGGGTTTGCTATAAGTC
Organism: Elephas maximus indicus; assembly: GCF_024166365.1. Lineage (NCBI taxonomy): Eukaryota > Metazoa > Chordata > Mammalia > Proboscidea > Elephantidae > Elephas > Elephas maximus. Next base: position 51,087,448 of record NC_064829.1, on the reverse strand, counting down.
AAAATCTACTTGACAGCACCTAACAACATGTGCCAGGCCCTATCCTTTGTGATAAATATACTGCGGTGAATAAAGAGACCTGTTCTTCATCCTCCCAGAGCCTGCAATCTAGTAGGAGACACAGATGACAAACAAATAAGCCAACAAAAATAGATTACTGCAAGAGTTCATCCAGCTACAAATGAAGAGGGAACAATTCTCACAAGAGACCACCTTCACTTCTGACACCAATTACAAGTTCCCCAAATCACCCTCAGGATCCATAATTCACAAGAAGGACTCACAGAACTTGCTGAAAACTATAATAGTCATGGTTATGGTTTACTACAGGGAAAGGATACAGGTTAAAATCAGCCAATAAAATAAGCACATATGACAGAGTCCAGGAAGTACTAAACATGAAGCTTCCATTGTACTCTCCCCATAAAGTCAGGACGCGTTACTTTCCTGGTTCCAATATGTGACAATACACAGAGAGTATTATAAACCAGAGAAGCTCACCTGAGTCTTGATGCCTAGAGTTTTTACTGGTACTCAACCATACAGGTGTGACTGAGTGTATGATTTCCCATGTAGTTGATCTCACTTTGTAGGTTGACTGATACCACCTGACTCAAAGCCCTACCTCACATTGTTGGTCTTTCTGGTATGTCCAGCCCTCACCCTAATCTGATGTAGCTAGTCCCCACCCTAAATAAAGACACTCCCATCAGACAGGATGTTCTAAGAACTTATAGATTACCCCTAAAAACCTAAAGCTAAAATCAGACTTCTTTTTGGATAAGGTTAAATTCTTTACTACATGATTAGAAATTATGCAAATGCTAAAAATAAAACAATTAGGGTAATGAAACTCTAAAATTGCTTGCAGTGATGAGTTACCAACTCTACCGAATTGTATACTTTAAGTGGGTGAATTTTATGGTAGATTATATCTCAATAAAACTGTTTTAAAATTATGAAACCAGTATCTATAGTGATAAATAGTAGTGGGAATGGGAAAGGTAATCTAGTTTAGGATTCTGATATAAAACCTATTACTTGAGAAGGAGGAAGCCACAAGGAATATATGTGTGACTGTGAGGAAGGCGTGCAGGTGATTAACTGTAGGGAGTCAGCGTTCCAGGAAACAGAATGTATGAAGACCTTGATTTAAAAAAGAAATGAGTGGGTTTGAGGAAATTAAAGAAAGCCAATGTGGCTAGGGAGAGCAGAGAATAAAAATGTCATTAGCTGCAGACGATGCTGGTAAGCAGGGCAGAGACTGATCCTATATAACCGTATAAAGTGTTGGGTTATTTTCACTATGCAATAAAGGGCCAGTGTCTTAGGCTGGGTTCTCTAGAGAAGCAAAACCAGTAAAACATATAAAGATATATATAGAAAGACACATACATATTAAAGAAACAGCTCTTGTGATTGCAGAGGCTAGAACATCCCAAATCCATGAATCAGGACAGCAGCTTCTCCAGATTCACATAGCGACAGGGGCTGGTGAACCCAAGATCAGCAGGTCGGATAGCAGGGCTCTTGCTCACGGGCTTTGCAGATTGAGAAATCCCAAGATTAGCAGGCAAGACCACAAGGTTTCTCCTGATTCACTTAGCTGCAGAGGCTGGCAAACCCAAGATCAGCAGGCTGTAGAGCAGGACTCTTGCTCACAGGCTGTGAAGATCGACAAATCCCAAGATTAGTAGGTAAGCTGCTAGCTCAAGTTCCAAGAACTGGAGGTCAGATGAACAGGAGGCAGCTGCAGGATTCAGAGTAGGCAAAAGCCAGAATGTCTGCTTATATTTGGATGCAGGCTACATGCTCAAGGAAACTCCCTTTCAACTGATTGGCTACTCACAGCAGATCCCATCATGGGGGTGATCACATATGAACACTGAGAATCATGGCCCAGCAAAGTTGACACACAATCATAACCATCATAATCTACCCCTTGTCAACTTGGCATTTGTAAAAATTTCCCCAAACCATGCATAATCTCTGAATAAAGACAATTACAAAGTCGTACTTGTACCTAACATGATAAAACTAATATGTACAACTGAAAATGTACTAGCCACATTTACATCTTATATAAGTGAAGAAAACAAAATATTTGATGCACCCATACAAAACAGAAATACTCATAACAATTACAGTCCTCATTTCTGCAACTGATTACTTTGCCTTAACTGGTATTTAGAACTACTTTCTTCCAACACTCATTCCATATTCCCTTTGCCTTCAGCAAGCATCTTAGCTGGTCATGGTTCTTTGCCTGGTGGGGTGATCCAAACCTTCATTCCTGAAGGGTCTGGGCCATTAGTAGTCATTTCAGAATTGGACTGTTGTAGTTTTCCATTGACTTTAATCACAGGGCATGGTAGTACTAAAAGATGCCTAAGGGATCTCCTGCATTCCAGACCATACTCTTCTTTACCTTCATTATGTAATATAAATTCAATTTTCTCTTGGTAATTAGGATCAGTCACACCAGCCAGTATGTAACTCCCTTCTTTGTCTATTGACCCAGAGGCATAAGGAGCCCAAAGTGGCCAGGTGGCATTCGTAGCTTCCAGTTCAACGGAATCAGTGATGTGTCTCCAGGTGGAAGCACTCCTCCCTTCGGAACTAAGATCTCTAGACCTGCAGAGCATAAGGTCACGGGGACAGGAAGCAAAAATCTTGTGAGTGGGTCACTAGGGGTAATAGTGAGTGGTGCCCCTCCCATTTTTACCACTTGATTCCTGGATCCATGAATCCTGGCTATGGGAGAAATAGCACCATATATCGGATGCTGGTTTACAGCATATACAGCCTCCTGGAGAACATTGCCCCAACCCTGCATGTACTGTCACCTAGCTGGCACCATAATTCTGTCTTTAGGAGGCCATTCCATCACTCTATCAAGCCGGCTGCTTCAGGATGATGGCAGACATGGTAAGACCAGTGGATTCCATGAGCCTGGGCCCACTACCACACTTCATTCACTGTGAAGTGAACCCCTTGATCAGAGACAATGCTGTGTGGGATACCATGACAGTGGATAAGAAATTCTGTAAGTCCACAGATGGTAATTTTGTCAGAAGCATTGCATGCAGGGAAGGCCAATCCATATCCAGAGTAAGTGCCTATTGCATTAAGGACAAAATGCTGCCCTTTCCATGATGGAACTGCTCCAATGTAATCAATTTGCCACCAGGTTGCTGGCTGATCAACTTGAGGGATGGTGCCATATCAGGGACTCATTACTGGTCTCTGCTGCTGGCAGACTGGGCACTCTGCAGTGGTTGTAGCCAAGTCAGCCTTGATGAGTGGAAGTCCATGTTGCTGGGGCCATGCTTAACCTCCATCCCTGCCCCTGTGGCCACTTTGTTCATGAGCCCATGGAAAAATGACGGGAGTAGCTGGGGAAAGGATGAGTGGTTTCCCCAAAACGTGTCATTCTATCCACATGATTCTTAAAATCATCCTCTGCTGAGGTCACCCTTTGGTGAGCATTCACATGAGACACTAACATCTTCACTTCTTTGTCCCATTCAGAGAGGTCTATCCACATACTCTTTCTCAGAAATCCTTGTCTCCAATTTTCTAACAAGTTCCTTCCAAGTCCCTGAATATCCAGCCAAACAATTGACAACAGCCCATGAATCAGTACACAATAGCACACCTAGCCATTTCTCCTTCCAAGTAAAGTGAACAACCAGGTGCACTGCTCAAAGTTCTACCCATCGAGAGGATTTCCCTTGACCACTGTCCTTCAGGGAGGTTCCAGAAAGGGACTGTAGTGCTGCCGCTCTCCACTTTCAAGTACTGCCTGCATATCATGCAAAACCATCTGTAAACCAGGCAGGAGTTTTCTCTTCTTCAGTCAACTGATCATAAGAAACTCCCCATGAGACCATAGGTGCAGACTGGGAGATGAAAGGTAATGTTACAGGAGTGGAGGCCATGGGCATTTGGGTCACTTCCTCATACAAGTCCTGCTTGGGCCAGATCTCGTATATATCACTTACATTTGATGAGGGAGTGCTGCTGTGCATGTCCAACTTTACGACTCTGTGAGTCAGACAACGCCCAGTTCATGATGGGCAGCTCAGGCCACCTAATGACTTGTTGTCCCATGGTTAAGTGTTTAGTCTTTACCAAGGCCCAGTAATAAGCCAAAAGCTTTTTCTGAAAAGGAAGTAGTTATCTGCAGAGAATGCCAGGACTTTGCTCCAAAATCGTAAGGGTCTGTGCTGTGCTTCACTAATAGGGGCCTGCCAAAGACCAAACAGCATCTCTATCTGCCACTGATACTTCAAGCACCATTGGATCAGCTGGATCATATGCACTAAGTGGCAAAGTGGCTTGTGAGGCAGCCTGAACCTGTTGCAGAGCCTTCTCTTTTTCTGGGCCCCACTCAAAACTAGGAGCTTTTCAAGTCACTTAATAAATAGGCTGGAGTAGCAAACCCAGATGAGGAATACGTTGCCTTCAAAATCCTAAGAGGTTCACTAGTCATTGTGCTTCCTTTTTAGTTGTGGGAGGAGCCCACGTGCAATAACTTACCCTTCACTTTCAAAGGAATATCTCAACATACCCCATACCACTGGACCCTTAGAAATTTCACTGAGGTAGAAGATGACTGGATTTTTGTGGGATTAATTTCACACCCTATAGCACGCAAATGTTTTATCAATAAGTTGAGAGTAATTGACAGTTCCTCCTTACTAGGTCCAATCAGCATAATATCATCAATGTAGTGGACCAGTGTGACATCTTCTGGAAGGGAAAGATGATCAAGCTCCCCATGGACTAAATTACAATATAGGGCTGGAGAGTTGATGTAACCCTGAAATAGGCAAGTGAATGCCAGCTGAAGGCAAACTGCTTCTGATGGTCCTTCAAAACAGGTATGGAGAAAAAAGCATTAGCCAGATCAATAGCTGCATACCAGGTACCAGGAGATGTATTAATTTGCTCAAGCAATGAAATTACATCTGGAACAGCAGCTGCAATTGAAATCACTACCTGGTTAAATTTTTGACAATCCACTGTGATTCTCCAAAATCCTTCTGTTTTTTGCACAGACCAAATAGGAGAGCTGAATGGGGATGTGGTAGGAATCACCACCCCTGCATCCTTCAAGACCTTGATGGTGGCAGTAATCTCTGCAATCCCTCCAGGAATGTGGCATTGCTTTTGGTTTACTATTTTCCTAGATGGGGGCAGCTCTAATGGCTTCCACTTGGCTTTTCCTACCATAGTATCCCTTACCCCACTTGTCATTGAGCCAATATGTGGGTTCTGCCAGTTGCTGAGTATATCTGTTCCAATTATGCACTCTGGAACTGGGGAAATCACTACGGGATGGGTTCAGGGACCCACTGGACCTACTGTAAGACAGACAAGAGCCAAGACTCAATAATAACCTGACCTCCACATGCCCCCACTCTGACTGGTGGGCAACAGTGACATTTTCGGTCTTCTGGAATTAGGGTCAGTTCAGGGCCAGTATCCAGTAAGCCCCAAAAAGTCTGATTATTCCCTTTTTCCCAGTGAACAGTCACTCTCATAAAAGCCTGTGGATTCCTATGGGGAAGGCTGGGAGAGAGATTCACAGTAAAAAAAGGCAGTGTGTTAGAGTCCTCCCTCAAGGGGACCAGGCCTCCCCTTCATTCAAGGGATTATGGGTCTTTAAATTCACTCAAACCTGGGAATTGATTGAGGAACCATGACTCTGTATTCTGGCAATTCTAGTTAGACTGCTGTTCATCTGACCTAGAATTCATCTGTTTGTTTCTATGGCTCAAGTAAATATTTAGTAGATTGACTATCTAACTCCTAACTCTGAGGGACACCATGACTAAGCCAACACCATAAATCCAATGAGTCAGGCTATTCTGATCACTGCTCTGATTCCGCTGTTCATTACTGTAACCACGCCCACCTTATCTTTGTCTATTGAGTGCCGCCACTTGGCCCCTACTACTACAGGGTCCAGTCAGCCCCATTGTAATTAGGAGTATTAATTCAGTTAGGGCAGTTTCTGACACAGATAGGGTCTCAGTAGCTGAACAAAAGAGCTTTTAAAAGATTATCATTTAAAGGTTGGGTAAACAGAAACCACACCCTGTCGTGAGACAGATAGGGTTAAATGTGCTGGTGGAACAAAAGAACTTTTAAAAAGATTACTGTCTAGAAGTTGGGTAAACAGGAACCGACCCTGTCAACATGAGATAGGGTTGGGGCAGTCATTACTATCTCCTTCTTAACGTCTTTCTAGTGCCCTCTTCCTTTGCAGGCTTCATATGTGCAAAGGAGCAGAGTGTGACTGCTGTTTGACCTTCCTTAGCCCTCCGAAGATGGCGATGTAGTGGCAAAGATCAAGTGCGCTTGCACTATATCCCATAATAAGTGATGCCAAGAGCTGCCAAAGGGGCTCCATCTTGAGTATCAGCGGGTTCCATCTTAGGTTCCAGATGTGTACGCAACCTGATTAACATACACCGCCATTCTGAAAAGTACCCGCCCCTTGAAAGAAGCCCGCTAAATATTCATTACTCTATTGTCTCCACTGAACCCATATAAGCCCTAGCCTTGCTTCCCTTATCGAGTCAGTCTTTTGGAGAGGCTTAGATCCCTGCTGACTCCTTTTGCTTGACTCAGGCAAAATAAAGCTTGCTGAAGATAAAATTTGTCTTTTGCATGTATTCTTACTCGGGAAAAGACAAGGACCCTTTGTGTCATATTGGCAATTGATAACACTCCCACTGTCAAATCAGATTTACAGAAAATAGCAATCACAGCAGTCTTCAAGGATGCTGGAGCTCCCTTCACAAATGAGCTCCTCACAGATGTGGTAATATGTGTGGGTCTGTGGGTCTAACCTGATAAGTCAACTGTAACATGCCAATTTCCCCAAGCCTTTGGATACCTTCTTCTACACTATACGAAGGCAGGTCTGGTTCTTCAACTTGATTTAGTGTAGGCCACCACGTAATCCATGATTTAGCAACTCAACCAAATAAACTATTAGACCCTTTCCTAACTTCTGGAGCTGAAACATTGAATTAAGAAACTGTGCTTAGTGGACCCATATCAATAAACTCAAATTGATCCATCTTTATGTTTCTTGCTCCATTATCCCACACCCTTAATAGCCGCACACATATTCCACAGGTTCCTGTTTGTACACATTAGAAAAGTCAAGTAGTTCTTTTAAAGTGTAGTGTACCTCCTCCAGGGTCACACTTTATACTTCACCTTTTGGGGCTCACAGGGACTTAAGTCTAGAAGCCAGAATCAGTAGTGTGGAATTGTTTTGAGAGCATTCAGAATTGTTTTGTAAAGCATCTGCCTCAGGCAATGCCCCAGGCAATGATTCAGGCAAGGGCTCTTTAGAGGCATCTGGGCTAGGGCTAATCTCATTAGATGGGAATGGAAGGGTGAATTCTTTTTCTGGGCAAGGTGGTTTAGCAGACAAATATGAAGTAATCTCTTCAGATGGGAGTGGTACTGTTGGCAGGAGTGATTCAGCATAATTCAGGGGCTCAGTGTGTTCAGCTTCCTGATTACCTGGCCATATGTCCCAATCCGAAATTTCAGGATCCCATTTCTTTCCAGTCAATGCCCTCACTTTAACTTCAGACATCTCTTGAGATTGGCAATTGAGCTGGCATTGTAGTATAGCTACACTTACAATAAGACTCTGGGTTTGGTTTTTGGCAATATCATCTCTGTTACTACAAGAAATAAGGCTTTCTTTCAAAGCTCATGTGGAAACTTTGAGGTCATTTATTCAGCACATGAGCTTTGACTCTGCAACCCTGAGCACATCTCTTTCTTTCACCAGTTTGTCTAGCAAAAGTAAAACCAACCAACCAGCTTCTTTATACTTATCACTATGACAAAATTGTAGAAAGGCATCATATATGTGATCGCCCAGAGCCTAGTCTTTCACCAATACCTGTTCTATTGATGGTGATATTTTGTATATTAGAATTGCCACCTCATGCCGTGTAGTATCAGTGCCCTCTTTACTACAGGAAGCAGACTCATCAACATCTTTAAGGCTAACCAGACTTGAGAACAAATTTAGAAAACTCATTCTTAAAATTTTGTTTCTCTAGAACCACTCTCGGTACCAAATGTCTTAGGCTGGGTTCCCTAGAGAAGCAAAACCAGTACAATGTATAAATATATAGACAGAGAGACAGATTTATATCAAAGAAACAATTCACATGATTGCAGAGGCTATAACATCCCAAGTCCGTGAATCAGGATAGAGGCTTCTCCTGCTTCACATAGTCACAGGGGCTGGCGAACTTAAGGTCAGCAGGTTGGAGAGCAGGACTCTTGCTCACAGGCTATGAAGATCAACAAATCCCAAGATTGGCAGGTGAGTTGCTAGCTCAAGTCCCAAGAACTGGAGGTCAGGCAAACAGAGGGCAGCTGCAGGATCCAGAGTGGGCAAAAGCCAGAAGGTCCACTTATATTTTGATGCAGGCTACATGCTCAAGGAAACTCCCTTTCAACTGACTGGCTACTCACAGCAGATCCCATCATGCGGATGACCACATATAAACACTGAGAATCATGGCCCAGCTAAATTGATACACAATCTTAAGCATCACAGCCAGTTTTAGGGTAAGATTTATGTTATAAAGGGATAATTCTAACAACTATAGAATGTGGACATGAATCAGACAAGCAACTAGAGAGAGTGGTCAGAGGCTATTGCAATAAGCCAGTCAAAAGATGAAGGGTAGTTAGACCAGTGTGGTTATTGGGAGATAATTCTCCATGGTTCTGACACTTATCCACATCTTCCGAGCAAAATCATTGGTAACTTTTTTCAAGGGAGCTTACATAACAGCCTTAAGAGCTAGAGATGGTGTCTCCCACACGTCAGAAGGCAGATTTGTTTTCTGAGGAAGATAGTAAAGAGGCTGTTATCCTTCAGAGGCAGAGTTTTGGTAAATTTCCTAGAAGCTCTCTAAAGAGACTTGAGGTTTCCTAAGCTGGGTGTTTCTCAGCTGTGACACAAACCGTCATATGCATGGCATCCACTGGGAAACACCCCTCCACTACCCACATGGAATTTGAGGGGTACAGGGAACCGAAGCCAACATCAGCTCATGCAGCTGCTGTGCCTTGAGTAATAAACTATATCCATCTGAATTTTGTCTCCTTACACTCTCTATATAAGGGTAAAGAACCAACTGGCTGTTATAAAGAGAATTCAAGAGCCACTACTGCTTAGAAACTGTTTAATGGATTGACAGTATAGGAAATAGTGAAGGAGAAAGGAGATAGATTCCAGATACTTATTTTGAAGTCGAAGCACAGGATTCTTCCTTGTCTTTCAGAAGAGATGTCCTTCTTCACGGAAGACTTTCCTAATGCCTCAGACCAGAATCAATCCTCCTCTTATGCACAGTTACAGAGCCCTGCGCTTGGTGACACTTACCATGATTGTCATTAAATACTTTATTAATGTTAATGATTATTTTCCGTCTTCTTTCTAGAATGAAAGCTCCATGAGGATAGCTACTATTTTTCCTTATTCACCACTACGTTTGGCCCAGGACACATAGTAAGCATACTTAAATGTTTGTTGAATGAATAAGTGAGAATGGCTATCTGTTGCTGTTGAGTTCAGGATTAGAGGGCTAATGTTCAAGATCAAGGGCCACAGGCATGTGCAGAGGACCCACCATAACCAGGTACAGGCACTCATCACAGGAGACCTGGGCACAGGTGAACGTATGTAGCATATTCCACTATGATTAGAGACATAATTACCAGTATATATCCTATGAAGACAATTGCATCCTTTTAATGAATAAAAAAGCTAAGAAAGAGCCTTTCCAAAACTGAGGCTTCTTGACGTGACTGGAATTTCTGGCTAAGGGCTGAGCCATACCTTTTCTTATCCTAAGTAAGTCTGTGTTAGATTTCTAAGTATAAGTCTCTGTCACATAATGCAGCTTGTTATTTTTGCCTCTTTTTTTTTTTTTGTACTCTGCTAGAGGAAGAGCTTTTGTTTAGAAATGGTCAGTGTTAAAAAGGGATAAATCAAGACATATATAGGTGTGAAATATGTGACTCTACTACGCCAGTGTTCAGAAAATATTCCCTTCTCCCTCCCTCAAAAAATGCTTTTCTAGCCTGTGCCTAGGTCCTTTTGAAGCCTTGTATTGTTTTAGAACCTTGTTCAGCCTAAACCCAAACTAAAAAAAAAAAACCCAAGGAGGCCCTAATTCCCCTTAAAACTTAGAATAAACAAATGCTATTGGTTTATGAAGTTACAACTTTTCTATATCAAAAACCTTTTTCTCTCCTTAAGCAGTTCCATTTATAATCATCTTAGAACTTTTTTGCTTTATATTTCAACAGAATCTTCCATCTTAATGCTAAAGTGACTCAATATAGCATAGACTACAGATGTCTAGATGCCAGAAACCATGTGGTTTTAGCGGTCAGACAGAATCCTGTTAACCTGGAGCAATCCTTGCAAAAGATGTCACTACCCGCCAGGATGGTCAACCAAGGCATCACCACCTGCAGCTCTGTATATATTAACCAATCAAACTTGTTTTAGCTATAATCTGCTGCTTGCAGTTTTTTTCTTCTTAAGTCTTTGTATTACTGTAGCCCCCAGGAACACATTGCTGGATTTCTCCCAGCACTGTGTCTCCCCATTTTGCAGAACGCTTTCTTTGCCATAATAAAATTCTTTGTTTTTAAACCTAAACAGATGTGTGGTGTTTACACTACAACTTGTGGTATCAGAAAATGGGGATCCATAGGAGACTCCTCCTAATAGCCCCCCTCAATAAAACTGAGAAAATGGGCTTTGGATTCAGCTGAGTCAATTGGACTCTTCTTTTTCTATGAACCTTTGGAGACTGTCTGGGTGAGCACCTCTTGGATTGAACCTCCGCATCCTTGCATCTGAAGTCTTCGAGTTTTGTTACTGGTGTACTTTTATTCTTCAACACCCATCGAAGCATCAGTCAAGAAATCAAATAACTCATTGCATTGGGCAAACTGCTGCAAAAGATCTCTCGAATGTGTTGAAAAGCAAAGATGTCACCTTGAAGACTAAGGTGAGCCTGACTGAAGCCATGGTGTTTTTGACTGCCTCATATGCATGGGAAAGCTGGACAATGATTAAGGAAGACTGAAGAAGAATTGATGCCTTTGAGTTATGATGTTGGCTAAGAATATTGAATATACCTGTTGCCGTCAAGTTGATTCTGACTCATAGCGACCCTATAGGACAGAGTAGAACTGCCCCACAGAGTTTCCAAGGAGCACCTGGTGGATTTGAACTGCTGACCTTTTGGTTAGCAGCTGTAGCACTTAACCACTATGCCATCAAGGTTCACAATATACCATGGACTCTATACCATATACCATACCAAAAGAATGAACAAACCTGTCTTGGAAGAAGTACAGCCAGAATGCTTGTTAGAAGCAAAAATGACGAGACTTCATCTCACTACTTTGGATGTGTTATCAGGAGGGATCAGTCCCTGGAAAAGGACATCATGTTGGTAGAGGGTAAGTGAAAAAGAGGAAGTCTCTCAACGAGATAGACTGACACATTGAAGCAACAATGGGCTCAAGCATAACAATGATTGTGAGGATGGCACAGGACGGGGCAGTGCTTCATTCTGTTGTACGTAGTGCTGCTATGAGTCAGAACCAACATGAAGGCACTTAACAACAACAACTTTCATTCTTCTTAGTTTATTTTCATGATTATTCCTGCATTTTCATTTTTATTTTGGCCTGGGTTGGTCTTCCCTTTTCTCCCTGCTCTGGTCCTGACAGAGGTAAGTCTACTCCTTGAGTCTTGGCCTACTTGGCAAATCTAGGTCTATGTTCTCCGCTTGCGAGTTTGGGTACCTTTGAGCCCATGACAACAATCAAAAGAAGTTCTCTGCCCTCTACTGGGACACTAGTGGAGGAAACTGGTTGTCCACCTGCAGGTTCGGGTTCACTGTTTTCAGCTGCAGGCCCAAGCACTTTGGTTAAAATTGTTTATCAACCTGTAAGTTCAACTTAAGTGTTTCCTCTTGCAGCTCTGGGAATTTTGGCAAAAATTGTTTATCCATTTGTAGGGTCAGATCAAGCATTTTCACCTGCAAGTTCAAGTTAAAACACATTCTGATTTCAACCTTAGTGCTGTTAGTTAACAAGGTAGATGGGGAATAACAAATACCAGAGTGGAGAATGCCCTTCGGGGATTTATGCACAATTCGTAAGCAAATATTATGGTCCTGCTACTCAAAGGGAAGGGTGGAAACCTTGGTGCCAATGTGGTTAAGAGCTATGGCTGCTAACCAATAGGTCGGCAGGTCAAATCCACCAGGCACTCCTTGGAAACCCTACAGAGCAGTTCTACTCTGTCCTATAGGGTCACTGTGGGTCGGAATTGACCCACTGACAATAGGCTTGGTTTTTTTTTTTGACTGGTAGGGCAACTCAGATTTGTGCATTTCCCTTCGTACTCTTTGAGTGTGACTTCTAGTCTTTAAAGTCACTGAACACTACCCACTGCCATCGAGTCAATTCCAACTCATAGCGACCCTATAGGACAGAGTAGAACTGCCCCATAGAGTTTCCAAGGAGCGCCTGGCGGATTCGAACTGCTGACCTTTTTGGTTAACAGCCGTAGCACTTAACCACTATGCCACCAGGGTTTCCAAAGTCACTGAAACAGATAAAAATTCACATGTGTATCTATTCTATCTTTAAGAGAGAAAAAAAGTAAAAGACAAATGCCCCACACGGAGAACAAGATAAACAACTCCTGTAGAAAACTTTCAACATGTATAAACTAATTTTTTTCTTTTTTTTTCCTGCACAGTAAATTAGATGGTAAAGATCACCTTTTTGATTGGTGCCAGGAGACATTCAACACAATGGAACAGTAAAACTGCCTCCCTCACCCCCCCTCAAAATGATTAAAATCTCAAACACCTGTCACTATTTCTTTCTCCTTTGTTTTAGTTTGCTATCTGCACATCCTGCTTAGTTTTTAGCAGGTGAATTTTTGTTTTTCTACTTAACTTCTAAATTTTTTTCTTTTTTTTTCATTGTACTTTAGTTGAAGATTTACTAACCAAATTAGCTTCTCATTAAACAACTAATACTCATATTGTTTTGTGACAATTGTTGCCAACCGCACAACTTGTCAACACTCCCATTCACAACCATGGGTTCCCCATTTATTTGTCCAGCTTTCCTGTCCCCTCCGAGCTTCTTGTCCTTGCCTCTGGGCTGGTGTGCCCATTTAGTCTCATATACATGGTTGAGCTACATGTATTATTGTTTATTTTATGGGCCTGTCTAACCTCTGACTGAAGGGTGAAACTCAGGAGTGACTTCAGCATTGAGTTAAAAGGGTGTCTTGGGGCCATACTCTCAGTGTTTCTCCAGTCTCTTTCAGGCCAGCAAGTCTGGTCTTTCTTAGTGAGTTAGAATTTTGTTCTACATTTTTCTCCAGCTCTGTCCGGGACCCTCTATCGTGATCCCTGTCAGAGCAGTCAGTGGTAGTACCCGTGAACCATCTATTTGTACTGGACTCAGTCTGGTGGAGGCTGTGGTAGTTGTGGTACATTAGTTCTTTGGACTAGTCTTTCCCTTGTGTCTTTGGCTTTCTTCATTCTTCCTTGCTCCAGATGGGGTGGGACCAGTAGACATAATCATAGATGGCCATCCACCAGCTTTTAAGACCTCAGACACTACTCACCAGATAGGATATAGAACATTTTCCTTATAAACTATGTTATACCAATTAAGCTAGATGTCCCTCGAGATCATGGTCCCCACAGCTCTTAGCCCAGTAACTCCATCCCAGTGGGAGTTTGGATGTGTTTATGAAATTTCTGACTGCCTTGGTCAAAGCCTCTTCAGTATTGTATACTCTTACCCTTCACCAAAGTTATCACTTATCTATTGCTTAGTGTTTTTCCCTCCCCACCTACCCTCTTCCTAGTAGCCATCAAAGATTGTTTCTTTCTCTGTGTAAATCTTTTCATGTGTTTTTGTAATAGTGGGCTCATATTTGTCCTTTCATGATTGACTTATTTCACTCAGCATAATGCCCTCCAGATTCATCCATGTTGTGGGATGTTTTGCAGATTCATCATTGTTCTTTATTGTTGTGTAGTACTCCATTGTATGTATGTACCATAGTTCGTTTATCCATTCATCTGTTGATGGACATTTAGGTTGTTTCCATCTTTTTGCTACTGTGAATAATGCTGCAATGAACATGATTGTGCATATGTCTATTCATGTGAGGGCTCTTATTTCTCTAGGATATATTACTGGATCATGTGGTATTTCTATTTCTAGCTTTTGAAGGAAGTATTATATTGTTTTCCAAAATGGTCGTACCATTTACATTTCTACCAGCAGTGCTTAAGAGTTCCAATTTCTCCACAGTGTCTCCAATGTTTGGTTTTTTCCGTCTTTATTTATTTTTTTTTATTCTTACCAGTAGTGTCAGAGTGAGATAGTATCTCATTGTAATTTTCATTTCTCTAATAGCTAGTGATCGAGAGCATTTCCTTATGTGTCTGTCAGCCACCTGAAAGTCTTCTTTGGTGAAGTGTCTGTTCATATCCTTTGCCCATTTTTTAGTTGGATTATTTGTCTTTTTGTTATAGAGGTGTTGGATTTTCCTAAAGGTTTTAGAGATTTGGCCTTTGTCAGATTAGATATGTCATAGCTAAAAAATTTTTCCCAATCTGTAGGTTCTCTTTTTACTCTTTTGATGAAGTCTTTTGATGAACATAAGTGTTTAATTTTTAGAAGATCCCGGTTATCTAGCTTATTTTCTGGCGATTGTGTATTGTTAGTTATGAAATCCTATTTATGCCATGTATTAGGGCCTCTAGTGTTGATCCTATTTTTCTTCTATGATCTTTATAGTTTTTGGTTTTATATTTAGGTCTTTGAATCATTTTGAATTAGTTTTTGTGTATAGTGTGAGGTATGGGCCTTGTTTCATCTTTTTTGCAGATGGACATCCAGTTTTGCCAGCACCATTTGTTAAAAAGACTGTCTTTTCCCTATTTGATGGACTTTGGGCCTTTGCTGAAGATCAGGTGACCACAGGTGGATAGATTCACATCTGGGTTCTCAATTCTGTTCCATTGGTCAGTGTGTCTGTCGTTGTACCAGTACCAGGCTGTTTTGACTACAGTAGCTGTATAGTAGTTTCTGAGGTCAGGTAGTGCAAGGCTTCCTACTTTGTTACTTTGTTCTTCTTCTTTAATAACGCTTCACTTATCCAGGGTCTCTTTCTTTTCCATGTAAATTTTTTCCATCTTGTTAAAGAATGCTGTTGGTATTTGGATCAGGATTGCATTGCAATTGTAGATTGCTTTGGGCAGAACTGACAGTTTCACAATGTTGAGTCTACCTATTCATGTGCATAGTATGTTTTTCCATTTATGTAGGTCTCTTTTGGTTTCTTGCAGTAGTGTTTTGTAGTTTTCCATATAGGTCTTTTATATGCCTGGTTAGGTTTATTCATAAGTTTTTTCTTTTTTAAAAATATAAAATAGCTATTATAAATTGTATTGCTTTCCTGATTTCCTTTTTGTAGTTCTCTTTATTGGTATATAGGAATCCAACTGATTTTTGTATGTTGAGCTTGTAACCTGCTACTCTGTTGAATCTTTCAATTAGTTCCAGTAGTTTTCTTGCAGAATCTTTTGGGTTCTGTGTACATAGTATCATATCATTGGTGAATAGGAATTGTTTTACTTTTTTCTTATTGATTTGGATGCCCTTTATTTCTTTTTCTTGTCTTACTGCTCTAGCTAAGACTTCCAGAGCAACGTTAAACAGGAGTAGTGTTAAAGGGCATTGTTGTCTTGTTCCTGTTCTCAGACGAAATGTTTTCAGCCTCTCTCCATTGAGAATTATATTGGTTTTGGGTTTTGTAAAGAAGTCCTTTATTATGTTGAGGAATTTCCCTTCTATTCCTATTTTATTGAGTTTTTATCAGGAATGTATTTTGGACTTTATCAAATGCCTTTCCTGTATCGACTGAGATGATCATGTGATTCTTTTGTTTTATTTAAGTGGTGGATCGTATTAATTGATTTTCTAATGTTGAACCATCCTTGCATACCTGGTATGAATCCTACTTGATTGTGGTGTATTATTTTTTTGATATGATACTGAATTCCATTGGCTAGAATTTTGCTGAGAATTTTTTGCATCTATTTTTTTATATTCAAGATAGATATTGGCGTGTAATTTTTTTCTGGTGTCTTCGTGTGGTTTCTGTATCAGGGTTATGCCAGCTTCATAGAATGAATTTGGAAGTATCCTTTCCTTTTCTATGCTCTGAAATAGTTTCAGTAGTACTGGTATGAGCTCTTCTCTGAATGTTTGATAGGATTCTCCAGTGAAGCCATCTGGGCCAGGGTTTTTTTAATTGGGAATTTTTTTTTTTTTTTAAGTTTTCAATCTCTTGTTATGGTGTCTTCAGATTTTCTACCTCAGTATGTTAGTTTAGGTAAGTAGTGTGTTTCTAGAAATCTGTCCATTTCTTCTAGGTTTTCAAATTTCTTGGAGTACAGTTTTTCGTAGTACTCTGTTATGATCCTTTTTGTTTCATTTGGGTCTGTTGTAATGTCCCCCATTTCATTTCTTATTTGAGCTATTTGTGTCCTCTCTCCTATTTTTCTTTTGTCAATTTGGCCAATGGTTTGTTGATTTTGTTGATCTTTTGAAAGAACCTACTTCTGGTTTTGTTGATTCTTTCTTTTTTTTTTTAAGTTCTCTATTTCATTTATTTCTGCTCTGATCTTTATTATTTCCTTTCTTCAGGTAGGCGTGGGCTTCTTTTTCTATTTTCTTTCTATTTGTTCAAGTTGTGTAGCTAATGTTTTGATTTTATCCCTTTCTTCTTTTTTGATGTGTGCATCTATTGCTCTAAATTGACCTCTGAACACTGCCTTTACGGTGTCCCAAAAGTTTTGGCATGCTGTATTTTCATTCTCATTTGATTCTAAGAATTTTTAGATTCCATCTTTGATTTCATCTATTGTCTAGTGGTATTTAAGCAAGGTGTTATTCAGTTTCCATGTATTTGATTTTTTTCCTTGTTCTTCCTCTTATTAATTTCTACTTTTATGGTGTTGTGATCAGAGAAGATGCTGTGTATTATCTCAGTATTTTGGATTTTGTTGAGGTTATTTTGTGGTCTAAGATGTGGTCTATTCTGGAGAACATTCCATGTGCATTGGAAAAGAATATATAATTTGCTGCTGTTGGGTGGAGTGTTTTACATATGTCTATGGGGTAAATTTGGTTGATTGCAGCCTTAGTTCTTTTGTCTCTTTGAGTTTCTCTCTAGGTGTTCTATCCTTTACTGAGAGTATTGTATTTATCAGATGTTACTGAGAAATTATATTTGCTTAACAGCAAGAAACTCAATTCTTGATTATTTGACATTAAGACTCTTAAAAATTTTTATAAGTTAATTCATTAATCTTGTAGTAAATGAGAATTTTGACTATATTAAATAAACCCCTTTTTTAATAAATCTTTTAGATTTCTTTCCTCTATCACATGTTCTTTTTAGTACATTCTTTTAAGTGATAAAAATGAATGCATTTATTACTAGACTTAAATATACATAGATGTAATCTTTTTCTGTGACATAAAAAGTAAAAGCTCACAGCTGCAATAATGAACTAGAGCACACCAACAATCATGAAGACGGCACAGGACTGGGCAATGTTTTCTTCTGTTGTACATGGGGTCATTGTGAGTCAGAGCTGAGTTATGGCAAC
This sequence comes from Elephas maximus indicus, assembly GCF_024166365.1. NCBI lineage: Eukaryota > Metazoa > Chordata > Mammalia > Proboscidea > Elephantidae > Elephas > Elephas maximus. The sequence continues at coordinate 51,069,638 of NC_064829.1, read as the reverse complement.
TGAAAAACAATAACAAATAACAAAATCAAATATTTGGGGAGCATTCTTAAATGGTGATGTATGTATCAGTTAATTTTTGCTGTATAAAAAACTACCTCAAAATTTAGTGGCTTAAAATAGTAATTTATTTTGCTCACATTTCTGTGCGTATGCAATGTGGCTTGCACTCAGTAGGGCAGTTCTATTGCTCTGGGCTAGCTTGGATGATCTTGTCTGAGGCTCATTCTTGAGTCTTATGTCAGCTGCTGGGTCAGTTTAAGGTTGGTTGGCTACTGGTTGGGTATCTGGTATCTGGGTTCCCACCATGTAATCTCTCATCTTCCAGCAGACTAGCCTGGGATTGTTCACTTTACAGCAGAGTTCCAAGAGCAACAATAGGGCAAGCCCAATAAAAAGGTGTTTTTCAAGTCTCTGCAATTGTCACATCTGCTTCCAATCCCACTGGCTAAAGCAAGTCATATGGCAAGGGCAGAGCTGGTATGAAAGGATAAAAGGAAATATAAACAAATGAGAGCCATTATTGCATTCAATCTGCCACAAGAACGGATATGAAAAATGAAAATCTGGATGATAATGATTCACTCAGTCAACTATAAATTTACCACACATCTGAATTTTCAAAATATTCATAAATTTTGTTTTCAGTAATAATGATTTATTAAATATATTCCAAAACCCTTTGTATTGAGTCAATTCCGACTCATAACGACCCTATAGGACTGGGTAGAACTGCCCCACACAGTTTCCAAGTTGCAGTCCTTACAGGAGCAAACTGCCACATCTTTCTCCAGTGGGGTGGCTAGTGGGTTCGAACCACCAACTTTTTGTTTAATAGCCGATTGGTTAATCACTGCACCACCAGGACACGTTTATTTGTAGATATCTTTGAAAACCAGAATTAGTATTTTTTCAGAATTTGTATCTTTATTTTCATTTTGAGAAATATGGCTACTGTTGCCATTCACTCTTTAAAGATATGTTTCCCACCAGTATGTAGCATAGTATGGTTGCCCTCGAGTCGATTCTGATTCATAGCGACCCTATAGGACAGAGTAGAACTGCCCTATAGTGTTTCCAAGGACTGGCTGATGCATTTGAACTGCTGACCTTCTGGTTAGCAGCCAAACTCTTACCAATAAATAGGTATTAACATGGTACTTCGTTATCAAGGGCTGTGTCATGCCAAGAAGGTCCCTGGGTGGTGCAAAGAGTTTGTGCTTGGCTCCTAACCAAAAGTTTGGTGATTTGAATACACACAGTGGCACAGAAGAAGAAATGCCTGGTGATTTGCTTCCATGAAGATTAAAGCCAAGAAAATCCTATGGAAGTCAGTTCTACTCTAACACAAGGGGCCACCATGAGTTGGAATCCACTCAAGGGCAGTGGTTTGGTTTGTTTTTTGTCATGCTAAGGTTGTTCCTCAATCCCAAACTGATAAGGGCAACTAATCCAATTAGCAATGAATAAAATCCTAAGTGGACAAAAACCACAATCCTTTCCAGCAACTGTTTGGCTCTATAATAACTACTAAAGAATAAAGTCTCTTCCTGTCTAGTCCTCTTAAAAAGGGACCTACTAAATCAGGATTATTTTTTCAATCTGTTTTTCTGTTATGATATGTACAGTCAAAAGTCACCTTTCCTGGACCTGGTTAGTATGCTTCAACTAATTCAGGAAACAGTTGCAAGTGGGTGTAGAAGGCTTTGTATGCTTTTAATCTGGAAGAACAGTCAACCACAGCAGAGAGCTCCTTGGCAGAGAGTACTCTATAAGGGGCCCTTCTGCAAATTAGGAAATCATTTAGAAAAAGAGACATAAGCAGAGCCTTTGTTCATGCCACTTTCACGTCCCCAGATAAGATCAGATGATTTTCTTATCTAATCGAAATGCTGTTAGGTAGATTAACTACTATTGCTGAAACCCAAGAGAGGGATTTGGCATACAAGGAAGTGGAACATGTGTGCCATCCAGAACAGCAATTGTAAAAAACCCTGAATTGGGGAAAAAATGTCCCAAGAGAAAGTGGAGGGGGGGACTCCCCTTCATTTTGAGGAATGATCCATTTGGAGCCCTCATCTTCCTTGGAGCTGTTTACTTTTCTCTCAGAATGAAAGCTCTGACAAGGGCACTGCTAATACCTGTTTATAGGGTCAGAGAAGGCTTTGTCCTGACCACAGGGATCCTTTCTTTGGAATTACACATCTATATTTTAAAGTTAGCTTAGTATTTAGTATACCTTAATGATCAACATTATCTTGTTCATAAAATACATTATCAGGCATTGAAATTGCACCTAGTGATTTTGAAACAAAAAATTGATCATAGCCAACCACTCATCCAGACCTGAAATTTGCTCATTTTTCTAACACTTTTTCTCTCTTAGGAGGAGAGCTTTCCCTTTAATATCATCTGCTTAGTGCTGGGTATGAATGTCTGCTGATGAATTGATCTTAAAGACTAACAAGAATGCTAATAGAACGTATGCATTGTGCTGCAACAAATTTGTATTTTATTGGGCAATATAGCCATAAACTTGTTCTTTTCTTAGAGTGCTGGATGAAATAAAAGGAATAAAAAGAAAAAGAAAAGCAGTATATAAAAATTTAATGAATGCAAAGACCTTGAAAGTGTCACTGAGACTGCAAGTGCTAAGCTTATCCCATCGATGGAATATGCAGGAGGAAAGCTATTAGCACTTAAAAATTCTCTGGCCTGATGAGCATCTTTACCTGCACAGCTCTTACTCATTTTCCTGATCACTGTCTGCTGTTCTTGTTTATCACTGAATCACATTGTGTTTCTTTCATTTGCAGTCGATCATGGGAAAGGGGCTTCTGTTTACTCCCCCATGATGCCCAGGACCCTAGAGGAGAACTTTAATATTCTACTTTGTTTGGCTATTTGTTAACACATTGTTATATAAGCATTTTTTATATGGACCTAACTTTAGAGACACTTTCCCAAAAATTGTATCAAATCACCATTTTCCATTTTATCCCAACTCTTCAAAGAAATATTCCCACTTCAAATTGATGAGCTTAAAAAAAAGAAAAACCTCAAGGGAGAGAAGCAAATAATTAAAATGCAGAGCACTCCTGTTTGAATTTTTTCCAGAGGGCTGGGAGGGGAAGTCAGCATCTTGAATACAATTATTTAGAATATCTACTTCTGAAAAGTGGAAAAAAAGAGTTCCTCCCTGAAGTAACATCAGTTATTCTCAGAGAGAAGAGAAAAACAGGATTTATCAGCATCCCTCTACAAACATATTCAAAGTTACACACAGATATACATATGTACTCACCATACACACACACACGTAATTGTAAATGAGAGCTGTGCCTGGAGGTAAAAGGAAACAGTGAGAAGAAGGCTTCTGGCACAAGGCAAACATCTGAAAGCATACGGTGGCCCTATTTGTAGAGAATATAAATATTTAGAGACTCATTTTAATATAACCTTCTTAAAGAAAAATTTAAAAAAGAAACATGGCCCCCATTCTCCCTCCCCTTAGTCATAATAATGAGGAAGAAGAAAAGGGAATACAATCTGCAAAGCAGATGGGATTTCACACATTTTAGTTGTTCACATAAGTGGAATTCCCAGTGAGGAAACTGCCCATCAGTGAATTGAACTTGATCGAGCCATTCCTATAGTCCCCATGTCTTTCTCTGAGGCTGACTACCCCCACATAAAGGATGCATAAATCATCCCTTGAGAGCATGGGGAAGGGAAATAGCTTCAAGGGTGGGGGCCTGAGGAGCCATTACTGAGGTTCAGAAATCCCATCACTACATTATGGTCTCATTACCCAGCCATGGCCAAACCCTAGCAAGTGTGGACGTTCAGATTGTCTGAGCAATCAGAAGTCTAAATCACTCCGCCCCTCCATCTTATCCAAACCACTCAGACTGACTCTGAAAAGAATGAGTGCAGGACTGTCATTTATTCCTGGCATTTCCAGCTCAAGCTTATAGTGAAGCAAAGGAATTAAAACAGTAGGCTTTCAGTGCTTATGGGAACAGTTTGAGGTCCCAGTAAGTTTCCATTCTATAACCTACTACAGGACTTCTGGAAAGACTCTGTAAAGCATATGAAATATTTTAGTATTTAGAAAATTAAATTTTGAAAAAAAAGGAGCTTATTGCAGAGTCTAAAGACAGGGTTACTTTTTTCATTTACCCCATTAATAAGTTGTGTGACCGTGGGCAACTTGCTTCTATTTCCTCATTGGTAAAATGGAGGAAATAATTTGTTTATATTATCAGGTGATAGTAAGCAAGTAAATGTCCTCTGAAAAGTACACATGTAAATAGAAGCATCCATTAAGGGAAAAATAATAATCCAAAAATTAAAGTGAGTCAGAAGTGTAAAATTCCTTCCCAATGCCTCAGATCAAAGCAAGCAGGTTAAAAAATTGGTCCTATAAGGAGATACCAGGCACACTGGATGAGAAGAAATGAGGGTAGAATCTTAACCCTTTCAGTCTAGGAAGGATCTAAACAAGTCACTTATTCTTTTACCTGCCCAAATTGTACCATTGTATTTAAAGTGATACACATTCATTAACTCAAGAAATATTTATTTTAGATCATAATTTTTTCTAACATATGCGTTCAATGTTATAAACTTCCCTCTAGGCACTGCTTTCACTGTATTCTACAAATTTAGATAAATTGTATTTTTATATTCATTTAATTCAAAATATTTTTTAAATTTCTTTTGAGACTTCTAACTTTTCCCCATATGTCATTTAAAAGTATGTTGCTTAATTTTCAAATACTTCAGGATTTTCCGGCTGTTATCCCATTACTGTTTTCTAGTTTAATTCCAGTGTGGTCCAAAAGTACATACTTTTAAGATTTCTATTATTTTAAATTTAAGGTGTGTTTTATAGCCCTAATGTGGTCTACCTTGGTGAATATTCCATGTAAGCTTGAGATGAGTATGTATTCTGCTGTTGTTGGATGGAGTATTCTATAAATGTCAATTAGATCAAGTTGATTGATAATGTTATTCAGATTAACTATATCCTTATGGATTTTCCTACCTGCTAGATCTATCAGTTATTGAAAGAGGGGTGTTGAAGTCTCTAACTATAATAGTAGATTTGTTTAGCTCTCCTTTCAGTTCTGTAAGTTTTTGCTTCATGTATTATGATGCTCTGTTGTTAAGTACATATGCATTTAGGTAATTATGTTTTCTGAAAATTGACTGCTTTCTCATTATGTAATGGCCCTCTTTTCAGACTTTTTTCTAAAGTCTGTGATTTGAAACTAATATAGCTACTCCCTCTTTCTTTTCACTAGTGTTAGTATGGTACAGTTTTTCCATTCCTTTACTTTTATCCTATCTTTGTCTTTATATTTAAAGTGGTATTCTTGTAGACAACATGTAGTTGAGTCTTTTTTTTCCTTACCCACTCTGAAAATCTCTGTCTTCTAATTGGTATGTTTAGGCCATTCACATTAATGTGATTATTGATATAGTTGGATTAATAGCTAACACGTATGTAACTGTTTCCTCTTTGTTGGATTATTCTCTTTTTTCCTTCTTTTTCTGCCTTATCAGGTTTTAAGTGAGCATTTAAAATGATTCCATTTTCTCTTCTCTTTTAGCATAACCATTAGACTTCTTTTATTGGAAAAAGAAATTAATGGTTGCCCTAGAATTGCCAGTATACATTTTTAACTAACCTAAACCCACCTTCAAATAACACTATAACACTTTACCCTGCTGGTTATACCCAGCAGGACCTTGGAGATCAGACACAGGTCAGGAACATTTCATTTGGGGGAGAGTTGGCTGGAGAGGAGGGAAAACAATGATACATAATACAACAGTCTAGAACACGGGATGACCCTAAGGAGAGGTAGTATCCTCATGAAGAAACAAAGAAAGAATGAAAAAGCATCACATACAACCTTATTTCTAAAAGATAACACAGTCCCTTTTTAAGAGTTAACACTGGCCCTCTGGGTGTGCTAAAACAATATCCTACAGGGAGATAGCATTCCATGGACTGGTGGTTTTATTCATTCATTCGTAATGTTGTCCAGGGAACTTCTGGGTAAAAATAACAACTTCTAGAATTTGAAATTAAATTTATCATTGAAGAATTTTTCCCTCCCACCAGCAATGGTTTAGAGGTCCAGTTTCTCCACATCCTCACTAATACCTGTTGTTTTCTTTTTTTTTTTTTTTTTTGGATCATAGCCATCTTAGTGGGGGTACAGTGATAGCTCCTATGATTTTGACTGCATTTTCCTCGTGGCTAATGACATTGAGGAGCCCTGGTGGTACAGTGGTTAAGAGATCAGCTGCTAACCAAAGATTAGTAGTTGGAATCACCAGCCATTCCTTGGAAACACTATGGGGCAGTTATACTCTTTCCAACAGAGTCACTATGAGTGGGAATCAACTTGATGACAATGTTTTTTTTATTTTTTTAATGACATTGAGCATCTTTTCATGTGCTTGTTGACCATTTATATTTCTTCTTTGGAATGGTTATTAAAGTCCTTTGGCCATTTTTATTGACTTGTTTGTGTGTTTGTTGTCAAGTTCAGGAGTTCTTTGTATATTCTGAATAATAAACCTTTAGCAGATGTATGGTTCTTAAAAATTTTCTCCCAATCTGTAGATCGTCTTTTCCCCTTGTTGATGAAGTCCTTTGATGAACAAAAGTTTTTAATTTTTATGAAATCAATTTTTTCCAATTTAACTTGTAAAATGGTCCAGCCACTGTGGAAAATATTTTGGCATTTCCTCAAGAAGTTAACATAGCCTTGCCATACGATCCAGTAATTCCATTCCCAGGTATATGACCAATAGTACTCACAGCAGAAACACTAACAGGTACTTGTCCACCAATGTTCACTGCTGCTCTGTTCACAATAGCCAAAATGTGGAAATGGCCTAAATGTTCATGAAAAAATTAATAGATAAAATGTGGCACATAAACACAGTGGAATATTAGTCTGCCATAAAGAGAAATGAAGTCCTGATACATGTTACAATGTGGATGGACCTGGAAAACATTATGCTGAGTGGAGTAAGTTAGTCACAAAAGGACAAATATCATATAATCCCACTTATATGAAATATAGAGACTGAAGTTTATTAGTGGTTACCAGGAGTGGGAGGGAGAGAATATGGGAAGTCCTTGCTTAGTGGGTACTGAGCTTCTGTTAAGAGTGATGGAAAAGTTTAGAAAGAGATGGTGGTGATGGTTGTACAACATAATGAATGTAATGAATGCTACTGAACTGTACAAGTAAAAAAAAAAAGTTCAAATGGCAAATATTTTGGGGTGTGTGTGTACCACAATAATAAAAAAAAAAAAAAGGCAGAGCCGAGACGGTGGAATAGACAGATGCTTCTGGAAAGCCCTCTTCACAGCAAAGACCAGAAAAAAAAAGTGAAATGAGTATATTTGTGAAAAGCTGGGAGCCCTGAGCATCAAAAGCAAGCTTAGAAAATGAACTGAGGGGCAAGGGAAGGAAGAGACCATTCAGAAGTGGAGAGGAGTTATCAGACATGAATCATGGGGAGTGCTCAGGTATCATTCCTGGAGTGGCAGCGGTAGGCTGATACTAGTGTTCGTCTGCAGTTTCCTCAGGGAGAAGCAGCCAGCCACACAGCCCACTAACACCTCAGGAATCTGAGGAGAACAGCACTCTTGGCAAAAGCTAAGTACTTGCGAATATTTTACTGCTCCCCCACCCCCAAGCCGGCTTCCGTGGATGAATCCCTGGGCCTGAGATAGACCCTGGTGAGCACCTAGAGCCATCCTCCTGGCCTTGGGGAAGGAAAAAAATTTCCAACTGGGGGAAAAAGATAATTTGCGAGCTCCATTAACTGGGGGAGCTCAGGACAGAAACAGCTCCTGTCCAGGCATAAACCACGTGTGGACCTTGAGGAACTTTCCCTTCTGCATGGAACCTTCCCTTCTGCATGGACCTGAGTGGGCCTATTTCAGGAGAATAGACCCTTGTTGGCAAACTCCAACCATTTCTGCTGTGTGGTGGAGAGGTGGGTGTTTGATGTTTCACATTGATTTGCCTATTAAACAAGGTCCTCACTTATTAACATTAGGGACCAAAGGACTGGTAGCTCCACTCAGGTCACCCAGCCACCTGTGAGAGGGGTCCAAAGATAACTGGAACCTCCCAGCCCTTAAAACCAAAAACTTTGCATGCCTATGGTCCCTCTGCAGAACCCACCCACAAGCACACTCTAGGGAACAGAGATGTGTTTTCCTCAGAGACTCCTGGGGTCAGTTCTCAGCCCTGTGCCTTGTTCAGAGTGTGACCCCATGCTGCAATCAGGTACAGGTATATACACCAATCACCTTTGCCCTCTAAGACTGTACAACAGAGCCTTGATATCACACAGTTGATATCAGCTACTTGGAAAACTGAGCTGAATTCATACAAGAAAACTGAATGGACTCCTAGACTGATATACCTGATAAAAGCTCTAGCCAGGTGGGGACAGGACACCAGAGCTCCAAAGGTGAAAATAATCAAGCTAGCTAGCTCACTCAAGCAACCCATAGGGGTATACCAAAACAAAGCAAGCATCTATGACACAGTAAGCAAGCATAAACTAATAAAATAACTTATACATTGTTTGGAGACAATAGTCAATATCAAGTCACATAAAGAAACAGACCATGATCGCCTCAACAGGCTCTCAAAACAAAGAATCCAGGGATCTTCTAGATGAAAGTGCCTTCCTGGAATTACCAGATGCAGAATACAAAAGTTTAATATACAGAGCCCTTCAAGACATCAGGAAGGAAATAAGGCAATACGCAGAACAAGTCAAGGAACACACAGATAAAGCAACTGAAGGAATTACAAATACTATTCAGGAACATAATGAAAAGTTTAATAAGCCGGAAAAATCCATAGACAGCAATCAGAAATTCAGAAGACTAACAATAAAATTACAAAATTAGACAACTCAAGAGAAAGTGAGAGGAGCAGAATTGAGCAAGTAGAAGCTAGAATTTCTGAACTCAAAGATAAATCACTTGGCACTAATATATTTGAAGAAAAATCACATAAAAGAACTTTAAAAAATGAAGACACCTTAAGAATCATGTGGGACTCTGTCAAGAGAAATAACCTACAAGAGATTGGAGTACCTGAACAGGGAGGGAAACAGAAAATACAGGGAAAATTGTTGAGAATTTGTTGGCAGAAAACTTCCCTGATATTGCAAAAGATGAGAAGATACCTATCCAAGATGCTCATCGAACTCCACATAAGGTAGATTTAAAAGAAAGTCACCAAGACATATTATAATCAAACTTGCCAGAACCAAAGATAAAGAGAATTATAAGAGCAGCGAGGGATAAATGAAAAGCCACCTACAAAGGAGAGCCAATAAGAATAAGCTTGACTACTCGGCAGAAACCATGCAGGCAAGAAGGAAATGGGATGAAATATTTTTTAAAAATTGAAGGAAAAAAATTGCCTGCCAAGAATCGTATGTCCACCAAAACTCTCTTAAATATGAAGGTGAAATTAAGACATTTCCAGGTAAACACAAGTTGAGGGAATTCGTAGAAACCAAACCAAAACTACAAGAAATACTAAAGGGAGTTCTTTGGTTAGAAAACCAATACTATCAGGTATTAACCCAAGACTAGAACACTGGGCAGAGCAACCAGAAGTCAACCCAGACAGGGAAATCCAAAAAAACAAAGCAAGATTATATATATATATAAAAAAGCCCAAAACAGGGTAACAGCAATGTTATTATATAAAACAAGACAACATTAAAATAATAAAGAGGGGCTAAGAAATGTAATCATACACCTTTCATATGGAGAAGAAGATACGGTGATACAAAGAAATAAAAGCCGGTTTTATATTTAGAAAAATAGGGGTAAATAACAAGGTATCCACAAAGGAGACGAACTATCCTACTCATCAAAATAAAATACAAGGGAAAAATACAGACTCAGCAGAAACAAAATCAACAACAACAAATAGGAGGAAAGGACAATATACAAAGAAAATTAACTCAGCACATAAAATCCAGTGGGAAAAAGAAACTATCAACACACAAAAAAAGACATCAAAATGATAGCACTAAATTCATACCTACCCTTAATTACCCTCAATGTAAATGGACTAAATGCACCAATAAAGACACAGAGAGTGGCAGAATGGATTAAAAAAACAAGGTCTGTCTATATGCTGCCTACAAGAGACACACCTTAGACTTAGAGTCACAAACAAACTAAAACTTAAAGGATGGAAAAAATATATCAAGCAAACAACAAACAAAAAAGACCAGGAGTGGCAATATTAATTTCTAACAAAACGGACTTTAAAGTTAAATCCACCACAAAGGATAAAGAAGGACACTACGTAATGATTAAAGGGACAATTGACCAGGAAGATATAACCGTATTAAATATTTATGCACGCAATGACAGGGCTGCAAGATACATAAAACAAACTCTATCAGCATTGGAAAGAGAGATAGACAGCTCCACAATGATAGTAGGAGACTTCAACACACCACTTTCGGTGAAGGACAGGACATCCAGAAAGAAGCTCAATAAACACACGGAAGATCTAAATGCCACAATCAAACAACTTGACCTCACAGACATATACAGAACACTCCACCCAAAAGCAACTAACTATAATTTCTTTTCTAGTGGACATGGAACATTCTCTAGAATAGACCACATATTAGGTCATAAAGCAAGCCTTAGCAGAATCCAAAACATTGAAATACTACAAAGCACCTTCTCTGACCATAAGGACATAAAAGTGGATATCAATAACAGGAAAAGCAGGGAAAAGAAATCAAACACTTGGAAACTGAACAATACCCTGCTCAAAAAAGACTGGATTTTAGAAGACATTAAGGATGGAATAAAGAAATTCAGAGAATCCAGTGAGAATGAAAGCACTTCCTATCAGAACCTTTAGGACACAGCAAAAGCGGTGTTCAGAGGCCAATTTATATCAATAAATGCACACATCCAAAAGGAAGAAAGGGCCAAAATCAAAGAATTATCTCTACAACTTAAACAAGTAGAAAGAGAGCAACAAAAGAAACCCACAGGCACCAGAAGGAAACAAATAATAAACATTAGACCTGAACTAAATGAAATAGAAAACAGAACAATTGAAAGAATTAACAAGACCAAAAAGCTGTTCTTTTGAAAAAATTAACAAAATCGATAAGTCACTGGCCAAACTGACGAAAGAAAAACAGAAGAGGAAGAGAATAACCCAAATAAGAAATGAGAGGGGCGATATTACAACAGACCCAACTGAAATTAAAAGAATCATATCAGATTACTATGAAAAACTATACTCAAACAAATTTGAAAACCTGGAAGAGATGGGTGAATTCCTAGAAACACACTACCTACCTAACCTAACACAAACAGGAGTAGAACAACTAAACAGACCCAATAACAAAAGAAGAGATTGAAAAGGTAATCAAAAACCTCCCAACATAAAAAAGCCCTGGTCCTGACGGCTTCACTGCAGAGTTCTACCAAACTTTCAGAGAACAGTTAACACCACTACTACTAAAGACATTTCAGAGCATAGAAAAGGACAGAATACTACCAAACTCATTCTATGAAGCTACCATATCCCTGATACCAAAACCAGGTAAAGACACCTCATGAACGTAGATGCAAAAATCCTCAACAAAATTCTAGCCAATAAAATTCAACACCCAAAAAACCAACACAGTGCCATTGATATCAAAAAAATAATCTACCATGACCAAGTGGGATTCATACCAGGTATGCAGGGATGGTTCAACATTAGAAAAACAATTAATGTAATCCACCACATAAATAAAACAAAAGACAAGAATCACATGATTTTATCAATTGATACAGAAAAGGCATTTGACAAAGTTCAACACTCATTCATGATAAAAACTCTCAGCAAAATAGGAATAGAAGGAAAATTTCTCAACATAATAAAGGGCATTTATACAAAGCCAATGGCCAACATCACCCTAAATGGAGAGAGCCTGAAAACATTCGCACTGAGATCAGGAACCAGACAAGGATACCCTTTATCACCACTCTTATTCAACATTGTGCTGTAAGTCCTAGCCAGAGCAATTAGGCTAGATAAAGAAATAAAGGGCATCCAGATTGGCAAGGAAGAAGTAAAAGTGTCTCCATTTGCAGGTGACATGATCTTATACAGAGACAACTCTAAGGAATCCTCCAGAAAACTACTGAAACTAATAGAAGTGGTCAGCAGAGTATCAGGATACAAGATAAACATACAAAAATCCGTTGGATTCCTCTACACCAACAAAAAGAATATTGAAAAGGAAATCACCAAATCAATGCCACTTACAGTAGCCCCAAGAAGATAAAATACTTAGGACTAAATCTTACCAGAGATGTAAAAGACTTATACAAACAAAACTACAGTACACTTCTGCAAGAAACCAAAAGAGACTTACATAAGTAAAAGAACATACCTTGCTCGTGGATAGGAAGACTTAATGTTATAAAAATGTCTATTCTACCAAAAGCGATCTATATATTTAATGCAATTCTGATCCAAATCCCAACGACATTCTCTAATGAGATGGAGAAACAAATCACCAATTTCATATGGAAGGGAAAGAGGTCCTGGATAAATAAGGCATTACTGAAAGTGGGAGGCCTCAATTTACCTGATTTTAGAACCTATTATACTGCCACAGTAGTCAAAATAACCTGGTACTTGTACAACAGATACATGGACCAATGGAACAGAATCGAGAATCCAGACATAAATCCATCCACATATGAGCAGTTGATATTTGACAAAGGCTCCAAAACAGTTAAATGGTGCTGGCATAACTGGATATCCATCTGCAAAAAAATGAAACAAGACCCATACCTCACTCTATGCACAAAAACTAACTCGAAATGGATTAAAGACCTAAATATAGAATCTAAAATGATAAAGACCATGGAAGAAAACATAGGGACAATGTCAGGAGCCCTAATACATGGCATAAACAGTATAGAAAACATTATAAAGAACGTAGAAGAAAAACTAGGAACTGCTAAAAATGAAACACCTATGCTCATCCAAAGACTTCACCAAAAGAGTAAAAAGACTACCTACAGACTGGGAAAAAAGTTTTTAGCTATAACATTTCTGATCAGTGCCTGATCTCTAAAATCTATATAATACTGCAAAAAGACAAATGACCCAATTGAAAAATGGGCAAAAAATATGAATAGACACTTCACTAAAGAAGACATTCAGGAACCTAACAGATATATGAGGAAATGTTTATGATCATTAGCCATTAGAGAAATGCAGATCAAAACTACAATGAGATTTCATCTCACCCCAACAAGGCTGGCATTAATCCAAAAAAATACAAAATAATAAATGTTGGAGAGGCTGTGGAGAGATTGGAACACTCTACACTGCTGGTGGGAATGTCAAATGGCACAACCACTTTGGAAATCGATTTGGCACTTCCTTAAAAAGTTAGAAATAGATACCACACAATCCAGCAATCCCACTCCTTGGAATATATCCTAGAGAAATAAGAGCCTTTACACGAACAGATACATGCACACCCATGTTTATTGCAGCACTGTTTACAATAGCAAAAACATGGAAGCAACCAAGGTGCCCATCAATGGATGAATGGATAAATAAATTATGGTATATTCACAGAATGGAATAGTACGCATCGATAAAGAACAGTGATGAATCTGTGAAACATTTCATAACATGGAGGAACCTGGAAGGCATTATGCTGAGTGAAATTAGTCAGTTGCAAAAGGACAAATATTGTATGAGACCACTATTATAAGAACTTGAGAAATAGTTTAAACTGAGAAGAAAATATTCTTTTGTGGTTATGAGAGGGGGGAGGGAGGGGGTGGGAGAGGGGCATTCACTAGTTAGATAGTAGATAAGAACTACTTTAGGTGAAGGGAAAGACAGCACACAATACAGGGGAGGTCAGCACGATTGGACTAAACCAAAAGCAAAGAAATTTCCTGAATAAACTGAACGCTTCGAAAGCCAGTGTAGCAGGGGCAGGGGTCTGGGGACCATGGTTTCAGGGGACATCTAAGTCAATTGGCATAATAAAATCTATTAAGAAAACATTCTGCATCCCACTTTGAAGAGTGGCGTCTGGGATCTTAAACTCTAGCAAGCAGCCGTCTAAGATGCACCAATTGGTCTCAACTCACCTGGATCATAGGAGAATGAAGAACACCAAGGACACAAGGTGATTATGAGCCCAAGAGACAGAAAAGGCCACATGAACCAGCGACTACATCATCCTGAGACCAGAAGAACTAGATGGTGCCCGGCTACAACCAATGACTGCCTTGACAGGCAACACAACAGAGAACCCCTGAGGGAGCAGGAGAGCAGTGGGATGCAGACCCCAAATTCTCATAAGACCAGACTTAGTGGTCTGACTAAGACTAGAAGGACCCTGGTGGTCATGGCCCCCAGACCTTGTGTTGGCCCAGGACAGAAACCATTCCTGAAGCCAACTCTTCAGGCATGGATTGGAGTGGACAATGAGTTGGAAAGGGATGCTGCTGAGGAGTCAGCTTCTTGGATCAGGTGGACACTTGAGACTATATTGGCATCTCCTGCCTGGAGGGGAGATGAGAGAGTGGAGGGGGTTAGAAGCTGGCGAAATGGACACGAAAAGAGAGAGTGGAGGAAGAGAGCAGGCTGTCTCATTAGAGGGAGAGTAATTGGGAGTTTGTAGCAAGGTATATACGGGTTTTTGTGTGAGAGGCTGACTTGATTTGGAAACTTTCACTTAAAGCACAATAAAAATTATTTTAAAAAAAAATTCTTTAAAATAACTATGTAATGAAGAACATTGGCCATTGCAAAGTTCCTGCTCCAGCTTTCAGGCAGGTTGGTTAATGGTTCCATGTCCCAGGCCAGGCCAGTTCTTTGTGAAGTCACCTCTTAGCAAGTTCTCCCACACCTCCCTACCTGTTCAGCTCTGTTTCCCCTTACCCTGCCTGCTGTGCTCCAGGTAACCTGGTTTTTCCCAATCCATGAACTAGCTTCTTCCTTTCCCACTGAAGCTATTTATTCATGTCACTAACCTGACCCAAAATCAATTCTCTCCTCCATCGAAATTTTTTTTTATTTTATATGGCTTACCCAAAATCCTGTTTCCTCCATAAGACCTCATAATAGTCAACAATTATTTGACAGATAACATGTACAGAATCATGTTTTAACTCATTTAGCCCTCGCAGTAGTATTAGTAGTCAATATTTTTATTTGACACATGAGGAACTGAAGTAGAAAGAAAGGTTAAGAATGATCACATCGCTAGTGAATGGTGGAACTCATGTGTGAATCTGGGAAGTCTAGCTCCAGGGCTCTTGTATTTAATCGTTCCCTGATATTGGCTTTCATTTTGAGCTCCCCATTCCATCCTTACTATCAGTAATATAAGTTAGTATTTAATTTTTCCTGATTTCATATATAGAATATAATCAGTTCCAGAGATTGGGATTATATTTTTCTGTATTTTGCACAGTAAATGACACAAAACCAGGCACATAGTAACTATGAAATAAACATATTTTGGCTGACTCATTATCCTTAACTTTGCTTGTTAGATTTCTATTCCATCTTAGGGGCCTAAAAGGGGTCTAAATATAGAAACAGACACCTCTCTCAGCCTCAAGCCCCAATTTTGTTCTTCCCCTCATATGTGCCACAGTATGACTGCATGGAGTGGTGCAGTAGGCATTTTCCCAGGACATCTGACACCAGACCCACAGAAACTTAAGACAGCACCAAGCTGTGAGCTGCAACTTCTGTTATATCTTTGCAATTTTGACCACAGAATCTTTAATCCTCAAGAAACTTGGACCTCAATGTTACCACTTACAAATGGAGCTCATAAACCACCCTACTTAACTCACGGAGGAGCAATAAACCAACCAAACCAAACCCATTGCCTTCAAGTTGTTCTGATTCATAGCAACCCTGTAGAGCAGAGGAGAACTGCCCCATGGGGGTTTCCAAGGCTATAATGTTTAAGGAAGCAGAACGCCACATCTTTCTCCCTCAGAGAGGCTGGTAGTTTTGAACTGCTGACCTTTCAGTCAGCAGCTGATTGCTTAATCACTGCAACATCAGGGCTTCTTGGACCAGCGATAATGAGTGTAAAAACACGTGTGTTCAAATACTTTGAAAACAGTTTAAAGTATTAAACAATACCAAGAAATAATTGAAAAAGTGGAGGCATAATTCCGTGTAAAGCTCTGACAAAGCATAGGGGCCCTTCCTACCCAATCTGTCCCTGTGTTGTAAGGTAGTCTCTGAAAAGTGAGGTTCCCAACTACTACTGGAGAACTTGTGACCAAGGAGAGATGATCTCATTTTTGAGGTTTTTTGTTTGTTTGTTTGTTTCCTTTCTTTCTTAGAGACTAAAATTAACTAATTTACTGCATACATAAAAATGGAGAGATGTGGTGGGGAGGGGGAACTTTCCCCAAACCCTGAGTCTTTTTATCAGCCTCAAACCTTTATGAAAACAGATGAGCTGTTTCAGTATACATGATGCAGCAATCCAAGCAGGAAGCCCATGATATCAGCACATTCTAGGGACCTAACAAAGGTCCTCTAATCCCCAAGTCCCATGATCATTATTTTGCTTAACAAATGAAGTTAACAGAGTTTTAATTAAGTACGTAAATTAGTGACTTGGAAGATGCTTTCACTGGATTCTAATTCATTAGCTAATAAAAGTTATCTAAATATGCACGTATCCAGCATTTTTAGGCAGAGGAGGAGGCATTTAATTTTTCAATTTAGTAGGAAAGGTAAATGTTGAAGCATACCTGATGTCATCATTCATTTTCACAAACGTCTCCTCTGAGATAACTCCGATCAGGCTCAGATCAAGAAATTCTTTATGGTCTAGAAAGGGTAAGAGCTTCAAGATTAATTCTCATCCCGACTCCGCATTTTCCATGCCATACTGTCTGAAATGTAGTGATTGACATGGCCATGAAAATAAAGCCTGGCTCTCATACTGTAGGACAAAAAGAAATTGAACACTCCAAGAGACTTTCAAATTTCATCTTTTGTGTGATAATCACTAGAAGCTGTCTTTATGTGTGAATTTCAAGGCCAGGTGAACACTTACTAAGGTAATTTAGGCCAATAAAATCAATATTGTGAGAAATAATAAGATCAGTCAATAGTGTTGTATGCTATTACCTGAACCTGAATTATCCAAATAATTGCCTCTATTCTCCACCTAGTAGATATTAGAACTGTCCTAGACTAGTGAGGTAGCCAGACAGGGAAGGACGAGGGTGGAGGAGGACAAAATGCTACTTCTTGTTGTTGTTGTCGTGTGCTCTTGGGTTGGTTCCAACTCATAGAAATGCTGCTAGGAAATGAACATGGATGATACCAAGCAATTTAATATTATTTTTGAATCCAAGTAATTTTTTTAAAGTTTTCTTATGATTAGGTCCTTGTGGAAGATTCCCTATGAAGAACTCTTGTCCTGAAAACTTTTTTTTTTTTTTTTTCCAGAAAGCATCATGTTGGAAAGATTCCTGTGTGTTTAAAACCCTGAATAGATTTTCTCAGAATGGTAGGCAATGGTTCACCTGTGCCCACCACTATAAAATGTAAATCATGGAAGCCAAGTTATTCTACAAAGAAATGGGCAAGCCATAATCTAGGGATGGGATTGGGTGCTCCTTATGTGCTTCATTTCATGTATAAGCCCTTGTTTTCTGATTTAAGTATTTTAAAATATGCAATTTGAGTTTATGTACAATGGAAACTGGAATAAGTAGCAAGTACAGAATACTCACTACTGGGCTCCCTACCCAAGATATTAGATTATTTTTCATTATATGTAACAGTTCAAAGGTTTGCTTCAGAGACGTTCTCTTTGTTCACTTTTTCCTCTAGCCCTTTTCCTGGGCTTGCAAGGGTGCAGTGAGTTTTAGTCAGGGGAAGTGGAGCTCTCTCTCCAGGGTTCCTCGCCCACTTTGTTCTCTTTGTCATGATGAAAGAAGAGGTCCTGTTGCAGGTCACACATTCTTCAGGGCTGAGGATGTTGTGGCACCCCTTCTATCAGGAAGATGTCAGAAAATCCTTGGCTTCTCGCTAACTTTTTCCCTTTCACGAGAACAAGCTACCCTCAAGGTATTTCCTGCAGCGGAACTTGTTCTAAGCATCTACCCAATTGGGAAGGGAAGTGGAGGGGAGTAGAGTAGAGAGTAGGGGAGGGAAGGTTATTGAATGTCCTTTTTTCTGTGATCATGGGCTTTTACGCTTACTTTCTCCTAGAGTAGAGGTTGGAAAGGTATGGTGATAGAACTTCTGGAGAATATTGATCTGAATAAGTTTTGTGGATTTTTTTAAAGTTTTTTTTTTTTGAAATGTACATACAAAAGTACACAAATTACACTTAATTTTAAAAAAAGTAAGCACATCCATATAATGAATATCCAGATCAAGAAACAGAATATTAGCAGACCCTAGAAGTCCACGTCCCCCTTGTGTCCTCTTCTGGTCACTTGCCAACCCCATCTGAAAAAAGGGAAAGAACAGTCCTAGCCTAAAATGTTATAGATTAATTGTGTCTGTTCTTGGAATTTATAAAAATGGAATCAAACTGTGTGTGCTTATTTATGTCTGGCTTCTAGCACACAATAATATGTCTGTGGGATTCAGTCACACTTTTGCATGCAGTTGGAGTTTATTCATTTTTCACTGTTGTATAGTATTCCATTATGTGAACACCTGACAATGTATTTGTCCATTCTACTTTTAATGGTCTTTTGGGGAGCTTCCATTTTGAGGCCATTGCCTATAGTGCTGCTGTGAATAATTATCTTATAAATCTTTTGGGGGATGTAAGCACTCATTTCTCTGAATGTATTTCTCAGGTGAAATTGCTGGCTCATAGGGTATGCATATGTTCAGCTTTAGTAGATACTATAAATAGTTTTCCAGAGTCGCTGTACCAAATTACATGCCCATCAGTAGTACATGAGAGATTCATGTATGTAGCTTGACATTCTCTTACATTAATTACAGTCACTGTATTGAGTTGTACTGTATTGCATTACGGTTTTAATTCACATTTCTCTGTGATTGATTTTTGTAGGTTTATTGGATATCCTCTTTCATTAGGTGTCAATTCAAGTATTTTGTCCATTTCTCCATTGGATGATTTTTTTCTTTTTTTAAATTGATTCATTGAAGTTCTTCATATTTTCTGGCTATGAATCCTTTGTTGGATGTATGCATTGAATGTATCTTCTTTCACTCCTACTGGGATGCTTTTCCACTACTAATGTACCTTTGGTTAAAAGAAGTGCTAAATTTCTGATTAGCACTTTTTGTATCGCATTTAAGAAATTTTGCATATTGCAAGGTCATGATTATGTTTGTCCTCTTTTTCCTCCTAAAAGATTTATCTTTCATATTTAAATCTGAAATCCTCCTCAAACTGATTTTAGGATATATCACGATCTACTTTTTTGGTGTTCATATTTTGACTCTAAGAGCATTGTAAAGGGACTTTCATTTCAATTAAGCTAATATTGAAATTTTTTTGAATATTTTCTAGACTGAAGTCTATAAACTCAATTTAATAATTAATTTTCTATACAGCAAAAACCTTTGGAACACAGCAAAGGCAGTGCTCAGAGGCCAATTTATAGCAAAAAAATGAACACATCAAAAAAGAAGAATGAGACAAAATCAAAACATTAGCTAAACAACTCAAACAAATAGAAAGAGAACAGCAAAGAAGCCCACAGCCACCAGAAGAAAGGGAATAATAAAGATCAGAGCAGAAATAAATGAAACAGACAATAGAAAAACCATAGAAAGAATCAACAAAACTGAAAGTTGGTTCTTTGAAAGGATCAACAAAATCAACAAACCATTCATCAAATAGATGAAAGAAAAACAGAAGAGAATGGAAATAACCCAAATAAGAAATGAAATGGGGGACATTAAAACAGGCCCAAGTGAAACAAAAAAAGGATCATTACAGAGTACTATGAAAAACTGCACTCCAACAAATTTCAAAACCTAGAGGAAATGGACAAATTTCTAGAAACGTACTATTTACCTAAAGTAACACAAACTGAGGTAAAAAAATCTGAACAGACTCATAACAAGAGAAGAGATTGAAAAGGTAATTAAAAAAAAAAAAGAAAGAAAGAAACTCCCAACAACAAAAAAAGCCCTGGCCCATGATCTTGGGAAATATCTGGCTCAATTACCATAATATAGTTTATAAATAAAATGTTCTACATTCTACTTTGGTGAATACTGTCTGAGGTATTAAAAGCTTGTGAGTGGCTATCTAAGATACTCCACTGCTGTCACCCCATATGGAGCAACAGAGAATGAAGAAAACCAAGGATGCAGGGAGAGATTGGACGAGAGGACTAGTAGACAATGATTGCTCCAGCCCCTCCACCAGACTGAGTTCAGCAAGTCTAGGTAGTACCTGGCTGCCACCTCTGACTACTCTGAGAGGGGTCATGGTGAAGGGTCCCGGACAGAGCTGGATAAAAATGTAGAACAAAATTCTAGCTAAAGAAAAAAAAAAAAAAAAAAGATCAAACTTAACTGGTCTGACAGAGACTGATGAAACTTCAAGAGTATGGCCCCCTCAACACTCCTGTAGCTCACTAATGAAGTCACACCTCAGATAGGAAGAAAAAAAAAAACAAACAACAACAACAAAAAAAAAACCCTGACCCAGATGGCTGTACTAAAAATTCTAACAAACATTCAGAGAAGAGCTTGCACCAGTACTACTCAAATTATTTCAGAACATAGGAAAGGAAGGGATACATCCAAATTCATTCTATAAAGCCAGCACAACCTTGATAGCTAAACATGGCAAAGACAACACAAAAAAAGAAAATTACAGACCACTATCTCCCGTGGATACAAATGGAAAAGTTCTCAACAAAATTTTATCCAATAGAATTCAGCATCATATCAAAAAAAGAATACACCACGACCAAGCGGAATTCATACCAGCTATGCAAGGAAATCTTGGTGGCATAGTGGCTAAGAGTTCACCTGCCAGAGAAGGCGGAGCCAAGATGGCGGAATAGACAAATGCTTCTGTCCAGCCCTCTTTACAACAAAGACCCGAAAAAACAAGTGAAACGAGTATATTTGTGACAAGCTGGGAGCCCTGAGCATCAAAGGCAAGCTTAGACAACAAACTGACAGGCAGGGGAAGGAAGACACTGTTCAGAAGCGGAGAGGAGTTGCTGGACCTGAATTGCGGGGAGCCCTCAGGCACCATTCCCAGAGCTGCAGTGGGGCAGCAGCAGTGGTGGCGGGCTGGTCCTAGCGTTGGGCCGCAGATTTCTCAGGGAGAAGCAGCCATCCATACAGCCCACTCACACCTCTGGAACCTGGGGGAGAAGGGCCCTCTAGGCAAAAGCAAAGTACTTGTGTATATTTTACCACGTCCCCCCCACACCCAAGCCAGCTTCAGTGACTGAATCCCTACCTGAGATAGACCCTGGTGAGCATCTGGAGCCTTCCGCCCAGCCTTGGGAAGGAAAAAAAAAATTGCAACTGGGGGGAAAAGATAATTTGCTAGCTGCATTAACCAGGGGAGCTCAGGACAGAGGTGGCTCCTGCCCAGGCATAAACCATCCGTGGACCTTGAGCACCTTTCCCTTCTACGTGGACCTGTGTGGGCCTATTTCGGGAGAATAGGCCCTTGTTGGCAAACTCCAACCATTTCAGCTGTGCAGTGGAGAGGTGGGTGTTTGACGTTTGACATGCTTTGCCTATTAAACAAGGTCCTCACCTACCCACAACAGGGACCTAAGGACTGGTGGCTCCTCTTGGGTCGCCCAGCCATCTGTGATAGGGGACCAGGGATAACTGGTACCTCCCAGTCCTTACAACAAAAAATTTGGGTGCCCGTGGACCCTCTGCAGAGCCCACCCACCAGCACACTTTAGGGAACAGAGACGCATTTTCCTCAGAGACATGTGGGGGTCGGTTCTCAGCCCCCTGCCTTGTTCAGAGCATGACCCCCTGCTGCAATCAGATACGGGTATATACACCAATCTCCCCTGCCTCTCTAAGACTGTAGGACAGAGTCTATGCCACACACTTGATATCAGCTACCTGGAAACCTGAGCTGAATTCATACAAGAAAACTGAATGGACTTCTAGACTGATATACCTAATAACAGCTCTAGCCAGATGGGGACAGGACACCAGAGCTCCAAAGGTGAAAATAATCAAGCTAGCTCACTCAAGCAACCCATAGGGGTATACCAAAACAAAACAAAGCAAGCAGCTAGGACACAGTAAGCAAGCATAAACTAATACAATAACTTATAGATGGCTCAGAGGCAACCGTCAATATCAAGTCACCAAAAGAAATAGGCCATGATCACCTCAACAGGCTCTCAAAACAAAGAATCCAGGGATCTTTTAGATGAAAGTGCATTCCTGGAATTACCAGATGCAGGATACAAAAGTTTAAGATACAGAGCCCTTCAATACATCAGGAAGGAAATGAGGCAATACGCAGAACAAGCAAAGGAACACACAGATAAAGCAACTGAAGAAATCAGAAAGATTTTTCAAGAACATAATGAAAAGTTTAATAAGTTGGAAAAATCCATAGAGAGACAGTAATCAGAAATTCAGAAGATTAACAATAAAATTACAGAATTAGATACCTCAATAGAAAGTCAGAGGAGCAGAATTGAGCAAGTAGAAGCTAGAATTTCTGAACTCAAAGATAAATCACTTGGCACTAATATATTTGAAGAAAAATCAGATAAAAGAATTAAAAAAAAATGAAGACACCTTAAGAATCATGTGGGCTCTATCAAGAAAAAAAAACCTACCAGTGATTGGAGTACCAGAACAGGGATGGAAACAGAAAATACAGAGAAAATTGTTGAGAATTTTTTGGCAGAAAACTTCCCTGATATTGTGAAAGGTGAGAAGATATCTCTCAAAGATGCTCATTGAACTCCACATAAGGTAGATGTTAAAAGAAAGTCACCAAGACATATTATAATCAAACTTGCCAAAACCAAAGATAAAGAGAGAATTATAAGAGCAGAGAGAGATAAAAGAAAAGTCACCTACAAAGAAGAGTCAATAAGCATAAACTCAGACTACTCGGCAGAAACCATGCAGGCAAGAAGGCAATGGCATGACATATTTTAAAAATTGAAGGAAAAAAAATTGCCTGCAGAGAATCATATGTCCATCAAAACTCTCTTAAATATGAAGGTGAAATTAAGACATTTCCAGATAAACACAAGGTGAGGGAATTCATAAAAACCAAACCAAAACTACAAGAAATACTAAAGGGAGTTCTTTGATTAGAAAATCAATACTATCAGTCATCAACCCAAGACAAGCCCAACACAGGGTAACGGAGATGTTATTACATAAAAGAAGGCAACATTGAAATAATAAAGAGGGACTAAGAAATGTAATCATACACCTTCCATATGGAGAGGAAGATACAGTGATACAAAGAAATAAAAGTTGTTTTTATAAATTTAGAAAAATAGGGGTAAATAATAAGCTAACAACAAAGGAGACAAAGTATGCTACTCATCAAAATAAAATACAAGGGAAAAATACAGACTCAGCAGAAACAAAATCAGCAACAAATATGAGGAAAGGACAATATACAAAGAAAATCTACTCAGCACATAAAATCAAGTGGGAAAAAGAAACTGTCAATACACAAAAAAAGACATCAAAATGATAGCACTAAATTCACACACACAAAAAAAAATTCATACCTATCCATAATTACCCTGAATGTAAATGGACTAAATGCACCAATAAAGAGACAGAAAGTAGCAGAATGGATTAAAAAACAAGATCCGTCTATATGCTGCCTACATGAGACACACCTTAGACTTAGAACACAAACAAACTAAAACTCAAAGGATGGAAAAAAATATATCAAGCAAACATCAAAAAAGAGCAGGAGTGGCAATATTAATTTCTAGCAAGATAGACTTTAAAGTTAAATCCATCATAAAGGATAAGTAAGGACACTAATGATTAAAGGGACAATACACCAAGAAGATATAACCATATTAAATATTTATGCACGCAATGACAGGGCTGCAAGATACATAAAACAAACTCTATCAGCATTGGAAAGTGAGATAGACAGCTCCACAATAATAGTAGGAGACTTCAACACACCACTTTCGGTGAAGGACAGGACATCCAGAAAGAAGCTCAATAAGCATACAGGAGATCTAAATGCCACAATCAAACAACTTGACCTCACAGACATATACAGAACACTCCACCCAACAGCAACCAACTATAATTTCTTTTCTAGTACACATGGAACATTCTCTAGAATAGACCACATATTAGGTCATAAAGCAAGCCTTAGCAGAATCCAAAACATTGAAATACTACAAAGCACCTTCCCTGACCATAAAGACATAAAAGTGGATATCAATAACAGGAAAAGCAGGGAAAAGAAATCAAACACTTGGAAACTGAACAATACCCTGCTCAAAAAAGACTGGATTCTAGAAGACATTAAGGATGAAATAAAGAAATTCAGAGAAACCAGTAAGAATGAAAACACTTCCTATCAGAACCTTTGGGACACAGCAAAAGTGATGTTCAGAGGCCAATTTATATCAATAAATGTACACATCCAAAAAGAAGAAAGGGCCAAAATCAAAGAACTATCCCTACAACTTGAACAAATAGAAAGAGAGCAACAAAAGAAACCCACAGGCACCAGAAGGAAACAAATAATAAACATTAGAGCTGAACTAAATGAAATAGAAAACAGAACAACAATTGAAAGAATTAACAAGACCAAAAGCTGGTTTTTTGAAAAAATCAACAAAATTGATAAGTCACTGGCCAAACTGACGAAAGAAAAACAGAAGAGGAAGAGAATAACCCAAATAAGAAATGAGAGGGGCGATATTACAACAGACCCAACTGAAATTAAAAGAATCATATCAGATTACTATGAAAAACTATACTCAAATTTGAAAACCTAGAAGAAATGGATGAATTCGTAGAAATACACTACCTACCTAAACTAACACAAACAGAGGTAGAACTAAATAGACCCGTAACAAAAGAAGAGATTGAAAAGGTAATCAAAAAACTCCCCTCCCCACCACCCAAAAAAAAGCCCAGGTCCAGACTGCTTCACTGCAGAGTTCTACCAAACTTTCAGAGAAGAGTTAACACCACTACTACTAAAGGTATATCAGAGCATAGAAAAGGATGGAATGCTACCAAACTCATTCTATGAAGCCACCATATCCCTGATACCAAAACCAGGTAAAGACACCGCAAGAAAATTGTAGACCTATATCCCTCATGAATGTAGATGCAAAAATCCTCAACAAAATTCTAGCCAATAGAATTCAACAACTTATCAAAAAAATAATTCACCATGACCAAGTGGGATTCATACCAGGTATGCAGGGATGGTTCAACATTAGAAAAACAATTAATGTAATCCATCACATAAATAAAACAAAAGACAAGAATCACATGATTTTATCAATTGATGCAGAAAAGGCATTTGACAAAGTTCAACACTCATTCATGATAAAAACTCTCAGCAAAACAGGAATAGAAGGAAAATTCCTCAACATAATAAAGGGCATTTATACAAAGCCAACAGCCAACATCACCCTAAATGGAGAGAGCCTGAAAACATTCCCACTGAGATCAAGGATGCCCTTTATCACCACTCTTATTTAACATTGTGCTGGAAATCCTAGCCAGAGCAATTAGGCTAGATAAAGAAATAAAGGGCATTCAGATTGGCAAGGAAGAAGTAAAAGTATCTCTATTTATAGATAACATGATCTTATACACAGAAAACCCTAAGGAGTCCTCCAGAAAACTACTGAAACTAATAAAAGAGTTCAGCAGAGTACTGGGATACAAGAGAAATAAACAAAAATCAGTTGGATTCCTCTACACCAACAAAAAGAACATCAAAGAGGAAATCACCAAATCAAGGCCATTTACAATAGTCCCCAAGAAGATAGAATACTTAGGAATAAATATTACCAGAGATGTAAAAGACTTATGCAAAGAAAACTACAGTACACTTCTGCTAGAAACCAAAAGAGACATAAGTGGAAGAACACACCTTGCTCATGGATAGGATGACTTAACATTATGAAAATGTCTATTCTACCGAAAGCGATCTATACATTTAATGTAATTCCAATCCAAATCCCAAGGACATTCTTTAATAAGATGGAGAAACAAATCACCAATTTCATATGGAAGGGAAAGAGGCCCTGGATAAATAAGGCATTACTGAAAAAGAAGAACAAAGCGGGAGGCCTTACTTTACCTGATTTTAGAACCTATCATACTGCCACAGTAGTCAAAACAGCCTGGTGCTGGTAGAACAACAGATACATGGACCAATGGAACAGAATTGAGAATCCAGACATAAATCCATCCACATATGAGCAGTTGATATTTGACAAATGCCCCAAAACAGTTAAATGGGGAAAAAAAACAGTCTTTTTAACAAATAGTGCTGGCATAACTGGATATCCATCTGCAAAAAAATGAAACAAGACCCATACCTCACTCCATGCACAAAAACTAACTCAAAATGGGTCAAAGACCTAAATATAAAATCTAAAACGATAAAGATCATGGAAGAAAAATTAGGGACAATGTTAGGAGCCCTAATACATGGCATAAACAGTATAGAAAACATTATAAAGAATGTAGAAGAAAAACTAGATAACTGGGAGCTCCTAAAAATGAAACAGTTATGCTCATCCAAAGACTTCACGAAAAGAGTAAAATACCTACAGACGGGGAAAAAGTTTTTAGCTATAACATTTCTGATCAGCTCCTGATCTCTAAAATCTACATGATACTGCAAAAATTCAACTGCAAAAAGACAAGTGACCCAATTAAAAAATGGGCAAAAGATATGAATAGACACTTCATTAAAGAAGACATTCAGGTATCTAACAGATATATGAGGCCATGTTCACAATCATTAGCCATTAGGGAGATGCAGATCAAAACTACAATGAGATTTCATCTCACTCCAACAAGGCTGGCATTAATCCAAAAAACACAAAAGAGTAAATGTTGGAGAGGCTGTAGAGAGATTGGAACACTTCTACACTGCTGGTGGGAATGTCAAATGGTACAACCACTTTGGAAA
The DNA here is from genome assembly GCF_024166365.1 of Elephas maximus indicus. Lineage (NCBI taxonomy): Eukaryota > Metazoa > Chordata > Mammalia > Proboscidea > Elephantidae > Elephas > Elephas maximus. The sequence goes on along the minus strand of NC_064829.1, from coordinate 51,042,395 downwards.
TTGATTTGGCACTTCCTTAAAAAGTTAGAAATATAACTACCATACGATCCAGCAATCCCACTCCTTGGAATACGTCCTGGAGAAATAAAAGCCTTTATATGAACAGATACATGCACACCCATGTTTATTGCAGCACTGTTTACAATAGCAAAAACATGGAAGCAACCAAAGTGCCCATCAACGAATTAATGGATAAATTATGGTATATTCACACAAGGGAGTACTACGCATCGATAAAGAACAGTGATGAATCTGTGAAACATTTCATAACATGGAGGAACCTGGAAGGCATTATGCTGAGTGAAATTAGTCAGTTGCAAAAGGACAAATATTGTATAAGACCACTATTATAAGAACTTGAGAAATAGTTTAAACTGAGAAGAAAATATTCTTTTGTGGTTATGAGAGGGGGGAGGGAGGGAGGGTGGGAGAGGGATATTCACTAGTTAGATAGTGGATAAGAACTACTTTAGGTGAAGGGAAAGACAGCACACAATACAGGGGAGGTCAGCACAACTGGACTAAACCAAAAGCAAAGAAGTTTCCTGAATAAACTGAATGTTTCAAAGGCCAGCGTAGCAGGGGCAGGGGTCTGGGGCCCATGGTTTCAGGGGACATCTAAGTCAATTGGCATAATAAAATCTATTAAGAAAACATTCTGCATCCCACTTTGAAGAGTGGCATCTGGGATCTTAAACTCTAGCAAGCAGCCATCTAAGATGCATCAATTGGTCTCAACTCACCTGGATCAAAGGAGAATGAAAAATACCAAGGACGCAAGGTGATTACGAGTCCAAGAGACAGAAGGAGCCACATGAACCAGAGACTACAACATCCTGACACCAGAAGAACTAGATGGTGCCTGGCTACAACCGATGACTGCCCTGACAGGGAACACAACAGAGAACCCCTGAGGGAGCAGGAGAGCAGTGGGATGCAGATCCCAAATTCTCATAAGACCAGACTTAGTGGTCTGACTGACACTAGAAGAACCCCAGTGGTCATGGCCCCAGACCTTCTGTTGGCCCAGGACAGGAACCATTTCCGAAGCCAACTCTTCAGATATGGATTGGACTGGACAATGAGTTGGAGAGGGATGCTGCTGAGGAGTCAGCTTCTTGGATCAGGTGGACACTTGAGACAATATTGGCATCTCCTGCCTGGAGGGGAGATGAGAGGGTGGAGGACACGAAAAGAGAGAGCCGAGGGAGAGAGCAGACTGTGTCATTGGTAGAGAGTAATTGGGAGAGTGAAGCAAGGTGTATATGGGTTTTTTGTGTGAGAGACTGACTTGATTTTTAAACTTTCACTTAAAGCACAATAAAAATTATTAAAAAAAAAAAAAAAAAAGATGTCAGCTGCCTACCAAAAGGTCAGCAGTTTGAATCCACCACTTGTTACTTGGAAATCCTATGGAGCAGTTCTAGTCTGTCTAATAGCGTTGCTATGCGTTGGAATCAACTCAAAGGAAACAGCTTTTTTTTTTTTTTTTATGCAAGGATGGTTCAACATTAGAAAATCAATCAATGTAATCCACTACATAAAAAAAAAAAGAAAGTTAACACAAGATCATCTCAACAGATGCAGAAAAGGCATTTGATAATGTTCAACCCCCATTCCTGATAAAAACTCTCAATAATTAGGTATAGAAGGAGAATTCCTCAACATAGTAAACATCATGTATACAAAAGCAACAGCCAAAATCCTTCTTAACAGAGAGAGGCTGAAAATATTTCCCTTGAGAACAGGAACAAGAAAAGGATGCCCTTTATCATCACTCCTATTTAACATCGTGTTCGAAGTTGTAGCTGGAGCAATAAGGTAAGAAATAAAGGGCATCCAAATTTGTAAGGAAGAGTAAAAGTATCCCTATTTGCTGATGATATGATACTATACATAGAGAACCCAATGGACTCCACAAGAAAACTACTGGAACCAACAGAAAAGATTCAGTAGAGTAGCAGGATATAAGATACAAAAATCAGTTGAATTCCTAAACACCAATAAAGACAACAATGAAAAGGAAATCAGGAAGAAATACCTTTTATAATAGTCCCTAAAAAACAAGAAAACTTAGGAATAAATCAAACCAGGGATGTAAAAGATCTATACAAAGAAAACTACAAAGCACTACTGCAAGAAACCAAAACAGACCTACATAAATGGAGAAAACATACCATTTTCATGGATAAGTAGACTCAACATTGTGAAAATGTCAATTCTACCCAAAGCAATCTACAAATACAACGCAACCCTGATCCAAATACCAACAGCATTCTTTACTGAGATGGAAAAAATAATCATTAACTTTATATGGAAAGGAAAAAGGCCCAGGATGAGTAAAGCATTATTGAAGAAGAAGCATAAAGTAGGAGGACTCGTATTGCCCAACCTCAGAACCTGCTATAAATCTATGGCAGTCAAAACAGCCTGATACTGGTACAATGACAGACACATTGACCAATGGAACAGAATCAAGAACCCAGATGTAAAATTCTCCATTTCAGTCACCTGATCTTTGACAAAGCCCCAAAGTCCACTCAAATGGGGAAAAGACAATCTTTCACAAATGGTGCTCACAAAACTGGATGTCCATCTGCAAAAAAATGAAACAGGTTTCGTACTTTACGCCATACACAAAAACTAATTCAAAATGGATCAAAGACCTAAATACAAAACAAAAAACAACCAAGATCATAGAAGAAAAAATACAGTCAACATTAGAGGCCCTAATAAACGGCATAAATAGGATAAAAACCATAACTAGCAATACACAAACACCAGAAGAAAAGCTAGATAATTGGGATCTTCCAAAAATTAAACACTTATGCTTATCAAAAGACTTCACCAAAAAAGTAAAAAGAGAACCTACAGATTGGGAAAAAAAAATTGGCTATGACAAACGCGACAAAGGTCTAATCTCTAAAATCTTTAGGAAAATCCAACATCTCTACAACAAAAAGAGAAATAATCTTATTAAAAAATGGGCAAAGAACATGAAACAGACATTTCACCAAAGACGATATTCAGGTGGCTAACGGACACATGAAGAAATGCTCGCTATTACTAGCCTATACAGAAAAGCAAATCAAAACTACAATGAGATACTATCTCACCCCACCATTACTGGCACCAAAAAACAAAAAACAAAAAAAAAAAAAAAACAGGAAATAGCAAATGTTGAAGAGCCTACAGAGAGCTTGGAACTCTTATGGGAATGTTAATGGTACACACGTTTTGGAAAATGATATGGTGCTTCCTTAAAAAGATAGAAATAGAAATAACATACGATCCAGTAATTCCACCAGTAGGAATATATCCTAGAGAATAGGAGACACCACATGAATAGATATAGGCACAACCACGTTCATTGCAGGATTATTCACAAAATAAAGATGGAAACAATTACATGCCTATCAACAGATGAATGGACAAACTCTAGTACATATACACAATGAAATACTATGCAACTATAAAGAACAATGATGAACCTGCAAAACATCTCACAACATGGATGAATCTGAAGGGCATTATGCTGAGTGAAATAAGTCAATCACAAAATGACAAATACTGTATGAGATCACTATATAAAAATCTCATTAGGAGGCAGGGCCAAAATGGCAGAGTAGTCGGATGCTTCTTGTGGTCCCCCTTACAACAAAGAAAAAAAAAAAAGCAAATAAATTATACCTGACAATCTAGGAGCCCTGAACATCAACGACAAAGTTAAAGAGTTGAACTGAGAGGCAGAGGGAGGGAGAGACAGCTCAGAAGCACTGAGGATTTTCCAGACCTGAAGTAGCTGGACCCTGCAGGCTGGATCAGCTGGTGTGCTCTGGCTTAGGCAAGCAGTAAGACTCGGGATGCATTTTCCACACTGGGAGAAACCGAGTGGCTCAGAGTCTGTGCAAGAATCCAGAACCAGGGAGAAGTGATGCTGAAGCAGCAAAAGTTAAGTGCAAGCATCTAACCTACCATGTGAAATAAAAAAAAAAAAAATCCATCCCCTCTCTGGGAAGTACCTCCCTACCATTTACCCACCCCCTCCCCACTATGTTCCAGTCTCGGTTCTGCGTCAGCAATAGCTGCACCCTCTGGGCTGGAACTGGGACCCTTGTGTGCCCTGAGCCGTTCTCCCAGGTTTGGAGAGAGAACAAATTAAGAGACAAGAAAAAATAATCTGCCTGCTCCCCTAAGCCAGGAACTCAGGGCAGGCACAGACCCTTTGCCTAAGTAGAGGCATAAGGTGTCCACGGAATCTGAATGCCTTTCAAGCCTGCCTAGACCTGTGTGGGCCCATCTCAACACTGTAGACCCTTATTAGCACAGTACAAAAGGTTATATACCTCAAGCCTATTTAGAAACAGCTAAGGGGGAGTAGCAGATTTGTGATATTTGACACTGCCCTGCCCATTAAGCAGGGTCCTCATCTACCCACATCAGGGGACTAAGAACTGGTGGCTCCAACCACTCCATGTAGCCACCCTCAAAAGGGGTTCAAGAATAAGTGGTGCCTCTCATTCCTTACAGCCAACAGCATCGGGTGCCCATAGACCAGCTACAAAATCCACCTACCTACACACTCTGGAGAACAGCGACTTGCCTTCTACCCAGTTGCTCAGGAGCAGCCGTCATCCCCCTACCTTAGCACATAACCTCTTACTGCAGCCAGATACCTGTGCCTACTCCAATCACCCCTATGTAACCCTGCTTGTCTAAGACTATAGGTGAGAGCCTACACCAGGTACTCGATGACCAATGACCTGGACACCTGAGCTGAGTTCACACAAGAAAAGTAAACAGATGCCTGGGCTTGCATACCTAGTAACAGCTCTAAACACCTGGTGACAGGATGGGAAAGCTTCAAAGATGCCAATAAGCAAAGTAGCTCACACAACCAGCCTATCTGGGCATATCAAAACAAAACAAGAAGCTAGGACATGGTAAGCAAACATAAAATAAATAAACATAATAACTTATTGATAGCTCGGAGACAACAGTCAATATCAAATCACATTAAGAGGCAGACCATGATGCTTCAGCAAGCAACCAAAAAAATAGAACCAAGAAACCTACCAGAGGAAGAGAAGGCCTTGGAATTACTGGAGGTAGAACTGAAAGATTAATATACAGAGCTCTTCAAGAGATCAGAAAGGATATCAGGCAAAACCAAGTCAAGGAACACACAAACAAAGCAACAAAGGAACTTAAAAAGGTTATACAAGAATATAATGACAAAAATTAACAGGCTGCAAGAATCCATAGAAAGACAGCAAACATAAATCCAAAAGACTAACAATAAAATTTCAGAATTAGACAACTGAATAGAAAGCCACAGGAGCAGAACTGAGGCAATGGAAATCAGAATTTGTGAGAATGAAGACAAAGCACTTGACATCAACTTATTTGAGGATAAATCAGATAAAAGAATTTTAAAAGAGTGAAGAAACCCTAAGAATTAGGTGGGGTTCCATCAACAGGAATGACCTGCAAGTGGTTCGAGTACCAGAATAGGGGACAATAATAGAAAATACAAAGAGAATTGTTGAAGATTTGTTGACAGAAAAATTTCCCTGATATCATAAAAGACAAAAAGGTATCTATTCAAGAAGCTCGCTGAACCTCACACAGGATAGATCCAAAAAGAAAGTCAACAAGACATATTACAATCAAACTTGCCGAAACCAAAGATAAAGAGAGAACTTTAAGAGTGGCTAGGGATAAACAAAAGGCCATCTACAAAGGAGAGGCAATAAGACTAAGCTCTGAGTACTCCGCAGAAACCATGCAGACAAGAAGGTAATGGGATGGCATATATAAAGCCTTGAAGGAAAAAAAAAAAATTGCCATCTAAAAGTTATATATCCAGCAAAACTGTCTGTCACATATGATGGCAAAATTAGGGCATTTCCAGATAAACGGAAGTTAAGAGACTTTGTAAAAACCAAACCAAGATGCTTTTTGGCGGGGCCAAGATGGCGGACTAGGTGGACACTACCGCGGATCCCTCTTGCAACAAAGACTCGGAAAAACAAGTGAATCGATCACATACATAACAATCTACGAACTCTGAACAACAAACACAGACTTAGAGATGGAAAACGAACAAATACGGGCAGACAGCGACTGTTTTCAGAACTAGGAGCCAGCGTACCAGGCAAGTGACCTTCGGAGCCCGATCTGGGGCAGAGTCCAGGGGGTCAGACGGCACAGACAAGGGGCCCAGCCCTACCACCCCGAACCCATCCCAGGAAGGAGTCTAGCTCGTTGGCACGGGCGGCGTAGCGGCGCAGCCGGAGGCAGAAGCACTCAGGAGGCAGTGACTGATGTTGGAGCGGGGAGAGCAGCGTCCCAGCCGGGGAGCCGTCCCGCCGGGAGTTTGGCGGGAAGCGGGCGTGGCGCGAGCAGGGGGATCAGCTATATTTCCCTAAAGTGACCCCGGGGCGGGGCCCACACGTTCGTGTGGGGGACGACCACCCAGTTCGCGCGTGCGGCGCGGCACACCGGAGGGAGAAGTCCCCGGGAGGAAGTGACTGGTCTTGGAGCAGGGAGAGCAGCGTCCCACCCGGGGAGCCGTCCCGCTGGGATTTTGGCGAAAGCGGGCGGGGTTTGAGCGAGGGGATCAATTATATTCCCCTGAATTGACCCAGGGGGCGGGCCCACCTGGTCGTGCGGGTGACGCCCACCCAGTTCGCGCGAGCGGTGCGGTGCACTGGAGGGAGAAGTCCCCGGGAGGAAGTGACTGGTCTCGGAGCGGGGAAAGCAGCGTCCCAGCCGGGGAGCCGTCCCGCTGGGATTTGGGCGCTCGCAGGCGGGGCGTGAGTGCGGGGTGCAATTATATTCCCCTGAATAGACCCCGGGGGCGGGCCCACCCGTTTGTGCGGGAGACGACCACCCTGTGCGCGCAAGCAGTGCGGCGCACCGGATGGAGAAGTCCCCGGGAGGAAGTGACCGGTCTCGGAGCGGGGAGAGTAGCGTCCCAGCCGGGGAGCCGTCCCGCTGGGATTTTGACAGACGGGGGCGGAGCGTGAACGTGGGGATCAGCTCTATATTCTGTGGTGCTACACTCCTAGCTCTCTGATCCCTCCCCCACCCTCCTCAGGCGGCTCAATTAACATCCGAATACCCTGAGCCAGAGGGAGAATTCAGATAGGGATCTGACTGCATTTTTTTAAAGCTGATTACCTGGAAAATCTAGTTTCCCAGTGATGGCTCGGAGACAGCAGTCCATATCAAACCACATAAAGAAACAGACCATGACAGCTTCTCCAACCCCCCAAACAAAAGAATCAAAATCTTTCCCAAATGAAGATACAATCCTGGAATTATCTGATGCAGAATATAAAACACTAATTTACAGAATGCTTAAAGATATCACAAATGAAATTAGGATAACTGCATAAAAAGCCAAGGAACACACTGATAAAACTGTTGAAGAACTCAAAAAGATTATTCAAGAACATAGTGGAAAAATTAATAAGTTGCGAGAATCCATAGAGAGACAGCATGTGGAAATCCAAAAGATTAACAATAAAATTACAGAATTAGAAAATGCAATAGAATAGAAAGTCAGAGGAGCAGACTCGAGCAATTAGAATGTAGACTGGGACTTCTGGAGGACCAGGGAAACAACACCAACATAGCTGAAAAAAAATCAGATAAAAGAATTTAAAAAAATGAAGAAACCCTAAGAATCATGTGGGACTCTATCAAGAAGGATAACCTGCAAGTGATTGGAGTCCCAGAACAGGGAGGGGGGACAGAAAACACAGAGAAAATAGTTGAAGAACTCCTGACAGAAAACTTCCCTGACATCATGAAAGACGAAAGGATAGCTATCCAAGATGCTCATCGAACCCCATTTAAGATTGATCCAAAAAGAAAAACACCAAGACATATTATCATCAAACTTGCCAAAACCAAAGATAAACAGAAAATTTTAAAAGCAGCCAGGGAGAAAAGAAAGGTTTCCTTCAAGGGAGAATCAATAAGAATAAGTTCAGGCTACTCAGCAGAAACCATGCAGGCAAGAAGGGAATGGGACGACGTATACAGAGGACTGAAGGAGAAAAACTGCCAACCAAGGATCATATATCCAGCAAAACTCTCTCTGAAATATGAAGGAGAAATTAAGATATATACAGATAAACACAAGTTTAGAGAATTTGCAAAAACCAAACCAAGGCTACAAGAAATGCTAAAGGAGATTGTTTGGTCAGATGACCAATAATATCGGGTACCAGCACAATACAAGGTCACAAAACAGAACGTCCTCATACCAACTCAAATAGGGAAAGCACAAAAACAAACAAATTAAGATTACTTCTAAAAAATAAATAAAAAAACAAAATAATACACATAACAAGAAATCATGGAAATCAATAGATAAACGATCACAATAATCAAAAAGAGGGACTAAATATAGGAGGCATTGAACTGCCAGATGGAGAGTGATACAAGGCGATACAGAACAATACAAGTTAGGTTTTTACTTAGAAAAATAGGGGTAAATAATAAGGTAACCACAAAAAGGAATATCAATTCCATAACTCAAGAAAAAAGCCAAGAAAAACGTAACGACTCAACAAACATAAAGTTAAACATTATGAAAATGAGGATCTCACAAGCTACTAAGAAAAACGTCTCAGCACAAAAAAGTAAGTGGAAAAATGAAATGGCCAACAACACACATGAAAAGGCATCAAAATGACAGCACTAAAAACTTATTTATCTATAATTATGCTGAATGTAAATGGACTAAATGCACCAATAAAGAGACAGAGAGTCACAGACTGGATAAAGAAACATGAGCCATCTATATGCTGCCTACAAGAGACACACCTTAGACTTAGAGACACAAACAAACTAAAACTCAAAGGAAGGAAAAAAATATATCAAGCAAATAATAAGCAAAAAAGAAGAGGAGTAGCAATATTAATTGCTGACAAAATAGACTTTAGACTTAAATCCGCCACAAAGGATAAAGAAGGACACTATATAATGATAAAAGGGACAATTGATCAGGAAGACATAACCATATTAAATATTTATGCACCCAATGACAGGGCTGCAAGATACATAAATCAAATTTTAACAGAATTGAAAAGTGAGATAGACACCTCCACATTTATAGTAGGAGACTTCAACACACCACTTTCGGAGAAGGACAGGACATCCAGTAAGAAGCTCAATAGAGACATGGAAGACCTACTAACAACAATCAACCAACTTGACCTCATTGACTTATACAGAACTCTCCACCTAACTGCTGCAAAATATACTTTCTTTTCCAGTGCACATGGAACATTCTCTAGAATAGACCACATATTAGGTCATAAAACAAATCTTTGCAGAATCCAAAACATCGAAATATTACAAAGCATCTTCTCAGACCACAAGGCAATGAAGCTAGAAATCAATAACAGAAAAACTAGGGAAAAGAAATCAAATACTTGGAAGATGAACAATACCCTCCTGAAAAAAGACTGGCTTATAGAAGACATCAAGGAGGGAATAAGGAAATTCATAGAAAGCAACGAGAATGAAAATACTTCCTATCAAAACCTCTGGGACACAGCAAAAGCAGTGCTCAGAGGACAATTTATATCGATTAATGCACACATACAAAAAGAAGAAAGAGCCAAAATCAGAGAACTGTCCCGACAACTTGAACAAATAGAAAGTGAGCAACAAAAGAACCCATCAGGCACCAGAAGAAAACAAATAATAAAAATTAGAGCTGAACTAAATGAATTAGAGAACAGAAAAACAATTGAAAGAATTAACAAAGCCAAAAGCTGGTTCTTTGAAAAAATTAACAAAATTGATAAACCATTGGCTAGAGTGTCTAAAGAAAAACAGGAAAGGAAACAAATAACCCGAATAAGAAACGAGAAGGACCACATCACAACAGAACCAAATGAAATTAAAAGAATCATTTCAGATTACTACGTAAAATTGTACTCTAACAAATTTGAAAACCTAGAAGAAACGGATAAATTCTTGGAAAAATACTACCTACCTAAACTAACACATTCAGAAGTAGAACAACTAAATAGACCCATAACAAAAAAAGAGATTGAAACGGTAATCAAAAAACTTCCAACAAAAAAAAGCCCTGGCCCATACGGCTTCACTGCAGAGTTCTACCAAACCTTCAGAGAAGACTTAACACCAATACTATTGAAGGTATTTCAAAGCATAGAAAAAGACGGAATACTACCCAACTCATTCTATGAAGCTACCATCTCCCTGATACCAAAACCAGGTAAACACATTACAAAAAAGGAAAATTTTAGACCTATATCCCTCATGAACATAGATGCAAAAATCCTCAACAAAATTCTAGCCAATAGAATCCAACAACACATCAAAAAAATAATTCACCCTGATCAAGTGGGATTTATACCAGGTATGCAAGGCTGGTTTAATATCAGAAAAACCATTAATGTAATCCATCACATAAATAAAACAAAAGATAAAAACCACATGATCTTATCAACAGATGCAGAAAAGGCATTTGACAAAGTTCAACACCCATTTATGATAAAAACTCTTACCAAAATAGGAATTGAAGGAAAATTCCTCAACATAATAAAGGGCATCTATGCAAAGCCAACAGCCAATATCACTCTAAATGGAGAGAACCTGAAAGCATTTCCCTTGAGAACGGGAACCAGACAAGGATGCCCTTTATCACTGCTCTTATTCAACATCGTACTTGAAGTCCTAGCCAGGGCAATTAGGCTAGACAAAGAAATACAGGGCATCCGGATTGGCAAGGAAGAAGTAAAGCTATCACTATTTGCAGATGACATGATCGTATGCATGGAAAACCCTAAGGAATCCTCCAGAAAACTACTGAAACTAATAGAAGAGTTTGGCAGAGTCTCAGGTTATAAAATAAACATACAAAAATCACTTGGATTCCTCTACATCAACAAAAAGAACACCGAAGAGGAAATAACCAAATCAATACCATTCACAGTAGCTCCCAAGAAGATAAAATACTTAGGAATAAATCTTACCAAGGATGTAAAAGACCTATACAAAGAAAACTATAAAACTCTGCTACAAGCAATTCAAAAGGACATACTTAAGTGGAAAAACATACCCTGCTCATGGATAGGAAGACTTAACATAGTAAAAATGTCTATTCTACCAAAAGCCATCTATACATATAACGCACTTCCAATCCAAATACCAATGTCATATTTTAAGGGGATAGAGAAACAAATCACTAATTTCATATGGAAGGGAAAGAACCCCCGGATAAGCAAAGCATTACTGAAAAAGAGGAAAGTGGGAGGCTTCACTTTACCTGATTTCAGAACCTATTATACAGCTACAGTAGTCAAAACAGCCTGGTACTGGTACAACAACAGGTACATAGACCAATGGAACAGAATTGAGAACCCAGATATAAATCCATCCACATACGAGCAGCTGATATTTGACACAGGACCAGTGTCAGTCAATTGGGGAAAAGATAGTCTTTTTAACAAATGGTGCTGGCATAACTGGATATCCATTTGCAAAAGAATGAAACAGGACCCATACCTCACACCATGCACAAAAACTAACTCCAAGTGGATCAAAGACCTAAACATAAAGACTAAAACAATAAAGATCATGGAAGAAAAAATAGGGACAACCCTAGGAGCCCTAATACAGGGCATAAACAGAATACAAAACTTTCCAAAAATGATGAAGAGAAACCAGATAACTGGGAGCTCCTAAAAATCAAACACCTATGCTCATCTAAAGACTTCACCAAAAGAGTAAAAAGACCACCTACAGACTGGGAAAGAATATTCAGCTATGACATCTCAGACCAGCCCCTGATCTCTAAAATCTATATGATTCTGTCAAAACTCAACCACAAAAAGACAAACAACCCAATCAAGAAGTGGGCAAAGGATATGAACATACATTTCACTAAAGAAGATATTCAGGCAGCCAACAGATACATGAGAAAATGCTCCCGATCATTAGCCATTAGAGAAATGCAAATTAAAACTATGATGAGATTCCATCTCACACCAACTAGACTGGCATTAATCCAAAAAACACAAAATAATAAATGTTGGAGAGGCTGCGGAGAGAGATTGGAACTCTCATACACTGCTGGTGGGATTGTAAAATGGTACAACCACTTTGGAAATCCATCTGGCATTATCTTAAACAGTTAGAAATAGAACTACCATACAACCCAGAAATCCCACTCCTCGGAATATACCCTAGAGATACAAGAGCCTTCACACAAACAGATATATGCACACCCATGTTTATTGCAGCTCTGTTTACAATAGCAAAAAGCTGGAAGCAACCAAGATGTCCGTCAATGGATAAATGGGTAAATAAATTGTGGTATATTCACACAATGGAATACTACGCATCGATAAAGAACAGTGACGAATCTCTGAAACATTTCATAACATGGAGGAATCTGGAAGGCATTATGCTGAGCGAAATGAGTCAGAGGCAAAAGGACAAATATTGTATAAGACCACTATTATAAGATCTTGAGAAATAGAAAAAACTGAGAAGAACACATACTTTTGTGGTTACAAATGGGGGAGGGAGGGAGGGAGGGAGAGGGCTTTTTATTGATCAATCAGTAGATAAGAACTGCTTTGGGTGAAGGGAAAGACAACACTCAATACAAGGAAGGTCAGCCTAATTGGACTGGACTAAAAGCAAAGAGGTTTCCAGGATAAAATGAAAGCTTCAGAGGTCAGCGGAGCAGGGGCTGGGGTCTGGGGAACTTGGTTTGAGGGGACTTCTAAGTCAACGGGCAAAATAATTCTATTATGAAAACATTCTGCATCCCACTTTGAATTGTGGAGCCTGGGGTCCTAAATGCCAACAAGCGGCCATCTAAGATACATCAATTGGTCTCAACCCACCAGGAGCAAAGGCAAAGGAAGAACACCAAGGTCACACGACAACTAAGAACCCCAGAGACAGAAAGGGCCACATGAAACAGAGACCTACATTATCCTGAGACCAGAAGAACTAGTTGGTGCCCGGCCACAATCGATGTCTGCCCTGTCAGGGAGCACAACAGACAACTCCTGAGGGAGCAGGAGACCAATGGGATACAGACCCCAAATTCTCATAAAAAGACCATACCTAATTGTATGACTGCGACTAGAGGAATCCCAGAGACAATGCTCCCCAGAACTTCTGATGGCACAGGACAGAAACCATCCCCGAAGACAACTCATCAGGCATGAAAAGGACTGGTCAGTGGGGGGGAGAGAGATGCTGATGAAGAGTGAGCTAATTAAATCAGGTGGACACTGGAGAGTGCGTTGGCAACTCTTGACTGGAGGGGGGATGGGAAGATAGAGAGAGAGGGAAGATGGTAAAATTGGCACGAAACGAGAGACTGTAAGGGCTGACTCAATAGGGGGAGAGCAAGTGGGAGAAGGGAGTAAGATGTATGTAAACTTACATGTGACAGACTGATTGGAATGGTAAATGTTCACTTGAAGCTTAATAAAAATTAATTAAAAAAAAACAAAATTACAAGAAATACTAAAGGGAGTACTCTGGTTAGAAATTTAATGCCACCTGATAACAATCCAAGACAAGAACACAGGGCAGAGCAACCAGAGATCGACCCAGATAGGGAAGTCACAAAAATAAATCAAAGCTAAAACACTGAAAATAGGGAAACAGAGACATTAATATGTAAAACATGACAACATTAAAACAAAAAAAGAGGGAATAATTAATGTACTCATGGAACTTTCTTATGAAGAGGAAGTCAAGGCGACATCAAGAAATAAAAGATTGGCTTAAAGTTAGAAAAATAGAGGTAAATATTAAGGTAACCACAAAGGAAACTAACAAACCTACACATCAAAATAAAAAAGAATAAAAACATAAAGACTCAGCAAATGCAAAATCAACAACAATGAAAAAGATGAGAAGAAAATGGGTCAGCACAGAAGATTAAGTGGAACAAAGAAACTGTCCGCAAGAACAAAAAAATTCATCAAAATGACCCTAAACTCATACTTACCAGTAATTACGCTGAATGTAAATGGACTAAATGAATCAAGAAAGAGACAGAGAGTGGCAGAATGGATTAAAAAAACACAGTCTATCTATAAGAGACACACCTTAAAGACACAAACAAACTAAAACTCAAAGGATGGAAAAATATATACCAAGCAAACAACAATCAAAAAAGAGCAGAAGTGACAATACTAATCTCTGAAAAAATAGACTTTAAAGCAAAATCCACCACAAAGGATAAGGAAGGACACTATATAATGATTAAAGGGTCAATACACCAGGAGAACATAACCATAATAAATATTTACACACCTAATGACAGGGCTCCAAAATACATTAAAAAAAAAAAAAAAAAAAACTTTAACAGCATTGAAAAGAGAAGTAAAAAGTAGGAGACTTCAACATACCCCTTTTGGTGAAGGGCAGAACATCCAGAAAGAAGCTCAGTAAAGACACGGAAGATCTAAATGTCACATTCAACCAACTTCATCTCATAGACATATACAGAACACTCCAGACAACAGCAGCCAAGTATACTTTCTTTTCCAATGCACATGGAACATTCTCCAGAATAGATAACATATTAGGCCATAAAGCAGGCCTTAACAGAATCCAAAGCACTGAAATATTACAAAGTATCTTTTCTGACCATAAAGCCGTAAGTAGAAATCAATAACAGAAAAAGCAAGGAAAAAAAACAAATGCATGGAAACTGAACAACACCTTGCTCAAAAACTACTGAGTTATAGAAGAAATTAGGGACAGAATAAAGAAGTTCACAGAATCAAATGAGAATGAAAACACATCCTACGAGAAACTTTGGGACACAGCAAAACCAGTGCTCAGAGGTAAACTTTTTTTTTCTTTTTTTTTTAAATTGTGCTTTAAGTGAAAACTTACAAATCAAGTCAGTCTCTCATACAAAAAAATATATACACTTTTCTATGTACCCCTAGTTGCTCTCCCCCTAGTGAGACAGCACTCCTTCTCTCCACCTTCTATCCCCTGTGTCCATTCAGCCAGCTACTGTTCCCCTTTGTCTTCTCATCTTGCCTCCGGACAGGAGCTGCCCACATAATCTCATGTGTCTATTTGAGCCAAGAAGCTCACTCCTCTCCTTACCAGTATCATTTTCTGTCTTATATTCCAGTCCAATCCCTGTCTGAAGAGTTGGCTTTGGGAATGATTCCAGGCTGGACTAACAGAAGGTCTTGGGATCATGACCTCTGGGGTCCTTCTAGTCTCAGTCAGACCATTAAGTCTGGTCTTTTCATAAGAATTTGAGGTCTGTACCCCACTGTTCTCCTGTTCCACCAGGGATTCTGTGTTGTGTTCCCTGCCAGTGTAGTCATTGCTTGTAGCCAGGCACCATGTAGTTCTCCTGGTCTCAGGCTGATGTAGTCTCAGAGGTCAATTTATAGCAATAAATGCACACATTCAAAAAGAAGAAAGGGCCAAAATCAAAACATTAACACTACATCTCCAACAAGTAGAAAGAGACCAGCAAAAGAAGCCCTCGGGGACCAGAAGAAAGGAAATAATAAAATTAAAGCAGAATTAAATGAAATGGAGAATAGAAAAACAATTGAAAGAGTTAACAAGACCGAAAGTTGGTTCTTTGAAAAGGTCAACAAAACCGATAAACCATTGGCCAAACTGACAAAAGAAAAACAGGAGAGGAAGCAAATAACAATAATAAGAATTGAGATAGGCAATATCACAACAGACCCAGCTGAAATTAAAAGAATCATAACAGAGTACTATGAAAAATTGTATCTCAACAAATTTGAAAACCTAGAGAAAATGGACAAATTTCTGGAAACGCACTACCTACCTAAACTAACACAAACTGAGGTAGAACAACTAAATAAAACCTGTAACAAAAGAAGAGATCGAAAAGGTAATTAGCCTCCTGCCCCCCCCCAAAAAAGCTGTGGCCCTGATGGCTTTACTGGAGAATTCTACCAAACTTCCAGAGAAGAGTTAACACCACTACTACTAAAAGTATTTCAGAGCATAGAAAAGGATGGAATAGTCCCAAACTCGTTTTATGAACCCAGCATATCCCTGATACCAAAACCAGCTAAAGAAACACAACAAAAAAAGAAAGTTACATACCTGTATCCCTCATGAAGATAGATGAAAAAATCCTCAACAAAATTCTAGCCAACAGAATTCAACAACATATCAAAAAAATAATCCACCATGACCAAGTGGGATTCATACCAGGTATCAGGGATGGTTCAACATTAGAAAAACAATCAATGTAATCCATCATAAAAAAAAAAAAAAAATTAAACCATAAGAATCACATGATCTTATCAATTGATGCGGAAAAGGCATTTAACAAAGTCCAACATCAATTCGTGATAAAAACTCTCAGCAAAATAGGAACAGAAGGGAAATTCCCCAACATAATAAAGGGCAACAAGCCAACATCATCCTAAATGGAGAGAGTGCTAAAGCATTCCCCTTGAGAACAGGAACCAGACAAGGATGCCCTTTATCACCACTCTTATTCAACACTGTGCTGGAGGCCCTAGCCAGAGCAGTTAGACCTGAAAAAGAAATAAAGGGCATCCAAACTGGTGTCTTTGTTATCTAGTGCTGCTATAACAGAAATGCCACAAGTGGATGGCTTTAACGAAGAGAAATTTATTTTCTCACAATCTGCTAGGTTACAAGTCCAAATTCAGGGTTCCGGCTCCAGGGAAAGGCTTTCTATCTGTGTCAGCTCTGGAGGAAGTTCCTTGTCCTCAATGTTCCCCTGGTCTAGGAGCTTCTCAGGTGCAGGGACCCCAGGTTCTAAGGTTGTGCTCTGCTCCTGGTGCTGCTTTCTTGGTGGTTTGAGGTCCCCAACTCTCCGCTTGCTTCCCTTTCCTTTTATCTCTTGAGAGATAAAAGGTGGTGCAGGCCACATCTCAGGGCAACTTCCTTTATATTGGATTAGGGAGTTGACCTGAGTAAGGGTGGTGTTACAACCCCACCCTACTCCTCTTAACATGAAATTACAATCACAAAATGGAGGACAACCACAGAATACCAGGAATCATGGCCTAATCAAGTTGATACACACATTTTTGGGGGGACATAATTCAATCCATTACAGTAAGGAAGAAGTTAAAGTATCCCCATTTGCAGATGATAAGATCTTATACACAGAAAACCCCAAAGAACCTACAAGAAAACTACCAAAACTAATAGATTTCAGCAAAGCATCAGGATACAAGATACACATACAAAAATCAGTTGGATTCCTCTATACCAACAAAGAGAACTTCAAAAAGGAAATCACGAAATCAACACCATTTGCAATAGCCCCCAGGAAGATAAAACACTTAGGAATAAATCTAACCAGAGACACAAAAGACCTATACAAAGAAAACAACAAGACACTACTGCAAGAAACAAAGAGACCTACATAAGTGGAAACCATACCTTGCTCATGGATAGGAAGACTTGACATTGTGAAAGTGTCAATTCTACCCAAAGCGATCTACAAATACAACGGAACCCTGATCCAAATTCACCTAAATCACAATTTAAAAAAAAGAAAAAAAGAGGTCAGACATGCCTCCTATCCCCACCTTCTTCTCCAAATTTGACATCAATGTTCTCTCCTATAGCAGTGTGTACTTCTCTGCTGAGTTCAATAATTCGCTGCAATGGCCACACAGAACTCACAGACAACACTCACAGTTATGGGAAGTAATAGATTAAAATTCAGGTTGACGAATGCTCAAGATACAGTTCTTCCATCAGGACAGCCTTTTCTCAGCTGTGCTTGCAAGAATGCCTCTCTGGCCCTCAGTCTCTGCCCTGCTAGGGCAAGTGTTACAAAGCACTTTTAACTCTGCTGATAAGTTCTCAGAGGCACCCCACTCTGCAAGGAAGCCTTTAGCCCAAAAATGCTCAGCCTTAGCTCCCTGGGTTGGCAAACCCAGTTCCACCTGGTGCCTGGAGGCACCCTACTCTGCCAGCAAGACTCCTGCCTGAAGGCACTCGGCTTTCTTGCTCCACGAGCCAGGAAGCCCACCATGCTGTCTCCTGCTGCTCTCTCCTACCACTGTTTCTCTGCCATAGCTCCTTGCCATCTTCAGTATTATAGCTTTCTCTCTCTGTCTCTTTGTAGTTCCAGGAGCTTCTCAGTGTAGGGATTCCAGGTCCAAAGGATGAGCTCTGCTCTTCATTGGTGGTCGTGAGATCCTCTCATTCTTGCCTCTGGATGGCTCACTTCAAGCCCAGCAGGATGGCAAAATTGACCAATCCCTTTGGTAGACCACAATTACCCTATTTACATAATTCTACCCAACTGCTTGGGTGGATGTTACAAGGCCATGGTGAAAAAGGCCACACAAAAGTGATCCATTGCACCACACAAGGACAAAACATCTTGAGGTCTGCAGAGTCAGAATTGTTGGATAAACATTCTACTTCACTCTTGTGACAAAGTAATTCAGTCTTCTGCAAATGCATCCCAAAACAAGATTGTAATGGCTTCCCCAGTTTTATTGACTGACATAGTTGTCAGACTTTTGATTTGGAGGATTTAGCTTTGCAATCCCACATAAAAACAATTGTACGAAAGACTCTTAATGTGAAAGCACTTAACACAGTAAACCCAAAAAAACCAAACCCATTGCCGTCAAGTTGATTCCGACTCATAGTGACCCAGTAGGACAGAGTATAACTGCCCCATAGGATTTCCAAGGAGTGCCTGGTGGATTCGAACTGCTGACCTTTTGGTTAGCAGCTGTAGCTCTTAACTACTACGCCACCAGGGTTTCCCCTAACACAGTAAAATAGGGTTAATTCTGATATTTTTCAGCTGTCCTTTTTAATGTCTAGACAATTTATTTTTCTAGAGGAATATTGCCAAATGGGTTGGAACTTGCCTAGTCAAGTGTTCAAAGATTCACCGGTGAATTAATAGAAGTCATTTACAACAGTCTAAGTGAGAAATGGCCACAGTTTCCTACAGCTGATTCTAACAGCTTCTGTATTCAAGGATTAGACTGGTATTTCAAAGAAAAGTAAGGAGTCACAAAGGACCTGGTACCTAAGAAGGAGAGGAGAGTGAGGGCAAAATTGTCCAAAAACCAAATCAATATCCAATGTTCTTTCCTAATCCTTGAAGATGTTTTAGGCTCTTTCTCTAGTGCTTCTTGACTGCCCCCTTCCTTCTTCAGGATAGCAGCCTGAATCACAATATAGCCAACAATGAATTATATATTAATCGATTTGACAATTATTTCACATACATCAATCATGTGTCTAGACTATGTACTCCTTGAGAACAAGTGGGGATGCCATGATTGTGAGTGGTTTTATGGGACTTTGAAAAGTACTATTTTTTATACCAAATATATCCTCCTCCTTTTCGTTTAAATGCTTGAAATTCTATTTCCATGAATCATTACACAGTTAGAAATATACCTTAACATGGGAGTGCCAAGCTTACCAAAACCAAAAAATCAAACCAGTTGCCGTTGAGTCGATTCTAACTCATAGGAAACTTCTAGAACAGAGTTGAACTGCCTTATAGGGTTTCCGAGGCTGTAATCTTCACAGAAGCAGACTGCCACATCTTTCACCTGTGGAACAGCTGGTGGGTTCAAACTGCTGACCTTTGGGTTAGCAGCTAAGGGCTTAACCACCATGCCATCAGGGCTTCTTGCCAAGCTCATACTGCAGTATAAATATGTGACAGTTTGAAAGCTTATTTGGAAGCAATTTGGATAACAGAGATGTAGGAAGAGATCCTGAGGCCGGTTTTTTCCTGAAGGGGATTTGACGTAGGGTGAAATATATCAAAGAACAGCCCAGAGACATACAAAAAGGAGTTTGAATGAGAACTCAGGTAGTCAAGGGGTTGTTGCTGTTAGATGCCAATGAGTCACCTCCAACTCATGGTAAACACAAATACCTGATGTAAAACAGAACAAATGTTGCCTGACCATCCTCAAGATTGTTGGTCAAGGAGAATTTTGCCTAAATAAGATTTTGCTGGAAGATGACCCTGAGGGTAGCAATTGTATCCTATGCTATTCTTACACATCCCAACAGTATTTTAAATTCAGTTTTTGACTGATAAAATGAATGTAGCTAAATCTGTCTGATATCATGAACTATCAATAATGTGTAACATGTGAATGCATGGATAAATGAACTATCAGTTAAATAACTTTTTGTCAGATAAGAAACATCTTCATATTACGCCTGTGGTAATTGGATTAATACATTCATATTATTGTACGACAGGCCAAATTGAGTTTGTTTAAAAAATAATAATAATATTACAAGCCTTCCCTCCTTAATAGACCATGTAGGTGCTGTTTCTAATTCTGAGAACTGCCTCTGCTCCCAAATAATGAATGTAAAAGAAAGTGGTTATGTAGATTTATGATGTGATTTCAGGGCATTACGGTGAATGCTCATAACCATGGGACTGTGTAGAAAGCAAAACCTGATATTTAACTCAAGCAGTCTGGCCCCTATCCTCTGTGGGAAAACATATATTTTCTTGTAGCTTAAGGCCATTTTAGAAGAATAGATATACATGGCATAAAAGTTGTAATATTTTGTGAGTGCGTGTGGAGGATTTATCTTTCCCAGTCATTCTTGGCACCATTTTTCACAATCGAAAATCTTTATCCTCATTATGTGATACCCTGTTTCTAGCTATAAAAATGAGAAATGCTTGATTTTTTTTCAGAAATGTTTGATTAAAAAAAAGATACAAACAACTTGCTGTCAAGTTTTGGTTTTCAGATACAAATTGTGCATTTTATAACTTCACCCAAATAAATGTTATCTCTCCCAAGAGGTCACTGTTCAGAAATGCATAAACAAGAGTTATTGATACCATAAAATTGCTTGGAACTTTTTAGGAAAATAAAAGAAGAAAAATCCCTTTAACATACCCAGATAGTCTTGTCCGTTTTCAACCTGAAAGCTCTTCACAGTGATCCGTAGAAATAACACTCACAGTACATAGAAGATGCATCTTCAGTAGAAACCTTTTTTTCCTCAGGATTTTCCTTTCTCCCTTTGTGTTTTATCACAGTATAAATAGATTGCAATTGGTCTCTGCGCTTAGAGTTGCCCTCTACCCAGCATATGTCCCAAACTCTTGAACTTGAAAAGACTGTTAAGAATTTTGCTAACCTAATCTTAATCTTAATACCTTTGTGAAGAAGTCACAAACTAGTTGTGCTTATCCAAGCTCTACCCTGCAGATGTGCTCTGTTTGCTCACAAAGAAGTTTTAAAAACATAACTACATTGCCAACATTTAAAATTGGGTGAGTGTACAGACACACACACAAAGACAAAAACAGGACTTCAGACTGGTTTCGTTCTGGTCTGAACCCCTCCTGAGAATCTGCATTTTCTTCCCAGCTATACTGAATCAGAATCTACATTTTAACATGATCCCCAGGTGATTCTTGTGTATATTTTGAGAACCACTGCTCTGCTAGTAGTTATCAGAATTTGTCCCTAACCAGCAGTATTAGCATTGCCTGAGAACTTGTTAGAAATGCAAATTCTCATCAGGGTTTTGAACTGGAATGAAATGGTTTGAAGTCCTGGACAAAAAGAAACTTTCTAAATTCTCTTGACCAAAAGAACACTCTACCATGCTAGGCCTAAATCCAGTAGGGTCAGTTAGCCTGCAGTTCTTACCCTGTGCTCTTTAAGCCCTTTCAGGGTTCTTGGGACATAGTGTGCCCACAAATATGTTTGGCTGCTCAGGTTTCTCTGGAGGATACGTGTCCCACTAAAAGTATAAGCCTTCAGTGAGGTCCTTATGTAATCGTGAAAAATGAAACAAACCTTCGTTGGCAAAAATTCACTAACGTAGAGGGCTGATGTATGAGGCAGTGCATCCAGGAAACGTGATTGGGTCAAGCTTTTGTCTCTTTTGAATTTTGTACAGCTAGAGAATCCTTGTAAGCATATTTATGGCTTCCTGTGTGATAGTTAGACATTCCTGGTGGGTTTGATTTCTGTATGCGTGTGTGTGTATGATATTTGGAAAACCAGTGTAGCACAATGGAAGGTGCCACCCTCCAAAGGTCCTTGGGACAGACAGAGCCCACTAAACATGCTGCCAAACTTCTGCCAACATTTTATGGGAAAATGTATGCCCACATTATATTTCTCAACATCTATACTACCAAGCAAAAATATGAATACACTCAGTTAGTAAGCATGCATTTCGCAACTGACAACACATGCCATCATCAGAAAATGCAAAATATGCACAAAAAATTGGAGCTTAATTAATCATTTATATTACCCCCCTGATCCCAAGACCCCAAAGATCATTAGCCATCACTGCTCAACCCACATATGTGCCACATTTAACCCCGCATTTGCTCACACCGATGGCCCACTTCAAATGTCCTTCTTTCTGCCCATTGTTAATCTGACCCTTTAAACCCCACCTTCACCCAGGGCCACTCAATCACCATTGCACATTGTGATTTCTCCTTTCTCTAAACTTAAGTAGTACCACAAAAGTAATTACTTGAGGGAGGCAGAGCCAACATGGTGCCAGAGACAGAAACACCACACCGTCCCTCCACAGCAAAGACCTAAAAAGTTACGCGAAACAGAGACAAACATCAATCCTGGAACCATAAGCATCAAATGAAGAGATAAAGAACTCAAGTAAGCACCAAATGGAATAAGATACTGACAGAGAACAGAAAGTAAGGAGAGATATAGAGTAGAAGTCCCATACCAGCTAATGTGGCATGGATTCGCCATCTTGGACTACTCAGCCACCGAGATAGATGGACAGGGTTTAGGGGAAGGCAGCTTCACGGAGCTCCCAGCAGCAGACAGAGCAGCCGGTAACCAGCAATATATGCTTTCCCACCCCCCACCCTTCTTCCCCCTGCTTAACCCCTGTTGCTTCCAGGTTGCCCATGGTCGCTTGGCCGGGGAAACGCTTGGATTCTCCTCACCCACTACCAGATGGCTCCTTCAGTACCATTTTTTTGTTGCTGCTGTTGTTTTTTTCAGCTCCCTTTGACTTCTCTCTTTCTTACATCCTTCCCTTTCTTTCTCCCGAACACCTGGCTCCATGCGCCATCTACGCTTCTTCTTAACAGGTGGTGAAGCGTCACTTGGCTGGGGAACTGCTTCCCTGGTCCATGCCACCATGCCAGTGTGATCCATCAGGGCATTTTTTTCTCTTTTTGTTTTTCTTCATTTCTCCATTTCTCATATCTCTCTACTTTCCTTCTTTTCCTGTCTCATGAATACTTGGTGCCGTGTGTCATCTCCATTCCTTATAGACAGTCTGTGCCATGTAGCTCAGGAGTCACTTCCCTGGTCCATGGTGCCACAACGGTGGGATCCCTGGGGACATTTTTTTTCTTTTTCTCTTTTCCTTTTTGTTCTTCATTTCTCAGTTTCTCATTTCTATTTTCCTTCTTTTCCTGTCTCCTGAATACTTGGTGCTGTGTGCCATCTGCACCCCTTCTAGACAGTCTGTGTAGTGTCTAGTGGCTTGGGAGTCACTTCCCCAGTCTGTTCCACCAAGCCATTGGGCTCCCTTGGGGATTTTTTTTTCTCTGCTCTCTATTCCTTGACTCTATCAGCCTCGCCTTCTTTTCTCCTGAACACCTGGTGCCATGTGCCATCTCTGCTTCTTCTAGACAGGCTGTGCAGTGCATCATAGCTGGGGAGCGATTTCCCCAGTCTGTGCCACCACACCAGTGGACCCGCTTGGGGATTTTTTTTTTTTTCTTTTCTCCAGCTCTTGTCTCTCTCCATCATCCTTCTTTACTCCTGAACACCTGGTGATGTGTGCCATCTCTGCTCCTTCTAGCCATGCAGCTAAGGAGCCACTTCCCCAGTCTGTGCCACCACACCAGTGGGCTCCCTCAGGACATCTTTTTTTTTTCTTTCTCTCTTTTTTTCCCAATTTCTCTTCTCCCTCTACCTTCCTTCCTTACCCTTCTCCTTAACACCCAGTGCTGTGTGCCATCTCTGCTCCTTCTTGATGAGCTATGCAGTACCACTTGGCTTGGGACCTGCTTCCAGTGGGCTTCCTTCAGGCATTTTTTTTTCTTTACTTTCTCTCTTCTTTTTTTTTTAGCGGTTTCTTCTTTCTACCTTCCTTACCTTTCTTTTGAACACCTGGTGCCGTATGCCATCTCTGCTCCTTCTTGATGGACTGTGCAGCACTGCTCAACTAGAGACCAACTTCTGTGGTCTCCCTTGGGCCATTTTTCTTTTCTGTCTTCTTTTTTTTCTCAGTTCCTTGTCTCTCTCTACCTCCCTTCCTTACCCTTCTCCTGAATACCTAGTGCTGTGTGCCATCTCCACTCCTTCTGGACAGGCTGTGCAGTGCTGCTAAGCTGGAGACCAACTTCTGGTGGGCTCTCTTGGGGCATTTTTTTTCTCTTTGTTCTCTCTTCTTCTTTTTTTTTTTTTTTTGGTTTCTTGTCTCTCTCTACCTTCTTTCTTTCCTTCCTCCCAACCATCTGGCATCTTTTTTTTTTTTTTTCTTGGATTCTTGTCTCTCTCTGCATTCCTTTCTCCCAACCACCTAACTGTGTGTTTCTTTTGCTCTCCTTTTCTTTTTTTAATCTAGTTTCTTATCTCTCTCTCCCTTCCTTCCTTTCCGTTTTCCTGCCCATCTAGCTGTATGTGCTTTACCTGTCACTTGTCAACAGGCTGTGGCTCACTGCCTGGCTAGAAAGTCTCCAGCTCACAGCTTCCCCAGGTCTGCACCACTCCAATGGTAGGCCCCCTCAGCACTTTTTTTTTTTGGCTTGCTTCCCTTTCCTCTTTCTCTTCTTTCCCACATCCATTTAGCTCCACACATCACAGTCTACCCCCTTCCTCTTTCATATCTGCACCATGTGCTAAACATCATATCCCTGAGCAGCATAGGCAGGGTCTACTGAATCTGTCCTGCACTGACCGCAGGCCCTGCCCTGTCAGCCCCAGTGGTGCCACAAACAACCCATCCCAGCCACTACCCTTCTGATAGACCTGCCCTGCTGCACCACAGCTAAATGACTGGCCTTGCCCATTGGACAAGGCGGTGAGAGGTATCATGCCCACAGATGAGCAAACAACAAAGAACGCCCAGCCTACCTGCTCAGGCATAACCAAATAAAACAAAAATGGAGGACAAAACAAATTTACAATCAATAAATAAAGAAAATAACTACAGAATGTCCTGAAGACAGCAGACAATATCAAAACATATTAAAAAAAAAAAAAAGACAGGATAGTTCCACTACGTGTCCAAAATAAAATACCAGAGATGACTTTCCAGTAGAAGGAAAGGTGCTAGAATTACTTGGTAGGGAATTCATATCTCTAATGTTCAGAGCTATTCAAGAGTTGAAGTAAAATGCAGAACTAAAATGAAGACAAAATCATGGAAAAGTCAGACAAAATAATGGAAAAGACAGACAAAACAATGGAAGAGTTCAGGAAAATAATACAGAAACAAAATGCTAAAATAAATTTACAACTAGAAATCATACAAAAACAGCAATTAGAAATTCAAAAAAAAACAAGATTTCAGAAACAGATAGCGTCATAGAAGATCTGCAGAGCAGGTTTGAAACAATGGAAGACAGGATCAGCAAAATTGAAGACAATGCTTGGATACCACTTTGAGGAAAAATCAGAGAAAAGAAAAATGAAGAAACTCTGAGAATGATATAGGATACAATCAGAAGCAAAAATTAGCAAGTGAATGGAGTTCCAGACAGGGTGAGAAAACACAGGATCACTGAAGAATTGCTGACAGAAAACTTCCTTAATATCATGAAAGATGAAAAGCTGACCATCCAAGAAGCTCAACAAACCTCATATAGTATAGAACCCAAAAGAAAATCACCAAGGCAGATCATAATCACACTCGCTAAAACCAAAGACAAAG
The DNA here is from genome assembly GCF_024166365.1 of Elephas maximus indicus. NCBI lineage: Eukaryota > Metazoa > Chordata > Mammalia > Proboscidea > Elephantidae > Elephas > Elephas maximus. The sequence continues at coordinate 51,016,448 of NC_064829.1, read as the reverse complement.
AAAGAATCCTGAGAGAAGCTCAAGAAAAACTAAAAGTCACCTACAGATGGCAACCAATAAGACTAAGCTCTGATTACTCAGCAGAAACCATGCAGGCAAGAAGGCAATAGGATAACATACATAAAACCTTGAAAGAAAAAAATTTCCAACCAAGAATAATATATCCTGCAAAACCCTCACTCAAATATGTGGGTGAAATTAGAACATTTCCAGATAAACAGAAATTAAGGGACTATGATAAAAACCAAATAAAACTTACAAGAATTATTAAAGGGAGTCTTTCTGTTTGAGAACAGATAACAGCAGATGACAGCCTGAAGCTAGGACACAAGACCGCATCAGCCAGATATCATCTTAGGTAATGATCCCTCAAGGATTAATCAAAACTAAAAGATTTACAGCAGAGAACCAGAGAGGTTAATCTGTGAATGACAACAATGTCAGAACAATAAAAAAAAGGGAATAAACAGTGTAGGTATAGAACTTTCAGATGGAGAGGGAAGCAAGAAGCAAGGTGATATCAAGTAATAAAAAACTGGTCCAAACCTAGGAAGATAAGGGCACATTTCAAGGTAACTGTAAATAAAGTTAACAAAGCTACTCACTAAATTAAGAAGAAAAACAAAGTCTCAGTAAACAGAAAATCTTCAAAAGGAAAAGAAAAAAAATCCACAAACAAAAGGAATTCAGCACATCGGAGTAAGAGGAACAAAGAACATCAGCATCACAAAAAAGCGCTACAAAATGACAGTAATAAACTAACACCTATCAATAATTACAGTGAACATAAATAGCCTAAATGCACTGACAAAGAGACAGAGAGTGACAATGGATTAAAAAAAAAAAAAAAAAAAAACAGGATCCATCAATATGCTGTCTAAAAGAGACACATCTTAGAAACAAAGACATAAATTTATTAAAAATCAAAGGATGAAAAAAATATATCAAGCAAACAGCTACAAAGAAAGAGCAGGAGTAGCAATACTAATCTCAGATTAAAATACACTTTAAAACAAAATCCACCATGAAAGACAAAGAAGAGTATTATATAATGATTAAAGGGACAATCCATCTTGAAGAAATAACTGTAATAAATATCTACACAGCAAATGACAGGGCTCCGAAATACATAAAACAAACTCTAACAGCACTGAAAATGGAAATTGAAAGTTCCACAATAATAGTAGGAGACTTAACACACCAATCTCGGTAAAAGACAGAACATCTAGAAAGAAACTCAGCAAAGATACAGAAGATCTAAAGAGCACAATCAGCCAACTTGACCTCATAGACATATATAGAACACCCCACCCAACAGCTGCTAAGTACACGTTCTTTTCCAATGCACATGGACCATTCTCCAGATGGTCTATTCTCCAGAATAGACCACATCTTAGGCCACAAAACAACCCTCAGCAAAATCCAAAACACTCAGATAATACAAAGTATCTTCTCTGATCACAACACCATCAAAGCAGAAATTAAAAACAGGATGAGTAAGGAAAAAAAAAATCTATTACCTGGAAACTGAATAAAACCCTGCTTAAAAACCAATGAATAAGAGAAGAAATAAAAGATGGAATAAAAAATTCCCAGAATCAAACAAGAACGAAAACACATTATACCAAAACCTTTAATACATAGCAAAGACAGTGCTCAGAGGTCAATTTACAGCAATAGAAGCACACATAAAAAAAGATGAAAGGACAAAATCAAAACATTAGCTACACAACTCGAACAAATAGAAAGAAAACCTCAAAAAGAAGCCCACAGCCACCAGAAGACAGAAAATAATAAAGATCAGAGCAGAAAAAAATGAAACAGAGAACAGAAAAACAATAGAAAGAATTAACAAAACCAAAAGTTGGTTCTTGGAAAGGATCAACAAAACTGACAAACCACTGGCCAAACTGACAAAAGAAAAACAGAAGAGAACATAAATAACTCAAACAAGGAATGAAATGGGGGACATTACAACAGACTAAACTGAAATACAAAGGATCATAACAGAGTAGTTTGAAAAACTGTGCTTCCACAAATTTGAGAACCTAGAGGAAAGGGTCAAATTTCTAGAAACACACTATCTATCCAAACTAACACAAACTGAAGTTGAAAATCTGAACAGACGCATAATAAAAGAAGGGACTGAAAAGATAATTAAAAAAAAAAAAAATCTCCCAACAAAAAAAAGCCCTGGCCCAGATAGCTTCACTGGAGAATTTTACCAAATATTCAAAGAAGAGCTTACACCAGTATTACTCAAAATATTTCAAAACATAGAAAAGGAAGAAATATTTCCAAATTCATTCTATGAAGCCAGCACAACCCTGACACCAAAGCCAGGCAAAGACTCCATAAAAAAAACAAAACAACAACAAAAAAAAATTACAGACCAATGTCTGTCATGAATATAGATGCAAAAATTCTCAACAAAATTCTAGCCAATAGAATTCAGCATCATGTAAAAAATTAATACACCACAACCAGTGGGATTCATACCAGGTATGTAAGGATGGTTCAATGTTAGAAAATCAATCAACGTAATCCACCACATAAATAAAAGAATCATATCAATGGATACATAAAAGGCATTCAACAAATCCCAACACCCACTCCTGAAAAAAAAAACTCTCAATAAAATAGGCATACAAGGAAAATTCCTAGATATAATAAAAGGAATCTATACAAAACCAACAGCCAACATCATTCTTAATGGAGAGAGGCTGAAAACATTCCCCTAGAAAACAGGAACAAGACAAGGATGACCTATATCACCACTTCTAATGTGGAAGTCCTAGCTAGAGCAGTAAGGCAGGAAAAAGAAATAAAGGGATTCCAAATTGGTAATGAAGAAGTAAAACTGTCCCTTCCTGCAGATGGTATGATACTATACATAGAAAACCCAAAAAACTCCATAAGAAAACTACTGGAACTAATAGAAAGATACAGCAGAGTTGCAAGATACAAGGTAAACATACAAAAATCAGTTGGATTCCTATACACTAATAAAAGAAGGATGAAAAGGAAATCTGGAAAACAATACCATTTATAATTGCCCCTAAAAAAATAAAATACTTAAGAATAAATCTAACAAGGGATGTAAAAGACCTGTACAATGGAAACTATAAAATGCTACTGCAAGAAACCAAAAGAGGTCTACATAAAAGGAAAAACATACCTTGCTCATGGATAGGTAAACATAGTGAAACTGTCAATTCTACCCAAAGGGATCTGCAAATAGAATGCAATCCCGATCCAAACACCAATAGCATTCTTTAAAGAGATGGAAAAACTTATCATTAACTTTATAAGGAAAGGGAAGAGGCCCCGGATATGTAAATCACTACTGAAGAAGAAGAATAAAGTAGGAAGACTTGAACTACCTGACCTCAGAACCTACTATACAGCTACAGTGTCAAAACAGCCTGGTACTGCTACAACGGCAGAGTGGAAAACCCGTATATAAATCCATCCACCTACAGTTACCTGATCTTTAACAAGGGCTCAAAGTACACCAAATGAGGAAAATACACTCTTTCTAACAAATGGTGCTGGCAAAACTGGATGTCCATCTGCAAAAAAATGAAACAGGACTAATATATTACACCATACACAAAAACTAATTCAAAATGGATCAAAGACCTAAATATAAAGCCAAAAACTATAAAGATCATAGAAAAAAAAAATAGGATCAACACTAGAGGCCCTGATACATAGCATTAACAGGATACAAACCATAACTAACAACACACAAGTTCCAGAAATAAGCTAGATAACTGGGATCATCTAAAAATTAAGCACTTACGCTCATCAAAAGTCTTCACCAGAAGAGTAAAAAGAGAACCTACGGACTGGGAAAAAATATTTGACTATGGCAAATCCAACAAAGTTCTGATCTCTAAAATCTACAGTAAAATCCAACACCTCTACAATAAATAGACAAATAATGCATTTAAAAAATGGGCAAAGGAAATGAACAGACACTTTACCAAAGAAGACATTCAAGTGGTTAGCAGACACATGAGGAAATGCTCATGATCACCAGCCATTAGAGAAGTGCAAATCAAAACCGCAATGAGATACCATCTCACCCCAGCATTATTGGCACGAATCAGAAAATAACAAATGTTGGAAAGGCTGTGGGAAGACTGGAATTCTTATGCACTGCTGGTGGGAATGCAAAATGGTACAATCATTTTGGAAAAGGGTGTGGCACTTCCTTAGAAAGCTAGGAATAGAAATACCATATGATCCAGCAATCCCACTCCTAGGAATATATCCTAGAGAAATAAGAGCTGTCACATGAATGGACATATGCACACCCATGTTCACTGCAGCAGTGTTCACAATAGAAAAAAGATGGGAACAATCTAGACGCCCATCAACAGATGAATGGATAAAAAAAACTGTGGTGCAAACATGCAATGCAGTACTACACAACGATAAAGAGCAATGGTTAATCAGTAAAGCAACTCACAACAAGGATGGATCTGAAGGGCATTATGCTGAGTGAAATAAGTCAATCACAAAAGACAAATATTGTATTAGACATCTGCTATAAAAACTCATGAAAAGGTTTAAACATAAAAAGAAACAATGTTTGATGGTTAGGAGGGAGGGTAGGGGTGGAGTTGGAAAAACACTAAATAGACAAAATATAAGCAACAACTTTGATGAAGGTAAAACAGTACACAATACTGGGAAGCCAGCACAGCTTGACCAAGGCAAGATCATGGAAGCGTCATAGATATATCCAAACTCCCCGAGGGACCAAATTACTGGGTGGAGGGCCGTGGGGACCATGTTCCCGTGGAATATCTAGCTCAACTGGCATAACATAGTTTATAAAGAAAATGTTCTACGTTCTACTTTGGGGAGTAGCATCTGGGGTCTTAAAAGCGCATAAGCAGCCATCTAAGACACTTCACTGGTCTCACCCCTTCGAGGGCAACAGAGAATGAAGAAAACTAAAGATTTAAGGGAAAGATTAGTCCAAAGGACTAATGGGCCACAACTACCACGGCCTCCACTAGACTTTGGCCAGCACAACTATATGGTTCCCAGCTACCACCACTGACAGGGATCACAATAGATGGTCCTGGACAGAGCTGGAGAAAAGTGTAGAACAAAATTTTAACTCACAAAAAAAACAGACTTACTGGCCTGAGAGAGACAGGAGAAACTCTGAGAGTGTGACCCCTGGATACCTTTTAGCTCAGTTTATGAAGCCACTCCTGAGGTTTGCCCTTCAGCCGAAGATTAGACAGGCCCATACAACAAAATGAGACTAAAGGGGCATACCAGCCTAGAGGCAAGGACTAGAAGGCAGGAGGGGACAGGAAAGGTGGTAATAGGGAATCCAAGATTGAGAAGGGGAATGTTGACATGTCGTGGGGTTGGTAACCGATGTCACAAAACAATATGTGTACTAATTGTTTAATGAGAAGCTAGTTTGTTCTATAAACTTTCAACTAAATAAAAATATTTTTTTAAAAAAAAGTTATTATTTGATCAAGTTCTGTCTTGCAGAAGGCTAAGGAGAGTGCCCTAGCCAGATCTTTGATCATAATCACCATTTGTCCAATCATGAATTAAGAGACAGGGAGGGTCATTAGCAAATCTGCCTGCTTGGTAAAAAATGATTTCTTGACCCTAGATCCATTTTCTTTCCCCTCAGGGGAATAGTCTCCCTACTCTCTGTCACAGGTTTTTGGCAACTCAGAGGAGCAATGGGCCCAAGGGCAAAATGATACATGTCCTCCTCACCTTCAAAGGAGGCTAGTTGTTAGGAAGCTTCAGTTTCCTTAAGGACAGGAATTGTTATCTTCCTTCCTGGGTACCAAGCACATGGCTGAGGATACCGTGGGTAGTCAATAAAGATATTCGAATGAATGAATAAGTTAATGAAACTCAAGCTAAATGAAGGCATAGCGTCAATTTAGCTGAGATGCTTAAGCATGATTAACTTTAGTCAAAGTGCAGCAGGTGGTGGCTAGTTCAGTCTGATTTAATGGGAAATGGTCTCTGATCAGATATAACCACTGTGCCTCAAATATAATTCCTTGGAACGATTTTTAAGAATCCTAATACTATGTAAATATTCTAATGAAAGAGGTAGTTCTTTGTCATCAGCTTTTCTTTTGGTAGGATTTCATTACCGAAGTAACTTCTAGCAGCAGAATTGCAGACAATTCATCCCACAGTAGGCATGGTGGAAGGCGGAAGGTCTAGAAAGCCTACCAGGTTCTGGAATGTTGGTAGAACCCACAGGGAATGCATTTTACTTTGCAATGAAAACTCATGAAATCATTCAAAAAGGGAAGAGACATTAGAGGACATTTATATTCATTTTCTAGAGCACATGAGCCTAACCCTCACGCCATTAAAGGGCAATCCTAAAACCCCGTTGCTAATTAGTTGCCGCCTTAGGACACTGGTTCCTCATCCAGTAGTCTTTCTTCAACACAGCATTTGCCCAGTGGCCTAGCTACAGAAAATAGCGCCTATGGCAATGAGTCTTAAATTGCTGAATGATCTCTCACAGCTGGCGATAGAAACTGAGATGGCCGACAGAAATTGCTCATTAGCGCCCCTCTTCAAGCAGTGCCTAGGACACATGCCCTATCTGCTACACCTTAGTTATGCCTCTGCAGTTACCTCTGTGCTTTGGTCCACTCCATTGGCAAATGAAATTTTCTTCTTCGCTTATTAAAAAAAAAAATTTTTTTTTCTAAACTCATCTATGTCTTGAGAGTAATTTTTCCAGAGTCATTGTACAGCAGGCCCTTTGCACCAAGCCCAAGCTAAGGAATAAAGTTCATTATCTTTCTGATGGGTACAATCTGCCAGGCTCTGCTGTTGTGAGCAGGAAACCTTGGCAACTGGAAACAGGTGGGTGTTGTTACAGCCACTCAAGTATGAAATAGGAAGCAGCCTGAGCAGGGCTGGAAGGAGACTGGACCTATTCAAAACCTGATTACCTGGTTACTCTTCTCTGGCATCTCCTCCTAAACTTCATTCATCACAGAATGTAGAAAAAAAGGGGAAAAAAAAATCTCTGGTTTTAATACGCTCACCTTAACAGGAAGATCAAGCTTGGAGGACAATGGGTAAGCGTATCTGGAAAAAAAGTGGAAATGAGAAGGAAAAAAATACTTGAAGCATTGTAAATCTATTTAGAAACAAAATCTAAATGTCACACTATACATCATCCTATAATGGATCTCCTGCTGTGTCTTTCTCTGTCTACTTCCTGCTTTGCCTCTGAACTGGCCAGCACGAGCCATGGAATAATGTGTGTATATGTTTTCCACCAGCAGCACTGAATAAAATGTTCTGGTGGTCATTTCTCCACTTGAATATCAGAATAAAAGGTAGTAGACCTTTAGCAAAATAGTGAATTAAGCCAAAATCCAACAGCTTCTCTGCTCTCTCTCTCATCTCTCATTTTCTTTCTTGGGCTGCTACCCTCTCCACCTTCCTGTTGTGATTAGTGTTCACAGGCCCTACCCACTCTGTTCATTGTAAGACCTGATCTTTGCAAAGCAGTAAGAATTCATTTATACTAAGGAGTCAACATCTGGCAGTCTCTGGCTAGTAAAAACCATGGTTAATGTGCTCAGCTGCTAACTGAAAGGTTGAAAGTTCGAGTCCACCCAAAAGTGCCTTAGAAGAAAGATCAGCCACTGAACACCCTGTGGAGCACAGTTTTACTCTGACACACATGGAGTCGCCATGAGTCAGAATTGACTCAACTGTAATGGATACCTGGTTGATATCTAAGAGCTGCTGTAATTGTGCACCAAAAGAAAATGAAGAAATTTTGATTAATAAGATTGCAAATAACAATTATCAAGTGATGTTGGTAAGGGAAAAGGATTGGGCAAAGGCTGGGCAGGGGTTTGAGAGGAGTGCTCCCTCCCTGGGAAAGGGCTTTATAAAGTTTGACCACTCTGCTTTAGACCAGACTGCTCTTTTAAGGGGAATGAAAGAAAGAGGGATGGTGGAAGCATAATCGCCACCCTATGACCATCAAACAGTTCCATCACAAATTCTATTATCTACTAGATGTTCTTCACAAAGGCAAGAACTGAGTAGAAGTCCAAATATTAAAATTCAGAAGTTATCACATGACTGACCCACTAAAATCTGAAAGTAGATAAGTAATCCATCCAAATGCTATTGAGTCATTTACTTCATCTGATTAAAAAGATGGCAGAGTGAGTATAAGGGCTGTTACTGCTGATTTCTTTTGATGCCACCTTTTTTTTTTTTTCTTTCTTTCTTTTTAGCTCTGGCCCTTGTCTGATGAAAAGAGGCTGAGGTTGGTGAGGGGAGAAGCTTTCTGAGAAGGAAAGAGGTGAAAACAGGCATCAATAATAGATAAATAGGATTTGCACAGGGCAGCCAACTGCAGTCCCATATCTCTAATGAGACCCCATATAGCAGGCAACCCTTTCATAAGAGGCATCCTGTTTTCCCCGTGCCTCAAGACAAGGCATGGAGGTGAGAAGTTCATTGCCTACTGTTTTCTTGGCTCCACACTTTCCATGGGGCTCTGCTTCCCTCCCTGTATTCTCTCAAAAGTAAATGCGGGCTGGGGGATTTTCAGGGGACCAGCAGCTCACCATCTTAATATTCTTTATTGAAGATCAAATAAAAACACAAAAGGAGAGGCAGCCTGAAGAGCTTCCTCATGGCAGGGGGCCCATCTCTTGGAAAAATGACCGTCCATTTGCTTTGTCCTGTGTCTTCCCCATTAGAGGCTCCTGGAGTGTTCCTCAGCATCATCTGTGATCACACACCCTCAGCAGAGCCCTGTGAGGGTGCTTTTCTTCAATGGAAAAGATCAAGGCCACTGGGGAGGGGGAAAAAGGGAGGAGAGGTTGTAGTCTGTGTATTAAGTTTGATGGGCAAGATAGAAAGAATATGGTATTCTTAACCTTCATGTCACATATACGTAAGTGGAATAAGCTAGGCCATTAATTTTTAATTCTGTGTTTTCAAAGATGTTTCACTGAAAATACTAGTTAAATATATGTCCATCTCTAGTGAACATTCTATATAACAGCACATTCGTAAACAGAATTTCCAAATAGCTTTTATCTCTGGGGACGAAGCTCCTCCCAGTGATGGTATTTGGAAAGGGCCTTTGTAAACATGTCTGTCTTCTATCTTCATTATGTATGTGTAATATCTAGTACTAGAGAACTTGGATAGCTCATCAATGCTAAATAATAGTAATGTAGTAATTCGACATAAGTGATCTTTTCTTCTCTCTAGTGTCTCCTCCTCAGATTCAGACATAATACATTAAATGGCTAATCTCTTTTATCTCTGAGCCTGAGCCCTGCTTGTTAACTCGTTCATTCCACACATATTTATTAACAGGCCCTGGGTATTCAACAGACATAGTTGCTAACTTCATGAAGTTTATATTTGAGTTGGGGAGAAAGCAAATACCAAAACCAAACCATACCTGCTACTTTTGAGTCAATTCTGACTCATGACTACCCCAAGTGTGTCAGACAACTGTGCCCCATAGGGTTTTCAATGGCTGATTTTTCAGAAGTAGGTCATCAGTCCCTTCTTCTGAGGAGCCTCTGGGTGAACTCGAACTTCCAACCTCTCAGTTAGCAGCCAAACTTGTTACCAGTTTTTACCACTCAAGGACTCCAATTAGCAAATAAGTGGCCATAAATTATTATATACATAATGTGGTACATTCCACAAAGGAAGAGAACAGGGTTCTGTGAGAAAGACAAACAAGGATAGTGGTTACTAATATAGATTGGGGGTCAGGCAAGGCCCCTCTCAAGGATGAAAAGATCCCAGGGTAGGGGTTGGGGATAGTATTCTAGAGAGAAAGCTACATGTGTGAAGACTCTCAGTCTAGTTTTTGTCTGACCAATTCTTGTCCTGGCATATTATTCCTCCCTACTTGCTTGTTCTTGCTTGTTCCATCTTGATGGCCAAAAAAGACTGGAATTAGCTCTGGAAAATCAGCCATATGTATGGGGTTTGCTTCCTGCCTGCAAAGTTCCCTGCTGGTCTCACATCTGCCTGGCTACCTGCCTCCCTAACCATAGCTTCTAGTGTCTTCTATACCAGTTTTCTTTTCCCTTTTTCTGTGGTATATCTGCCACATATTTGTGAGTCCCGTTCCACCACCCCTTTAGTACTTCCCTCATGATTTATCCAAATCTTTGGTTTGAATCCCTTTCCTTGTGTTGGTCTTATGGGCTTGGACTAACTGTTGTCATTAGGGGTTGATTCCAACACATAGTGACCCATGTGACAGAGTAGAATTGTCCCCCAGGGTTTTCTTGGCTTTGATTTTTATGGAATTTTTTTAGATCTGCAGGTTTTTATCCTGTGAAGCCACTGGGTGAGTTCAAACTTCCAACCTTTTGGTTAGCAGCTGAATGCTTAACCATTTGTGCCCCAGGGCTCCTTACTAACTCCTCAGATATGATGAAGGAAGCATCTCATCTAACACTAACTGTTATTCTCTGTCTTGTGATTCATACTGGACAATAAGACTTTGCTTTTTCCAAGAGGATACTGTGTGATTTAAAGTCAGGAAAGGTGTGTGTCAGGGTTGTATTCTCTCACCATACCTATTCAATCTGTATGCTGAGCAAAATAATCTGAGAAGGTGGACTATATGAAGAAGAACAGGCATCAGGATTGGGGGAAGGCTCATTAACAACCTGTGTTATGCAGATTACACAACCTTGCTTGCTGAAAGCGAAGAGGACTTGAAGCACTTACTGATAAAGTTCAAAGACTGCAGCCTTCAGTATGAATTATACCTCAACATAAAGAAAACAAAAATCCTTATAGCTGGACCAATAAACAACATCATGACAAATGGAGGAAAGATAGAAGTTGTCAAGGATTTTATTTTACTTAAACAACACCCATGGAAGCAGCAATCAATAAATGTAACAATGCATTTCATTGGACAAATCTGCTGCAAAAAATCTCTTTAAAGTGTTGAAAAGCAAAGATGTCACCTTGAAGACTAAAATGTGCCTGACCCAAGGCATGGTGTTTTCAATTGCCTTCTCTGAATGCAAAAGCTGGACAATGAATAAGGGAGATGGAACAAGAATTGACATCTTTGAGTTGTGATGTTGGTGAAGAATATTGAATATACACCATGAACTGCCAAAAGAATGAACAAATCTGTGTTGGAAGAAGTACAGCCAGAATGCTCTATAGAACATGTTATTAGGCGGGACCAGTCCCTGGAGGACATCATGCTTAGTAAAGTGGAGGATCATCTAAAAAGAGGAAGACCCTCAACAAGGTAGGTTGACACAGTGGCTTTTATAATGGGCTCAAGCATAACGACAATCATGAGGATGGTGCAGGACTGGGCGATGTTCTGTTCTGTTGTACATAGTGTCGCTATGAGTCGGAACCGACTTGAAGGCACCTAACAACAACAGTGATTAAGAGCTACATCTGCTAACCAAATGGTCTGCAGTTCGAATCTACCGGGAGCTCCTTGGAAACTCTATGGGACAATTTTACTCTATTCTATAGGGTCGCTATTAGTCGGAATCGACTCGATGACAATGGGTTTGTTTTTTCTTTTTTTTAACAACAACTAAGAAAACGGTCTCATTCAATTGAGGCCCATTCATGGAATCTACTTTGACCAAGTCCCTCATGGCTAACATTCTTGTCATGTGTACCCTGACTCCAGCAGTGGAAAGTAGATAATGTCCAATTCTCTCCACTAAGGCAACAAGTAGTGTTGTTTCCGTAAATTAACCCAAAGTCACAGATAGGATGTGTATTCCTTTCCTACCACAAAGTAGATGGCTTTAAAGCACAGAAATTTATTGTCTCATAGTTCTGGAGGCTAGAAGTCTGAATCAGTGTGTCAACTAAGCTATGCTCCCCTTGAAGTCTCAAGGGGCTTCAAAGTGTCTTTCTTGTCTCTCCTGGTTCTGGTAGCCCCAGGCGTTCCTTCTCATGTAAATACATATTCACATGGCTGCCCTTCTCTCTCTGTCTCTCTGTATTTCTTCTCCTTTATAAAGGACGCCACTCAGATTGGTTTATGACTCCCCTAATACAGTATGACCTCATGTTCACATAACACATAACATCTTCAAAGGCCCTCTTTCCAAACAAAGTCATGTTCACAGGTACAAGGCATTAGAACTTCAACATATCTTTGCGGTGGCAGGTGCGGGGGTGGGCGGCAATTCAATCTATAACCGCCTTTATAAGCACAGGCTCTGGAGTCAGACTGCTGGCTTTGCATTCAGGCTTAACCATTTCCTCGCTATGTGACCTTGGGAAAGATACAACTTCTTTCTGCTTCAGTTTTATCAACCATAAAACAGGGGTCACAGTATCTACTTCACAGTGTAGCTGGGAGAATAAGAGAAGGTAATACACGTAAAGCACTTGGAAAGGTGCCTGGCACATAATAAGTGCCCCCCCCCCCAAAAATTATATAGAGTTATAAAGATAAATAAATTGGTTATAGAATCTAGCATAAAATCAAGAGATTTTGGCACCAAAAAGCATAGAAAATAAAACTGTGAATACTAAGAGGTGGGTATAAGATTAGAATCAATCTAGGTTAAGGCTGATCTGGTAGAAATTGAATTCTGTGTGAAAATTTTCCTTAAATTTCTTCTAACCCAAAACAGGGATCATATCACTGTGAATAGCAGGGCTGAGTGTGTAAATAGTGGCCCATTAACCCTTTCTTCTGGGAAGAAAGAAATGTGGGGGCCCAACAAACTGAGTAGATTATTCTCTTTTGGCTCCATTCCATCCTGCTTTTCATCTACCTTTGTCAATTCAGAGTTTTGGGCTGGATGACTCTATTATGGCTTAGTGATTCGTTATTCCAAGATATTCAACAATGTCAAATTTCTGTGCTTACGCTTTGAATAATTCAAACATGAAACAGTTGCTTCCCTAAAGGACTTCATATATCCCCTAAAGATGCATTATGTAACGTAAATAGCACCATAAGTCAATGATACACAACCCTATATGAATTTGTCACATGGACAAAAACATACCCTATTGAGAAGAGAGAAAGAGACCATGGTGACATGAGAAGATTTCACATAGGATACGGAAATTAGATCGAGGTACGGAAGCCATACGTTTAGGCTGTTTCCTTTTTCAGATGCACACAGCCAGTTTGAAATGCTGCTTGCTTAGGAGGATGACTCTGCCAACTCCAGCCAGCTACAGGCTCCTGCCATTAGTAAAAAATGACCCTGGTAGTCTTGAAAATAAATTGCATCCAGAGTCTTAGGTGGCTCTGTTCCAGATGATGTTTGTTTATGTGCAGCAATTAAAGCCCAGCTGCTATAGGGAGAACTCCTATTCCCAGCTGGACTTTAGGAAATGTGGCCTTTCATTAAAGAGACTGTCCTCAAGAAATTGGGTTGATATGAACTTAAAAAGATAGACTTTGAAAGATGTGTCAAAAGTGCCACGTGAAATCAAGAACTCTCACTGGCTCATTCTGACATTCCAATCATGATGATAGCCTGAGAAGTGGCAGAATCCACTCCTTCACAAAAGAGGACCTGCCCTGAGGCAGCCACAGGGAAAAAGAAGAGATTTCCCTGCCCTCAAGGCAACATCATACATTTATATTTGGATCGCACACAAAACCATGGCTTTTTGAGTAGTTCCAACTCCAAAGAGCTTTGATTCCAGAAGGAATTGATGTGGTATGAGGCCATGTGGGTGGGGGTGGGGGGCTGGTAAAACCTATGGAAAGGGAACCCTAAGAGGAAATGCTGGCAGAGACTCATCTGGAAAACCTTAAATAAAATGTAACTCCAAAGTTTCATTTCTAGATCAGAGAAGGTAGATTTGTTGTAGAGAGTGTGGCAGGATACATTTCTATCATCAGTGTTGTTTTTCTCCTTTTATTCTCTTTATGCATTTCTCCGTGCAACAGTTTCAGGTTCTAGCACCCCACTGACTTGCAGGGATAGGGGTGGATTAGTAGTAGCCGAAAGGATCTGTCACTGGGCAGATGGCAGAACCTGTTGGGAAGATATTTCTCTCCCTCTTTCCTTTCTAAAAAAAGCCTATACTTATTGAGAAGATTATCCGAAGTGTCCCAGATAGAGGCCATTTTAGACCTGGGCAGTATGCAGGTGGTCTTAGCTGCCAATGGAGCAATTTATTTTTAAATTAAAATCGTCAATATTAAAAATCAGCATATTTCACATGAAAATCCCTTCTTCTGGCATCTGAAAACACTGACAGTCTGACAACACTGGGCATGCATCCACTCAGCCCACAATCCACTGAACCAAGTAGAAGTTGTCCTTATCAGTCTCCACCTGCCCACTTCATTCATTCACTTATTTCTTGGGCCTTGAGAGCCATTTGATTTGGTAACTGCTAGAACAGGACTTGACGAGAGAAGGGTGACTTCTAAAGAGAAAGAATTCTGGGTGCTTAGTGAAGCAGATCCCTGTTCCCTATTCCCAGAATCCAGTGAATGGAGAATCCCTTAGAAGCCTGTAGGGCACAGAGAGTACAGCCAAATACCATATCTGGCCCAAATTGTCAAATCCCTTTCAAGGTGCAGAAAGAGTGGTAATTCAAGACCTAAAAGATCCATAGGGGCTAAGACAACAACCATCTCCACATTTTCCAGTGGGGACAGGAAGGTCCCTGACTGGACAGGCCTCGCTGGCATGTTGGCTCTGCCTGCAGCCCTGGAACCTCAAAATACAACCCTGAGCAGCACGAGGGTGGGAAGATGCTTCAAAAAATCTGCCGTAGAGTCAATTCCAAATCATAGTGATCCATGTGTATCAGAGTAGAACTGTGCTCCAGCGGGTTTTTAATGGCTGAGTTTTCAGAATTAGATCACCAGACCTTTCTTCCAGGGGTCTCCGGGCAGACTTGAACTTCCATCCTTTCAGTTAGCAGCCAAACGAGTTAACTGTTTGCACCACCCAGGGACTCCCTGCTTCAAAACTCTTGATAAAAAATTTCTCACCAACCATGGAGGGTCAGACCCTCTGGGTTTCCTCTGGGTGGGAAATTAAATTGATTTCAGAAAATAAATAAAAGCCATATTTCTTACAAACTGAGTTCATGAACTTGGAATTGTGTTCACCACAGAGAATGATAAAGACACCAAAAGGAAAGCGTTCCATTTTCTCTGAGTCAGGACCCAGGTATTAATGCCATTCAAAGAACATATTTTTCTGACACTATACACAATCTCATTTTTAAAAGAAGCAATTGAGTTCAGTCAAACAAGCAATTGATTTTAAAAACAGCTCTTTGGGAGTGCTCGTTCAAGAGCATCTCTGTCTCTGGAACTGAAGAAAATACCTCGTTTGGTTGATAGTATTCTTGGCACCTTCTTGGTGATAACTAGACTAGATGTCCCTGTTTTGTGGGCCTTATTTTATAATCACAGGACCAGAAGCTAGTGAGCTCAAGGAGACTCTGTAAACTGCCTGCCAACCTCCAGACTGTCTCATGCATTCGACAGGAAAAGACCTACTATATTGGATTACACTAAGCATGTCCTGATCATCCCATCCATGCATCCCATTGTCATGGAGCTGATTCTGCCTCATAGTGACTCTATAGGACATAGTAGAACAGCCCCATGGGTTTTCAAGGTTCTAAATCTTTATGGAAGCAGACTACCACGTCTTTGTCTTGTAGAGCAGCTGGTGGGTTCGAACCGCAGACCTTTCCATTAGCAGCTGAGTGCTTTAACCACTGCACCACCAGGTCCCAATACTGCGTCTAAAATTCCATCTTTTTTTTTTCTGATAGTGTGACCTGTTAAAGTGCCCTGATGGCCTGCGTGATTCAGCTGCATGTATGCACCGAAAGAGATAACACTGCCAATAAGAGTGCTGGGCTATCTGGCTTTATCACATTTAACTTGCCTTTGAAGTTAAAAACAAGATTATCCTGTAAACCCTTGGCAAACCACAGTTAATCTTCATTTTCATGAAGGAACATGAACGGACACCCTTAACACTCAATATCGTCTCAAGGGTTTGTGTGTATTATTGCGGGAGATGAATTTGGTATCACAGAGCTGAAGCTCATCCACCTCACAATTCTGGATGATGCTCCACCAGCCATAACAACAAGGCATTTTTCTTCCATAAAATATCTATATAGGTCTTTTGATATCAAATCCAATGAAAATTTTCAACGGTGTTGCCTCAGCTTTGAGAAACTGGAAACAGCAAACCATAGTTTATGACGTCTGATCTCTAACAGATAATAGTTTTCCCAATGTGATTTTTGGTTACAAAATATGTTTCCAGATGGACATCTTTGTCTTTGCTCAATGACAACCCGAGATGTTCTGTTTCCCAACTGTCTAAGGCTCCTTTGTGATTCTATGTTTAGGAGAAGCATGGGGCAGTCGGCTGCAAGGGCAAAGGAGGCTGGTGCTAAGGGCCCTTCTGAAACTGATTATCGTGTTAGAATCAGAGGCTACTGGAACTAAGCGAGACCTCTCACAAGATCTGTCGACCTGGTAGAATTCCATAGCAAATTTGTTTAATCCTAAAACATATTTGATCAGGTATTTCCAGTTCTATAGTATAATCCATCGTCATAGAGTCGATTCTGACTCCTAGACACGGTACAGGACAGAGTAGAACTAACTGCCCCATAGGGTTTTCTAGGTTGTAATCTTTATGGGAGCAGACTGCCATGTCTTTCTCCTGTGGATCAGCTAGTAAGTTTGAACCACCAACCTTTCAGTTAGTAGCCAAGGAGGGGCCAGTACCTGGAGAAGGACATCATGCTTGGTAAAGCAGAGGGTCAGTGAAAAAGAGGAAGACACTCAAAGAGATGTATTGATGCAGTGG
Organism: Elephas maximus indicus; assembly: GCF_024166365.1. Classification (NCBI taxonomy): domain Eukaryota; kingdom Metazoa; phylum Chordata; class Mammalia; order Proboscidea; family Elephantidae; genus Elephas; species Elephas maximus. The sequence goes on along the minus strand of NC_064829.1, from coordinate 50,999,577 downwards.
CTTCAACAATGAGCATAAACACAGCAATGATTGTGAGGATGGTGCAGGACCCGGCAGTGTTTCATTCTGTTGTACACAAGATCACTGTAAGTCAGAGCCAACTCGATGGCACCTAACAAAAATGACAATATGCGCACACATGCATGCACACACACATTGTTGTTTTTGGGTGTTGCCTTGTCGATTCCTACTCATAGTGACCCCATGTGACCAAGTAGAACTATCCCCTACTGTTTTCTTGACTGTAATCTTTAAGGATGCAGTTTGCCAGGTCTTTCTCCTAGGAGCCACTAGTTGGATTTGAACAGCCACCCTTTCATTTAGTAGCCGAGTGATTAACCTTTGAGTCAACAAGACTCCTTACACTCACACATACACACAAATTAAAAAAAAAAAAAAAGAGCTTTAAACCAAATGATTCAAAACTGAACTTACAAAACCACAGAAACTGACAACCACCCTCTATGTCCTGTTTAGATACTTTCTGATAGTCTTACAGCTCTTTGAAAATATGTTTATGAAATATTCCTATCAATTTTCCTGTAGATGTTTTTGAAAAATTTACATATTTTCCTGAAAACTTTGCTTTTTTCAATTGTACTTAGTAAATCAATTAGATTTCCTTTTTTTCTTCCCTTCAAAGCATCATGAAACAATTCATGTTTTCCTTTCTTATGTTAGTTTTCTATTTCATCATTGTCTATGATCTAGTTATTAACTGTCCTCGGTACCATTTTGAACCACGTAACCTTCTTTTACAGCAGAAAATCATGTATTTTGATGGAAAGCAATTCACCTTCTTAAATATTTCATTCTATGCTAACCACTCAGCTATTCAGCAACAAAGATTTTCCTTCTGTTAAGACTGGAAATGGGCTCCAATTAACGATGCATTTGAATTGCTGTTTGTTGATGCTGAGCATGCTAGAGTGAGCGTGTGTATGTGTGTGTATTTAACAGGTTCAATTAAAATTCTGTGGTAATCTGCTCTTTACATAGAAACAGCATCTAAGCAGAGGGCTTGACATTCAGAATCAATACTGTGCTGAACATTTAAGCATCCAGCAAATATCAATAGACCCAAAGTCGTTCATGTGCAGGGCAAAGTCTAATTGGCAATGCAAAAAGAATTTCTATAACCAGTACTCTCACATCTAGATGCTGAAATATCACAGGTTCTGCATACACAGGAGTCTGAATTTGCTCAGCGTTGGCTCAATATACCTGATGTCTGTAGGAGTGCAGTGGATTGCCCCAAATCAGACATGGCTTAAACCAGTGAAAAATATGAAGACCCTCAACTTAACAAGCATGATGTGCTTCTGCAGGGGCTGATTCCTCCTTACAACATGTCCAAAGTGCATGAGACAAAGTCTCACCATCCTCACTTTCAAGGACGGTTCTGGCTGTACTTCTTCCAAGACAGACTTGTTTGGTGTCCTGGCTGTCCAGTATTCTTCACCAATACCATAATTCAAAGGTGTCAATTCTTCTTCAGTCTTCCTTATTCATTGTCCAGCTTTCATATGTATATGAGGTGATTGAAAGTATCATGGCTTGGGTCAGGCCCACCTTAGTCCTCAAAGTGACATCTTTGCTTCTTTTTCAGAAACTTTGCCCAGTGAAATTATGTCATTTGATTTCTTGACTGCAGCTTCCATGGGCATTTATTGGTTCTTTTTGACAGTGAACGTGATGTTATTCCTCTTCAGTTTGTCATTCCCCACATAGTAGACCACATGATTGGTTCAAAATGGCCAATACCAGCCCATTTCAGCTCCCTAATGATCTTTATCGATATTTATTGGTATTTCAAATACCAGCAAGGTTACTCATGGTGGACAGGTTTCAGCATAGCTTCTAGACTAAAATAGACTAAGAAGAAGGGCCTGGCATTCTAATTCTGAAAAAACTGACCGGTGAAAACTTTATGAATAGCAGTGGAACATTGTCTGATACAGTGCCAGAAGATGAGCCCTTCAGATTGGAAGACATTCAAAATACAACTGGGGAAGAGCTGCCTCCTCAAAGTAGAGTCAACCTTAATGATGTGGATGGAGTAAAGCTTTTAAGACCTTTATTTGCTAATGTGGAATGACTCAAAATGAGAAGAAACAGCTGTAAATACCCATTTATAATCAGAACATGGAATGTACAAAGTATGGATCTAGGAAAACTGAAAGTCATCAAAAATGAAATGGAAAGCATAAGGTATTGCTAGGATAAGTATATCCTATTAAAAAGCAAATACAAGAGGCTGAAAAAGAGAAAAAAGAAAAATTCAGGGAAGACCTCACTAAGAAGGTATTATCATTTAAAATAATACTGAAAGAAACAAAAGGAACTAGCCCTACAATTATGGGTAAGAGCACACTAGGACTAAGGTTCTACAGAATAGAAGCATTCCAAAAAAAGAAATGATACAAGGATAGTTAGGGCATAGCTGTTGAATGGGAAAAATGACTATTGGTTTCTTATTGCTGCTGTAACAATTTACCACAAATTTTGTGGCTTAAAACAACATAAATTTATTATCTTACAGTTCTGAAGGCCAGAAGTCTGAAAAGTGTCTCAGTGGGCTAAAGTCCAGGTGTTTTAAGAACTGTGTTGTTTATGGAGGCTCTAGGGTTGAATCTGTTTCCTCGCCTTTTTCCAGCTTTTAGAGACTGCCCACATGCCATGGTTCATGACCTACCTCCAGAATCGCAGGACTTCAATCTCTGCTTCTCTCATCACACCTCCTTCTCTCACCGTGACCCTCTGCCTCCCTCTTATAAGGACCCTTGTGATTACATTTGTCCACCCAACTAATCCAGCACAATCTTCCATCTCAAGGGCTTTAACTGAATCACAGCTGCAAAGTCTCTGCCATGGGAGGTGACATATTCACAGGTATCAGGGGTTAGGGCATGGGCATTTTGGGAGGCCATTGTTCCGCCTATCACAGTGACATAAGTCATCATTACAGAGATGTGAAAGTCCAAAGCTGCAGAGAATATATGTCATAGAAAATAATTTTGGGGTTTTTAAATGAAAATGAGAAACTACGGAAGGTTTTAAGAAGAATAGTGTTGTTTTCTAACTTACAATTTTAAAAGATCAACTATGCTACTATTTGGAGGAAAGATTCAAGGTAAGGGAGGGGGCTAATTAGAATTAGAGAGATAGTAAAATATAATAGGTATCCAGCCTAACTTGGTGTAAGTAGAAATGGAGGGTAAAAGGCAAAGTTGTATCCGATGAATGAAGGAAAAGAGAAGAATCAAGGATGACTCCTGGGTTTTTAAATAATTAGTTTGTAATGGTGCTATTTACTGGGAATTGAAAAAGATTAAGGAAGAAGTTAGAGAATATATTAGTTACTTAGTGCTGCTGTAACATAAATAGCACAAGTGGGTAGCTTTAAAGAATAGGAATTTAGTGTCTCAGTTTTGAAGACTAGAAGTCCAAATAAAAAAATCAGTTCTATGGGAGGGTCCTTTATTGTTGGTATCCCTGGTTTGTGGATATCTTCCCATGGCATCTGTCTTCTCCCTGTGTGTGCCACTTTGTCTCTTCTGCTCTTTTTATAATACACCACTCAGAAGGAATTAGGTTTAGGACCTATCTACTCCACTATGACTTTATTAACATAATAAAAAGAAAATCTCTACTTCCAAACAGGGTCACTTTCACAAGTACAGGGGTTAGGACTTCAACACATATGGGGGAGTGGGCACAATTACAGGCACAACAGGGAGGGACTCAGAATTCTATATGAACATGTTAAATTTTAGTTGTCTATGAGAAAGCCAAGGAAAGATAAAAATTAGTAAATTCCATATCTGAGTTTAGAAATCAGAGCAGAGGGCTAGGCTGAAGAAACAAATCTAGAAGTCTTCAGAATAAAGCTAACGTTCAAACTGATGAAAATTGAGGGAGTCACCTAGGAAGAAAGTCCAGAAAAGTGAGAAAAGGAGAAGATATGAGAGGAGAGGAAAAACAGAGAGTTCTTGTCAAATGTGACTCCCGGAACTCTTGCACACCAACTGTTGGCCTCTGACCTTTTCACACTCAGCTGTCATCTATACACTTGGCTTTCCTCCTCTCTGACTGACTCTTCCAGTCCTCGTGTATTTCATTCTCACCCTCCTGGAATATTGTACAAGGCTCCTCTTGCCCATTTGAACTCAAATTTTAGCTTATATTTACCTGTTCTCTATTGTTGCTGTCAATAATCCTTACTGATCATTAAACATAAAATTTTCTTTGTTCCTCATCCGGTGACTTCCAAATGAAGTCACCTCCTCCTAACATTCACTTATTAAGATAATAATAATCTCTTTCTAGAAGAAAAGCCTCAGCCTTACAAAGACCCCCCAAAAACTACCACAAAGCTGTTTGGGAAATAGAAAACTTGCCAGTCCTAGAGTTCAATAAGTCAGAAAGACTGTGAGATTATTCACTTTAATGTCTACCTTACAGGTGGGAAAACTGACTCCCCAAACAGTATTTAATATCTGACAGACAGATGCAGAGGAGGAATTAAAAATCAGTCAATAAAAACCTTCATATAATTAGGACCCTTTCTACTAAGCCATGTTGTTTCTAGACAGACAGAAACAACACTTTTATACCAACGTGTTTTGACCGCATAGAAACAACAGTGAAAAAGGATATGGAATCTTGGTGCTTTGTCTATACTGTGAGATTCAAAACAAAAAAAAAAACAAAACCATTCCTACAGAAGGCTGAGCCCCAGATATGTCTTTATGTGAGGACAAAAATTAGGGATATTTGTGTTGCCCTAGCTAGAAGAAAAATTCCCCATCACATTATGCTAATTAAAGATGTCCAGTTGGCAGCCCTAAAGACTTAAATCATTCTCTTCTAGAGAAGGGCAAAACTCTAAGCCTTAATGCATGTTTAGAAGGTAGATCAGGGAAACACTCACTCAACTTCCATGACCAATTCAATCTCTGACCCTCTTACACAGGTTTCAGCAGGTCCTGATGGTCATCAATTGTGAAGGTGTTTTTTGGCTATGCAAAGAACTTAACTAAGACCAATAACTCATTTCATAAGTCACTGAAGAGTTGACAAAGGATAATGACTTTCAGTCAGTCTTAAGGTGGGGATAGATTCAAACCAAAGACATAAAGGTGAAAGTCCTGTACCTAGTGTCCATTATGCAGCCCTGAGTTAGTTAAGTTATGCTTAATGCAATTGTATATCTGAAAGCTGAAAAGATCTGAGTGGTAATTAATCTTCAAGGATGCATTTAACTGTAACTTATCTTCCTGAAAGCTTTTCCCTCAACCTGCTTTGGAAAGTGACACTCACAAACTCCTCCACGTTAAATAGGTGTGACTATGTGTCCAGGAGGGAGCCAAGCACAGCATGTTTTTGTAGAACTCACTGGAGCAGCAAAGTAAAACTAACTTTAAGTTGAATATACATGATAATATTACAGTTTAAGTGATTAATTTTTAAAAATATTTTGTTGTGGGGGATTTTCATGAATTTTGGGGGGAGCGATAAGGATTTTCTTGACATTACTCAGTATTTCCCAAATTTATTATTTACTAGATATCTATAAGATGTAAATATGGCCATTGTTATAAATGCATTGAAGTTTTTGGATGAAAGTATTCCAATATCAATGGATTTTTTTTTTTTTTTAATGAGCCTTCAATAAACTGAGATACTTGGTGGAATATTGCTGTTCATGTTGTTAAAAGATGTGAAGGCATCATTTTTTTTTGTTAGAGTAAAATACATATTACAAAAAAATTGCCACTTCAACCACTCTTAAGTGTACACTTCAGTGATACTAATCACGTTCACCATGCTGTGCAGCTCTCACCACTCTCTATTCCCAATAGAAATCCAAGATTCTTTAAGCAGTAACTCCCCATTCCTATCTCCCCATCCCCCAACTACTGGCAATCACTGATAAAATTTTGTCTCTATGCATTTACTTGTTCTACACATTTCATATAAGCAGAATCATGTTTCTCCTTTTAAGTCTGACCTATTTCAGTGAGCATAATTTTTTTTTTTTTTTATAATGTTTCCAAGGTTCATCCATATTGTGGGATGTATCAGAACTTCATTTCTTTTTACGGCTGAATAATATTCCTTCCTATGTATATACCACATTTGTTTATCCATTCATCTGTCAATGGACACTTGGGTTGTTTACACCTTTGGCTATTGTAAAATAATGCTGCAATGGACACTGATACACAAATATCTTTTTGAGTCCCTGCTTTCATATGTTAGAGTGTATACCTAGGAGTGGAATTGTTAGCTCATATGGAAACTTTACATTAATTTTTTGAGGAAGCACCAAATTTTCCACAGGGGCTGCAGCATTTTACATTTCCATCAGCAATGGAAAAGGGTTCCAATTTCTCCACATCCTCTCCAACACTTGTTATTTTCCATTTTTCCATACTAGTAGGATGTGAAGCCATCCTAGTGGGAGTGAAGTGGTCTCTCATTGTGGTTTTGATTTCCTTTTCCCCAATGACAATGATGTTGAGCATCTTTTCATGTGCTTGTTGGCCATTCATACATTTTCTTTGGAGAAATGTCTATTTAAGTCCTTTCACCATTTTTTAATTTGGTTGTTTGTCTTTATGTTGTTGAGCTGTATAAATCCTTTTTATACTCTGGATGTTAAACCCTTCTCAAATATACGGTTACCAAATATTTTTCCCACTTTGTAGATTGTCTCTTTACTTTCTTGGTAAAGTCCTGAATACCTCCTTTTGCACAACACAAAGCTATTCATAGAATTGTTCTAGTTGGAGGAGATATCATAATTCTGTGATCTGAGCCTTTCGGTTTGGAAATGAGAGGGCTGAAGCCCAGGGTGCGTATATGAGCTGCCTACACTCACACAGTTGATAGACTCTAACCCAAATCTTTTGACTAGAGTCAAAGAAACTTTCAACTTTACCATACTTTATCATTTATCTCATATCCTGTTATTAGAAGACAGAGTATAAGTTAACAAAGCAAATAATTAATACTGAAACATATAAATTACAAAAAAGATGATGCTTACTCTTCATCTATGCATTCTTTGTCTGTAAAATATTCATCGCTGCTCTCTCCCAAGAAAACTGAGAAGTCCAATAAGCTGTTTGTTTATTGAGTACTACGTGCTAGGCAGCACCCATGGTAATTGGGGAGAGGGCTCAAAAATAAACAAGTTTCTATTCCTGGCCAGGAGGGGCTTAGGGTCAGATCTTTGACAACTCAGTTACAAAGTGTAAGGCTGCTTTTAAGATGTGCCAGGGAGACAGGGCCACCACCTAAAGCTAAGGGGACAGGGTTGCTAGCTCAAAGGGCAGAGAAACAGGGTCTGCCAGGGCCAAGGAGGCGGGGTCACCATTCAGATGGACTAGGAGAATGGAGCTGCCCAGTGCCAAGGGAGCAGAGTTGCTGTTCCAGCGGGCCTAGAAGGCAGAGCTGAAACCCAGGATAGGCCTCCACACAGAATCCAGAGGGTGTGGCCAATACACAAAGTCTGGAGGGTGGGGCCATCTCCCAGAAGGTCTCAGAGAAGAGAGGATTATTTTCAAGCCTTGAGAGCTAATGTAATTTGTCCTGCTAAGTTTTGGACTTGCTTGGTGTCTGTTATTCCTCCTTTCCCTCCAATTTCTTCCATTTGTAATGAAAATATTTACCATGTCCCTGTTTTTCCATTGCACTTTGGAAACAAATAACTTGTAGATTTCACAGATTGACAAATGAAGAGAAATTTTTCCCCAGGTTGTAATACACCTAAAAGCCTCACCCATATTTGATTTAGATGATCCAGAAGATGAGAATTTGGACTTGGAGTTCATTTAAGAAGTTTGGGATAATGTGATGGAGTGAATGTGTTTTTCATGTGGTAAGGACATGAGCTTTGGGGTGCTAAAGGGTGGAATGTTACGGATTGAATTGTGTCCCCTCAAAATATATGTTGTAGATCCTAACTTCTATACTTGTTTTAATCTCATTTGGCAATGGGTTATCTTTGTTATGTTAATGAAACAGCATTAGTGTACAGTGTGTCTTAAATCAATCTTTTGAGTATAAAAGAGATTAAATAAGCAAGGGAGAACAGTAGACATGTGGGCAGGGAAATGTCAAGCCACATAAAGATTGTGTAAGAGCAGAAGCTCAGAAGAGATAAGGGTCTTCCTCCAGAGCCAACAGAGAGAGAAAGATTTCCCCTACTACAGCTTGTACCCTGAATTCAGACTACTAACCTCCTAAACTGTGAGAAAATAAATTTCTGTTTGTTAAAGCTATCCACTTGTGGTATTCCTGTTATAGCAGCAGTAGGTAACTAAAAGAGGGTGATATGGCAACACCTAGTCTAGGCTCATGTACCCAAAAAAGCTTCCCAGAGAAAGGGAAGTTGAACTGATGCCTAATAGCTAACATGGTGGCTTAGAGGGAAATGTTCTAGGCAAAGGATCAGCATGTGTAATGATCCAGAGGTAAGAGAGAACTTGGGAAGTTCCAAGAACTAGATGAAGTATAGGAAATGGGGTCATGGCTGACAGATAAGCAGTCAAAAAAAAAAAAAAAAAACCCATTGGTAATAAAATAATCATGAGGGAACTTGAAAACCAAGATACTGAATTATATTTTCTCTCTGGGATAAAAGGTTAAATTATCTTGAATATGTTTTTCAGGTCTTCTTTCTTGCTGGGCTTGTACCAACTGTATTAATGGAACTCAGAAAGAGAGAGTCTTTAAAATGGGACAATGTTCTATAGAGTTTTACAAGCCAACATAATGTGTCAGATCTTTATCCTACGGGCAATGAGGGAGGTGTATTCAAAAAATAACTGTCAAAAAAAGAATGTGACATGATGAAAATGGCATTTTATGTACATGTATTGGTCCCAATGCTAAAAGTTGATGGCCAGAAGAATGCATGAAGAAGAAGAAGAAGAAAAGAATTACATGGCGAATGCAATGTCCATTAAATGGTACAGCAATTGATGCCACATAAATTGTGTGGGCTTTGGGGGCAATAACCCCTTAGAGATTGGTTGTTTACATATGATATTCTCCTCCTCTAATTCCAGTTACAGCTATCAAATGTTGATATTTGAGCTTTTTGGAATGCTTAAATCTTTTTATTTTGACATTCTCATACCTGGCTAGTAATGGTAAGAATAATTTGTATAAAATTCATAACCTGATATTTCATATAATTAAACAATTATGTAAAGACAATTATAATTTTGAAATAAGAAGCCCTGGTGGCTGCTAACCAAAAGGTCAGCTGTTCCAACCCACCAGCTGCTCTACAGGAAAAAAAACACCTGGCGATCTGCTCTAGTAAAAATTACAGCCTAGGAAACCCTAGGGCACTTTTACTCTTTCCGATAGGGTCCCTATGAGTTGGAATCAATTTGACAGCACACAACAACAACAACAACATAATTTTGAGATACATAGCTTCTTTATAGGAGAAGAACAACCATGACACTTAAAGAAAACAAATTTAAATAATACCTGCTGGAATACAAAACCTTAGGCATAATTATTAATTTTAATTAATATAAGTAATTATGTTTTTTTCCTCTGGCACATGAAAGCCTAGCCCACCTCCATCAGAAAAAGCAGAGGTTTACATCACTCAGATTTCTTACTCCGAGTGTTCTTGGAAGCTTTAAGACCACAGGTACCAACATCAGATATAAAGAATACTAGCTACCCCAAGTGTGTCAAAAGACATAAGCACGTCAGCTATTGTATTCTGAGTTTTCTTTTTCCTTAAGACTCATGGCTCTCACAGGTAAAATTTTGGTAAATCAAAGCTTTTGCATGTTTTCTTTTGGTTTGTTTGATTTTGTTCTTGTATGTTTTTACTCACTGAAGAAGCTCACCAGAACTGCCCACACCTTTCCCAGCCTTTCAAGCTGATCCAACTTCACCTACATGCCATGATCCGAAGCCTGACACTTTACTCAGCACGCAATTCTGAGAGATCCAAAACCTGTGTCCATGCCTCCTCTTGGGCCGGAAAAAACAATCCAGCAAATAAAAATCAAAATAACCCAACATCTTTGCTTCTACGTCTTAAGAAGCATAAAGATGGCTTAAATATACAATCCATTGTTGTTGTTGTTAGCTGCCATCGAGTCAGCTCTGACTCATGGGTGACCCCATGTGCAACAAAAAGAAACATTGCTTGGTCATGTGCCATTTTCATGATTGCCGGTATGCCCGAGCCCATTCTTGCAGCCGCTGTGTATTTTAAGTGCCTTTCAACCTAAGTAAGAGCTCAGCTGCTAATTGAAAAGTTGGCAGTTTGAATCCACCAGGCACTCCTTGGAAACCCTATGGGGCAGTTCTACTCTGTCCTAGAGGGTCGCTATGAGTTAGAATCAACTTGAAGGCAATGGGTTTGGTTTTTGGTTTTCCCACCTAGGGGGGTCATCTTTGTGCACTATATCAAACAATATTCTGTTGTGACCCATAGGGTTTTCACTGGCTAATTTTTGGGAGTAGATAGCCAGGTCATTCTTCCTAATCTTTCTCAGTGTGAAAACTCTGCTGAAACCCGCCCACCGTGGGTGATCCTGATGGTATTTGAAATACTGGTGGCATAGCTTCCAGCATCACAGCAACATGCAAGCCACCACAGTACAACAAACTGATAGATTGGGCAGCACTTATTAAAATCAATTGAACTCTCCAGTCTGCCTTCCTGGCACCCTGTAACTGTTGCTCTGATAATTCTCTCTTTAAACTCATTAGAAAAAACAAAATGAAATACAAAACAAGTCCTTCTTCACACTCAGCCTGTTCGAATTTTCTCCTCTTTCCTTTTAGTTCTTTGTTATGCAGGTCAAGACTTTCCCTGACTCTTCCCCTTTCCTCCAGCTTCTTTTCTCATGCTCTCCCTGTTCTTTAGAACATGCATTTCCAAAGTCCAAAGATTCAGTCTGGCATAGGGAACCCTAAGGAATGGGGGAAGGAAGGCATGTTGGCAGCATTTGGAGAAATGATGTAAAAGGAGAACCTAACCAGATAAAGGTCCAAACTTCTTCTTGAGGAAGGGGTGCTGTTGAGAGAGAACCCCCACAGTGTTGTATTCTTTACCTGCTTCCTGCCCTATGGCGTTGTATTGCAAAATCATTTCCTTGCTGGGCTCCCTCACCTCAGCTTTGCATTTGAAGCCTGCTTTTGGGGTTTGCTTGGAGGTTTTATGTAAACCCCATTGCGCCTGCGCAAGATGATTAAGAATGTTGCTGGTGTAACTTGTATGAACTCCCCACTCATAAACCCCCTTTAAAAGTACTGTACCTGCCTGCCCTTGGCGAGCAGTCTTAGCAGCAGTAGCTCTGACTGACTTCATTTCCTTGTACAGTTAGATAAAGGTGCCTTTCTTGTTCTCCCACCTCAGTCTCTCATTATTGGCCAATACGAGTCATGCCAAGTAAGAACCTGGGGTTTCCACTTGGTAACACTGTGAACATTTATATGATGTTATGGATTTAATTAAGGAGGTTGGTGGTGGTTCAAACCCACCCAGTGGCACCATGGGAGAAAGGCCTGTGATCTGCTCCTGTCAAGATTACAGGCTAGAAAACTCTATGGGGCAGTTCTCCTCTGTCACATGGGGTTGCTATGAGTCAAAAATTGACTCAACAACACCTAACAACATGGATTGAATTGTGTCCCCTCAAATATGTGTTGGAATCCTAACCCCTATATCTGTGGATGTAATACTATTTGGAAATAGCGTTTTCTTTCTTATGTTTATGAAGCCATATCAGCGTAGGACGTGTCCTAAACTGGATCACTTCTGAGTGATATAAAGAACAGCATAGACACAGAGACAAGCAAACACAAATGAGAAGGTGGGGGATGGAAGAGGGATAGATGACACGTGAAGACTCCCAAGGAACCAAGGAATAGCGAGCCTGAGGAAGCTGTAGGAGAGAAAAATCTTCTTCCATAGCTGACAGAGAGAGACTTCCCCTAGAGCTGGTGTCCTGAATTTAGATGTCTGACCTCCTAAACTGTAAGAAAATAAATTTCTGTTCTTTAAAGCCACTCACTTGTGGCATTTGTTTTACAGCAGCACTAGCTAACTAAGACACACAGTAACTATTTTCTCTCTCAGAACCATATATATCCTCCAATCCCCTTATGCTAGTTTCCTCCCTCCAACCTCCACCATCCACCCACCACCTTCTGTCTCCTCCCTCCTCTTTTCACCCTCTACCTTCCACCTTCCTTGATTCCTGCCTGCTTGTTTTCACTCATTGCCCTGGGCTCAAACCTGTGACTCCACACCAGAACGACAGCACTTAAACCTTACACTCTCCTAGATGTCTATCCTCCCCTGCATGGTTTTTAGCCTTTTTGCTTTTCCTAGTGTCAGCATCTCCCTTAGTCACATTATTCTCCTAACTCTTCCATCAAATTGAGTACTGTCCAAGGAATCATTCTGCATGCAAATGTTCAAATTTCTTATTTAGTCAGTGCAATAATCTGACAACTCTCAGAAATTTGCCGGTTTGGATTTTGAGATTCAAAATAGTTTGTAATCCGATGTATTATTTATCTGTGTGTTAAAAAATAACCCAACACATCAAGTCCACTTTTTAAAGGATCAGATAAAAATTTAGTCAAAATGGTATAGATATTTTCATGTATTTATTTCTATTGTAGGTGACATCTCTGACATATAGGCGTCCTTCAAAAACTGCATAAGTACTTTAGCATTTTGCCCTAAACATTTGACAGAAATGTGTGCTTTAAAATCATTGCCATGTTCTCTGCTGATAGGTAACGCTTGCCTTCTTTGCACTTTGTGCCTAGTGTTTCATTTCTGTATAGAAGTGATCATGCTTGAAGACATCTCTAGATTGAAGGTATGGGATTGGAGGGGAAACATTGAAACAATACGCATTCTAATAGTTTTATGGTCTGATAACAATATGCAGTTATAGAGATTGCAGGAGATAAACTATTGAGAATCATTTCCCAGATTCTACAGTCTGGGATATTATTTTGTTTACTCAGCTAATATGACTATTGATCAGCTTCTCTAAACATAGCATTAGGCTTTTTTTGATATTGGGAAACCTGACTGCAGACCTTATGAAGCATATACAATCTGCATCTATATTAAAGGAATGACACACCCTCAGTGGAGCTAGTTAGAGCAAGAGGAACTCAATAGGGTGTGGCCTTGTTTGAAGGTGAGGACTAAAATTTACACATAAGGAGACCTGAGGAGAATCCAAAATGGTGGGGTTGCCCAAAAGCACCTGAACGAGGTTGTTGGGTTTTGCTGTTGGCATCCGACATCATCCCAAATAGTTTGCACAGTCAGACATTTTACAGAGTGGCTTTGATGGAGAGTAACATCAAGAGACTGGGTTCCATGTTGTACCAACGCAGAGTGTAAGAGAGACAGACACCATAAGGAGGGAGCTATAATGAGCTCCAACCCTGGCTGGAGCAGGCAGTTTGGGGCCAGAAACTCTTAGAAGAATGCAAGACCCTGAGAATTTACCAACATCTTTTAAAGGTCATGAGGCATTCCGTGAAATGCAGATAAATTGGGGCAACTGTTTTGCATCTTCTTTGGGCATGGTGACCTCTGCTGATAATTAATTATATTCCATTTTCTGGTGTCCATTCCAACTGTTTTAGGCCAAAAAACGTACCAACTGTCACAGAAGTTGTTTTTACCTTCTCACTTGTATATTACTTGAATCCGTCCAGGACTGTTTGAAAATTACTATGTCATTTGTTTGAATAGTTCTGGAGATTTATAACTCTCCAATTACTCTCTCATTCTTATTCATTTTATTCTTCTCTGCCACTCCGCCTGCCTTTCCCCATCATTTGTCTCATCCAAAGCTTGTGGCTTGGCAGGGCTCTTTCCTGAAGTCCCAATCGAAGATAAATATATACAATTAGCCACTTATTTGGAGACTTCATTCTACTCACTGAAACTGAAGTTTGCAAAGGTCCCTTATTACTCATAATTTGACTAATAAAGAAGTACCTTTTGAAATCCTTTTTATTTTGAGAACTTATTAGCTCACTTTGCATCTACACACTATAAAATGACTGTGGTGAGATGAGTTCCTTTATGTGGTCTTTTGCCTTGGTTCTTTGGAAAAACAGCTTCAAACTTTTCCCCTAAGCCTTGACTTTTCTACCCCAGAAGGTCTTTTGTTTTTGCCAGGCTGGCTTACATTTCCAGGGTAAGCTGCAAACAACTTGGTTTGATACTTTTTGTCTGGCCCTGGACTGCAACCTGCCCTGTGATTAGTACGCCCCTTGTAGGTATTGGTCAATAGACTATGCAAATGATTTGAGTTGTAGCCTACTATGCAAATGAAGTGTCTGTGGTCTACTGAGAGGGGATTGGTCAGTTTGTAGCCCTCCTGGGAGGGGCCATGACTTGACATTGACAAGGAGCTGTATATATAAGCAGCCAACCTTGCAGTGGTTTTTTGAGACAGAAAGAAGCAGAAGGAAGAAAGAAGAGAGAAGGAGCAGAAAGAGAGGGGAGGCAAGGAACTTCCTAAAAGAGCTGTAATATGGGTTAAGGTCCCTAACACTGAAGATGGCAATAGGCCTGGAAGGGGCCCAGCAGCGTAACCAGCAGTGAAGTCCTGGAAGAGGCCCAGTGGCAGGACCCACAGTGACAAGAGAACCTGACCTGAAGAGGCCTAGAGGAGCCTGTCCTCCAGGGATTGAGAGAAGGTCTGTCCTTGAGGAACTGAGAGGAGACTTCCACAACCAGAGAGGAACTGAGAGAGCTGTCCTGTACTGAAGAAGGGAGACTGTGCCTACTTGCTTCCTGATCCTCATCTTGAGTTGTTGCCTGTTGATCCCGATCCTGAGTTGTACCCTGTTCCTTAATAAACCACTTAACTGTAAGTACGGTCTGTGAGTTCTGTGTGGCCTTTGTAATGGATTATTGAACCCAGCAGAGATAACCCATAGGAGCGACAGCAGGTGTTAGAATTGGTAAAAAGGTTGGAGAGTGGAGGTATGTCTGATCTTCACCTCATGGGAATCAGGTTTGGGCTGATCCTAGTCATTATCCCCCCCTGCAGGTAGACAGGTTCTGACATGGCTACTATTATTATTATCCCATTTCACAATGACCTGACCATTATAGGCAGTGTTGTCAGGGCACAGGCAGTGGCCCATCTGTGAGCATAGGTGACCTTTAAAAAAAAAAATAGATCACACCTTCCTTAAAAGAACCTAAAGTTGGCAACATGTGGATCACAGGAACCCTCTCTGGGCTTGTTTCTGTTTACGCATGTGGGATTTCGCTATTGCAGTGGTTCTTAGACATCTGGCAGCTGGAAGGAGGGACGGTTTTAGATTCCAGACCTCTGTTTGTCCATGTGGTTTCCAGGGGTCTATAGAGAACTTCAGGCTTAGGTTTTCCTAAGTGTCCTCTTCCCAAACCTTGGGCCCCAGGCTTGTTCTTAACGCATCCTGAACAGCACTTTCTCCCTTGTTATAGCAGCACTAGATAACTAAGACATCACCCAAAGAGTAACTGCTATCATGAGTGAAAGTGCTTTGATATAGAGGGAAGTACCTAGAGCTGGACTGAGAAAATCTGATTTTCAGCCCTGAAAATACTAATGAGCCATATGACCTTGACCAAGTAATGTCAGATTTCAGGATTCTGTTTTCCCACATATAAAGTTGACAAAATGACCTATTATCTGTATTACCACAGAGAGTAGCTGTAAGGATCTTGTGAGTTTATGTGAGACAACTCTGTAAAAAAGTATAATTATCCATATATGCAAAGTATTTTATAATTTAATAAAAATAATTATTATTATGGCCTTTTTCTGAGTCTTTAATCCATAATTCTATGAGATGGAAGGTGAAATTTTAATATGATTTTAGGTAAAACTATTGCTTCATCGAGTAAATGAATGTATACTGAAATAAAGCTATGCTGCACTGAGGGCTTTGAAGGTTCCGGTTACTGAGACTAGGCAAGATAAGAATAGAAACTGAGGAAGAGACCAGGTATTAATGCTGCTTTTACTGTTTTCCAGGAAAAGGGGCATTTTATCTATCAGGCAAACACCGCTCTGTAGGTGTGGGGAGGGAAAATCTTTCAAAGAGAAGAAAAACTGTTTTTATGAGAACAGAATTGAATGAGCAAGGTATCAAAAACAATTTTCTTGTGGCGTTAAGAAGATTCAGAGAAGTAAAGGAAGGAGGAAAGAAAGGTGGGAAGGAAGGAAGGAGGGAATGGAGAGAGAAGAAAAGGAGAACAAAGGAAGAAGGGAAAGACAAAAGTTATGCATCAATAAGCTAAGTTACAGAAGCCACTCAACTTTTTGGGGCTTGATTTCTTTAACATGCCTGGTGGTACATATAGTGACCCTGAGCTTTTTCACCCTCTGGGGTTTATTGGGAAGCTCCTGTACCACTGACCATGCACACTGCTGCAAGGCAGGGGCCTTTACGACTGTTGGAAACTGAAGAAATGGGTGTGTGCCACAAATTACTATTTTTACAAGGTATTGTATGAGGTGTCTGAATTTTTGGTAGGAAAAATAGAAATTTTGAAACATTTTATTTGTTACATATATGTACCACGTGACCCTGGTGGGGACCCTAAGGTCTAATTAGTGGTACTTCATAAGTACCCCTTAACACTTGTGGAATGGGCAAGAAAAAAAAAAAAAATCCATCTACCTACCAAACATTCAGACACACTCAATGATTCAGCATGCTTCCATTAATGAAACATATGGTATCAACAGAAAATTCAAAGCAGAAAATAACTGGCTCATCAAAACGTTAACTGACAAATAAGAACATTTAGGCTAGACAATTGCTAAAATCTTTTCAAAATTTAGAGGAAATTCTGCAGTTTTAATTCTTGCTTTGAACTCCAAAGGGCCATGAGCTACTAGCTTTGCATAAACAAAGGCGGGAAAAGCACTTCTACAAAGCATCAAAACCCAAAAAAATCAAACCCTCTGCCATCGAATCAATTATGACTGGTAACAACCCTATAGGACAGAGTAGAAGTGCCCCACAGGGTTTTCAAGGAGCAGTCGGTGGATTTGAACTGCTGACCCTTCTTGTTAGCAGCCAAGCTCTTAGCCACTACACCACCAGGGCTCCATTATGAAGCATCAGTCTCCAGTACATTTTATGACAATGAAGAGGAAGAGAGGGGTCAAAGATACTTCCCTCACACGGTAAGGTTATACACCAAACAGTTTTTCACCGTATTAAAGATTATCAAGTCTTTCAGCACAGGGCTAATATGCTGAATGCCATCGTTGAAGTTGCCTGTTAACCATTAAACTAAATAGAACACCATTTCATGCTTGACTTCCTTCAGCTACATGAAGATTACAGCGGCACATTAGAAAAGGTGGTGAGGAATCAAGAAAATAAAGGATTCCTCTTTGTGATGGGTGACAGTCCCTCTGATTTAAATGTCCTTTAAAAAGAACACCAATAGCCCATTCATGGGAGCAGAGCACTTTTACAAATGGCACTGTCTACTTGGATGATAGAACAATTGTGTTTCTTCTTCACAATAAAAGGGATAAGAATAAAATGAACTGGTAACACAGAGCTTCACAGACTGTAAACACAGTGACAATGCACGTGCCTTGGCAAGCAGGCAGTGAAATGAACAAAGCTTTATATTTCAGAAATCTATCCCAGCCCAAGGCAAAATTGAAAATTAGATTGGCCAGATGTTCCTCTGTCACTCCAAGGCTTCACTTTTAACGTCTCTTTCTTCAACCTTCCCTCTCCTTTACTGAACAGTTCCTTTCCGCTTCTTGAGATCCAATACTTATCTTATCCTGGTTTCTTCTATCTGGCAGCTTGTAACTAAACTTATTCACACAGAAATGTTAAGAACAGATCTTGTGGTTTCTCCTGAAACTGTGATTGCAAATGGAATATAAAGAGCCCTGATGGCACAGTGGTTAAGCACTTGGCTGCTAACCAAAAGGTCAGCAGTTCAAACCCAGCAGCCATTCTGAGGAGAAAGATATGGTAATCTGCTTCCATAAAGATTGTTGTTAGTTATTAGGTGCCTTTGCGTCACTTCTGACTCACAGTGACTCTGTGTGCAACAAAATGAAACATTGCCCGGTCCTGTGCCATCCTCATGATCACTGAGATGTTTGAGGGCATGGTTGTAGCCACTGTGTCAATCCGTCTCATTGAGGGGCTTCCTCTTTTTGGTTGACCCTCTACTTTATCAAGCATGATTTCTTTCTCCAGGGAGTGGTCCTTCCTGACAACATGTCCAAAGTACATGACACAAAGTCTCACCATTCTCACTTCTAAGGAGCATTCTGGCTGTACTTCTTCCAAGACAAATTTGTTTATTCTTCTGGAAGTCCATGGTGTATTCAATATTCGTTGTCAACTCCATAATTCAAAGGTATCAAATCTCCTCCAGTCTTCCTTATTCATTATCCAGCTTTTGCATGCATATGAAGTGATTGAAAACAGCATGGCTTAGGTCAGGTACACCTTAGTCCTCAAGATGACATCTTTGCTTTTTAACATTTTAAAGAGATCTTTTGCAGCAGATTTGCCCCATGCAAAACGAAAATTGTATGGGGAGTTCTACTCAGTCTATAGGGTCACTGTGAGTTGGAATTGACTGGACAACACAAAACAACAACAACAAATGGAATATTGACAAGAGTAATAATAATTAAAAAAAAAGAGTAATAGTTAACCCAAATGCAACATAACATAATAAAAACACACTGAGTTCTGCCTTAGCTTTGTGGACAAGTAGCTGTGTGGCATTGGGCAACTTCCTTCACTCCTCAGGACCTTAGTTTTCTCACATACAAAATGATCTAGGTATGGTTTCTGATCCAAGAATCAACCACAGAAGCAGAATTTCAGGCCTCAGTGGAAGAGAATATGGGGAGACTTGAAGAAACCCGAACAAATCTCACTTTATCCCCAAATATCGTGACACAGGCCTCATATTCCCATATTCTCCCACAGATAAGGCAAGCTTGGCTATAAGCAAAGGTAAGCTTTTTTATTTACTTGTAGATATAAGGTAATCCGTTTTCTAATATCTCCCTAAATGTGCCCCATGATTTAGCAACATAACTACCTGGTTGGTATATAAGCCATCTTTATCTCCCTCAAGCACAGTGGTTTATCACTGGCTGAACTTGGCAACAGTACCCACTCTCTTTTCCTTTGGCCCTGGCAGTGTTAGTAAATCACTTAGAGCATAATTCCTGCTGAGCTTGAACTTGACATAGTAATGGGACAATATAATGCTGTAAGTCCATTGATGATGTCCTACAAATTAAACAAAATATGATAAGTTGGCTTTGAAAGTCCATTTAAATGAGGCTGATGAACACTTCCTTACCTCTTGAGAAGGGTTAATCTCAGGATAAATGTCTGACAGGAGTATGACAGCATCCCCAGGTGGTATCTGAGGAAAGCAGGAGCTATGGGCTAGCAATTGGGGTAATCAGAGTGTGCACAAAAGAAAATAGTCCATGAGAAAAGATGAAGATGGACTAGGTGAAATGGTGCACAGTGACACAGAAAAAGACATTTTCTACTGCTAATGGGAATTTGGAGCCTTGGTGCCACAGTGGTTAAGCCCTTGGTTGCTAACTAAAAGGTTGGCAGTTGAAATCTACCAGCTGCTCCTTGGAAACTCTATGGGGCAGCTCTACTCTGTCCTATAAGGTTGCTATCAGTCGGAATTGACTCAATGGCCATGGGTAATGGGAATTTCATCCCAGGGCTCTGGCTGATACTTTTGAAAGGTATAGGAGACTTTTATACTTGAGACCTCCTAACACTTAGTGACCTTATAGAAGAAGATCCAGCTCTTGGCTGCCCATGAGCAGGGCTGTTACCCTTGGATGTACAGTGTGTGCAGTGTACAAAGACATCTGTTCAAGGAGGAGGTGGGTGGGCCTTGAAATCCAGTTACCACTGCACTCACCAATTTGTGTATCTTGGCACAAGGCTGAACCCATCCTGATTTCTCTAATCAATAAGAAGGTGCCATATAAATTAGCAGTGGCCCTGTCCCTCAGAACCTCCTGGGAAATGTTTAATTTTTAGGTTATTTGATTTATTCTGTGTGTGTATGTTTTAAACATACATAGACCTATTAAGTTAACCTCTCCAGAGGTATGGTTGATGTGTCTGTTGTTCAAAAAGGTATGCAAATCTTTCTGATAGGCAGCCAATTTTGTTAACTACCCACCCACAGCATCAACCAAACCCCCTTCTCAATACTACTATTTCCCCAACACAGGAACACATATGCAGGTAAATGGTTCCCCCTCTCTCTCTCACTAGGTCTTGTTCTCACTCTCTCTCATTCCCTTGCTCTATCTCTACCTATCTTCCATTTCTGGGAGCCCAGAACATTACCATTTTTGAAGAACAGAATGAAGCAAATAAAAACACAAAATTAGATTTTTCTCCTGGAAAACATGGTTTTTTTGGTGAGAATATTAGAAAGATCAGGGTTGTTTTCATCCCTGTTGCTCTTCTGCCTTTCCTTCTCCTTCTTTCAGGGAGGTACTATGGGGCTAGGTTTCCTATTATGAAGGGCTTAGTGAAGTCAGGGAAGAATGTTTGCTTCCGAGTACTCTGTTCTAACCAGTCATGGCTTTAAAGGAAAAGAGCAGAAGAAGTTCCTGAGGTTCTAGTTCCTTAAACAGCAACTCAAGAGCACCAAAGGAATTCAAAACCTTGCTATGATCAAAAAGTGTGCCTATGGATGTAACAAGTCCTTCAGGAAACCAATTATGCCAACGGGAAACTAGATGTGATTGAGCCCACAAGATGAAAGTCTAATGATCTTGGAAACCAATAATGAACATTTTCCTTCCAAATACCCATGAGCACAATTCCCCATAGAAATGCTTCCAACTGACCCATGGAGAGTCAAATAAATCCTTGTAGATAGCTTTGCTTTCCAGAAATCTCCAGACTCAAGTGGGCACATTTTTTAATGTCTTTAATACCTTTTTAATGTCAAATAGCTTCATATAATCTCCTTAGATTTTTTCCATTGTTCTCTGGGGCTTCATCTATCATCCCCATGTAGATGATTCTCAAGAGTTTCCTCTAAGTCTTGCCTTTCTGATGGATTCTAGTCTCACAGGCCCAATTATGGAAGAAATTAACATTTTCATCTATGTGTCTCAAACTCAGCATACCTAAAAGCGGAATTTATTATCTCCACATTCAAAAATTTTCAAGTTTGTGTTTTCCACCTCTGAAAAAACGTGCTCCTAGTTTATCCTTCCTAAAAATCCCAGAGGTGAATTTTGTTGCTTTTTCTCTTTATCCTGTCTACATCTAATCAGTACTCAGGCCGTATTTTCTGTTATCCAGTATGTCTCAAATCCATTTCCTTACTTTTATTCTCATTGCAAATGTCCCAATCCAGCTCCTGACCACTTCAAGCCCAGACTTTTATGACAGCTTCCCAATATATTTCCCTGCTTTCAGACCTGTGATGATCTAATTTATTTTATACAGTAATAGGGATTAATATTCCTAAACCAACTCTCTCTACTGTAAACAAAAATTACAGACTTCAATCTGGCTTTCAACTTCCTACATAAATTTGACTCAATTACCTTTCCAACTTTGCTTTCTACTGTTACACAAAATATTTTATACTACTTACCATTCTCCAAACACATGTAACATTTTTCTGCCACCATACCCTTTCATTGTTGCTTTCACTCATTGGCCTGCCCTTTCTGCACCTCTCTTCCTCTGTTGAAGTCATTTTCATCTTTTAAGACCAAACTGCATGCTTCCTGCACTGTACCTTCCATGATTATTACAGCCAGAATGGGCTTTCTCTAACTTCTGCACTTTGTTCTTACCTTACCAATTACATTTATACATTGCTTTGAAGTACAGATATTTATGTATATCACATCTTTCTTACTAGAGTTTTTCAGCTCAGCATAAAGTACAAATGAACAACTGCTTCCTTTGCCATGATACAAGAAGAACTGGATGGCTCCTGGCTACTATTACTGAACATTTTGATATAAGATTCTATAGCATAATCCTAATCAAAAGGGGGAAAATGTGAAAGAGAATTTTAAAATCTCCTGGAATTCAGAATTTCTTGAGCCATTGAAGCTGGATGAACTCACAAAATTATTGCCCTGAGATAATCTTTAAACCTTAAATCAAAAATATCACTTGAAGTCTTCTTTAAACCAAATAATAATTTAACTTGATTAGTAAAGAATGTCTGCCTTGAGCACTGTGCTCTTTTAAAGAACTAACTATATGGGATCAAACTGACAGTAGCAACTTGAAAGGTTAGATAGGAAGCTTAGGGGGCAGTGAGTTTATGCTAATGGGGAGGAACAATTTTGAAAAGGAGGGTGAGAATGCTTGCACACCTCGAAGGATATAAACAGTGTCATTGAATTGTACATGTAGAAATTGTTAAGTTGGTGCATGTTCTGCTGTGAATATTTTCAATAACAACAAAAACAAAATAAATTATTAAAAGGTAGGTTAAATAAAGTTCAATTTCCCAACAAGCAAAACTAAGTTAAAAAAAAAATAATAATAACTGACCCCCAAGAGAGGGAGGGATTTATAGGTCACTGAAGTTATTCACAAACGGAAACAGAGGTTATAAGATCATGTGATGGGAAAAGTATAGAGGTCATTCAAGCATCATGTGGAGCTAAGATTAGGCTATCCAAAAGTCATAACACTTTCTTGTTAAAGGAGAGAAAATAAAAAAATTCATCTATTAAAAAACGTATATTAAATTTTGATTACATGTCAGACACTATGCTAGATACCGTAGGTAAAATAAAAATGTAAGACCCACTCATTTAGGAAACTGTCATTTTATTTGTAAATTTTTTTATTCCTTTTATTTTTCTAGGAATTTCTAGTACCGATGAATGATAAATAGGAACTTTAAAAAAAGAGATCTTCACAGATAATTGAAAAGCATGATAACTAGTCCATCTAGACATGAAGACTACACTTAGAAACACTTTGATGGCTGGGTTTGAGGAGGAAAAAATGAATCTAACATTTTTGTAGCATTTCTGCTAGTGTGTATACTATATCTTGGGAGAATGCCTTTCCCTTGTCCCCATCCCTATGTCATAGGTAATCAACTTATTTTCTACCTACTCAAAAGCTACAATCTACTATCCCTCAATCCTTAAAATTTTACCATTCCTGTTTTCCTCTGAACCTCATCATGAATTAATGAATAGGGAAGAGAGCAAGGGAATTGGTAAATTATATAATTTTGATCTTGCCATTGCCAGGCTCTCAAATCTTAATTTCTCCTCATTATACATAGAACAAATTTCTTTTAGTATTCAAAGAGCATTCACACAGCCTCTTCGTTCCATGTCTACTGCCACTCTCCCATTTTAGAACATTATTACCCCTAGTTCAACCTACTACGATAAAAACCAACATGAATTCCAGCCTACAGGTCCCTCTACTATACTTTATCCCACTCATAACTGTCAGATTTATTTTCCTAAAGTGGAAATGTAATTCTCACTCTGAAGCTCAAAACCCTTCAGGGCTTCCTACTGAACAACTGCTATTGATGAAATATAAATTCCTCACACCTGGCATTCAAGGCCCTCCACAATGACCTCAGCTGACCTTTCTAGTCTAACCTCCCACTGTTCCCTGTCACATAACTTATGACACTCTAAGCAAAGCAAATACTGCTCTCCAAATACAGTATAAGCTGTGAAGCCTTTCCTAAGTCTTCAGGAGAATACACGACCTCTCCTTCCTTTAACCTCTGTATTCATCTTCTTTCCCTCCATGGTATTTTGCTTGATGGGCTACGTATCTTGCCTTAGGTTGTATTATAGTTATTGATCTTATTTGTTGTTGTTGTTAGGTGCCATTGAGTTGATTTTTGACTCATAGAGACTTCATGTGACAGAGATGGAACTGCCCCATATGGTTTTCTAGGTAATAATATTTACAGGAGAAGATCGCCAGGTCTTTTTTCTGGGGAGCCGCTGGGCGGCTTCAAACATCCAACTTTTCCATTACTATCTGAGTGCTTAACTGTTGCACCACCAGGAATCCTTTATTGGTCTTATAACCCACTGCCCACTGCCGTCGAGTTGATTCTGACTCATAGTGACCTATATGACAGAGTAGAACTGCCCCGCTTTGTTCTTATAAACCACCATGCATAGCACACTAAAATATTAACACCTCAAGAAAGAGCCTTTTATGTCACTCACCACTGTATCCTCAAAGTGACTATGATGGATGTGCTGTGAATAGGAGCCTATAATGTATGGAAAATTGAATTCTCCACTGCACGTGAGACAAACTAAGCCTGTTTTCACTTGTAACTATCTTTCCACTACTACTGATCACTCTCATATTTGCAAAATTTTCAGTCTAGTATATTAAGTTAGACCCTACCTCTCATGCATTTGGAGCCCTGATGGCGCAGTAGTTAAGAGCCATGGCTGCTAACCAAAAGTTCATCAGTTTGAATCCACCGACCATTCCTTGGAAACCCTATGGAGCGGTTCTACCCTGTCCTAGAGGGTTGCTATGAACCGGAATCAACTCAGCGGCAACAGGTTTCCCATGTATTTGCTTGAGCTGTTTTTTTCTGGCAGAATATGCTTTATACTTTCCCTGTTTATGCAAATCACACTTACCCTTTAATGGTCAGTTCAAATTCTAACTTCTTTATCTTCCATATTTAAGCAGTAGGAAGTGATTTCTCCCTCTAAAAATTTAATAATGAACTGATTTATACCATTATATAGATCTCTTTTTCATAGTTACTTTGGGCTAATATTTATTATCATTTATTATTTATTATTATTTAAAGTTTAGATAGTTGTATTTTATCTGCCATCCACTCAATAAAAGAGACATATACTATAGTAGCTATGAGTGTGTATTGTAGTCAGGCTGTTCGGATTCAAATCCAAGTACTGCTACTTATTAATAGCATCGAAGAGTTTCTTCTCCTTTATGTGTCTCAGATTTCCTTATCTGTATAATGGGAATAATAACTTCACCTAACTCATATAATTCTTGTGAGGATTAAATGAGAAATGCAAGTTTAGCTTCTAGAACATTGCCTGACCCCTGGTAAGTGTGCAGGAGATGCCAGCTTCCATTATTATTCTTAGAGATTAAGTTTTTTGTTGCTGTTACTCTTTTGTTTTGCTTTTTCTATCAGAGTACACTTATTTATTCTATGCATATGTATTGAGTACTTACAGTGTACAAAACACTGACATATTTACCGAGGATGATAGGATAAACAAGATAAAGAAGAAGCTCCCATTGATAGAGTTTACTTTCTGGTAGACGAACTTGCTACTTTCCTCAGCTCCCTACCGTCTTCACCATTTGACCAAAAGAGCCCTTGTTGTTCCTAAGGTTATGATGCTTCTAACTTTCCCTTAGTCCTATACTCCCAGTATGGAAAACAGTGAATACAATCCAGGAAACTTGAAGTTCTAAGGAGACGGTGTAACCCAGAGAAAAGCTCATGGACTTTGAAATAAGAAAGACCTTAGTTCACTGTCCAGGTCTATCATTTACCAGTTGGCTGACTTTGAATCCACTATCTTTCCTGAGCTTCAGTTTCCTACTTTATAGAATCAGTATAAAACATCCACCATTTAAGACCATTGTGTAGATCAACTGAAATAAATATTTAAATTGCCTGACACCTAGCTATACACAAGCTATTATTGTTTTTATGGAGAATATATATTTGTTATATACATTAGAGATTTTTAGAAGAAAACATCCTCGAATGCTACCCCATGATTCTGCTCTGCCAAAATTAGATTTAATTATTTAAATATAATTTATTAAAAGTACACTAGATAATTTTGAAAACCTAATGAATCATGTACTCTTTAACAAATAATATTTAATAACTTTTAATGAGGTTTAAATACATAAACTAATATCTTGACATATCTCTGTTTCTCATAAAACAAAGCAAAAATTGCCACGTATGACATCTATAAGAAAGTTCACATCCTGCTCATGTTTTTACGCTAATCTTCTTCTCTGGTTTTCTTCTCACCAATGCCAGCGTTCACAACTGGGCTTATGTTCTTAAAGTCCAGAAGAAGCAATCCTTTCCCCAACCCCAAATCCAAGTGAAACTGTATGGAACTATGGGGTAGAGTTACGTTGTGGCTACATAGTCTTAAAACTAATTTAGTCACACTTTTTGTTCTTCATCTCTCTTGAGATTTTCCCAAGTGATGTCCATTGTGAAAAGCACCACCACCCTTTCACCATACTTAGAAGAAATTGAAGAGAGTTCTACACTTGCTTAAGAAAATTGTCTAACATTTTTTTTTTTTATTACCTAGGGCTGTGTTATCCAACATGGTAGCAACCAGCCACAGTAGTATGTTGGTAAATGTTAAAAAATCAGTTCTCAAAAAAAAAGAAAGAAAACACATTGCTGCATTTGCCTAATTCTGTGGTAAAAATACTCCTACAGTCATCAATTTCAACCCTACCAATCAACCAACTCATGAAATCCTGAAAATTTAACAACGAGCTCTTGCAATACTGTGTGAGCTTGCTCCAGCATAACGCTGAAAAGCCTAGTCCAAATTGAAATATGTTTTAAGTGTAAACACACACTATATTTCACAGACTTAGTACCAAAAAAAAGTGAAATACCTCACTATTTTTTTATATTGATTACATGTTGAAATGATAATAGCTTGGGTGTATTGGATTAAATAAAATATATTATTAAAATTTACTTAAAAACTTACTTTTTACTTTTAAACGTAGTTACTAGACAATTTAAAATTACGTATATATTATTCATACATTTATAGCACTGATCTAGGGCAATAATTTTTAAACAAATAAACATATTTACATTTTAAACTAAATTTTATTGGTATATACTATTTGTTTAGTTCCACTGGTGACTAAAATTGGGTTAAAACTGAGTTTCCAGAATCCTTAATCTGCTTGTATAACTCAGAAAATTATGGGCCAGAATAGTTTTCTGGCATCTTCCACCTTCCAACAAAAACAACAAAAAGTTTCGAATGTGTACATGTATGAAAAAAACCTTTCTTATTACATTTTGGATTACCTTAGTATTAAATTGCACTTGAAAATATCTTTGACATGTCTGGTAAGCACAGGGTCAGTGGGAAATTTTTAAATGTGTAATACGGCCAAGTCTCGTAACCCTGAGCACTCCTGTAAGAAATAATGGGTGAAGCAAAGCATGTGCCAAATTCAGGGAAGTACAGATTTTATCGAAGCCTGTAATTTTCCAGTGGTTCCACTGATGGTCTGTGAATATCATACCCGTGAAAGTGAAAGGCATTTGACTACACTTCAGTAAGTTGATAGATGGACTTGAAGGAATGAAAACATATCCTCACAGGTGAGCTGCACCTTAATAAAGGAATGGGAGAGGGGCCAGGATACAAAAGGGAGGGCTGGGTCTAAAACTCATAGCTGTCAGATGACATACAAGCACCGTCAGGTTACCATGCCTCACTAAGCTTGTCAGGAAAAGAGTAGAATGGCTTTACCCATCAAAATTATAAATTCAAAACTCAATAGGCCTTTCTCCCTAGGACATTCATGGGAGCTGGCAAGTCATTGTACATGTAACTTTTTTTTTATTATGCTAATGTTTATACAATTATTGTCATTCTCATAGAACATTAGGATGTAAGCTCCATAATAGGTACAGTAGAAAGGTATCACAGAGTAGAGGGAAGTATGCCAGGCAAGGCATCAAGAAACTCCCCTGTTTCAATTTTGGTTTCTTCACTATCTTTCTAACCCTGAGCACTCCATTTAGCCTCTAGACTTCAGTTTCTTCATCTGCAAAACAGGGATAACAGTACATAGGGTGGTTGTGAGACGAAGTTAAGTGATTCTATCAGAAAGGGCTTTGAAATGTGAAATATTATACAGTGTGTTACTATTAAATAGTTTTAGGGGCAAAGTAGGTGTCATTGAAGATGGCAATTTTCAGAGGAAAATCTACCTTTCAAGATATGTTCAAATAAATAATTCATTGAGCAAGGCTGTCTAAAATTGGTAGCTCTCTGCAAAGTGTTGAGAAAGCTTTAAAAGAAAAAAAAAAAAAAGCCACTATTCCCCCTGCTCTTCAGAGTTTATAGTTTAGTTTGGAAAATGTAAATAAACATATAAAACAAACAGAGGGCAATTCTAAGAAACTATTTAAACAACAGCAGGTTAGTGTGAATTAGCTGTGTTTCCTTGGCACATTTTTTTATGAGTAACAGACCAGGCTAGGTGTTACTCTGGGAAAGTTTATGGAAGAAGGTAAGTCTTGGGCAGAGTCTTACAATATGCTTGGATTCAAGTAAAAGGGGGAAGGCACAATGAAGAAATTGTAGTTGCCAGAGCCAAGAATAGATGTTAAGGAGCCAGGGAAAAAATGTCATAAAATGCTCCCGAGTCATGTGTAGAAGTTTTAGAACAGTTAATGTGAGGTTCTAGAATGTCAAACCAAACTTGGCTTGGACTATTTGCTCAGTGGGGAGATATCGAAGTTGAGTAGGAGACATATATTCAATAATTGGAAGACCGTGATCACTAGAGCCAGGTATTCTAGAACTGAGTGAACCCTCTACAAGAGAGTTGTATTTCCTCATTGTCTTAGTTATTTAGTGCTGCTATAACAGAAATACTTCAAGGAGTTGGCTTTAACACAGGGAAATTTATTTTCTCACAATTTAGGAGGTTAGAAGTCTGAATTCAGAGTGCCGGCTCTAGAGGAAGACTTTCTCTCTCTGTCGACTCTCCTGGAAGGTCCTTGCCTCTTCAGCTTCAGTTTCTTGGTTCCTTGGGGATCTTTATGTGGCTTGACATCTATCTTCCCCCATCTCTAGATGGTTTAATCTGCTCCTTTATTATTTTATAAAAGATTGACTCAAAACATACCCTAAACTAATACTGCCTCATTAACATAACAAAGACAACACATTCTGAAATGGGATTATAACCACAGGCATAGAGGTTAGGATTTACAACACAGATTTTGGGGGGACACAATTCAATCTATAACACTCACCTACAAAATAGAAGCCTCCTCTGACAGGGCTTTTGTA
This sequence comes from Elephas maximus indicus, assembly GCF_024166365.1. Lineage (NCBI taxonomy): Eukaryota > Metazoa > Chordata > Mammalia > Proboscidea > Elephantidae > Elephas > Elephas maximus. The sequence goes on along the minus strand of NC_064829.1, from coordinate 50,970,403 downwards.
AGGATTGTAGATTTAAATGCCAAAACTTCCTGTCATGTATAGTAGATGTTCAGTAGATAGTAAATTTTATTTTATACTTAAATAGAGGTTTTTCATTTTAGAAAAGGCTAAAATACTTTCTCTTATACCACAACCTTCAGCTTTTCTCAAGAAGCTGAGCCTGATTGGCACTTGGAACCCTCTACCCTGAGCCTTCCCACGCCCAAGTTTGGAGATTCGAATACTAATTCACTCTCTATAGGATGTCCGTGTTGTAGGACTCCTTGCTTCTTAAAGAGGCTCAGATGAAACTGTAGGCTAGAGAATATCTTCCCTTCCAGTGATGATTGAGCCCAGGGTCAGTCTGTGCAGGTGCTAGGATCTGGCTTGAACTGATTCAGTGGGTGCAGCCATCAACTGTTAGAACTTCCTGGAAAACAGGGCTCAAAATAAGCTGTGGTTATTAAAGATAGAGAAGTGGGAAAGCAAAGGGGAAAAGGGAGGATGTGTTAGTGGGGTTTCAAATCTACATGGACTTCAAATCTTCATCACATGGGAAGCTGTAGCTCAGAAGCTCTAGAGCGCTGTCTACTTAAGTCATGCCATAGCAAGAGTTCGCATGTGACTAAATGAGGCAATGACTCGAGTGGTTGCAACGGGGCTGGAGAGAAGCAGACAAATACAAGAGGCCCCAAAGAGGAAAAGAGTCACTGCTGACCACAGAAATGGTATTTCACCAGCAAGAAAACTAGGCTGCCAGATGCTGGGTACAGAGTGGTGAAGAAGTACAGAGGGTAGGTGGAATTGCTCGTTGGTGGTGCCTGTTTTTCTACAAAAGAGTGTTCAGCCTATTTCAACTAGAGCCTTATTTTTCTTAGGTATGCACTCCACAAGACTTGGTTTGGATTTGGTCATCACAATGTGTTGTCAGATTAGACAATGCATTCATGCATTCACTCCAGCAAAAATGTGGTAAGTACTTGCCTTGTGTTAAGTTCTACATGAGGTATCCCTATAAAGATGTAAGAGGACTGGTTGCCACCCTCCAGGCTATAGTTCATCACTTTTAGTTCTTTAATTTTAGACTCTGATCAAGCTCATTTTTTCCATTCCTTACAGGGGAGGATGTTCAGCAGCGCCCTTCACCTATAAAATTACGATTATCTCTTTCTTTTAGGAAACTGTGGTTTAAAACATGTTAATGCCCTCAAGTGGAGCAGGAGGGGAGCACTAAGCATTTTAAAATGGCAAGACTATCTGGCGGTGGAGCCCTGGTGGCACAGCGGTTAAGAGCTTGGCTGCTAACCAAAAGGACAGCAGTTTGAATCAAGCAGCCGCTCCCTGGAAACTCTATGGGGCAGTTCTACTCTGTCCTATAGGGTCACTGATTCCGACGGCAATGGGTTTGGTTTTTGCTTGCTTTTATCAAACAATGAGGTTGGGAAATAGGGTTCTATTCCAAGTTTGTGCTGTGTAGCTTCATCGCCTTTGGCAGGCTCCTGAAGCATTCTGGGTGCATTTATGAATTGCAAAATAAACCCTGTCCCACCTACTCAGCAAGGCTGCTGTGAAGCTTAAATGTTGTAACATATGTAAAAAGGATTGAAAGTATAACATGCTCTATAGAGATAAAGACATACCTGTGAGTGTGTATTTTAAGATTTTGAGTATGCTGAAGAGTGAGAAACATCATTCTAATTGTAGAAACAGCATTTACATAATTGTTATCAGTCACCCCAGGTGTTTTCTGTCAGGGTACAAATGACGCTTGCACTGCCATGGGTGATGTGTCACAATTTCCATATTTTCTTTTTTTTTTATAAATAAAGGCAGGTAAGCCGAAACCTCTGTGATCAGTATAGAAAGCTAGCCAGCTGGCTACTATTCTCAAAAAAAAAAAAAAAAAATTCTCAGGAACACAAAATTATGCACATTCACTAGCTTCCTGGGATCAAAAGTTTCCATCTGTATGTTAAGGCCTTATTAAGATGAATCACTTGCATTAGGCAGAGGTTTTTCTTCTACCTGATCATGGGACATTAGCAGTGGTACACCGATACACCCATGCTGCTACAAGCAGGACAGCCAACTTGGGAGTATTTTGGCTTTCAAAAAAAAAAAACCCTGCTGTGGAGTTGTTTCCAACTAACGGTGACCACATGTGTGTCAGAGTAGAACTGTGCTCCATGGGGTTTTCAGTAGCTGATTTTTCAGAAGTAGATCACCAGGCCTTTCGTCTGAGGAGCCTGGGTGGACTTGAACCACCAATCTTTCAGTTAGCAAGTGAGCGTGTCAATTGTTTTCACCACCCAGGGATTCCTACTTTGCCCTTTAAAAGATGGAGGTTATTCCTGCTATTGCTGACTGTGAACTGAAACTGCTGCTCTTGCTGTCAAGCAGAGCAGAGAAAGCAGGACCACTTTTAGCACACTTTAAATGGGAAAAATTGTTTTTGGTTTCCTGCCCTGGGAATTTCCCTGAGTAGCCTCCTGAGAGACAGAAGGGTGGGAAAAGAGGGCAGTGGCAAGTGGTGTGGTATAGAGGAAAGGGCACAGGCTTTGGAGGTCAGCAGCTCTGTTTAGAAACTTCTGTGCTTCAAGTCTTTTTCCTTCTACCGCCCTGAGTCAGCCACTCCTGACATGTAAATGAACATGCTTTCTTGCATATGAACATATATACATTATATAGAAAACATACAATTTTTAACATAAGTGATACTACATACACATACACACACACACACACATAGAATATACTCTCCTTGGGGTAGGAATGTTTGACTGGTTTCTACAGCACTGTATCTACGCCATTCATAACAGTGCCTGGCACACAGTAGTTGCTCGTATTAGTCAACTTTTGCCACAGTTATGTCGTATAAAAAACAAAACATTCAACGGTTTTTAACAGTAAACATTTGTTTCCTGCTCATGGATCTACAGGGTTTCTGCAGCTTTGTTTCACATTGCCTTCTTTACCCACTTCCTTAGTTTTTATATTTTATATAAAATCTGGAAGGGTTAATCCATTCAAACCTTAACAACTACTCACATCAGTTTTTGAGTTTGTGTATTATTTCTCTAGCCAGCAACATTCTTGGTTAAGAGAACTCATTGATGTAATGTTTGACAGGCATTATGTGAAGAAAAGTAAAGTCATGGGAATATACAAAGTTACTAGGAGATCCAACTTTGGTCCAACCTAGAGGAGGGAACCCTCATGTGCTACAAGATGGCAGATGAGTACTAGGTATCAATGAGTAGAGTTGAAGAGGTATAGAAATGGAAGGAGAAGTAAACACAACAGAATTTGGAAGTCACTGCAAACATATTTTCCCTGATTCACAACTTTGATTGTCTGGCCATGTTACTGACAGCCATCAAATGCTTTCATGCCCTTATCCTATGACTTAGATCCCTCATTGGATTCTCTCAAGGGAACTGACATGTGGGGGCCAAACTCCTGGAATATCTTAAAGTAGTGGTTCTCAACTGGGGGTCATTCATCCCTGAAGGGACAGTTAGCAAGGTTTGGAGACATTTTTGGTTGCCATAACTGGTGGCTTGGGGGCCGGGGAAGGTGTTAGTTGTATCCTGTGGGTTGTTGTTGTTGTGTGCTGTCAAGTCAATTCTGACCCATAGCAACCCCATGGAACAGAGTAGAACTGCCCCATGGGATTTTGTAGGGTGTAATATAATCTTTATGGAAGTAGATCACCAGGTCTTTCTCCAGCAGAGACACTGGGTGGGTTCAATCCACCAACCTCTCAGTTAGTAGCCAAACCCTTAGACTTTAGAGGAAGCCAAAGATGCTGCAAATATTCTACATTACACAGGACAGCCTTCAACAACAAAGAATTATCTGGCCAAAAATGTCAACAGAGCCAAGGTTGAGAAATTCTGATTCGAAGGAGCAAAACTGCTGTTAAGATTGGCCTGTGGCAGAAGGCAACACCAGAAATTTTGTGCTCATTCAACGGCTCGTTGTTTGCTGTTCTTGCCCAGAATCCTCACTCCTGTCAGCAGCCGGTCTGCCCCGAGTGGAGTCTGAAATATCACTGATTCATCACCAACTATTCATCTCACAATAGGGAGGAAATTTAAAACCAGCTCTATTTTTTTTTTCTATCGAAGGAAGCATAAATCCATCTTTTCTATTAGACTTAAAGAAACAGAATTTGATGATCTCAGCTTAGGCCTAATGAGCTGGTGTCCACATCAGAAAGCTGCTCTGTGTTTGACATGTTTGACAGTGTGTTAGAGGGAAAATAGAAAAAAATATATATATATATACCTGAGGGCTAATTGAGCACTGCAGCTGAGCAAACCGTGGAAGTCCTGTTCTCCAGCTAAAGGTTGCTATGCTTCGGTGGAGCCAGATACAGACTCTGCCATGAGGATGTCACTCATCTACATGGAAAAAAACATGACTTTAAACATAACAGAAGCAGGGAATATTTGGGAAGCATGATGTTAGTTGCAGGAACTGCTGTCAATGAGAACACCCAGCTGTGGCTAACCGTCTGACTTCTATGTAAGGTGTACCAATGTCAAAGGGTACCAGGTGCCTAATGTTCTGCTCTGGGGCAGGGATAGTAGAGCTATGGTATGTGGGGCCATCAACACTGGGCCAGTCCCATGTGACAAGGCCATCATGCAGCATTTCTGAAATTTATGAAATGGACAGGGTCTCTTAGCACAGGGGCCATCCCCCTCCGACACAGCTGCTACAGGTGACAACAGAGAAAGACATCAGAGGGGTGTAAGGAAAAGTCAACCACAGCAGAAAGGGTGGGAGAAACAAGATTCTAAAGCAGCCTTGGGCAAAGTACCCGAGCTCTGGACCACTGGGAAATGAACGAGGCCAGGACTGGTCAGAGGCCAGGACCTAAATGTGAAGATTAGTCTGCCAGCTGCTTGCTCTCTGATGTCTCAGTTTTCTAATCTTAGAAATGGAGATACTAACAGAATTCACAGTTATTTTAAGTTTAACTAAAATCATGCATAGACATTGTTCATGAAGATTTACTGAAACCATGTCTATAATTCTAGCATATAGTATATCTTTTTATGGAATATTTGTGAACACATGATTAAAATTAGCTTAGATTATCAGTGTGTCTGGAGGTGGTGTAGGCAGCAGCACAAGTGTTTGAGGACAGGACCTTCAGTCGCCATCATCCCATCTAAGGGTTGCTATGGCACCTGGAACACTTTATTTGTGAAATGCCTTCCATGGTTTAAAGTATCCAAGGTCTTATCAAAATGCAAGCACTCTCAAGGAAGTCAATTTATCTGTACGTAATTTTTAATAAAGCTTTAGGTAAAGATAAATTGACTTCCTTTTTTTTTTTTAATAAAGCTTTATTGAAAATGATTTTAATAAACTAAGGAATTGTGGGGGAGAAGACATTAGATTTGGAATTATCAGAGCTGGTATCTAGATGGAGTCTAGCTAGCTGTGTGGACTTGACCAAGTAACTTCACCTGCCTGAGTTGCTGCAACCTTACCTGTAGTTAAATACATTTCTAACTGATACCCTAACTCTCAAAAGCATTGTAAGAATCCAAAGTGATACTGGAGATACAAACATATTGAACATTTCAAAGTGCTACATAAACAACAATATTAGTAGTACTGTTATCCAACAAAGGACACACACATACACACTTGGATACAGTATTCATTACTAGTAACCTCATCTTTAACTATAAACAGAAAGAGACAAGTCATTGAATAGCTAACATTAGGGTTAAGGGCATGGGCAATATAAAACATCAATATTCAGGGGCAACTTCTAGAAACAAGTGTGTTAGAGGAAGAAATTGGTGTGTAGTTATAAAGACCTCAGAGCCAAATCCACATGCACAATATTGGAGTCCAACATTGACCCTGGGAAGTTGCATCCCTTTCCCCCCAAACCTTCCTCCTCCTGAAACAGTGATCGTAAACCTGGGAAAGGAGCTCAAATGATCATGTTTTATATTTGTTGGTTTGTTGAGTGTATTTTTTAGTACCCATGTTTAACATATGGAAACTGGACTTGATAGACAGTTACCAAGTCAGACGAACTAAAGCTGGGATCAGAAGTGTTGGGGCTATGCCGCAGGAAGGGTAGGACTTGGAAAGTAGGCTGCAAGTGGATTAGTTAAGAGGTAAAAAAGGAGTCTTGAGGGTTGACATTTATTTGAAAGTAGGAAATCGGTTGAGGGGTAATTATAAGCACGCTGTGTGCAATGGGCTCCTAACAGTCAGAGGAATCTCTAAACTGACTTACAATTCAATGCGTCTCTTCTAATAAACGCTAGAGCAAGGCAGGGATAAGGAGTCCTCCAAAAAGCAGACTCCACAGTGAAGTTGTTACTATTAGAAGCTTGCTCTCGGGAGGCCTGGAGTTCAGGTCAAGAAATTCAGTTCCTGGTAGTCTAGAGTTCCATGCAGGGACTTAGTCACAGGGCAAATGAAAAAAGAAAATCTCATATTCTCTAAGCACCAGCTTTGCGTCACGTGCTGAACCAGGGGCTATGCTGTCAGCACATTAGAATGGAACGAGATGATTTTTATCTCCCTCGTTTTGGAAATGAATAAATGAAATGTAGGCTCAAAGAATTTCAAATGCACCCAGGTAGAATGTGCAAAATCAATGCTCTTTCACTTCGTAGTATCTTGCACTTAGGAAATGCTTCATTAATGCTAATTTATTGGGGAATATTGAACTGAATTTTACTAATCAAGTTGCCATATATTAATATGCTTGTGTATGTTCTCATTGTCCCCAACAAGACTGTCAGTTCCAAAAGCATCTTCTGCTTATGCATCTCCATCAACACAATCAAGAACATGTAACAGAAGTTTAATATGCACATGGAATATTGAATAAAATTGAATTGGAAACCTGGACGTGCCTATTCAATACTCGTATATTTGTGTCTCAGAAAGCTATTTTCTCCTGAAACTTCCCAAATATACAAGCCAAAATCAATAAAAAAAAAAAAAAAAAATAGTGGATTTATCTACACATTAGGTGTTCCTTTCTCTCTTTTATGAAGAGGGCATTTTATCTTAATCTTCAAAGTTCTTCTCTGGCAATTCCTGTCACCCCTGATGCCACCTTTCTCACTCTATCGTTTTTCCATCTAGCAGGTCTAAGGCTGACTGAACTCATTCTACTCGGGCAATTAAACCTGCACAGACGTCCCCTTAAGGTTCATTTAATAATAAGCCTCTGAAATTCTCTACCCTCTCCCTTCATACACCCACACCTGCATCTCATTCACACTGTCCAAAGGCTAGAAGACATAGACAGTGGACAGTAGAGAGGTCTAACCACTGATATCGCTGCTGGCTATCCAGTTGTGAACTTGAAGGCAGAACAAAGCACTAGGAACAAACAGCCTCCAGGCACTTCCCCTCATTAACTGGAGATGCAGGGATGCCTCACAGAAAGAAAGAAATAAAAGGGAGCCATATGTGTATAATACAGCCTCACAGCCTCACAGTCCTGAACTCAACAAATCACAGCACTGTATGGTTTCATCTTTCACGCAGATTCTCATTCATAAGTGGTGTCAGATTGCTATTTTTGTCATATACTATAACATGTAGAATAAAAAGAAATGGTTGCTACTCATGAGATATAGATGGGCACAGAAAGCTCTATGGAACTATTAAATCTCCCCTTTAATCATGCTAAATGGGGGGAAGTGGTGTAACTCATCACAGAGGCTTCTAGAAGTTTTCTCTGGTCCATTTACTACAAAATAAATTATCCCTACTATGTATACTCATTACACTATTTAATCCTCCTTACATGTCTTCTCTCCGTTTTTCTTCCCCATACTTTCTGCACCCCCCTACACACACACACACACACACACACCTCCCAGTAGTCAGAGGCCAACTTTCATGTTTCTACCTTTAGCTTTTGTACAGTGCCCGACCAATAATGGGAGCCCTGGTGGTACAGTGGTTAAGAGCGCAGCTGCTAACCAAAAGGCTGGCACTTCACCAACTACTCCTTGGGAACCCTATGGGGCAGTCTTATGGGGTCACTATGAGTAGGAATCAACTCAATGGGAATAAGTTTGATTTTTGATTTTGGCCAATAATGCGTCTTTCCCAAACTAAAAACAAAATAAATAAATAAAAACCAAACCCACTGCCCTCGAGCCTATTCTGACCTCTAGGGTTCCCAAGGCGTAGGATTTACGGAAGCAGGCTGCTACATCTTTCTCCTGTGGAGCCTCTAGTGGTTTCAAACTGCCAACCTTTTGGTTAGCAGTCAATCACTTTAACCACTGCACCACCAGAGCGCAAATGAGTGACAAATAAAATTATGTTTGTTTTGCATCTATGTGAGTAGGTGTGCTCTGAAAAAGAAAAATTATCCCAACCAAAATTAAATTTAGGTTATTTAGGGGCCCAGTTGTGGGGAAGGGGAGGGTAGGTGGATTTAGGCAAATTTTCTGTTGGGTTGGGAGAAATTGAGAATGAATGTGATAGCTAAAAAAAAAAAAAAAAGGGGGAGAAGCAGTGGAATCTTTTACCCCTGTTTTTTATGCAACAGTGCCCAGAGCACATGAAGAGTTGTGCTATAAACAGTGACTGCTTCATAGGCTGGCCCAAGAAGAAAACCCTCTGATTATCTGTCAAGATGGATTTTCATTGCAGTGAATGTGTTATAACCAAATTGGCAAATTTCCACTATTGGCATCTTTCCTGAAACAAAGATACAGCTTTTTTGTTATGTGGAACTTTTGTCAGAATGGTCTTTAGTGGAGTTTTAAGAGTGAGAGGATGTATTGTTCTCCCCTGCACCAACCAACCCCACATCAGATTCTTGAAGGCAAATAAGGCAGGTTTTTATACCATGCTTTTCTCATCTGGGGGATACTTGCTTATCCATCCCAGCTGTCCATCATAGTTAGAACAGGAGCAGTTCTGTCAGCAGCAAAGCTGTCTTGAGAAACAAGACAGAGCTGGAATCACCTAACTAATGGGATTGTCTATGGCTTTGCCCTCCCTCCATGGCACACCCTGGGTCTCGCTTCAATCAAATGCAGGATGAGAAAAGGAGAGAACTCAGACCCTCAGGCAAAGGAGGAAGTCCAGTTACACACTCCTCAGTGTGACATCCATGCACTAACAATGGTCCATTAATCTCAGCTGGCATCCCTGATGACAATAAGGGTACACAGAACAGGATTCTCCATCAAAATACCTTCTAATTGTTCACTGATAACTAATACACTTCATTTTGAGACTAAATGGCAAATTACTCCTGGGAGTTTCCAGAAATTTAAATTCATAATAAAATATAAATATGAGAACAGAATGGGGGTAGGTGTTCAGGAAGGGGAGTGGCTAGATGGCAAGATCTGTGTTTAAGGGGGAAAAAAAAAGGTGTCATTGGGAACGAGGTCCAGATTTAGCAGGGACTATAAATTTTTTTTTTTTTATAGAATTATTTCACCATGGTTTTCCCAGACATCAAGCAACTGTTCCCTAACAAAGAAAATGCCAGTTGATACAGCGTAGAGCTTAGCAAGCTGTACATCTATCTCCTCTAAAACTGGCAGTTACTATACAACGCTAGAAGTTTGTCTGGGGTGTGTGCTGACAACTTTTTTTTTCCATACTGGGAGTAGATGGTGAATTTATTTTTATTACTCAAGTGTTGTGGGCTTGTTACCCCCAAAAGTGTATGTTCCAGACCTTACCCCAGGAACTTGTGAATGTGAACTTATTTGAATATAGGGTCTTTGTAGATGTAATCAAGTTAAGTTGAGGTCCTAATAGATTAGAGTGGGCCCTAAATCCAATGACTAGTTTTCTTATAAAAAGAATGAGATTTTGAGACACAGAGACACAGACACACAGGGAAGAGGGCCATGTGACGGAAAAGACAGATTGGAGTTAAGCAGCTGCAAGCCAGGGAACATCAAGGATTGCCAGAAGCCACCAGAAACTAGCAGAGGCAAAGAAGCATTCTTCCGTAGAACCACTAGAAGGAACATAGCCCTGCTGACACCTTTGATTTCTAGCTTCCAGAACTGTGAGACAATAATTTTCTCTTGTTTTCAGTCTCCCAGTCTGTGGCCATTTGTTATGGCACCCCTAGGGAACTAGTGTGTAAAGCATCCTCCTGTCCACCTGTATGTTCACCTGTGTATTGGGAGACAGTTCTCCGTGGGTCTCTCACATTTCTGTACATCTTGTGAGCAGATTCCCTGACACCTTTTGTTCCAAACAATCTTTTCAGAGATGTCTGAAAAGCAAAAAGCCTTGGAAGTTAGAGATAGTATCTCCTCTGCGGCAGAAGGCAGATTTCTTTGTTGCCCAGGATGATAGAGATAATGACTATCTCCAGGGCAAACAATGATCAGGTTTTCTTGCAGTCTTTTTATAAAAGTTTCAGGGTTCTAAGCTCAGGGTTCCTCTCCTTGGTACCTTTACTGTTGTGAATAATTAACTCTCTGCAGGCGATGGATCACTTTTGCATGGTGTTTTGTGCGTAACGTTTCTCACCATGGTCCTGTAACTCCTACCCAGGTAATTGGGCAGGACTGTGCAGATAGGGTAATTATGGTCCATCAAAGGGATTGGTCAGTTTTAGCATTCCACTGGACTTGAAATGAGACACCACAGAGGCAGAAATTGAAGATCCCACCACCACCAAGGAAGAACTGCCAGGAGCGGAGAGTGCATCCTTTGAACCTGGGATTCCTGTGCTGAGGAGCTCCTGGAACCAGGAGACAGACAGATGTAATACTGAAGACAGTGAGAAGTGGTGGCAGAGAAACAGCGGTAGGAGAGACTGCAGAAGACCAAGCAGTGGGCTTCCCAGCTCATGGAGCTATGGGGACTTATTGACAAGGGCTAAAAGAGCTTTGTAACACTTTCTTGAGCAGGGCAGAGGCCTAAGGTCAGAGAGAGGTATGCCTGTGAGCATAGCTGAAAAGTGACTGTGCTGAAGGAAGAAATGTTATCTTGAGTGTTCCTGAGCCTGAACAGTAATCTGTTACTTCCCTAATAAACCCCATAACCATGAGTATTGCCTGTGAGTTCTGTGTGGCCACTGCAATGAATTATTGAACCCAGCAGAGAAGTAGAGAGAGCCGTGGAAGGGATGGCAGGTGTCAGAATTGGTAAAGATGGCAGACAGGGGAGGCATATCTGATCTCTACCTCATAATAATCAGCCTTGGGAGGTTGATCTTGATTCTCCTTCCCCCTTGTGAAGTTAGAGGAGGTCAGACACCACGTCATGCCATTTTTATACTTTCCTTTGCCTTTGACCCAGGAGTCTTGTGTCTTCTGCCAGCATCCATGAAACTGTAGCAGATTAGCTTGTTAGTTTTCAAGTAGGGTAAAATCTCAGACCCTTCACAGTTACTGACATTGTCTTCTTTAACACTCAGGCACCTGATCATCTTTCCTCCTGTCTTATCCACCATTGACTAAGCAAGTGCCTTCACCTCACGTGTCCACCAACATGTCATATAGACAGTACAGGACCAAGTTTATAGTTTATGATCATTAAATGCGTTGTTAGACCAGCACACATGACCTACAATATAAGCATCCCCTGAGAGGCTGCCAGAAATGCAGAATTCCAGACCCTATTCCAGATCTAAGAACCAAAATTTGCATTTTAACAAGATATCTAACTGATTCGCATGCACATTAAAGTTTGAGAAGTACTGAGTTAGACTACAATAAGATGAACAACATCTGCTTCACTGCGCTATGGCAGCTCAGTGCGGGGAGGTTGGTCATGAAAGGTGATATGAACATTGATATTTTTGAGCCTTTAAAGAATGATGAAAATTGAAGGACTAGGGAACAAAGAGGTCATTCTGAAAAGCAGGAATGCATAAGCAAAAGCACAGAGAACTCTTAACTGTCAACTTTCCAAGTAGGTCCCTTTCATTTGATTCACATCTCATGGATTGAATTGTGTCCCCCAAAAATATGTGTCAACTTGATAAGGCCATGATTCCCAGTACTGTGTGGTTCTCCTCTGTTCTGTGATTGATGTAATTTTCCTATGTGCTGTAAATCCTAATCTCTGCCTGTGGTTAATAAGGCAAGATTAGATTATGTTAAAGAGGCTTAGGGTGGGATGTGATACCCTGACTCAGGTCACATCCCTGATCCAATGTAAAGGGAGTTTCCCTGGGATGTAGCCTGCGTCACCTTTTATCTTACAAGAGATAAAAGGAAAGGGAAGCGAGCAGAGAGTGGGAGACCTCATACCACCAAGAAAGCAGCTCCAGGAGCAGAGCACATCCTTTGGACCCAGGGTTCCTGCATGGAAAAGCTCCTAGTCCAGGGGAAGATTGATAACAAAGACCTTCCTCCAGAGCCCACAGAGAGAGAAAGCCTGCCCCTGGAGCTGACACCCTCAATTTGGACTTCTAGCCTCCTAGACTGTGAGGGAATAAACTTTTGTTTATTGAAGCCATCCACCTGTGGTATTGTTATAGCAGCACTAGAGAGCCAAGACAAGAACCAAACAAAAAATAAGCCAAAGCTCCATGATCCCTTAAAGTCCCTCAGGGCTCTGGTAGCCTTGCTAGGAGATGGGGACTTGGGCCTGGAGGGCTTCAGGAACAAGAAGAAGTATTTAAGCTTCTGCAATTCAGGAGCACCTATCTCAGGTATGGAATAAGTTGTGGGCTTTTAGAAAAATATGGTTCTTAGGGAAGACCAGTGCTGAATGCCCTCTCCCTCTCTTAACTGATTTGCTTGTCTGTTTCACTTCTGCTAGGGTCCTAACAAATGTTATTTCCTTCTCTCAACTTAAATTAAAAAAAAAAAAAAAAAATCAAAGGTTAGACTATTCGAATAGACTGTTTTTGTTGTTACTAGGTGCCATCAGGTTAATTGTCAACTCATAGTGACCCCATATGACAGAGTAGAACTGCCCCATAGGTTCTTCTAGGCTGTCGTCTTCACAGAAACTAGATGGGTCCTGGTTGAAAGCAGAGACTAGCAGAAAGATGTTTTACTGACTATGCAAAGGCATTCAACTATGTGGATCATAACAAATTATGGATAACTTTGTTAAGAATGGCAATTCCGGAACACTTAATTGTGCTCATGTAAAACCTGTACATACACCAAGAGACGGTCATTTGAACAGAACAAGGGGAAACTGCATGGTTCAAAATCAGGAAAGATGTGTGTCAGGGTTGTATCCTTTCACCATACTTATCCAATCTGTGTACTGGGCAAATAATCAGAGAAGCTGGACTATATGAAGAAGAACATGGCATCAGGATTAGAGGAAGACTCATTAACAACCCGCAATATGCAGATGCTTGTTAAAAGTGAAGAGAGCTTGAAGCACTTACTGATGAACATCAAAGACTACAGCCTTCACTGTGGATTATACCTCAACATAAAGAAAACAAAAATCCTCACAACTGGACTAATAAGCAACATAATAATAAACAGAGAAAAAACTGAAGTTGTAAAGGACTTCATTTTACTTGGATCCACAATCAATGCCCATGGAAGCAGCAGTCAAGAAATCAAATGAAGTATTGCTTTGGGCAAATCTGCTGCAAAAGGCCTTTTTAAAGTGTTAGAAAGCAAAGATGTCACTTTGAGAACTAAGGTGCGCCTGATCCAAGCCATGGTGTTTTCAATAGCTTCATATTCATTCGGAAGCTGGACAGTGAATAAAGAAGGCTGAAGAAGAACTGATTCATTTGAATTATGGTGTTGGTGAAGAATATTGAATATACCACGAACTGCCAGAAAAATGAACAAATCTGTCTTGGAGGAAGTACAGCCAGAATGCTCCTTGGAAGCGACGATAGTGAGACTTTGTGTCACGTACTTTGGACAAGTTATCAGGAGGGACCAGTCCCTGAAGAAGGACATCATGCTTGGTAAAGTAGCAGGTCAGTGAAAAACAGGAAGACACTCAACGAGATGGACTGACACAGTGGCTGCAACAATGGACTGAGACATAGTAACGATTGTGAAGAACAGGCAGCATTTCATTTTGTTTTATGTAAGGTCGTTATGAGTCCAAACTGACTCAACGGCACATAAAAACAACAGTCTTCACGGGAGCAGATCACCAGGTCTTCCTGCTGGGTGAGTTCAAACTATCAATCTTTTAGTTAGCATCTGAGTGTTTAACCACTGCACCACCAAGTCTCCTTAATAGACTATTAGAAACCCCAAAGAGAACCCATTGCCTTTCAGTTGATTTGGACTCACAGTGATCTTATAGGACAGAGTAGAACTGCCCCACAGGGTTTCCAAGGCCGCAATCTCTACAGAAGCAGATTGCCACATCTTTCTCCCGTGGAGCTGCTGAGTGCTTAACCACTGCGCCACCAGAGCTCAACAGACTATTAGTTACCCCAAAAAACGTTAGGGAAGGAAGTTAAGCAAAGAACAGAGAGGCCAAATATTTCAGGCAAACATCAGTCAATAATATGGGGCGGGGCATCAACATCTCAGGGCTTCCCTGAACTTCTGGTGTCTCAGTGCAGTCACACTTCATCGTAGGGAGCTTAAACCACAAGCACCCCAGCCTGAATCCTGACAATAGCGGTCAGGACCTGAGTAACTCATCAGTTCTGCTGCAAAACATCAGCACAAAGGCAGCGTCATTGGAGCAGCTAAACGTCTTACAGCCTTCGAAAGTTTCAAGACAAATAGAAAGATTTTCTGTAAGAAAATTAAAATGCAAATTGCAGCGTCTGCTTAATATACTTTGGAGAATCCTAATGCTATAAATACACTATTTACTTCTAGATGTGTGCATAGGTGCATAATTGTGTCAATATGCAGAAGGGCAGCTCATCCTGCTTGTTAAATCTCCCCCTACATTTTACAGCTTTACAAATGTCAGACTGTTAGGCTATAACTCTACTGTTGAGGACCTCATTACCTATAAAAATATCTGTCACATAAAAGATGCAGGTGTGACTCGGATCTAGCAATTAACCCATACATCTATACCCATCTGGCTGGTCTTGCCTTTTTTTTTCTTTAAACAACAATTATATTTTCTTGGGTACCTTTTTCAAGGATCCACTTTTTCCGTTTACATTCAGTGTGGGGAAGGGACTTGTCAGTGAGAAGATCCATTAACTCTGCTAATGGTTAAAAAAAAGAGTCCAGGTAGAATCCCAAAATTCGAAGAAATTTTGCAGCAGTTTCAAGGACAAGAGGTTTCCAAGTTCCTTGAGTCAGCTCAGGTGAAACTGCAAGTAGGGCAGACTTGCCCCAGTCTCCTCCAGGATCCTCCCTTTTATGCTGCGCCCACCTCTGCAACAAGCAGGGGTCCACGCCCTCTCACCCAGGAACACTTCAGGGCAATGCCCTTTGTTCTGGGCCTTTCCTTACCTCTGTCCTCCCTTGCCAGAACCTACTCTTACCTTAGGAATCAGGAACAAACGCACCCTAATTAATCTTTTGAGACAGAGAAGAATTTGTGACCAACACTCTATTGCTCATGCCTCAGTTCATTTAATCCTTATCATAATGCTAAAACAAAAACAAAAAACATTGCTGTACAGTTGATTCCAACTTATAGTGGCCCTCTAGGAGTTCTACACAATACAGAGTAGAACTGCCCCATAGGGTTTCCAAGACTGTAATCTTTACAGAAGCAGACTGCCACATCTTTCTCTCTTGGAGCAGCTGGCGGGTTCAAAACGCTGACCTTTCAGTTAGCAGTTGAGTGCTTCACCACTGTAGAATCAGGGCTCCTTCATTATTATGCTAAACCCCTTGCCATCAAGTCAATTCTGACTCAGAGTTATCCTATAGGACGGAGCAGAACTACCCCATAGGACTTTCTAAGGCTGCATATCTTTACGGAAGTAGACTGCCACATCTCTCCCTGGAAGCAACTGGTGGCTTCAAACCACTGACCTTTTGATTAGCAGCTGAGCACTTAACCACTGTGCCACCAGGGCTTCTTCATCGTTATGCTAGCAAGCAATAAATGTACCCTAGGGTATTAGTAATCAATCTTTTGGAGTTGAGAAGAATCTATGACTGACGCTCTATTGCTCATGCATTAGCTCATTTAATCCCTATCGTTACACTAAAAAAAAAAAAAAAAAAACTCACTGCCGTGTAATCGGTTCTGATTATCCTATAGCAACCCTATAGGAGTTCTACAGAGTTAGGCGAGCAAGTAATAAACGTTTTCCTATATTTCAAATGTGCAAACTGGGCTAAGAAGCTAAGCAACTTGACGGAGACTCCCCAGTACATCGGGACCTCAAAGCTGAGGCTCTTCCCACTAACCATTTCCACCCACCTCTTCCGGGGAGACTCAGTGTCTCTCTTCACCTCACATCCTCGGTGAGATCCTTTGTGTGGCAGCCTGGTAACTTTTTCGTGATTATTGTTTTCTTCTCAGGAGTAAGGCATTAACCTGAAAGGATGAAATTAATCACACTGATAGGCGAAAGATTTTTCTCACCACGTACATGCTTTGCTGCTTACAGTGTTCACGCTGAGTAGTCATCCAATCTCCATTTGCTTTCTATACTGGGAATGACGGAGGAGGGATGCTGCCTTCTTAGTTCTTGACTCAATTTACATTTCTAAAAAGAACCATCTAAATACACTCCTGTACTCAGCCTGAATGTGAATAGTTTAATTCCCAAGGGAACACTTACAAGAATCTTACAAACAACCCCCAAAGAAATTAGAATGTAAGTGCCATTTTTATGACAACTCTCATGTCCTCAGGATAAAATCTATAATGTCTTACAGCTATTAAGGCAATTTATTACCAGCCTGCATCGCTTACCTAGCTTCTTTAGACTTCTGAAGGACAACTTACAGTCACTTTGCCAAAAATGTTTTATCCGAATTAAAAATTCTTTTTCCTCTGAGGAGTGTTGTTAGTTAGGTAAGCCAGTCATCTGAATTTGAACTGTACTGAAAATAATCCTGCTTCATTTTGCAAATCCTTAAATTACTGAACATTTACTATATTCCAGGTACTAGGCCAAGTGATCACTACAGATGCATATGCTAAAATGAAATAATAATAATGCCTTCAACTTTGTATACCATTTTCAAAGCATTATCAATAATAGTAGCAACCATTTAATTGAGTCTTGAGCATTTTTAAAACAGTTACTTCATTTAATCTTTACAATCACCTTGATAAATGGGTATCATTAGCTGTGTTTTAGAACTGCGGGAGCTGGTCACGTGGCTCAACAGGGCAAGCCAAGGTTTTGAACCAAGTCCATCTCGTTCCCAAACCCATGCTCTTAAACCCTGGCCAAATACAAAACGCTGCTTCATTTGCTTCTCAGAAGAAGTCAGTGAGATCTGTGAGAGCAAATTATGGTCCTTGTCTAACAGATAAGAAATCTGCTCATGAAGTAATGTTCTAGACCATGTAGGGATAAACTCCCAGGGCTCCTGGCTCCAATCAGAGCCCTCTTCCCCAGAATGTGCCACCAACCTCAAATGTGTCTCAAGTCAGGTCATCCTTTAATTGTCATCATAGCAGACCATCATCTATGCAGTGGGACTTAAAGGCAATGGTGTGCTAGTACACTGACTCCTCAGTACAAGAAGACCTGATGTGTAGGGTCTGTCAATTCCCTTGGTGTAGTTAACCCCACCATGCCAACTTCAGCCTACCAATGTGAGGTCACTGGATGCAATGTGGGAAAGAGGTATGTACAATCAATTCCAGCCAGCCAGTGGAAGCTGGCTCGAGCACACCACTATCAAGGGCACCATAACTCACCAACAATTCTGAATCATTCTTTCAAGGAAGCAAATCATTGCATGAGCCATTTCCATTGCAAATGTCCTGGGGAAGGATGCAGGAAAAGGAGGCACTGATTTCTACAATGTCATAATATTAGACTTAAGGCCAGTGGTCTCCTTGGTGCTGGTTTCTGATAACAAATTGAAGAAGGGGTCTAGAAAAACAGCACCAATAACGAGGGTAGCAGATACGGGACAGGTATGTTTTACTTGTGATGAGGCTGAAAAAGCAGTCCCCAGGTTTAATGACAAAGACAGACAGGCTTGAAAAGAGAGGAAGAAGTTCACAAAGGAGAGAGAAGTGCATAATTCCAAGAAACCAGGACAAGATCTCAGCGTGAGAAGCACAACTTCCCTTGAGTCCTATTTCAAACTAGCAGCACTGTTCCAGAGAATAGAGCCAGGAGTCCTGGGGATTTGTTCCCATTCTCCTGCAAATCAGTTAACCAGTTTAATTATTTTTTAAAAATAGTACTTGATTGTATTTTCCAGGCTTGCAGGGCTTATTTGCAGGCACTATAATGCCTAACAGAAGCCTATTGACCAGCTCATCATCCCAGAAGGCACAGAACATTCCCACAAAGTAACTACTAGTGACGTTCCTTGTAGCATGCACTGCTTTTTCAAATCCTATCCCTTGCCTGGTCCTGTGATTTTCTTGGCACACATTGCTCTCACTTTCCCTGTCCCCTCAGCCATCCATGTGTCACAGTCAGCCCTTGGTTCATAGCAAAAGAACTGTGGATACAGGCTCCTTGGGATTCCCACATCCTCCAAACTCTGCCCAGCTCGGTCATTTGCATAGAAAAGGCCAAACTCCCAAAGACCACACTGCCTCTTTGGCAGCTTCTTTACTAGTCCAAGGGAAACCATGACTAAGAAAAGGAAGCATGGTTTGAAGAGAGGAATGGGGATGAAGAAAAAGGAGGGGAAACAAGAGCAGAGAACAAATAACCCCACGTGCTTTTCTCTGAACATGTGTGGGATGCAGCCTCCCCCACCTCTCGGCAGGACCAAAGGTCCTGCTCGTTTGTCAGCCCTCCTTCACTAATAGCCTGGGTCTTTGAAAACTCTTCTCCTTGCTAGAAGTCAATATTTCCAAAGAAGTAGAGCTTAGTACTGTCACCTCCAGAGCAGATGGTCGCTAATTGCCATGAGTAAACAAACATAGGCTTTGACAGATACATCTTGTAGCTCTGAATATCATTAATTTTCAAGAACACCAGGGGCACCCATTCCCAATTAGTAAAGAGGGTGAGGGTAGGAGCAGAAATGAGGGAGTCCTGCCAGGCAGGGCCATGTAGGGGCCCCGAATCCCATCCTGCCTGTCCCGTACCTGATAGGAGAAGCTCAGGAAGCCACTTAACCTTGTTGCTTTTGTTTTCTCACCTGTGAAACAGTGGGTAATAAAATTCCCCTGCTTCCTCACTGAGTTTTATGTGAATTAACTAATTAATGATTGTATAAAACCTAAGACAATGCAACATATAATTGAAAAGTTTAATCATCGAGGTAATAGTGCAATAATAGTAGGCTGCAAATTAGTGATAAATAGCACTTTTAAAACACAGATATTACCATTTGGGTATTTTCTCTCTGATCTGCATTTTCAAATTAGTAGCTTATATAATTTTGATTTTATTTCCCTTTTTATAATATTGTTTAATTCTACAAGGCTGCTTCCTCTATTAACTGTGACACTTCAACCAAGCAAAGAATTGCTGTAGATTTCAGTAATAACTGGACATTCTAATTAAAAGTTCTCATGCCCAGGAGTCCTAACACCAAACTAGAAGGTTAAGGACCTGCCCATTCCTTACACAGCTGAAGAGTCCGCTGCTTTCATTTCCATTTTCCAAATTAGATACAAGGAGGTCTTCACGATCAAAATTTCTTCACCCTTTGACCTGCTGTTCCAGTAAGTTCTTATATTGCTATCCTCTACTCCCACGCCTTTGCATGACCTGTTGCTTCCACCTGGATGTCCTCTCCCTACCATCACACCAATGCTTCTTTCTGGAAATTTCTTGAACCACTTTTTCCAAGGATAATTTAAGCCCTATTCTGTAATGCTTTCCCAGACATCTTGAAGAAGGCATAGGATTCTCTTACCTTTTTAATTCCTTTTTGTACCTGTAGAGATCTCCATTATTGTAATTATCAAAATGTGTTCGTTTGGTCTGTCCACTCTCAGTTCCCTCACTAGACACTGAGCAACTTTACGAACAGGAATCATTTCTAATCCACGCATCTCCCTTTCCCGGTATGGTGAATGGCACAATGCAATTGTTCAACACATATTTTGGTAGTGATTAATAAAGTGCATTGTTGAATTAATTATTGCTTTGTGTCATTATATATTTTCTCATTTAGTAATTATTTTATCATGTGCAAATCTGCAAAAAAAGAAAAGTGATTTTAACAAGAGATCTTATGCTTGATACAGCTGTGAACTGCATCATGTTCAAATTCAGGTGCCTTACACAAAGAGTCTTCCATGATTTGATTCCAGCTTACCATTAGACCCT
Organism: Elephas maximus indicus; assembly: GCF_024166365.1. Lineage (NCBI taxonomy): Eukaryota > Metazoa > Chordata > Mammalia > Proboscidea > Elephantidae > Elephas > Elephas maximus. The sequence goes on along the minus strand of NC_064829.1, from coordinate 50,950,119 downwards.
TAAAAACTACTTCTGCCCTCAGAAACAGACCTGCTGGAGTCCCACCAAACTTCCTGAAGATTCCTGAATCATCACCCCTGTGGCATCCTGCCTGCACCTAGCTGGAACGTCCATCCAGCCAGGTTGACAAACCCCTACTCATCCCTCGTAATCATTTCCTCTGTGCAGGTGCTCTTGATGCTTTATGCTCCACCTTACAGAAGGGTGCTTTTGTTTCTTGCACTTCCCCAGGGTCTGTACAAACCGCTACCTCCCTTATCTCACTACTTCGAGGACGCATTTGTATACCTCCTACCCTTCAGCTGGGAGCTCCTTGCAGACAAGGACAGTGTTCCATTCTGCTTGGAAACAGCAGATCTTTTGCAGGGCTTGACACATAGTTAATACTCAATTTATAGTGGTTGAAAGAATGAATGAATTGGTAATACCTCTGCCAATTATGTAGGCTTACTGGATGGAAATGAAATTACAGGGTCCTAATCTTCTACTTTTAAGAAGCCCTGGTAGTGCAGTGGTTAAGCAGCTTGGCTGCTAACCAAAAGGTTGACAATTTGATCCCACCAGCTGCTCCACAGAAGAAATATGTGATAGTCTGCTTCTGTAAAGATTTACAGTCTTGGAAACACTATGGAGCAGTTCTACTCTGTCCTATAGGGTTGCTATAAGTTGGAATTTAGTCTATAGTAATGGGTTTGGTTTGTTTGTTTGTTTTTAATTTCTACTTTTTTACTATGAGGCATGCATTTTTCCTTTTCTTCTTGTTTATATTGGGATGTACTGGAATAAACATTGGAATTATTTTCACTAAATTTATATTATTTTCCTTGGATGAAAATAAGTCTGTATGACATAAACAAACAACAACAACAAAAAACCCATTGCCGTTGAGTCTGCTCTGACTCATGGTAACCTTATAGGGCAGAGTAGAACTGTTCCATAGTGTTTCCAAGGAGTGGCTGATGGAGTTGAACTGCCGGCCTTTTGGTTAGCAGCCATAGCTCTTAATCACTGCACTATCAGGGTCCCCATATGTCATATACCCCACATTCCTTTCCTTCTGCCCAACTTTTAGAAGCACTTCTCTAACAATTTTGGTATTGGGGAAGAATACTAAACACACCAGAGACTGCCAGAAGAATGAACAAGTCTGTCTTGGAAGAAATACAACGGGAGGGACCCTTGGAAGCTAGTATAGTGAGTCTTCGTCTCACATACTTTGGACATGTTACCAGGAGGGACCAGTCCTTGGAGAAAGACATCATACTTGATAAAGGTAGAGGGTCAGCGAAAAAGAGGAAGACCCTCAGTGAGATGGACTGACATGGTGTCTGCGACAATGGGCTCAAACATAGCAACAATTGTGAGGATGGCTCAGGACTGGGCAGTGTTTTGTTCTTTTGTATGTAGGGTCGCTATGAGTTGGAGCCAACTCAACGGCACCTAACAACATCTCAGACTGCTTTGAGATGAGTTTTTTTTTTTTCCTAACCTGCACATTTCCAGCTGATCAAAGGAAATATCCCAACTGCCCATGAACACTGTCTATCTCATCTGTGGCTTGGAGAGCTTGGAGGAGAATAACAATGAAAACAAGTATTCAAGAGTAAACCCAGCACGTATTAAAGTTTGAAGAATCCTACAGATCGAGAAGAGATTTATGACTTTGGATAATAAAAGTTAAAAATCTATATTTCAGCATATTTCTCTAATCCGTGCAGTCTGGAAAAAAATCATTTTTGCAACAAGACTGACGGACTAAGAAACTTTTTTGTTTGTATTACTGAAGATTTCATTGTGCAGCTCAGAAGTGACTGCTAATTAAAACTAAATGTAAGCACTGGCAATACAACCTTGTCATAGAGTTTTTACAATAAAGTGGGAAAATGAAAGAGCATTCTTTTACAAAGTATGAAAAAAATGACTTATCTTTATTTTCAAGGAAGTCTCTAGCTCAAAAAAAAAAAAGCTGAATATAATTTGAAATACACATACATACACAGCCCTGCATATTCTTTTTGAATCAATGTAGGTTCATGGCCATCATCATCATCATCATCATCATCACCACAGTCGACATCGGTTAGTATTTAGGAAGCACCAATATTAATAGTTCACTAGACTAGATGATGTTCATCCTCCCAGGGGCTGATAGAATGGGTGAAGAATCATGGCTTCTCTGAAGAAAGGTGCCAAGGGGAACTCCTTGACTATGTCTCTAAGGTACTCTTATTAACATCATTTAAAGACTCAAAAAAAAAAAAATTTTTTTTTTTTTAAGCCAGAACTCCAACAGGAAAATATGCATCAAGTTCCTTTGATTTCTGTGAAAGAGAAAAATCCTAGATTTGTCACCGAGAGAAAACTTACTGATTATTTATAAACATCTTGGAAGATCATAACAGGGTCAAGCATTACTGTTCTTTGTCTTGTAGCCCTTTTTGTGTCTATTTTAAATAGGCTGTGGAGCTGTCATTTTCTAAATGGCATCAATTCTTCTCATGACTGTCAAAATACTTATGCTGGGTCCACTGAGACACGTCCTGAAGCAGCCCACAATAGCTAGACTGATTGTGCTATTGCATATTTACGGCTGGTCCTTTCAGGAGAGAAAGCCCATAATCACTTCACAATAGTTTTGCCCCAATGGGATCTTGTTTCCAGATTAAGGAAAGTTTTTCAGGCTGGATGGACTGCAGGACTTTGTACAGGAGAGCAAAACCACTGCTACAGCTCTTTTTCTTGGTTTCCAAGGTTTCTTTTTAAGAAGAAAAGGAATTTTGAGCATGGCTTGGTAACAAAATGGTGGAGTTAAGCTCAGTCCTACTTTGAAACTCCAGTTTGCTTTTCCTACATTCTTTTCCCGTTGGGCTACTTCTTCCCTTCTTTCAATCTTCCTTCCTCTTCCCCTCATACTCATCAAAAATGCTTCCAGTGGAAACGCTTAGACCACTCATCTATAGCTTTATGAGAATTTAAGTCAGTTACCACTTTAAAAGGATTTTTAAAAAGTATTCTTTCTAATATTATCACGATATGCTTAGACTCCTACTAAAAAAGCACCTCTGGTATCAGCAAGTAAATAAGAAAAACATCTATTTGGAGAAGGAAACCATAACCTTTTGTAATCAAATGTAGGTTTTTGGCTTTTCTCCCAAAGCATAAATGAGTACTGCTCAAATAAAGTGGCAATTTTCATCACTACTAGTCGCCTCAAGTCATTTATTCATGCCATCCTGCACCCTCCATATAAGGAATCCATTCTATCTGTTGCAGAGACAGGATAACCTATGCTCTTCGTTTCCCCTTAGGGATACGAATACTCTTTATCTCTAACACTTCCAAATAAGATTGTTAGGGCTGTTCATCAGACTGAAAAACAAGTGTGGTGAAATCCTTCAGACATATTCTATTCGTGATGTTATTTTTCCATTGCGCAAGGAATAGAAATAAGCCTCATATTTTTATCTTTCCTCAGTCAACTCTTGGTTAATGGCAAATGATAGTTTAATATGAAGTTCAATTTACACTTCTGGCTTATTTATTGTTATACAAAGTTTGGTTACGTAGAAGAAATTTGATTCAATCCTAGCAAGCATCTCAATGCTTATTTTTAAAAATTAGTGGTTTCTATCACAAAACTGTAAATAAAAACAGGAGTATATGAAGTTATGATATACATTTCATTATGTGCTGCTTGAACAGATTATGAATATTGGTCCCTATGGTGATGCACATAAGTATTTTAGATATTGGGAGCTTCAGTAGAATAAGTGTGGCTACCCTAGCTGAACATGAAAATAATATTGATTTGGGTTATGAATTCAGTAACTTAAAATCATACAGTGTTAACACTGCAAGAAAGGGGACCTTGGAGATATTGCTGCTATATTAGAACTTATAGGAAACATTCTTTCAATGGATTTGAAGAAATTCCCATTCAGTCCAACAGATGCTTAGGATAAGAACCAAGATACTCATATCTGTTCTTTGACAGAACGTTTTATTTCCTGAGGGTAACATTTGCTGCTAATTTATTGGCACCAAAATTTAAGTTGCAATCCCTTAAGCATAAACACATTATCATGCCTTACCCATGATAATAATATGAGGGACAGCCTATAGAAATTATACTTACATCATTGTGTCCCTTTCCTCATTGTCATTCCTTCATCAACAAGCATTTATTGAGCACCTACTACGTACCAGTCATTATACTGGGTGCTGCAGATCATAGCCATAAACTACTACAGACAAGTCTTGTGGAACTTACATTTTATTGAGGGAGTTAGATTATAATCAGGCAAATAAATGAGTGAATGAATGATGAACAAGAAGACACTTTAAGACAGTAAAAGTTTTATGAAGAAAATAAGATAGTGTAGATGGTAGAAGTTATGTGGAGCATTTATACTGAAGGCTTTTTGAAAGCATGAAAGGCAAGAAAGAGCCAACTGTGCCGTCGTGTAAGAGAAGAGCATGAGAGGTGGAAGAGACATTGGTACAAAGAAAAGAATGTATGGAAGGAACAGCAAGAAGGCCTGGCACTCGCAACTTAGGCAGCTCTCTTCTTCCCAGTGTATCTCACCTATGTCTACTGTGCTGTGTCTTTTCAGGCCCACTCATTTTGGACTTTGCTTCATTCTCAGCAGTCTCATGGGCTCCTTGCTTTCGTACCCTCTTCTTTCTTTACTGCTGCGCAAAATGTCTTCCAGTATCAGAGATCTAAGTATATCGCCTGTACCGAGTACTACCGTCCAAACCCCTCAGGCTTAACTTCTATTACCTCCATTATGTGGCTACAACTCCTGGTGCTTCCATTCATATGTCCTATGTTACAGACAGGTCATGATTTTGCTACCTTTATGTGTTTGTCCAGACCATCTACAAGCAATTACCTTGCTAATTCTGTGCATATACTCAAATTGTATATTCCCTTTAAGATATGCATGTGAGACACTAAGATCAAACTACCCTTTTCCTTAATGTCTTTCCTATTTATTGGAGCTCAAATTTATCTCAATTTCCCTGAAAATCTATGGCAATTCCTGTCTGCATAACTTCTTTGTCCATTAACCAAGTTCTAATTTGCAACATAAGCTTTTTTTATTATCAAGAAATATCGTTTAATTTTTATCATCATTTACTTTGCATGTTTATTTTTGGTCTTCCTAATTAATTATAAAGGAGCCCTAGTGGCACCTAATTAATTATAAAGGAGCCCTAGCAGCACAATGGTCAAGCCCTCAGCTGCTAAATAAAAGTTCTGCAGTTTGATTCTGCCCAGCGGCTCCAGGAGAAAGACCTGGAAATCTGCTCCTGAAAAGACTGCAGCCAAGAAAACCCTATGGGACAGGTCTACTCTGTCACACTGGGTGACTATTAAGTCAAAAGTTGACTAGATGGCACCTAATAACACCACCACCAATTAACTGTAAATACTTAGGAAAACCACGTTTCATGTTTCTTTGTTTGCCCCCATAGCCCAGTACGCTGCTTGGCACCCAGTGGGCACTCAGTAACTGCTTACGATTTGAGCTAATCTGAAAATAGGTCTGCCTAACAATACACATAGGAATGTTTTTAAGGTCCTGTTTAATCTGGGAAGTTCCCTTCTTCAATACTTATGTAAAGAAATGAATTCTTCTGATACGCTCTTTGGTGAAAGGGAAAGGTTTCTCCAACTCATGCCCCAAGTCCCTGTCTGGCAATATCTGTAAAACATACATTAGCTCTCAGAGCTATTGACTCAGAAACCCAAAACTCAAGAGGTGACACTACACAGGCAGATTAATGATTTTGTGAGTGATGAATGGAAGGGCATAGAACTAGATGAGAGACCCCAAGGAGAGCTGTCTAGGCAGCATGGAACAGGGACAGCAAAGAAACAAATCCATTTAAATAAATGTGACATCTCATATAAAACCTTAAGAAACCCAGAACCACCAATGCTCAGAACCACTGGCTAATGCCAATCTTGCTAATAGTATAATTTTCCTAAAACAAAGGAAAAGAAAGTTTTATGAAACAGAGATATAAAATACTTGAAATTATAAGATTTTGCCTTTGAAGATAATTTGGGGTAACCACTCATTATGAAGATGAGGAAATTGAGCCTGAACAGGGGGGTTCACTTGCAGAGATGACCCTGGTTTAGAGATAGCGCTCCCCACATCACCACAACATACCAGAAGAAGGGCTCCTTCTCATGGATGGAGAGAGTTCCTGAGACTGGTTTTTATTGCCAGCCTCCTTGCTGTGGCCAGAATTTCCTAAAGAACGTCCTCAGTCCAGGCCATGAGTAACTCCTGAGAGGTGTGAATTCTCTCACCCCCTGTTGCCTTCCTCAGCACTAGCAGAACTAATTACTGGAGAAACTAAACTCATAACCACACTCCTATTACCCCTGCTTACATCTTGCCTCTTGTCTCCTCTCAAGCTCACATTACTTTGTGCTTCCTCTTTCCAGGATAGAACATCTCTGTTTAGGCCTCAGGAAGTAAAATTAATTAATTAAATAAAAATACACACATACATGCATATATACATATAAACCTCTTGTGGCTCTTGTTACCAAATCATATAATTTTCAGCGTCACCTCATCAGTAATATCTACTATGATCCCAGTCATTCATCATTATTCAATGAAGCCTTTAACTTAGAGTTCACCGTCCTTTAGCCCATCTCAAATCCTATCTTCACCCTTGGTGCTATCAGTGTCCCTGGTTTTAAGCTATTCCTCAACCAATACCTGCACCCTTACTGTTTTACTGCCAAGGCCTCCCTGGCTATATTTCCACCATCCACCCCTATACTCTCATCCTGGACTTCATTATCATCCAGTTTTGGTCCTAGTCTGAAATGTTTGGGAAGATGAAGATGCTTCACTGTTTTATCTGCAATATTTATGTATTCCTTAAATTGCTTTTAATAAGAATGTATTTATAAATCACTTGTGTAATTTTAAATATGTAAACGTAAAAATAATGCCCACTTTGACCACAGTCTCTACCATTCTAGCACTCACTCAGTTACTCCTCTTGGCCTATATTTTGACTACATTGACAATTTCCTTTTTTTCTTTTTTAACCTTAATTCCTTTTTCTGTTTGCCTCCTCATGTCATTCCTTCTTTCACTCTCCAGTCTTGTCTCCATTTTTTCCATCATTTCAACCATCTTATTGTAATTTTAGCCCCATTTCCTTTTATCACACCTACCCAGTGTTTTTCCAACCTGGAATAGATTCTATGTTTCAACAAAAGAATGCAGTGCTGGAAGTGCTCACTAGTCTTTGCCAAGAATTTTGGAAGATAGCTACCTGGTCAACTGACTGGCAGAGATCTATATTTATGCCTATTCTCAAGAAAGGTGATCCAAACGAATGAAGAAATTATTGAACAGTATCATTAATATCACATTCAAGTTAAATTTTTCTGAAGATCATTCAGAAGCGACTGTAGCAGTATATCAGCAGAGAATTGCCAGAAATTCAAGCCAGATTCAGAAAAGGACATGGAACCAGAGATATCATTGCTGATATCAGATGGATCCTGGCTGAAAAAAGAGAATACCAGAAAGATTTTTACTTGTGTTTTATTGACTATACAAAGGCATTCAACCATGTGGATCACAACAAATTATGGATACTATTGTGGAGAATGAGAATTCCAGAACACTTAATTGTGTTCATGAGGAACCTGTACATGGATCAAGAGGCTGTTGTTCAAAGAGAACAAGGGAATACTGCGTGGTTTAAAGTCAGGAAAGGTGTGTGTTAGGGTTGTAGCCTTTCACCATACTTATTCAATCTGTATGCTGAGCAAAATAATCCAAGAAGCTGGGCTATATGAAGAAGAACGGGGCATCAGGATTGGAGGAAGACTCATTAACATCCTTTGTTAAGCAGATGACACAACTTTGCTTGCTGAAAGTGAAGAGGACTTGAAGCACTTATTGATAAAGATCAAAGACCACAACTTTCAACACGAATTACACCTCATATAAAGAAAACAAAAATCCTCATAACTGGGCCAATAAGCAACATCATGATAAATTGAGAAAAGATTCAAGTTGTCAAGGATTTCATTTCACTTGGATCCACAACAAACAGCCATGGAAGCAGCAGTCAAGAAATCAAAAGATGCTTTTCATTAGTCATATCTGCTGCATAAGACCTCTTTAAAGTGTTGAGAAGCAAAAATGTCACCTTGAAGACTAAGGTGCAACTGACCCAAGCCACAGTATTTTCAATCGCCTTATATGCATACAAAAGCTGGACAATGAACAAGGAAGAAGGAAGAAGAATTGATGCCTTCGAATTGTGGTGTTGGCGAAGAATATTGAATATACCATGGACTTCTAAAAGAACAAACAAATCTGTCTTAGAAGAAGCACAGCCAGAATGCTCCTTATAAGCAAGGATGGCATGACTGGGTCTCATGTACCTTGGACATGTTATCAGGAGGGATCAGTCTCTGAAGAAGGGCATCATGCTTGGTAAAGTGGAGGGTCAGTGAAAAAGAGGAAGACCCTTGATGAGATGGATTGACACAGTGGCTGCAACAATAGGCTCGAGCATAACAATGATTGTGAGGATGAAACAGGACTGGGCAGTGTTTCGTTCTGTTATACATAGGGTCGCTGTGAGTGGGAGCAGACTCCATGGCACCTAACACCACCACCAGAATAGATTCAATTATCCATTTTCTCTTTATTTTTATGCAGGCTATTGTCGACACATTCTCCTGGTTTGCTTCCTACTTAGAGGACTCTTTTAACTCCATTACCTTTTTCCACCTGTGCCTACAATTCTGCTGTTTCTCAGAGTAGATCATGTTAATAATTCCCAAAGTCTTTATTTCATCCCATGCCTCTCTTCTTAGTTCCAGGCTCATGTATCCAGTTGGCGCCATGTGACTTACTCAGAGACACCTCAACCGTGAAGTGTGCAAAACCATTTCCCTCATTCTTGTCCACAGGCCTGATCCTCTTCCAATATTTGTTATCATTATCTTGGGACATGGTTCCATCATCCTTTAGTCACTCTAGCCAAAAACCTATGTTTTAAATTTGAATCTTGCTTCTTCTTTGCTCTCCACATTAATTCATTTGCCAGTTCTATTAATTACACCTTCTCTAAATAATTCTCAAAATACTTATTTCAAGCCACCATCATCTCTTGCCTGGATCATTGTAACGGCCTCCTGACTAGTTCCTCTCACTTCTGTTTTTTTTTCCCCCTTTAATCCATTTCTCACACAACCTGAGTGACCTTTCTGAGCCCATATCTGATCATGTCACTTGTCTGATTAAAATTACTTAATGATTGCCTTGAGAAAATTTCCCAAAGTCATTTATAGGACTACCAACACCTTTTACAATGGACCCCTGTTTATATCTTGAGTTTATGGCATTTGACTCACCGTTTACTCTCTATGGTCCATACATGATCAGTTTCTTGAAAGTTTTGTTTCTTTCCTCCATGTTTTTTGCCAACTCCGGACCTCCTGAGTGGATTGCTTCAGTTACTCTGCATTTGACCAATAAAATGAGACAGATGTGGTCATGCTTGTTCCAAGCCTAGGCCTTAAGAGATCTTGTGCGTTTCTTCTGGCCCTTTTACACATTTGGCATCACCATGAGAAGAACTTCCTCCAGGTAGGTCTACATTCTTGGCCTGGACCCAAGAATGAATATATATGGAGGGAACCCAAGGCCAGAGTTTAATGTGAAGCCAAGCCCAGAGTAGTATGTAGCTTGTAACCAACCTGTCCAGGTGAGCCAGTGGGTTAAGATCAACCTGTACCTGACCTGCAGATACATGAGTAATAATAAACACAGCAAGTCTTCAAGTTACAAACTTTTGATTTAGGGACAACTCATACTTTCCCTTTAATGTTATGTAAATTTGCCCTCACTTTGAAAGGATTGAACCAATACCTACTCACAACAAATTCTTCATCACAATCACCTATGTTTTAAATTTGAAAACACTTGCTGCATGTACAGCTTTTAAATCACTGAAAAGGCTTCAAGCCTTTTTTTGCACTAAGAGCCTTATGCACCTGTTCTAAAAATTTAACTTAAAGACATTCTTAGGAATGGTCCTCATTTGTAACTGGGGACTGCCTGTAATCGTTAAAACCTACTGAGTTTTGGGGTGACTTAGCAGTAATAGCTAAGTGCCACACCATTCCAGCCCTATATCTAGCAAAAATGTGTAGCACATAGAAAATGCACGGTAACTGCTATAATAACAAAATGATAAGAAACCTAAAAGACCAATTTATCCTTTGAACCTTATCTCTGAGCCTATTCTAAGTAGACAGTCCTCCTTTTCATCTTGTCTGGGCTGGATCCTCCAAATTACACAGGTCCCAAGCTTCTACAAGCTTTAAAAATTCTTCAACAGATATTTAAAGTTATTCCTAGAGGTCTGTCACCTGGGAAGGAGGGGGAGGAAGAGGAGGAGGAGAAGAAGAAGAAACAGGAGGAGGAGGAAGAATATGATGTATAACCACTTCTCAGGTTCATATTGGGTATTTCTCTCTCTTTTTTTTCTATTGAACATTTCAGTAATGCATTCTTTCTCCTATCTCTGTGTTTTCTCAGGTCTCACTGCACCCTTGTCATACTTATCTCTGAGAAATTCTAACTAAGTTTATAAATTTACTAACTAAATTTATAAAAATTTCTTCTAGCCATCTAAGATCAATATTCAGGACAGAGTCACTTTTCAGCATAATGACAGATGTCATTCTGAGTTGCATTCTTCTTTGTTCTTATTGGTAAAGGGCCCTTATCCCTACGTTCCTTCAATAGGCCACTCCCTTGATTTCCCTGGATTTGTTTAGAAAAGAGTTATCAACAGCAGGCAATTAATGTAACAGAACAAGGGATAAGAACAGATAGCCATCACACAATAATGCCTTTTGTGGAAGTGAACAGCCAATCGACCAGAGCAACAGCCCCTGAAAACTAATTAGTAGAGTAACCTACCAATGGACTTTTTCAAGCTGGAATGTGAGAGTTTTCCCTCCACTCTGTTAATCAGTATTTCTACTTCCAATAAGATTTAGTATAGGTAACCCAGCCCCAGTGCCATCAAGTCGAAAATGTCAAAAAGCAAACTGGGGTCTCTGTTAAAATTAAAGCAAAGAGTTTTAATGAAGCAATAAAGCAATCTGGATCAGGCAGCACTTCATGAGGATTCACAAAAGTACTCCGGCAAAAGGAATTTTGCACAGAGTTTAGGTACAGAAAATTCAGGAACTTACAAGGAAAAATTTTGATTGGTTGACATTTACAAAATCATGTCTTAACAGATACCAGACAATTATGAGATCCTTTAAGCATTGTTTTGTTAATCATAAAGTTTGAGTCCATTAACTTCTTGCTAACCTATGGATATTCTGGTGGCCAGCCTGAGTGAATATCCTTCCTGGGAGCATTATGTGATAGAAAGGAAGGAAGTGGAGCCCACAGGCTTCCTGAGGTATTCTGGCTAGCTGACTTTTGAGAGTCAGCTCAGAATGAGCATTAAACAAAAATGGAGTCTGGCCTATATGTTTGGCAGAAGCCTCTCCTAATGCCAAGCACCTGGAATTTTGGGGTTCCCTCACTGTCTTAGTTATCTAGTGCTGCTGGAACAGGGTGCCTAGCCAAATCTTGAACAAAACCTGTGTCATTTCTCCTTCCCTAGCCTGTCTTTATCTCCAAGTATGATTTTGCTTTTTCTGTAGTCCAGTTCCTCTTAAAGTTAAAAATTAACCAATGTTCCCCTTAGAACCATGAAAAGATAAGTTATATTGATCTAAGTCTGTCAGACAGGACAATATACCTGTCTTGTGACCAGGAACCAGGATGGTACCAGTCATAACCTGGGCTAATGAGATAATGACAGAAAAAGGTCAACATGTCTGAAGTATGACCACTGTGACCACACAGAAGGAGAAAGGACATTCCACAAATTCCTAAAACTCACGTCCCCTTTCCTATAAAACCTCCAGCTGGCCTCTGGCTCGGGGAGGCAAGTTTAGGAGATCATTCCTCTCTGTCTCCTCAGTATACCAAAAAAAAAAAAAAAAACCCAAACCTGTTGCCGTCAAGTCAATTCCAACTCATAGCGACCTTATAGGACAGAGTAGAACTGCTCCATACGGTTTCCAAGGAGCACCTGGTGGATTCGAACTGCTGACCTTTTGGTTAGCAGCCATAGCTTTTAACCACTATGCTACCAGGGTTTCATCTCCTATGTATAGATATATAATAAAGTTCTTGCTACCCACCTCACCCTGTCTCAAGAATTGGTTGTTTTTGACAGGCAGCTCTAACTCAAGAAATTGCATTAACACTGCTATAACAGAAATACCACAAGTGGATGGCTTTAACAAAGAGAAATTTATTCTCTCATAGTCTAGGTTAGAAGTCCAAATTCAGGGTGCCAGCTCCAGGAGAAGGCCCTCTTCATCAATCTTCCCCTGGTAGAGGAGATTCTCAGTACAAGGACCCTGGGTTCAAAGGACAGACTTTTCTCCTGGCTCTTGTTTCTTGGTGGTATGAAGTCCCCTGTCTCTCTGCTTGTTTCTCTCCTTTATATCTCAAAAGAGATTGATTCAAGACACAACCTAATCTTGTAGCTTGAACCCTGCTTCATTAACATAACTGCCTCAAATCCTGCCTCGTTAACATCATAGAGGTAGGATTTACAGCACACAGGAAAATCACATTAGATGACAAAATGGCGGATAATCACACAATACTGGGAATCATGGGCTAGGCAAGTTGACACATATCTTGGGGGGACACAATTCAATTCATGACACAAACATAATAAAGAATTCCATCACTGTATTTCTTCTAGAAAATCAATGTGCCTTTAATATTGGAAGAAAGAATTGCTTTCAAGCCCCTCCCTGAATCTCTTTCTTAAATTAGGCAATTTGGTAGAGGAGTCCTTATTTGGATGTCAAGAATCTGAATCTTTGTCCTAATTCTCTGTGTAATTTTGAGTTCACTATTTCTGACACTTCTTTCATCTGTAAAATGGGAGGTTTATATGAATTAAATATGTATTCAAAACCCAATTTCTATTTAGTATCCTCCCACACTTATTTTCATTACCGGCTCTACATATATACCGATAGCCAATTTAGGCAAACTATAGTCAAGTTAACCAAATACTAGTCAGGGGCTGTAGATTGGCTGTAGTTTACTGTGGTTAGAGTCAATTTGCTAAGGTAAACAGGAATCTAAATAATATTCAAAAACAGTCTATGATCAGCATTGAAGAAAAGATTTATTATCCTCCTAAAAAAGACATATTCACACCTTATGGGATATATTTTCATTTACATTTGCAAAACTTTAGGAATTTTCAAGTCCGCTGTTATACCAGTGGAAGCTTGAAATGAGCCTTGGTGACAGTATTTGTACCATTAGCAAATGCAGTACTTAGGGCTTTTGTTTTTATTTTTTTATCTGGAGAGCCAGTTGTTAAACACTTACCAACATGTAACCAGGCAAAATTCCATAAAAAGTTGCAATCCGGACTAGTGTGAACTATGATTATATTCCAAGTGAAGTCTCCATGGAGACCTCCCCCCAACTCTACCACAGTTCTTCGCCTCCCTTGCAGCCTGCCAAGCCACAGCTTCTAACTGTGGTTTGGTCCAACCATGTTGTGGCCCTAACCACAATTTGGATTTGATGTCAGAATCCTGCACATGTGTGAACCAAGATTTTGGCACATGTGCAGGACCTGAAGAACTGTGTCCTCAGTCTGTCCTTGGACCTGAACATCACCGACATGATTCAACATCCGGACCTCCAAATGTGGACCTGGGAGGGCTAAGGGCAGAGAGTTCCAGGCACAAAACCCAACTCCCAGACGCCATTGGAAATAAAAAGCTCCCCAACCCCCTCAGACAGTGAGCACGTGGCCTTATTGATGCTAGACCTGGGGTTGCTTCTTGTCTGTGCAGACAAAAAATTTCCACTTTCCGTTTCCCTTGCAACTGGTGGTGTGGCGTCCATCTTATTCCAATTGGCTAATATGACAGGACAAGAACCCTCATTCGGTTACACAAGCACTGAATGAAAAGCAATTACCTCACGTGTATTCGTTGTCTCATCCCCAATTTAAAAGAGGATAATTTTCATTACCTAGAATTCTAGATTACCTCATGGAAAAATAAAAGCTAGCCTTCAGAAAGAGTCTGGCCCACATGGAGCTGAGGAACAACAAAAAAGAGTTAACATGAAGTGTGAAACAGTTATGAACACCAAGCACCATTTATTTTAGCTGAAAGCACATAATTTATTAAGAATGAACAAAAAAAGAAAAGTCATCACTTTTCTTCCAGTTAATAATGCCCTCCACTTCCCCTGTCTCCAAATGCTTTGTGCAGTGAAGTTCAGAAGATAAAAAAAAAAAAAATCCTGATACAGCTTTTCCATCCAGAGGTCTTGTTAAAAGCTTATGAGTCTTTTCCTAGATTAAACCTAACTTCAAAAGCTTTTTTTTCTTTTTCCAAAAGCTTCTGCTGTGGTCTCTGTTTGTCACTGTGAGAAGGAATTAAAGCACTGCAGAGCTAAGATCCTAGAGTGACACTTCTTTCTTCTCCCCAAAACACATTTTCTTTCAAGCCAACCCCATGGGCAGACAGCCCAAGAAGAAGTGGTAGGAAGAATAGCTTTTGCATTTTGTACATACATTATGGATCTCAAATTCCAGGCTGAGTCTGAGCAGTTTTTCTCTCATCCGTCTGAGAGATTTGTCAAAAAATACCAAAATGGGCTCATTTATTTCTCATTTTCCATCTCCTTTTTTTTTTTTTTTTTTATAGATTTCAGTGATGGGTTCTTGCTGTGGGGATTTGCATTCTCTGGCATTAGTCAAGGTCAAAGTACAAAGCCTTTGTGTGCATTCTAAGTCCTTTTAAATACGTGTTTACCTCCTGGTGTGATGCATTAAAAAAAGATACCTTGTTCTGAATCGACCCACAGGCTCCTGCATTTGTTTGTCTTCTATTAAAGACTAAGCAGCTACATTTTCATTTCAAATTCCACATAAATGCTTTCAGAATAGCTTAAATCTGGAGTTGTCTGAAGACGGGGAGAGTGTCCTGGGACTCTCAAAGTCCCTCCCTGTTCCTCAGTTTTAGTCATTGCCGTGCCTTCCCACTCTTCACGCACAACTGCTTCTGACCCAGTATTCGCAGTCCTCACCGGCCAGCGCAACCTCTTGCCTAAACCTTTCTCTAAAATTTCCTCAAGGAGCCCTAGTGGCACAGCGGTTAAGCGCTCATCTGCTGACCAAATTATTGGCAGTTTGAATCCACCCAGCAGCTTCGAGTGAGCAAGACCCGGTGATATGCTCCTACAAATATTGCAGCCTAGAAAACCCTACCAGGCAGCTCTACTTTGATGATGTCGCTATAAATGGGAATCGACATGACAGCACCTAACGACAACAACATAATTTTCTCCTCACCCCTCAGGTGATTTTGTATCCTCTTTTCCTGTCTACTGATCTAAGCTTGTTCTCGATAAAGTTGCCAATAAGTAATGTATACTGTATGCATGTATGAGAGTGATTCAGAATATAGCTATCTTAAAAATATCCAGTTAAGGTGGTGTAAAACCTATGGAGAGTCAGGATAATGACCATCTTATGGTAAGATGGATTCCAGAGACTGACAGACCTATATTTACCTTCCTTACAAATTCCTGTGTGAATATGGGTAATTCACTTAGCATCTCTAGATCGGCTGCCCACTCTGTAAAACTGAGAAAACGATAGTTACTACTTCATAAGCTGGTTGTGAGAATTAAGTGATAAAATGGATGGAAAGTGCTCGCCCTGGTACATAGAAAGAATGCCCCCAAATGTAAGTAATATTATAGCTGTTGCTCAATTACCTGAGCCTTGAAAGGCTCGACTTATACTGGAAAGAAAAAAGCAGGATATTGAATTTCAGACACAGCCTTCAATAACCTCAACCTCCAACACAAAGAAGAAACCTGGGGCACTTAAGATACTCTGCCAGGGAGGAGGTCTGGATTCTCGGAGCAAAGAGTTATGAAAGGATTGGAGGTCAAAGTGAAAACCTGGCCCCAGGCTTCCTGTCTGACCTCTGATTTTTTTTCTCTCTACTCATTTCAGCTTTTCCAACTGTACAACATGCTCTACTGTCCTCAGGGCTGGTCGATCAATGGAACCAAAATATATACTGACATATTCTGCTTTCTCCGTCCTTAGGATCCAGCATTGTAAAGCACATAATGATTCAATACAAGTTTTTCAGGAAAAAAAAAAATTCTACATTAAATGTAATTATTTATTACAGGACACCTTGATTTCAGAAATATTAACACATAGAAAACATGTGCCTTAAAAGGAACAATGGTTTTCTGAATCAAGAAAATATGGCTGACCCATTGCCATCAAGTCAATTCCAACTTAGTTAATTCAAAATTAGTTTCCATAGTGTGAGAACCTATTCTTCTCAACAATTCTCTCTCTCATTTATTGGTTGTTGGGGTAGTTAAATTGGTTTTCAAAAATCTTGTCTGTCAGATAGATCACACCCTATATTTCTGATGTCCAGAAATGTGGGCTAAGACACAGATCAGAGGTTCGGTGTAAGAGGTGAGAGAGCAGACTCAGGGTCAAGTAAGAATTTGAGCTTCCAAGATCTATGCATGTGGTCAGAAAGAAAGGCAACTACATTAAAAATATAATAATATATTAATTGAAAAGAATAAGAAAACATTTGACTGTTCTATGATTTAATAAAACAATGTGCAAATTGAAGAAACGTTCCCTCATGGAAGAGGAAGCTGTTTCCAGAGAATGGAGAATTCACAGAGACTTAAATAACTTTTGCTTAAAGAATACAGGTTTCCATGGTAATGAAATACATAATGGCTACTGAGTTAACATTAAAAACATAACTTCAGGGAAGATTTGCCCCTCCACCCGCTTGCAGTCCTGATACCTCTAGAAATTTTCTCATTTAACCACAAATTAATGGTTTTGTTATGGTCTGTGCTTTGAAACAGGAAAGAAAAGTCAGGTTACCCACTTTGGGTGAGAGAGAGAGAGAGACAAAGAAAAAAAAAAACTGCTGGTGGATTAATTTTGGGTCAGGAATTTTTAAATTCATGGATAAGAAAAGTCCTCTTAAAAAATAAATAAAATAAAAGTAAATATCTAAAAGTAAAATATCTATTTTTAGTATAAAAGTAAAATATCTATTTTTAATATACAAATAAAAGTAAATAAAATATCTATTTTTAATATAAATTTGATTCCACAGTACAAAGAATGGTACTTTTGAGTTACTATATCCCTGTGTATTGCAAACAGTTAACACACTCAGCTGCTCACAGAAAGTTCGGAGGTTCAAGTCCACCCAGTTACTTTGGAAGAAAGGCTTGGCAATCTACTTCTGAAAAATCTGCCATTAAAAACTCTATGGAGCACAATTCTACTCTGACACAAATGGGGTTAACATGGGTAGAAATCAATGGCTACTGGTTTTACATTTGAGACAAGGGTCTCCTTCCACACATTCATTCCAGAACCAGATCAGCACTAAGAATATGGATAATCTGATAGAGGAGATAATGTCTACCCATTCAGAAAAGAGATGTTGAGAGTAGGCAGTGTGATGGGTTGACTACTGGAACAGCATTGTCTGAGGTAAGGGAAGAAGTCTAGAAGAACCAAATATAACTAGTTACTTTAGCATTGGTGAAGTGGTTAGGTTTGGACCTTGAAATCCTAGGAATTTTAGAATCATAAGGTAAGGAAGAGTTCATACCCAGGACATGGACCTGCAGGGCATATACCCAAATGATTTAAGGAGAAGATGCCCATTAGGGTAACTGGTATTATAGGTCTTACTGTCAAATGAAGGAATAATGAGTCCCGTGAGATGGTGCCCACTCCTTTCCCTTACCATTTCAGCAGGATGCCTACCACACCCGTAGGCACCTCGACAGCTGTGTCTTCCTTGCACATATCACTACAATAGCTGTATCATGAATATTTCTAATTTAAGTCTTGCTCCCACAGGCCATCTGGAAGTCTGAATACATTTCTGTAAGGATACATGTAACTGTTGACACTAAGGAAGAAAGGGAACTCGCTCTCACTGTATAGGGTCCTTCTGTCCCGCTAGGAGTCCCTGGGTATTGTAAATTGTTAACAACCTCAGCTGCTGAAAGCTTGAAGCACTGAGTCCACCCAGAGGTGCCTTGGAAGAAAAGTCTGTTGAGCTACTTCCAAAAAACCAGCCATTGAAAACTGGTCATCAGGAGTCGGAGTTAACTTGATGTCAACTGTTTTTTTTTTTTTTTTTTTTTTGTCCTGCTAATGACAGTCTTCATGCATTGCTCTCATGTGAGACATTTTTCCCTCCATCATACTGGGTTTGATAGATATGCAACTGGCTCAGGGCAACTGGGTAGCACTTGAACCTGAATCTCATGACTATCAAGAACAACGTGATAAAAACCACATTCTAAAATGAACAGGATTTAAAGCCATCCATAGACCAAAAAAAAAAAAAAAAAGAATATCAATTAATTAATACAGAGATATCTCATATCTCATGACCTTCTATCATTAACCTTAAAAAACGATGCCCCAATGATATTCCCAGAACAAGTTTAATAAATTTATAAATTTAATAAACCAAACATTAACTCTAAAAATCTAAAAAGCAAAATGATGCTCCCCAGAATGATCTGTCTTACGACATGCCTAAGAACAATGTATGAAAATATAGTATAATATGTCCACAGTAGAAGTATGCGCGCAGTGTACTAGGATCCCAGAGGAACAGGGTGAACCCCACCCAGGCACCAGGACAGGGAGTCAGGGAAGGCTTCACGAAGTGGGTAAGTCTTGAGCTCTGTCTTGAGAGATAACTAGAAATTAGCCATAGTAAGATTCTAAGCAGAGAAAACAACACAAGGAAAGGCAAAAGAATATAGAGAAGTATGTGTGTGTGTATGTTTTTGTGGGAGCGTGGGCACACACACTCCTCTGGGAATCCCAGCTCCCACCTCTCTTCTGACGTAGTGCCATCAGTCATGTATCAGTCACTGTCCTGATGTGAATGAATATAAATTCAATGTGTTTTCTGGAGCAGGGGTTTTTGCACTTTAAGCCTAACCTCCAGCAATAGACTCAAAAGCCATTGCTCCCTCGCAAAGGAATCTCAGGTATCCATATCAGTTGATGCTTACTTAGTAGGAGGACTTATAATTGTCCTCTGTGTACAAGCAGACCCTTCCTTTAGTTTTGACAACATCGTAAGCCCCAAAACATGGCACAAGGCCAGCAGCGGCTTTCTTTTGCAGCCAGAGCAGCCAGTACTCACAGACCATGTGGCTTCTCTCTTGTCCTGGCCAGGCTCCAGGCTCTTTGCCTCTTTGAGAGATGCTGCTCATGACATAACTGGGTCATGCCATAACCACAGTGTGATGTTTCTGGGGACCATGCCAACTTCATTCCTTCCCCAGCCCATTCACTGCTCAACGGGTCAGTCAGTGGTACAATAAATAACAAGGAGCCCAGCCACGCAACAGTTATAGCAAGGGATACCATTCCAAACCCTGTTTTTACCCCCTTCTAGGTATCTGTAGCCTTCAAGTCTGAAAGGCAATTCCCTTCAGCTACTTTTTTTTTTTTTTTATGAAATAGTGTCCGCCTCTGAGTTGTGCAAGGAAACAATTACAACTTATATTAATAATGGTATAGGATAGAACATGGGTCTAGCTATCTAGGCATTGGCAACCTGAGTTTTAGCCCTGCACATTTGATGGCTAACAGTTTTGTAGAGTAACTATCCATACTCTGATTAACCTAAAATTGAGAGATTCATTGAAAGTAAAGAGACCGCTTGAGCTAGAGACAGACTGAACTCCATGCGGGTGGAATCCAGTAATCCAATATGGCAACTCAGCAATGATGTTTGTAAGGGGGAAACAAAGGATATAAAGTACAGTACTTAACTTTACAATCTTGGATCACTGAAAGGCCTCACTTGATTGGTAATTACAGGCCTAGATCATCAAAAGACATTACTTGATTGATAGTAGATCATTTTAAGGTGGGACTTCCTGTGGCAGGAACTTATAATGCAGGACTTCCTGCAACAGGAACTCTTAAGGCAGGATTTCCTGTAGAGAAGGTTGTACGGCAGGACTTAAAAAGATACGCATGTCTTTCTTATGGGATTACCGTAAGGCTATGTGGAGGGGGGGGTGGCGTTGAAGGGTAATTACATCATCGTTACCGGGACATTCCTCTCTCATGTGAGTTAAGCTGCAGTTATATCATCATTGCCAGACATTTTTTAGTTTGATGATTATGTCTGCATGAAAAAGGCTGTTGCTAGGGTGGAAGTGTAACTACCCGCAGAGGAATCACACTCAAGCCTCACGTCAGCCATTTTAGACCTTCTCAGGTACCTCAAATTTTAGAATTCCCTTACACAACAGTATGACTTTAAAGAAGCCTTTAATCTCTGCTGTTGTGTTTTCTTATTAGGCAAATGCTGTTGCCGACCCTTCCTAAGTTGCAGGGACTACCTGGCTATCAGAGAGATGAGAACATTTTGAAAAACTTTAAAACACAAATTAGTATTGAAAGAAGCCAGGAAGTTGTTCATCCAGCACAGTTGTTAATACTACTAAAAATAAGCAGGCCCATCTTCGGAGGCAGGTGGGCCAATTGCATCTGTCACACTTTTCTACTTAATGCAAGATACGCAGTTTAAATTAGTAGGGAGTCTGAGATCAGAGAAGTTCATTCCATTGAATACTAAATATTCATTGAGAGTCTATCGTACACAATGTGCGGTGCTATATGTTTTCATTTTAGTGATTTGTCCAAGGTCAGAGAGCTAGTCAGCGGAAGGCTAAACTAGCTCCCCTCACTCCCAGCTGTGTGATCCATCATTCCATTCCATCACACGTTCTGAAGCCAACAACTATTTTCAAATGGGCAAATAACATGGGGTTTATCTGCTTTAGGTTCACAACTGCTTCATCTGAAGCTTTACATAAAGCACATCAAATTTTCTGGAAATATTTCATGGAATGTCTCCTAAGTTAGGGAGGAAAAAACATATTAGTGACATCAAGACTTTTCCAAAGAGAAAAAACAGTATCTAGGAAATGTAACTGAATTCCTAAAAAAAAGCAGCAGGAGGGAGGCCAGCATGTGGGACCAACAAAATCAACGCATAAAGAATTCTGCAATTATTGGTGGCTCTAAATTCTCCGGCTGTCATCCTAAAAGAAAAAGAAGTCAAACCAGAGGTATAGTAATGTGAACCAAATGATCATCTGCCACTCCAATTTTAATCATTGCTGCCCATTACTGGGATGTTCTAGGGTAGCTGTGTCTAGCCAGCTGTGGCCCTAGTCGCATGGAAATAAAATAAGAAAAGGAAAAGAAATTTGGTTCTTGTCAGGGACCATGTCATGTTGATTTATCAACCTGAAATATAGTTTAATCTGCATAAAAATGGAGTCTTGCAAACT
The DNA here is from genome assembly GCF_024166365.1 of Elephas maximus indicus. Taxonomy (NCBI): domain Eukaryota; kingdom Metazoa; phylum Chordata; class Mammalia; order Proboscidea; family Elephantidae; genus Elephas; species Elephas maximus. Next base: position 50,928,556 of record NC_064829.1, on the reverse strand, counting down.
GATTGGTATTAATAGGCTCCAGCTCTAATTCCTTCTGGTGGTCTCATTTGAACGGGCCATCCATCACCGTGACCTCTTTTGATAATAGCCTTACTGTAATATTTAATTTCACATTAATTCTGTTGTAACTTAGCCAATGTTCATTTGCAGAATAATCACTAAGGAATTAACTGCGTTCTTTACCCCCATTCTAACCAACATACTCGTGAATGCCAAAATAATTGAAGATGGTTGATTCCCTTATTGTTAAAATATATTGTTCAAGAATCATTTTCCACTTGGGTAGACAAGGGCATAGGAAATGGGACATTAACCCAGAATGTTTACCTGGACACCAGGTAGGACATTCATTTAGAGCCAATTAAGACATAATTTTTTTTTTTTAAGACATAAAGTATGGCTCAAAGGCAAAAACTCAGGTAAACAGGTCAATTGACACATATCATTTACTTCTATTTGAGTTGGGGCTAGGGAAAGTCAGCTAATTGACTCTTGCTTCTTAGCCAGAACATGCTGGTCCAAAGGGACATTACAGATTCTAATCTATTTAGTTCAGTTCATTACAATGCAGCTTGTTTATGGAGCACCTATTATGTGTCTGACACTAACATAAAGCTGTCCTTAGGAGGTGTATGTGTACTTTGTGGATGAAAAACAGTTCATGCCACACCTGGGTCATGTTGCAACCGAAACCAGTGTTTTTACCAACTGGGCTAGGGATACATACCTTCTTTGGTTCCATAGCTACTGTCTGGAGCAGTCAGCAGCACACTCAGGGCAAAAAGACGGACACATGCGAGACACAAAGCCAGAGGAATTAAGATTAATTTAAACTGGTCCTCCAGGCAAGAACATCCTAGGAACAGATGAGATTTTTCTGTCTCTCAGAAAGAGCCCAGGACATTCCTGTTAGATCAATCCCTGAGAGGACTGGCAACTGACACTTGAAGGTTATCTAAAGCTTCTGGATATGCTGAAAACTCCCAAATTAATAGTCCCAGTTAATTTCCTCTTCAAATCTGTGCTTAAATGTTACATTAACATAGATGTCTTCCTTGGATAATCTATATAATGTAGCATTCTACTCACCTCTGCCTGGGCTACTCTATCTGCCTTATACTCTGAACTCCAGCATCATGTATCTGACCGTATACTAGACAACATTACTTGGATTTCTAATAGGTACTTCAAACTTAACATGTCTAAATCCAAAGTCTTGACATCCATCTCCCAAGACCTGCACCTCTCCAGTACCCTCCTTGCCAGTAATGATGACCCCATTCTTTCCAGTTTTCTCAGTCTAGAAAATGTTTTAATCCTCCCTAATCCCCAACTTGCACTCACACCCAGTCTGTCAGCCAATCTTTTTGTCGTACCTCCAAAATATATCTAGACCTTGATGGTTGCACACCAACTCCAGCCATCATCATCTCTCATCTGTGGTAATACAGCAATTTCCTAGCTAGTGTTTTCATTTCCAACCTTGTCCATCACAGTCTGTTCTTTACACTGTATAGTCACAGTTTAAATCAAGGTCATGTCACTCCTCTATTCAAAACCACCCAGTGAGTCTTCAGGTCACTCAAAGCAAAAGCCAAAGTTCTTACAAGGCCTTCTAGCACCCTATAGAATCTTTCCCCACTATCTCAGTGATTGTCTAAACATTTACATCCTAGGAAGGGCACCCTAAGATGAATGAACAGACAGCATCAGGGGACGGGAGAACACCAGGCACATGTAAGACAAGGCATGAGGTACTAACCATTGAGCCACATACAGGTCCTCTCTTTTCCAAGATGAAGTATTTAAACACTGAGAATAACACCCATTTTCAGAAACTGAAAACTGGCAAATGAATAAGGGTTTTGTAGGAACTCATCATAAGGCCACTTTTAGTCCTATAAACAAGCAGAGCACATCTGAGAAAGAACCTAACTCTTCCCATACTTTTAAATGATACCATTCCAAGGGCACCAGGAAATCACTAAAATAGATGAGGATTTTCATTCCCATTTTTCAGCAGTGTAAGTAGTCATAGAAATACAATAACAGGCACTTACATGTGAACTGCACTAACTTACTTTACAGTAAATTTCAGCACTTCCTGTGTTTTTGTTTAGCCTTGATTTAAAGATTGTAACAGAATTGTTTTTCTTCATCAGGCTTCCTCTGATTTTTATACAGTTCATGGGATGCATAGAAACTCAAAATCTTCAGAGAAGATGCTATCTTAAAAAGTCCATAATATTTAGAAAAGCAAACAAGAGGAATAAGTGATGTTTGTTCGGATCATTCCACCTATATAGAAGTCAATTTATATTATACTAAAGCAGTTCTTATTTATTCAACCTTATCACTTCAAGTTCTTACTGAATTGGGAGAAATCAAGTTTTATCAGCTATTATGATCATTAGTTTGGTCACACTGGTTATAAATTAGTCACAATGCAAAGGATGATAACATATCACACTTACACTGTATAACCGGAAAACCAAACCCGTTTCTGTCAAATCAATTCCAACTCATACAGACCCTACAGGAGCTGCCCCATAGGGTTTCCAAGGAGCACCTGGTAGATGCAAACTGCCGATCTTTTGGTTAGCAGCCAAACTCTGAACCACTGTGCCACCAGTGTTTTCTGCATTGTGTATGCACTAGTATTTATTATCTAAATTAATCACCCTCATCACCATGTAAGGCAGTTGCTATTATCCTCATTTGACAGATGAGGGATTGAGACTCTCAGTTTGAAGTGACACATCAAAAGCCACACAGGAAGAGGTTGGCAGAGCCAAAATGTATATCAGACTACAAATATGGGATCGTTTTAACCACACCTCACTTGCAAGGATTGCTTTTATCTGTTCTTCAACCTACAATTCTCAATTCATGCAATTTGCAATCTTAGATCGATTTGTAGGAAGACAAACATATTCAATTTTGTTTTAAATACCTGTGCTTCAGTCAAATGACCACTTATTCTTAGCAAAAAGGGTCAAAATCTACAAAGGATGAGATACTTAAAAAACAAAACTCTTTTCAATTTGATTCCAATTCATGGTAACCCCTCCTGTGTCAGAATAGAACTGTGGTCCACTTGGTTTTCAAAGGCTGACTGTTCACTTAGCAGCAAGCATGTAAGCCATGAAAAAATTAATTTTTGAGTGTTAAATTATTTGACTCAATTAATTTTTTTTTTTTAATCTTCACACCACATTGGGGCCTCCTCATAGATGAAGGTTCATGCAATCTATCCTCGGAAGCCTACTCCCAAGGTGGGAAGACCCAGGCTTTCTGGTCAAGAGCTAGGAAACCAACACATACTTCACTAAAGCAGAGAACCTCACTCACCAGGCAGAACCACTCTCATGAAAACTCCTTTATGACAAATAAGTTAATGGCTATACTTCAATGATCATTTCTGAAACTGGTTTTCAAGTAAGTTCTCTATAAGACTTTTTGATCTTTTAAGCAGTTTAAAACTTTTAAGAGAATCTGATGTATTAAGTCATGAAACATACAATCACATTCTCAATCAATGTTTAAATATTTGGGAGATCTAATTTGTTATATCATGTTATTAATTATAAGTAGTTTGTAACTATCTAGAGGAATGTGAATGGTTTAAAGATCTTGAAGATGGCAAACTTCTTTAACCTGTTTGAAACTATATCGCCAGAGAAGCATGGGGAAATGTCTGGAAACAATTTTCAAATTGCATCTTGAGTCTTACCAAAGGGTAAAAAAGAAAGAGATTTATTTAAAGAAAAAAAGAAATCGACTATAGTTCTCAATCCATGATATAGCTATAGGATCAACACAGATACATTTATTTAAAAAAAAAAAAAAACTTGAATAATCTATTCCAACAAATAAGATCATTTTTATGTGACTTTCATATAGATGCAACACTTGTTTAATTATGTTTATGACTCTAAACTTCTTTAATAACATTCTTGTTTACCTCTGCCGATCTTATAAAACTGTGATTTTTCTCCCCTATATTCCTTACACATGATATTTCCAGTCACAGTATCCATTCCTCTACAGAACACCACTCTTTCATCACTGGGGCTCTAAATTCCCAAATCATCTTTAATTTCTTCTTTTCCTTCATCTGTCTTGGTAGACACCATATATGGTCTTAATATCCATTCCTTCTTTGCATTCAGTTCCGTTTACAACATCATCACCTAAGTTCAAATCTGTATCACTCTATACTTTATTACTTCAATAGTCTATCATTTGGTTGCCAAAACTCCCACCTCCCCTTCCTCTAGTCCACCCTCTGTGGCATTACAAATGGATTATCCTTTGACACAATTTTATATATATCATTCTGTGCTCAAAAACATGGTTCCCTTTCTTACTGCATCTGACTAAAACTCCTAGGTTTACCTATTCAGTTTATCAATAAAGGAACATTGCCTTCTTCTTGCATCCTTTACTTTCCTTATTCATATCTTCTCTTGGTGTATGCCAAGACATTATACACATTCCTGCATGTATGCCTTTACTCAAGCCGTGTAACCATCTGCTTAGTCCCTTGCCCCTTGAACATTACAGTCCCCATAGCTGAAGCCATTAATCACTTCAGACAGTTAGGAAAGACAATCTCAACTGTCTCTTACAGCACTGACAAAAAGAGTTTATAAACTACCATTTCTATGGGGCAAAAAAAACTGTTGCACCATATCAGCTACATAGGCAACTTGAGGAATTAGCAAGGAATAAGATATGACTCAAATGCTGTGGGTAGTTCTATCTCTTCTGGGTCATGGACTCCAAAAATCTTCATATTATTATTACTACTACCTCTTGTTATTGTTAGGGGCTGTTGAGTCAGTTCTGACTCATAGCAACCCTATGTACAACAGAATAAAACACTGCCCGATCCTGCACCATCCTCACAGTCGTTGCTAAGTGTGAACCCCGTGTTGCAGCCACAGTGTCATTTCATCTTGTCAGGGGTATTCCTCTTTTTCACTCTTTACTTTACCAAGCACGATGTCCTTCTCCAGAGACTGGTCTCCTGATAACACGCCCAAAATATGTGAGAGGAAGCCTTGCCATCCTTGTTTCTAAGGAATGTACTGCCTGTATTTCTTCCAAGACAGATTTGTTCATTCTTCTGGAAGTCCATAGTATATTCAATATTCTTCAACAACACCATAATTCAAAGGCATCAATTCTTCTTTGGTCTTCCTTATTTACTATCCAGCTATTACGTACATGTGAGGTGATTGCAAATACCATGACCTGGGTCAGGCAAACTTTAGTCTTGAAAGTGACATCCTTGCTTTTTAATACTTTAAAGAGGTCTTTTTCGGGAGATTTACCCAATGCAAGTCTTTATTTCTTGACTGCAGCTTCCATGGGTGTTGATTATGGATCCAACTAAAATGAAATCCTTGATAACTTCAAACTTTCTCCATTTATCATGATGTTGCTTATTGGTCCAGTTGTGAGAATTTTTGTTTTCTTTATGTTGAGGTGTAATCTATACTGAAGGATATAGTCTTTAATCTTCATCAGTAAGTGCTTCAAGTCCTCTTCACTTTCAGCAAGCAAAGTTGTGTCATCTGCATATCACAGGTTCTAATGAATATCCCACCAGTCCTGATACCACATTCTTCTTCATATAGTACAGCTTCATGGACTATTTGCCCAGTATACAGATTGAATAAGTATGGTGAAAGGATACACACCTTTTCTGCTTTTAAACATGCAGTATCCCCTTGTTCTGTTTGAACGAGTGCCTCTTCATCTATGTACAGGTTTCTCATGAGCACAATTAAACATTCTGGAATTCCTATTCTCCGCAATGTTATCCATAATTTGTTATGATTCACACAGTCGAATGCTTTTGCATAGTCAATAATACACAAGTAAACATCTTTTTGGTATTCTCTGCCTTCAGTCAAGTTCCATCTGACATCAGCAATGATATATATCCTTTGTTCCATGTCTTCTGCTGAATCTGGCTTGAATTTCTGGCAGTTCTCTGCCCATGTACTGCTGCGATCATTTTTGAATTATCTTCAAGGCAAAATTTGACTTGCATACCATATTAATGATATCGTTTGATAATTTCTGCATTCTGTTGGATCACCTCTCTTTGGAATGGGCACAAGTATGGATCTCTTCCACTCAGTTGACCAACTAGCTGTTTTCCAAATTTCTTGGCATAGACGAGTGAGCACCTCAAGTACTGCATGCATCTATTGAAACTTCTCAATAGATATCCCATCAATTTCTGGAGCCTTGTTTATCACCAATGCCTTCAGCATAGCTTGAACTTCTTTCTTTCATACCAAGGGCTGTTGATCATACGCTACCTCCTGAAATGGTTGAACTTCAACCAGTTCTTTTTGGTTCACTGACTGTGTACTCCTTCTATCTGCTTTTGATACTTCCTGCATTGTTCAGTATTTTGCCCACAGAATTCTTCAAAATCGCAACTCTAGTCTTGAATTCTTTTCTTCAGTTCTTTCAGTTTGAGAAATGCCAAACATATTCTTTTAGTTTTCTAACTCCAGGTCTTTACACATTTCTTTATAATACTTTGTCTTCTCTAGCCACCCTTTGAAATCTCTGTTTGGTTCTTTTACTTCATCATATTTTCCATTCACTTTAGCTGCTCTGCATACAAGCTCAAGATTCAGAGTATCTTCTGACATCCTTTTTGGCCCTTTTTTTTTTCTTTCCTGTCTTTTTAATAACCTTTTGCTTTCTTCATGTATGATGTTCTTGATGTCATCACACAACTCATCTGGTCTTTGGTCATTAGTGTTCAATGCAGCAAATCTATTCTTGAGATGATCTCTAAATTCAGGTAGAGTATCTGGCTGTCGTGGGGTTGTTTTTAATCTTCTTTATTTTCAATTTGAACTTCCACATGAACAAATAATGGTCTGTTCCCCAGTCAGCCTCTGGCCTTGTTCTGACTGATGATATTGAGCTTCTCCATTGTCTCTTTTTACATATGTTATGTAGTCAATTTGATTCCTGTGTATTTCATCAGGCGAGGTCCAAGTGTATTGTCACCATTTTTGTTGTTAAAAAAAGGTATTGCCAATGAATAGGTCAATGGTTTTGCAGAAGTCTATCATGCAATCCTAGGCTTCTTTTCTATCACCAAGGCCATATTTTCCAACTACCAATCCTTCTTTGTTTCCAGCTTTTGCATTCCATTCACCAGTTATTATCATTGCATCTTGATTATATGTTTGATCAATTTCAGGCTGCAGAAGTTGGTAAAAATCTTCAATTTTCTCATTTTGACATTAGTGGTTGGAGTGTAAATTTGAATAATAATATTAACTAGTTTTCCTTGTAGACAAATGTATATTATCCTATCACTGACAATGTTGTACTGCAGAACAGATCTTGAAATATTCTTTTTAACAATGAATGTAACACCATCCCTCTTCAATTTGTCATTCATGGCATAGTAGATCATATGATTGTCAGATTCAAAATGGCCAACATACCCAAGCCACCACAGTATGACAAACTGACATACAAGTGGTAGACTACTACTACTATTAATAATAATGGAAAGACCTGTGGAAAGTAAGAAACTAAAATCAAAACAAATCAATACCATTGCCTTTGAAAGCAAAATAAAAGTTTTCTGTGCCAAATCAAGTCACAAATATTCACTGAGTCTTTAGGTTATGGATAGAAGAGGAAGGGGGCTTTCAAACAAAAATGAAACGTGTACAGGCTCTTAGGGTAGAGACCAGAGATGAGGATACACACTGGGAAAGATAAGGTTGGACCAGGTAATATGGAGTCAGATTATAGAGATGGAAGAGGTTAGGCTCTAATTTCCTTTTGTCCTCAAAAACTCCTTTTGTCCTCAAAAACTCCTTTTGCTCAGAAAATAAGATCTGTGACCACAGACAATATTTTCATCCCCAGCCCGGGCTCTTTTGCAAGACCAACATGATTGCTGCCATCCCTCTACATTTGTAACATTTAACTTTAATGCCTCTGCCCCTGAGGAGGTGCTGAACACATTTCAATGCAGTTGCCACGGATGTGGCCTGAAGAATGAACTTGGCAGCGTATCAGCAGGTGACCTTTCCTATTGACACTAACTGCAGGGCAGGTTGGCCACATGAACAGGAATAAATTTCTTCCTGAGCCAAGCCTCAAATGGGGAATGGGAAATCGCACACCCACTTCTACAGTATCAGATTTATTATGGAGGTAGACTCTCCAAGGCAAAGAAAGTGGAAACTGTGAAAGCAGATTCAGAGAGTGAGCCTTTCCCCGCCACTGCCAAAGCTGCATTCAGCTGAGGCCACCTGGGAAACACAGATACTTGTCCACACGAGGGGGTGGGCTTGTGCTGCAAATTTCCCCAAGAATCAAAATTGGAGTCTGGGTTAATGCACTTCTTTCCCCTGCTCTCCCCTCCTTTTATCCTCTAGGTGGTCTTGGTGGACAGTTCCCCCAGGCCCTGCAAATACCCCATGTTCAGAGCTTCAAGACCAATCTGTACCGAAACTGGAAATCAGAAAAGTTCCTTATTGATCAACCCTTTGATTTTACTGTCTCTGCTTTTCAAAATGGTTTGAAATAAATGAGGCTAAATTTGGACTAAATTTAAGTTTCAACTGCTGCTTATTCACAAGTAGCTTTCAGTGGACGGTTATTTGGGAAATATGATAAGGTGTAAGTTTTAAAAGAAGCTGTAAATCAAGGAATTTTAAATGTTTTAAGCTGCATTTTTTTTTTTTTTTAGCTTTTTTAAAAAAATGAAACTTCAAGAAATAAGAGACATGAGGTCAAGAAATATGATGTAACTTGTTGAAAGTAAAATAACAAATACATTATTTGGGCCAGGGGTTCCCCTCACCCTGACTTAGATTTCAGTCCTCTTCACCCTACACCACTCTTGCCTCTGCCAACTTGTGGTTCCATCATAGTCAGGTACAATAGGCCAAATTGCTGGAGATAGATTGCAGAGAATTTTTAAATGATGCTCTTTTTTGAAAAGTCACAGAGAATGGAAAACACCTTGATTTTATTTATAGTCAGATGATTATGTACATCTTCCATACCAATATATTTTAGGAAGATATTAAAAAAAAATTTTTTTTTAAACTACTTTAGATGAAGGTTTACAGAACTACCTTCTCAGTAAACAGTTATTACACATATTGTTTTGTGACATTGGTTAACATGGCCACTCACAGGCTTTTAAGACCCCAGACACTACTCGCCAAAGTAAAATGTAGGACCTTCTCTTCATAAACTGTGTCGTGCCAATTAAGCTAGATGTTCACCGAGACCATGGTCCCCACAGCTCTCAGCCCACTAATTGAGTCCTTCAGGGAGTTTGGATGTGTCTATGGAGCTTCCATGACCTTGCTTTGTACAAGTTGTGCTGGCTTCCCAGTATTGTGTATTGTCTTACCCTTACCAAAGTTACTACCTTTCTGTTGTCTATGTGGTGTTTTTCCATCCCTACCCCTTCCCTCTTGTAACCAACAAAGATTGTTTTTGTGTGTAAACTTTTTCATGAGTTTTTATAGCAGTAGTGTCATACAATATTTATCCTTTTGTAATTGATTTATTTCACTCAGCATAATACCTTCTAGATCCATCCATTATTGTGAGAACGCTTGCATATTCATCATTGTTCTTTATCATTGTGTAGTAGTCCATTGTGTGTATGTACCAAAGTTTGTTTATCCATTCATCTGTTGATGGGCATCTAGGTTGCTTCCATCTTTTTGCTATTCTGATGTGATGAACATGGGTGTGCGTATTTGTGTGGCAGCTCTTATTTCTCTAGCGTATATTCCTAGAAGTGGAATTGCTGGCTCATAAGGCATTTCTATTTCTAGCTTTCTAAGGAAGTGCCATGTCATTTTTCAAAATGGTTGTACCATTTTGCATTCCCATCAGCAGTAAGAGTTCCAATCTCCCCGCAGCCTCTCCAAAATTTGTTATTTTCTGTTTTTGTTTTTTGATTTGTGCCAGTAATGCCGAGGTTAGATGGTATCTCATTGTGGTTTTGATTTACTAGTGATCGTGAACATTTCTTTTTGTGTTTGTTAGCCACTTGGATGTCTTCTTTGGTGAAGTGTCTATTCATTTCCTTTGCCCATTTTTAATTGGATTATTTGGGGTTTTTTTTGTTGTTGTTATTGTTGTTTTTGTAGGGGTGTTGGATTTTCCTGTAGATTTTAGAGGTAAGACCTTTGTCAGATTTGTAATAGCCAAAAATTTCTTCCCAGTCTGTAGGTGTCATGGATTGAATTATGTCCCCCCAAAATGTGTGTATCAACTTGGTTCAACGATTCCCAGTATTGTGTAATTGTCCTCCATTTTATGATTGTAATTTTATGTTGAGAGGATTAGGGTGGGATGGTAACACCACCCCTACTCAGTCACCTCCCTGATCCAATGTGGAGGGAGTTTCCCTGGTGTGTGGCCTGCACCACCTTTTATCTCTCAAGAGATAAAAGGAAACGGAAGCAAGCAGAGAGTTGGGGGCCTCATACCACCAAAAAAGCAGCACCAGAAGTAGAGCGTGTCCTTTGGACACAGGGTCCCTGCCCCTGAGAAACTCCTCAACCAGGGGAAGATTGAGGACAAGGACCTTCCTCCAGAGCTGACAGAGAGACAAAGCCTTCCCCTGGAGCCCATGCCCTAAATTTGGACTTGTAATCTACTTTACTGTGAGGAAATATATTTAACATTGTTAAAGCCATCCATTTGTAGTATTCCTGTTATAGCAGAACTAGGTGACTAAGACAGTAGGTTTTCTTTTTGACTTTTGTGGTGAAGTCTTTTGAAAGCATAAGTGTTTAATTTTTAGAAGACCCCAGTTATCTAGTTTATCTTCTGGAGTTTGTGTGTTGTTAGTTATGGTTTGTATCCCATTAATGGTGTATATTAGGGCCTCTAGAGTTGATCCTATTTTTTCTTCTATGATCTTTATAGTTTTTGGTTTTATATTTAGGTCTTTGATCCATCTTGAATTAGTTTTGGTGTGTGGTGTGAGGTATGGGTCCTGTTTCATTTTTTTTTTTTGCAGGTGGACATCCAGTTTTGCCAGCACCATTTGTTAAAAAAGACTGTCTTTTCCCCATTTGATGGACTTTGAGCTCTTGTCAAAGAGCAGGGGACCATGAGTGGATGGATTTACATCTAGGTTCTCAATTTTGTTCCACTGGTCAATGTATCTATCGTTGTACAAGTACCAGGCTCTTTTGACTACCATAGCTGTAGAGTAGGTTCTGAGGTCAGGTAGTGCAAGTCCTTAGGAAGATAACTTTGATGCAAATATTAGGAAGGAATGATGTGGTCCCTTCAGAAGTCTGAGCCCATAGCTGTGGGAGTCACTGGACCACTTCTTGAAGGGAGGCAGATTCATTGTGATGTGGCCCTCACATCATTTCTTTCCTACCTTAGTACTTTGCTCAGACTTTGAATCCTCTTCCCCCTTTTGGAGATACATGCCTCCCAACAAATGTAAAATGCTAGAGTACTTGAAGTCTATTATAAAAAATCTAGCATTTGATGATACTCTGCCTTGTTTTATAAAATCTTATTTTCTCTCCTAGGTACCAAACTCCTAGGAAGCAAAAGCACTATTTTTTTTTTCTTTTTTCATTTACTGCAAAGCCTATCCAAGTACAGGAAACATAGTAGAAGCTCAGAATATTTACTGATGTGCATCGCTTTAACATGATTTAATCTACTTTAAAAAACAAATGGTGAAAAAGTATTTTATGAAAAAAGACTATTTTCCAACAGTGACAGTGACCATTCTACATTATTTTAATTCTTCTTAATTATACTGCTTTAAAAAGATGTACACAGTTAGTTAGGATAAGTTGGATTCATTCAGTAATACATAGTTGGTAATTCTGGTCTTATGATCACATTTCATTAAGAAATCCTCTCTTCATTTCCAAACATGGCACTTCCATTTTTCTCTCCTTCTGTAAGCCAAGTTGCTTGTTTATACCCTGTGATCCTTGGAGGGTAGCTGTGTGCTTGCATTCTTCCCCGCATCACTTATTATAATAAACATTCGTAAAATATTAAATGTTGACATACCAAGTTGCAGTTTCTGGTGAGAATAGAAGTCATTTTTAAGTGTAGAAAACATTAAGGTCTAGAAAGTGATCTGGTAGGACAGCAGGGCCAACGAGCTCTCAGACATTCTGGATTTACACCCAGAAAGGATTTTCAGTGTGCTTGGGAAGTGTGAGAAGGCAAGAGTCAACTCATGCCATGCATGCTATTGGAGTTCATTTATGTCTATATTGGAATGACATTTTGCAAGCTTAGAAAACCAAAAGGCCCTATCTCAGCTTTCACAGGTTTTTTTTTTTTTTTTTGTCTTCCATGAAATTATCAGGAAACCTTGAATAACCCGGATAAAACCAACAATACATACTCACCTGAAAGTCTCGCTGCACTGAATTATTTATTTATTCTTGCTTTTCAGAGACATAAACAAAGTTCAGCTGTTTATAATCATAATTGAGGGTTTCACTGGAACAGAGTAGAAGAACTTCAGGCAGGAAAGCCAAGTTCAAGGACTGCTCAAGGAATTCTCTTTGCCATTCTGACTTCATCACCATTTCCATATGAAGGTATTTGGTATGACCCATGTTGAAACAAAAAAATCACCTCCACACTGAATGCTTAGAATGACATTCCTTTTTAAAAACAAATTATGAAACTGACTGGCCTCTCTGGCTATGACCCAAATCACCAGCACCCAATCCTATTTGAATGGAGAAGTATCTGCCAGGCATCCACATGTAATTGCCTATTTCTGATATAAGGCAGATTTATAAGCCAGGATTAAAACTTTGTATTTCAAAGGAAGCCATTGGGCATTTTAAGCAAAGTAGTGATTTAATTTGATTCTGGCTCCTCTATAGAGAATGGGTTGGCGGGGAAAATGAATATAAACAGTGAGAATTGACAAGGGACTCTTCAATAATCCTAATGAGAGACAATAGTCACTTCATATAGAACGATTGCTATGCAAAAAGAGAAAATTTGGGAGTGGAATTAGATATGGGAGTGAGGTCAGGAGAGGAATGAAGGATGACACCTACCTGACATCCATGTCCTAGGAGATACAAGAGATAATGGTTACAGTCAATTCTTTTCTTTGGATTCTTGGCTAATCTATCATCTTACATAATATCTTGGCTATTTTGAAAGACTACTGGTGCTGCCTGATACCTACCATTCTTGGCCCAGTTTTCCCTCTTAGCAGAACTTTTTGATTTAGTCATAATTCCCAGTAAATAATTTTATCTGTTCACATAAAGAAAAATACATATCTATACTTAAGAGGCAAATATGTACTTAGCAGGAGAAACAGAACATCTACCTATGACTCTATCAATCAATCGATTGATTGATCATTTTAAGTATCTAAGCATATCATCTTACAGGGCATTCTCCACTTTGTAGCTGGAAATCAAGTCTGTCTCATGCCAAAGCTTGTGCTTTTTCCCTAAAGCTATGTTGTCTCACCATAGGCAAGCCACCTTGCTAGAGAGTAGAGGATTTATAAATATATACGAGGAATCATTTCTGAGAGAACTTACAGTCTTGTGAGGAAATGGGAAAAAAATTTTTGCTTAACAATATGGGGCAAAAAAGGAAAAATAAATGATTAGTTGTAGAATTACTAAAAAGGTTGCGATAAAAAGAGACCTCTCTGGTCAAAGGGAAGAATAGGTTTACCAGGAAGTCTAACTTAAATTTGTCTTTGAAAGTTGAGTAGGTTCTGATAGGCATCAAATGGACATTCCAAATTCTAGGACTACTGAGTACGGTAAGAATAAGGAATCTAGAATTTGTCAGGAGCCTTCTATATTTCCTACAGTGTGAAACTTACATATATATTATCTCATTTAATGCTGAAACAGGAAAATATCCATATCTCCATTTCACATATGTGAGAACTGAGACTCAGAGAACATGAGCCACTTTACACAAGATAATAGAGAGAGGCAGAGGTAGGCTTCATGTCTACATTTTCTATGCAAATCTAGAGTTAATCTTAGTAGGTTAAAACAGTTTAGTGGACAGTAAGAAAGGCGGGTCAAGGCCAGCTTGGGAGGGGTCATGATTGGAAGACTGATGAATTTGGTAATGGGAAAATGAAGCCTTTTGAGCAGAGTAATGATTGCTAAACATATATAGAGAGAGAAAACTTGGTGGCGTAGCGGTTAAGGGCTATGGCTGCTAACCAGAAGGTTGGCAGTTCACATCCGCCAGGTGCTGCTTGAAACTCTATGGGGCAGTCCTACTCTGTCCTATAGGGTCACTATGAGTCAGAACCAACTCGATGGCAATGGGTTTGGTTTTTTTTTTTTTGGTATATATACATACTTGTTTTGAAATTTACTAAGATTTGGGTATGTTGAGCATTTGTGGTTTCTGGAATAACTGAATAACCATCTGAGGTAAATATTTTGAAGCATTTAAGATATGGAAAGTTCTGGCAAGTTTAACCGGTCCCGTTATTTTATACCTTCTCAGAGTTGTTATTGAAGGCAATAAGGAGCTGTTATTCACAGATTACACAGCATAAAGGCTTTAAAATTACACCATTGCAAAATAAATCATCATTTACTCTGCTCACTCTTTTTATGGAAGGAGAGTTGCTGACTGTAACTCAACATTTTGGTAATTTTTCAAGGGAATAATGCCACCTGTCTGACCCCCAACTAAATAGTTACTAATTTCCTACCATGTTCACAACATTAGGGCGTTGGGAAAGCAGAGATGCATAGTATTTAATCCCTGTTCTCAAGTACTTCTCAGCATGCTGGGGAAGAAAAGATCTCCTCACTTTAGAAATTATTTGACAGCATAATATCATAACTGACTTTTCTAGAATTCTTCACAGCTTACACAAGAGTTACACTGACATCATTACACTGAATCATCGCAACAGCACTATTAGATGGATGGGACAAGGTTATCATCCCTTGGAGAGATGAAGACACACAGACTCAGGTGGGATAATTGACTTCTTCAAGGCTACGCAGGCAGTTATGGCAGAATCAGACCTGGAAGTGCGCGTGAACACAAGCCACCTCTTTAAAACAATGTTGTAAGAGGTGTCACAAACAATGTGTGTGCTATGGCCACCTCAGGAGAAGTGGGATTTTGGCTGGTTGAATTACTGAGGAGAAGTTTCAAAAAGGAGGTAGAATTTAAACTGGGCGTTGAAGAAAGGTGACAGTTGGGACCTGAGGGAGGCCCAGGACTGGGAGCAGCGTCTATTGTTATCTTCTGTTGAATAGTTATGGAATTCACCTTCCCTGACCAAACACCATATTAGGGATACAGTAAAAGACACGTATTTTCTTAAGTATATGAAAATGTGTTTACTTTCTCGTTTTTGCTTCCACAATGCATGCATACAACTGGCAACTATGATGCCACAGTTTACAGGAGGGAGAGAGAAAAGTCTTACAGGGAGAAATGTTGGCTCAAGAAATAAAGAAAGAAAGAAGGAAATAGTAGCTACTAACAACTCATGTTTTTTAAAGTTAACAACCTGCACTCAAGAGATCTGAGTCAGGTATTTTTGTCCTGGGCCCCACCTCTCAAATAGAGCTAAGAATCACCTTGAACCTTATTGACCTTTCCTCAGAATGCTTCAAACTCTGTTTGTATAATAACCCTCTGGTAAGTGACTGCTGGCCTTTTCTCTGAATTATCTCAAGATCTCCACGTCAGGCGGGCAGGCAGCTGTGCTCTGCTACCCCCCACTGCCAGGCGGGGCCCACCAGGCACAGCCATGGGACTGGAAGGCAGCAGCTGCAGGGGTGTTTAGGACACAGCCCTTTCTGAGTGAGTGTGCTGCTGGTGGGGGTGATTGAGTCTGACAACATCTCCATCAGGGCAGGCCGTATTCACTGGTGTCTCTCACTCTGTCAGCCTGCGGAATACCAAGGTCCCCCGTGCTCCACCAAGGGGAGGAGCAGGTTAGCGCTAGGCCAGAAGGGGAGGGAAAAATACGAGACAGTTGTCAAAGTTGGTGAAAAATGAAGAACTGGGCCATCGATTCAAGGGTCTCCAATGCTCTCTAGGGTTCTACCTAAGTCAGAGGAGAAAATAAAAGAAACACACAACCAATACAATAGCTGTCGAGCTGTTGAAATAACTCTCTGAAAGTCATGGGGTAAGAAAGGCAGGGAATTGTCTTTGATAGTGCTCAGACAGGACCAGGAGGAACTAAATGTCTTCAAAGGAAACTGAAATAAGAATGTGTCAGTTCCAAGTTACAGGTGAAAAGTGAGGTTGCAGATATTGTGCCTATATGAGGAGATGCTAAACAGGATCATACATGGGGTGGACAGCAGACGGGGCCACATGTAGACTTGTCAGCCAGTGGTTCTGCCATAGTTATGGAGTTGAAAGAGAGCTAAGAGCAGAAAGAATTTACCACTAGCTGTGATAAAGAACATATTTCATATGACATCCTTGTGTTAAGAAAAATCCCTCCCTTTCTTGAATCCTAATAAATATGTATCTATTGAAGAACTTTCTAAGGCTCAGAGCCCCAGGTAAGATGGTTTCTTCAGGGCGGTGGTTCTCTACTGGGGGCTACTGATGCCTAACAGCTTTATGAAATGTATGAAGCATTTTTTACTATCACAATTTGGGGATAGTAACTGATATTTAGTGGACAGGCCCAGAGGTGCGAAGCATCTTGCAATGTCAGGAGAGTTTCCTGTAAGGAAGAATGGTCTTCCTTTCCCTGCCTCACACGCCTCTATGACTGAGGAATACTGCTTGAGGCAGGAGTGAGTTCTCTGGCATTAGAAATGTTCAGAGACTTGGATGATATTTTTTTATGGTTGTTTTGGAGGATATTCAAGCAACAAAAGTTTGTTTGGACTACATGGGTTAAAATACCCTTTCTGTCCCTGAGATTCTATGATTATATACCTGAGCGTAACTGGCTGTATTTGGAAATAAACCAAAGACAGTAGTGGGAGAGCAAGGAACAGGGCAGTTCCCAATGGAAGCAGAATGATAGTGGAAAGCATACTGGTTGAGGGATGAGGGCATTTATACTTTGGTGTCAGCTGTACTGTTCCCTAATACTGTCAACTTCAACAATTCATTTAACCTTTCTTAGGCTCACTTCCTCATGTATCTAAATGTAGAGGGAAAAACAAACAGCACATTTCCCATTTTCTAAGAATCATAGATTCAGGAATCCCCCTGCCCCTTGATGAATATGGTTTATGGCAAACTAATATTAATAGCTCTTCCTGGAGTTCCCTATGTTTCCCATCCCACAGAAAGCCAAAGCAAAGGAGAGAGCAGACCATTCCTCAGAGCATCGTCCCGTGGGTGCCAGCCCTATCAGCTACTCAGGTACACTGGTGTGTGAGGCATCAATGTCCAGCAGCTCATCAATGCCATCACGACCATCCTGTGGATACTACTCTAAATAACAATGTAATTTGCTGATAAAATGCTGTCAGGCTCATCTGACTTTATGACATAGTGCTTCAGAAAGCATCCAATTTAAAATAAGCAGCTTAGGTCAAATGTAACTCAGGGTCCCATGATTCCTTCTCTATTTCAAAAACCAAACCTACTGTTGCTGAGTTGATTCCAATTCACAGCGACCCTATAGGACAGAGTAGAACTGCCCCGTGGGGTTTCCAAAGCTATAAATCTTTACAGAAGCAGATTGCTGCATCTTTCTCCAGAAGAGTGCTAACCGACCTCATCAGTTAGCAGCCGAGTCATTAACCACTGCACCACCAGGACTCCTTCCATTTGGGCCTGTTAAAGGAGCCCTGGTGGCACAATGGTAAAGCTTTTGACTGCTTACCAAAAAGTTGGCAGTTCAAGCCCACCTAGTGGCTCCACAGGAGAAAGACCTGGTGATATGCACCTGAAAACTTACAACCTAGGGAACTTTACGGGGCAGTTTTACTGTCACATGCAGATGCTATGAGTCGAAATCAACTCGAAGCCAGCAACAGCAATAGCAGTAGGGGCCGTTATCAAGCCATGAACTATTTCTCAAAAGAAAATTATTTACTGGCTGAAGAGGTCTTGACTTTGCTCCAAAACTTTAGGGACCTCAACTGTGATTTCCCACTGCATTTTGTGGCGGGGCCCACAGAATATCGTGATCCGCCTCGGATGCTTTTAGCACCATTGGATTTCCTGGGTTACAAGGGTCAAGTAGCAGCACTGCTTATATGACAAGTTGGAGCACCTGCCTTCTCATGCTTGAGGCTATAAGCACTGTGGGCAGAACAGTACACTTTAATGTGGAATATACTGCCTCTAAAATCTAAAATAGGCCCATTAAATATTGTGCCTCTTTCTTAATGAGAAGGGATATAAGGTGCTACCACTTGCATTTTTCTTTGGAAGTTCAATCCTCATATGTTTCTGGATATATCCTCAAAATCTTTACTACAGTGGCAGGCCCACATGTGTCTTATCGGGTTATTAGCGCACCTACTACTTCCTGCTCGCCTGGCCAGCATGAAGTCATTAATTTAGTAGATCAGTATGTTGTCCTGTGGAATTATGGAATGAAGAAAGTACCTGAGGACTAAATTAGGACGTACAGCTGAGATGTTAACATAGCCCGCATTAAGATGGTTATGGTGTAGTTATATTCCTCCTAGGTGAAAATAAGTTACCTCTGGGTTCTATTTTTATTAGGATAGAAGAAAAAAAGAGAGAAAGAAAGGAAAAAAAAAAAAAAAAAAGGCGTTTTCAGCTTAATAGCTGGAGAACACAAGTCAAAAGCTGGGAGAATCTTTGCCAGTCAAGTGACTGTAACAGCAAATGCAATTGGAGCCAAAATTTAACTCCACTTACAATAATAATCCACTGTCATTCCCCAAAATTCTCCTGTCACTGCACAGCTCTCACAAGAGAGTTAAGTGGAATATAATAGGAAGAACCATCTTTGAGTCTTTCAAATCTACATAGATGGACTAATCTCTGCCTTTATGCCAGGGATATAATGTTGCCTTTAGTTCCAAGGACTTCCACTTGGCTTTTAACAGTTATTACTTTACAAATCAGTAGACTAACACAAGGCTTCTGCCTGTCGCTGAGTATATATCTTTTCCAGCCCTACACTGGCGACCACATTAACTTCTTCATTACCTTTCTCATGAGAGACCTGGTGAAGCTGTGAACTCAGGTTATTTCAATTCAGCAACCTATATGATCAGATTCTGTGACTGTTTTTGCATACATTAGCCCTGAAGCCATAGGAAATTGTTTTACTAAGTTATAGAAACACCCTTGTTCTATAACTGGGCCTATAATTTAAGACCCTGAGTCTCTTTTTTTTCTTTAAGCTCTTTGGTGCAATTAGATGAGGCTAATCTTTTTCACTGTATCTGTGCTCCCTATAATGTTCTACTGTAGCTTCCTTTTGGCCTGTCAAAACCTTTGCTTCATTTCTGGAGGCCACAGTGATAATAAGTGCAAATTTTTGCACTAAGTGGCGTGGAATACCAGTGCCCCACTCTCTATCAATAACTGAATCTTTTCCCATTCAAAGCAAATAGCTTATCTCAGATTTCTATTTCTTTTTGAGTCTGCAATCTGTATCTACCCCTAGTCCCAATTATTCTATGGGTCAGTATTTTTAGTGGTACACAACGGATTCTACTCTAAGCTCAATTAAAAAAAAAAAAAAAAAGGATTTCATGATTTTAGCTAACAGAATTACTAGAAAACCCAAATAACCAAGCTTAAATGCTACTAAATAAGAAACAGTATAGCCAAGAAAAACACCCATCCATACCACAGAGGTGGTCCAATGGAAACCCCACTGTTAGTGTCACCTACTGCTCAACACTCTAAAAACTATGGACTAAATACCAGAATCTTTGCTACAATTTCTGGAAAAATAAAACCAAATGACTCTACGAATGGATTGTCCAGAAAAGCTGCATACTCTCTGCATCCTGATATTCACATATGCCTTTTGCGGTGAGATGGATTGCTTTTGTGTGGCCTTTCTTGTCTTCTAACTCCCACCCAAGTGATTGAGTTGTTACGTGCCATTGAGTTGGTTCCAACTCATAGCAACCCTATGTGTGATTGGGTGGGGCTGTGCAAATAAGGTGATCATGGCCCACCAACGGGATTGGTCAGTTTTGTCATCCTGCTAGGCTTAAAAAATAGCCAATTCCAGGGCAGAGAGAGGATTTCACCACCACCAAGGAAGAAGAGCCAGGAGATGAGCATGTCCTTTGAACCTGGGATCCCTGCACTGAGACCCTTCTAGACCCAGGAGACAAAGACAGAGGTGTAACACCTAAGACGGCAAAACAGCAAGAAGGTGCAGCACAAAAATGGCAGCAGCAGAGGCAACGAAACCAGGAGACTGGCAGGAGATTGGCAGGAGAAGGCATGGTTGGCTTTCCAGCCCATGGAGCAAGAAAGCTGAATGCCTTCAGGCAGGAGTGGGGTGCCTCTGGACCTTTGGTGTAACTATGTTTGCCAACCCATGGAGCTAGAGCTGAGTGCCTTTGAGTTGAGGCTTACTGGTGGAGTGGGGTGCATCTGGGCACTTATCAGCAGAGTTAAAAGAGCTTCTTAACACTTGCCCAAAGAGGGCAGAGGCAGAGAGGAAAAAGAGAGGTGTGCCTGTGGGTACAGATGAGAAGAGGCTGTCCTGATGGAAGAACTGTATCCTAACGTTCTTCAGCCTGAATTGTAACCTGTTACTTCCCTAATAAACCCCATAATTGTGAGCATGGTCTGTGAGTTCCGTGTGGTCACTGCAGTGAATTATCAAACTCATCAGAGAAGTAGACAGTGCCACGGGAGCTATGCTTGGTGTTGTAATTGGTAAAGATGGCAGAGAGAGGAGGCATGTCTGACCTCTGCCTCACAGGAATCAGCCTTGGGCTGTTGATCTTGATTCTCATTCCCCATGGTACAGTTAGAGGATGTCAGATACCACCCCCACACCATTTTTACAGTTTTCCACTTCTGATTCAGTTATATTTGTTTAGCAGAATCAGATCACAATAACAACCTAAGGATAAGGGGGGCTAGAAAATGCAATGTTTAGCTATCTAATCTTTTCATAACAACCCTATACGACAGAGTAGACCTGCCCCATAGAGTTTCCAAGGAGCACCTGGCTGATTCGAACTGCCGACACTTTGGTTAGCAGCTGTAGCTCTTAATCACTGTGCCACCAGGGTTTCCAATCCAATCTTTAGGCTACAGGAAATACAGACTACAAGAGGCTTGACATGCTGTTGAGTGAACCAATTTGCAGGATCTATCACGGTCATGAAACCCTGGTGGTGTGGTGGTTAAGTGCTACGGCTGCTAACCAGAAGGTCAGCAGTTTGAATCTACCAAGTGCTCCTTGGAAACTCTATGGGGCAGTTCTACTATCTTATAGGGTCGCTATGTGTCGGAATCGGCAATGGGTTTGGTTTGGTTTATCACAGTCATGGTGACCAATACGTAGTGCCTTTTGATTCAGGAGGCAGTTTGAGCCACAACTTTATCACTTGGAACTTGAATGTTAGGTTTGCCATGGCTGCTGTTTTTCTCTGAAGGTAGAAAAATTCTGCAGAATAAAATTTTCATAGGCAAAATAAAACTTGATTTACTTTTTTAAAAAAACCTCTAATACTCAAGGTTATATGTTAAGAATATAAATTAATTATGAATTAATCATTGAGAATCTTAAGAAAAATCTTACATAAGCCCAGTCCTTACATTCAAAGAGCTTCAGTCAAACGAGAAGAAAGGAACATAAATAAATAATGATAAAACATTGTGGTAAGTGCAAAAAGTGAAATGCATATAAAGAAATATTGTGGGTTTATCAATAATCATAACAATGAAAGCTAAAATGGATTGACGTACACCAGGTATCCAGCAGAGTTCTAAGGTATTTAGATGTGTTTTACCTCGTACCATCATCCCACGATTCTTATAAAACTCAATTGGATTCTTGAAGTTTTAGCGTTCTATAACTCACAAATTCTCTTGGTCCAGGGAGGGCCTTATCTTCTCCTAACCCAGTTGTCATCGAGTCGATTCCGACTCATAGTGACCCTCTACAACAGAGTAGAACTGCCCCATAGGGTTTCCAAGAAGCGCCCGGTGGATTTGAACTACTGACCTTTTGATTAGCAGCCAAACTCTTAACCACTGTGACATCAGGGCTCTTATCTTCACATATCAGTATCAAATATCAAATCATACCAAAGAAAAGATTCTAGTTTCCTTTGAACTCTAAAACAGGTACCTCTAGTCTTTGGCTCTGTAGCTCTCTCCCTCCAGACTAAACAATGTTGACATCCCTACTTAGTTTTGTGCTAGTTCTCTCTTCCTAAGGCCAGGAATATACAGTTGAAAAGTTTCCCCCATAGACTTCTATAATTTTAAATAAGTATATTTTATTGTATTTTGTTTAAGTAAAATTTCAATCTGATAAAGTGGAAAAAAATACCTTATTTGTTTCAAATCATTTCATTTCACCCTTGTAAAATTTGATTGATGCACAAATAAAAAAGCGTAATTTTGCCACATACGTGGAATGCCATCTGCTGCAAAGAATAACAGTTTGCAATGTTTCCACAAAACTGTATCCAATGAGTGAAGTTTGAATCAGTTCTGCCAAAGTAGTGAGTGGGAATGCCATAAATTCAAGGGCTTTGTGGTCAACATCTCCCTTTCAATACCCTAGAGGAAGACATCCTTTTCTCTTGCATTGATGCGCATGCTAAGGAAAGTGAGTGCATTAGGGTTTCCACTTTTACTACTACCCACTCTCTCACCCATTTCCCTGTGTGCACAGAAGTCAGAGGAAAAAGAAATTGACTTCGGACTGCTAGATAAAATCATCCACCCTAATTTCCTCTTTGAATCAACAAGGAAATAAAATTTCTAACATAACTGGTTTGAGAAAGGACCCAGGACAGCTACCCTAAGAAAATTTATTTTAATACATAAGATGTCCTTGCATACAGCTGGCACTCTTGATCTGCTAGTGTGGTTTATTTTCTTTACCCCAGGGGAAGAAATGGGTCAGCCAGGCTGGACACAAGCCTGTCAACAATATGATTTATGGGCCTCGTGTCTTAGTTTGTCTCCCCAAACATTAACCAAATAGGCTTTCATTCAATCACTACAGTTTCATTCCTTTGAGGTTTGGGGCTTTTAATCCTCAAGACATTGATTAAACCCCTGTTAGCAGTCACAACTCGCATCATTACCAGTGTCTCTTTAGAAACATCTAGGATTGGTCCATCAGGTAGAGATCTGAAAGAGTAAGGATTTTGGATAGAAAGACAGGCAAAAAAAAATTTTTTTTTGCCTATTTCCCATTTTTTTCAAGAGATATATAAAGTGACCTGGCATATCAACACTTCTCCGGGGTCCTCTTGATTTAAAGGGTATTTATGTGGAATACGCTGACCTAGGTTACAAGTCCTCTATAGATATAGGACAAGAATAAGAAAATCAATTCTCCCACTTGGGAATGAATTTCATGACCTTGGATTAGGGCAGTTCTCTCCAAACAGGCAGCCTGCACTTTTCCGCAGCTAGCTGGAGCCAACACCATGCATGTGAACATGGGTATCACCCACATTGTGAGTGGAAACAGCACCCCGTTTCACACTCAGTTTCAAAGCCTAAATTCTTTCCCCAGGAATGACCTTTGAGGATTTTCACTCAGGATGCTAGCCTTTTAAAATCCATAATAAAGGCCTGTCAGATACTGTGCGACATTCTAACATATTACCCTAGCACGGGGATCAATCACAGTCCAGGGCCGGAGATTCAATATATCTTTTCTAGAAAAGATGCAAAATTTTCAGCATACATTATGGCAAAGTTTGCAAATCCCACAAACATAAATTAGGAAATCTGTTTGATATACTTGCATGTCACCGCATCTTGGCTGGGAACCTTACTGAGACAGAGCAGAGCTGTTCCTTGAGGAGGAGGAGTGAGTAGCTCATAGACATGAATGCCTGCCTCATATATCCCATGGCCTCTGGGGTCACTGAACCCTGATTTCCTCTCATCCTATTAGCCCTGTGTTTTGGATTGAATTGTGTCCCCCACCAAAAAAAAAAAAAAAAAAATGTTAGAATCCTAACCCCTATACTATAATGTAACCCCTATAATGTAATTCTGTTTGGGAATAGGGTTTTCTTTGTTATGTTAATGGGTCTATATCAGTGTAGGGTGTGTCCTAAACCCGATCACTTCTGAGTTACATAAAGAGTACATTACATGCAGAGACGTGAGCAAAACAGAGGAAGACAGACACCATGTGAGGATCTTCTATAAGGAGAGGAAGCAAGGAAAACCCAGGGCTACAGACAAGGAAGGAATTTATGCCGCTGAGATCCTGATTTGGTCTTTTGGCCTCCAGACTGAGAGGAAATAAATTTCTGTTCTTTAAAATCCAGCCACTGGCAGTATTTGTGTTATGGTAGCACCAGGAAACTTAGCTACCCCATTTGACCTCAACAAGAGGAAGGAGAAATGGAGAAAGAAAAGGAGGAAGGGTGAGAAAATAAACAGAAGAAGCAAAGTGCATTTTTTTTCTCAATTAGAAATGGGGAATAAAAATGTTTTCTGTGGGAATTTTGATCTGGTTGATGCTAAACTATTTGCCTATCCTCTGGTCTTGCTTCTGATAGAATCTGACAACCCAAGAACTGCCCTCTCTGATACTCCCCACTCTTGATTAGCTTAGAGGCTGCAGTTTTGAAACCTGACTGAGATCACACTTATCTACTTCAGAGTCCAGGGCTCTCGTGAAACCCATCCTCCCTGGCCTGGAAGGACAGTGTTATAAGGTTGGTAATCCTTTGCCTCCGTCAGAAGAGACTATAGAATTGGAGGTATAGAAGGAGAGGAAACAAAGCAGGGGGTATCTATGAGTGACTTCTGAAAAACATTTGTTCCCTTGAGAACATCAATCAGCCCTGTATTTCTTTGATTTCTACACCCACGCCTTTCTAAATGTCACAGTCATCAACTACTTGGTGTTAATGAAGTCAGGGAAATAACATTATGAAGCCTAACAGATAACAATCCCCTGCATCCCAGTTAGTGTTGGCCCAACGAACATGAATGACCCCACGTAACAGCTGCTGGCCGATGATTACTTGTTTTCTCCCAGTCTTTTGAAATTTCAAAGTAGAGGCATGATAACCCTTGTAAACAAGTTATGGGCCTCAATGTTTCAAAACTCAATTTCAAAAGAACATTCAAAATAAGGATTATAAAATAAGCTGTTTTATTCCTCTAGTAGCCAAAAAGTGACACAAATATCTGAAACACCAAGCCATATATCCACAGTACCTTACTCCACAATCAACATGAATAAATAAGGTGAAATATACATGAAGTCATGAGGCTGAGATCCCTTCTGCCGAAATGAATTACATCAGTGGTGGAGAACAAAGCCAAACTCTTCACGAACAAAATGTGATCAAATCATATGCTATGTGTGCATACCAAAACACTTCTCCCAAAGTTACTCAAATAATAAGTCTTTAGTAAGTACTTAGTAAAATGCAGACTTCTTGGCAGCAACCACAGAGTGAAAATTTAGTGGCTTAAATCAAATAGTAGTGCACTTCTCTCATACATGAAAGCTAGTCCAGGGCTAGACTGAGGGCACAATAGAGTTGGAGATCATGACTCCTTCCATCTTGTGGCTCTGCTCTTTTTAGGGTGCTGCCCTGTCTTCATGGTTGAAGACAACTCATTAACACATCTACATCCCAGTCCACAGGAAAAGCAAACAATAGGGTGCAGAGGTCATGCTCATTGCCTTTTATACTGTAACTTAGAAATTCAATCCATGAACTTGCTCACATCCCACTGGCCAAAACTTAGACAATGGCTGCACATAAGTGCAAGGAGAGTCCCTGGGTGGTAGAAACAGTAAACAGACTCAGCCACTAATCAAAAGGTTGGAGATTTGAGTCTACGCAGATGTACCCAGATGATCTGCTTACAAAAACCAACCACTGATAACCATATGGAGCACAGTTCTACTCAGATACACATGGGGTTGCCATGAGTCAGAATCAACTTGATAGCAACTAGTTTGGTTTTTGGTTTTAAGTACAATGAAGTCTGGGCATTTTAGTCTTTATTTTGAGCAGTCTTGTAGCCAGCTAATTCTAAAAGGAAATATAAAGAATGGAAATTAGGAGACAACTACCATCTCTGTCATACATATGGACAGCCAGAGTCTGCTATGAAGTGTTCAGTAACGGATGTGAGTCTTCCATATTCTTTTTCCTGGCAATCCTCCTGCCCCCATACCATCTTCAGACACTCAATGCCTTCAGGATGGTGTCCTGTACCTAAAAGCCACTTCCTAATTTGTTCTAGAAAACTGGCCTCTTAGGCACATCTTCTCAGGAGTTTCCTCAGCGTTCTAGGAAACAAGACACTTAGCTATGTCATCAACAGAAATGCATTAATAGACATCATACCCTAAATACACCCGTAGGAACTTTAATGGGGTAAAGAGTGACCTCAGGGGCAGCCACACTCAGGGCATCATCTTCGCCAATGCTGTTGATCACCCCTGAAAATCTTTATTCCCCCTACTGTTTGATGGATAACTTTAGGTAGCTTCTTTAGTTCATAATGCCTCTATATTGTTGTTGTTAGGTGCCATCAAATTGGTTTCAACTCATACTGACCCTACGTAGAAGGGAACAAAATACCGCCTGGTCCTGCACCATCCTCTACAGATTCTCTTAATTGTTCCATTTATTTCAATTAATCAAACTCATCTTGATGGCCTAGGTTTAATCCTATTTCCTTCGTGAAGCTTCCCCGAACCACCCCAAGTCTCACTGTCAGAATTTTGCTTTGAACTTTCTCATCTCATACAGTAACTTTATCCCACAATTTATACTTACATGCTCCATTATACAAGCTGTTTAAATGAAATGTCATGTGTATTAATGTTGCCTTTTCAATAACATTATTAATTCCTTGAAAACAGAAATCATTTATCATGTTCAGTAATGGCTCAAAGCTGTAAACCTGATGAACTTTTTTCTTTTCTTCAAGTGTTTATACAGTGCTTATTGTATAACTATCATTCTGAAATCAAAATTAACACCAGTAAAAAGTAATGAAGAAACAAGATACAATTATATAGAATCAAGGCTATGATTAAAAGTCAATAACCACAATATATACTTAAAAGTGAGCAAGAAGAAGAGTATTTGGTACAAATTGGAAGTACAGGGAAGGCTTCATGGAGGCTCCTCCTTCAATTTGGTTGTGCAGATGGGTGAACATCTTGGCATTCAATGCTGCAGAGTGATACAAGAAGGGGCCATTGTGAGGGGTGATAGTTGCCTGTTCTGGAATCCACCGTCTCAACTTTAAATGTTCGTTTGGATCCAATTCTTCCAGAAATTCCTCCTCAACAACCTCTTTAATGGTTCTCTCATCTCAAGACTTTACATAGACAGCAACAACAACAAAAAAAATTAGTTAAACACATACTATGATATAAACAGATTAATACATTCTTAACTAAAACTACATATACGTGTGTGTGTGTATATATATATTTATGTGTGTACATATTACGTATGTAGGCAAAAAAAACAAAACCAAATCAGTTGCTGTCAAGCAATTCTAACTCAGGGTGACCCCATTTGTATCAGGGTGCAACTGTGCTCCATAGAGCTTTCAATGGCTATGACCTTTCAGAAGTAGATCGCCGGACCCTTCCTATGAGGCACCTGTGAAAGGACTTGAACTGCCAACCTTTCAGTTAGTAGTCAAGTACTATGGCAGTCTACGTACATAGGTATGTAGGTAGGTAGGCAAAACAAATTGCAATGAGTAGATACATTTCATGTGGTTATGGAATTAACTATAATTCTTCCTTAGAAGGGACTGAGGAAAAACCCTCACCCATCTGTCCAAATAGAACATCTGTCTCCTTTTGTCATATGGCTCCATGTCATTACTTCTGTTGATCCTAGATCATTCCATGCCACATGATTCACACAACTGATCATTTCGCTGCATCGAACCTAATATACCAATAACAAAGCACCTCAGGAGATAATTTTTCATATTTCAAATGCTGAGATAGAGTCTATATAAACTATACTACTATTTGTGCTGCTGTGAAGACTGAGATACTTGCTGGACGAGGAAGCTCACCGTCTTCTAAAGAATATTCTGTAAAGCACTGTCCCTCTTCTTCCTCTTCATCCTTCTTTACCTTCTTCTTCTGGGAATGGTTTATTTCCTCTAGCTGTGGTATGAATTGCACTAGGCAATCTCATTTGAGCAGTAATTAATAATGTTCAGGAGAAGCTACAGATTATAAAATATTCATCATTGTTTAGAAATCCATTGCTACTATTTTCTACTTCAGACTATCACACCTGTATATGCCCACTTACGTGCCTGTGGGCATAGCTCTACACGTCCACAAATGATGGCTGCTTTGTCATATCTATGCAGCAAGAATGGCCCACATGATGCACATAAAACTTTATTCATCTGCACAGTATGAGACATGAAGACCTGGATATTGCAGGAAGTCATTTTTTTCCCCTTCTTTTTTTTGTTCCACATTTTACATTCTGGCCTGCAGTGCAACTACACTAATCGCTCCAGCGTTGGAGTGATACAATGCATTAAAGTGGCTTTTATGATTGATTAAATGCTCTAGTTCTGCTACTACATTTAATCAATGGCAGCAACCTGACACAGCTTCATTGGCTACAAGGCATTACAGATTAAGCTTCACACATTTTAGCTATTTCGGAACAAATTCTAAGTTTTGTAACTGCAATATTTTTAAAGCTTCAGAGAGTGACAGTTGTTTCTAAGAAAGTTGCATATTTATTTTAATTAGGGTGGTCAACGCTATTGCAGGGCACATTTCACTAGCGCCTTGTCTTTAAAAAGGTATGATAATGTTTAGTCCACATTTATTTCAACGGTCTGGAGATGATTCTTATAGTAAGTAATCATTAAAGAAAGTCTGACAGTCCAACCACAAGACACCAAATTTGCAAACTCTTGGATAGCTTCTACGGAGAAATTTTATCTGCTTAAAACTTCCATGAAAGCCAAGCAGGTGTTCATCTTCTTTCTTGGTTCTGATGACTCAAGAGATGTCTCGTTCTCTTTTGTATATTTTTCTGGAATTAATTAAAAGACATTCTGATGGTTAAGATTGTGTGTTAACTTGGCTGGGCCATGATTCTCAGTGTTATATGTGATCAACCCCATGATGGGATCTTCTGTGAGTAGCCAATCAGTTGAAAGGGAGTTTCCTTGGGCGTGTAGCCTGCATCTGAATATAAGTGGACATTCTGGCTTTTGCCCTCCCTGGATCCTGCAGCTACCTCCAGTTCTTGGTACTTGACCTCCAGCTCTTGGAACTTGAGCTAGCAGCTTACCTGACAATCTTGGGTTCTCCAGCCTCTGCAGCTACCTGAATCAGGAGAAGCCTTGTGGTCTTGCCAGCCGATCTTGGGATTCATCGGTCTTCACAGCCTGTGAGCAAGAGCCCTGCTCTCTGACATGCCAATCTTGGGTTTGCCAGCCCCTGCAGCTGTGTGAATCAGGAGAAAGCTCTATCCTGATCTACGGACTTGGGAAGTTCCAGCTTCTACAATCGCATGAACTGTTTCCTTGATATAAATCTCTCTCTATATATAAACATATTTATACGCACTACTGGTTTTGCTTCTCTAGAGAACACAGCCTAAGATAGACATCCACCCCCTGTAAGGACTCACGTGTCTTTCTGAATCGACTGGACTCTGTGATTACTAAAATAATGAGTTATAGACTTTTGGCAATGACTGACACAATGATCTAAGGACCATTATTTATTAGCCTTCAAATATGTGATACTATATTTTGTTTTTCTTAAGTGCAGGGACTATGCCATAACACCATTGTACTCCTCAGAAGTCAGTTCCAACTCATAGCAATCCTGGGTACAATGAAACAAAACACTGCCTGGTCCTGCATCATCTTCATAATCGTTGTTATGATTGAACACATCGTTGAAGCCACTGTGTCAATCCATCTCGAGGGTCTTCATCTTTTTCACTGACCCTTTATTTTACCAAGCATGATGTCCTTCTCCAGGGACTGGTACTTCCTGATTACATGTCCAAAGTATGTGAGATAAAGTCACGCCATCCTTGCTTCTAGTGAGCATTCTGGCTGTACTTCTTCCAAGACAGATTTGTTCATTCTTCTGGCAGCCCATGGTATATTCAATATTCTTTACCAACCAAAAGCATCAGTTTTTCTTCAGTCTTCCTTATGCACTTCCCAGCTTTTACATGCATATGAGGCAATTGAAAACACTATGGCTTGGATCAGGTACACCTTAATCCTTAAAGTGACAACTTTGCTTTTTAACACTTTAAAGAGATCTTTTGCAGCATATTTCCCAGTGCAACGCATCTTTCGATTTCTTGGCTGCTGCTTCCCTGGGCATTAATTGTGGATCTGAATAAAAGGAAATCCTTGACAACTTCAATATTTTCTTTGTTTTTCATGATGTTGCTTATTGGTCCAGTTGTGAGGATTTTTGTTTTATGTTGAGATGTAAACCACACTTAAGGCTGTAGTCTTTGATCTTCATCAATAAGTGTTTCAAGTTCTTGCTTTCAGCATTCAAGGCTGTGTCATCTGCATACTGCAGGTTGTTAATGAGTCTTCCTGGTGTGTTCTTCTTCATATAGTACAGTTTCTCAGGTTATTTGCTCAGCATACAGATTTAATAACTACGGTGAAAAGATACAACCTTGATGCACACCTTTCTTGACTTTAAACGACACAGTATCCCCTGGCTGTATTTGAACAACTGCCTCTTGGTCTAAATACAGGTTCCGTGTGAGTACAATTAAGTGTTCTGGGATTTCTATTTTTTGAAATGTCCATAATTTGTTATGATCCACACAGTTGAATGCCTTTGCATAGTCAATAAAACACAGGTAAACATCTTTCTGGTATTCTCTGCTTTCAGCCATGAACCATCTGACATCAGCAGTGATATTCTTTGGTTCTTCGTCCTCTTCTGAATCCAGCTTGAACTTCTGGCAGTTCCCTGTTTATGTACTGCTGCAACCACTTTTGAATGATCTTCAGCAAAATTTTACTTGCGTGTGACATTAATGATATTGTTCAATAATTTCTGCATTCTGTTGGATCACCTTTCTTTGGAATGGCTATTTTGAGGAGGCAGTTCTTCCCCAGTTATATTTTGGGTGCCTTCCAACTTGAGGTGCTCATCTTCTGGCACTATATCAGACAATGTTCTGCTGTTACTTACAAGGTTTTTATTGGCCAATATCTTCAAAAGTAGATTGCCAAGTCCTTCTTCCTAGGCTGTTTTAGTCTGTAAGCTCAGCTGAAAACCATCTACCAAGGGTGACCCTGGTGGTATTTGAAATACCGCAGGCTATGCTTCCAGTATCACATCAACATGCAATCCATCATAGCACAACAAACTGACAGACACGTGGTGGGGAGAATACAATAATAGGTGTTAATAAATGTTTTCTTAATATATTTTTATGGCCTAAAATTCCAACTAAATTCTAAAAACTTTCAAGATGTTCATTGGAAATAGGATAAAAAATAATTAAAACAGCTTCTCTTTTTTTTATAATGCTATAGGGCATTCCTAAGTGAGCTCTCTCACTGTGTTAACTGTTACCCTTTTAAAATATCATCATGAAAAGAAAATGTTTCTAGGAAAGGCGATTGTCAAAGTAGCCAAAAATACTAAGTAACTTAACATTCATAAATGCACCAAAAATGGTAGGATTCTTCAGTTTGGAAAACCAGAACTGAGTAGAGCCACAAGCAGTGATCATAAAAAATAATAATAATAATAAATAACTGATCACTACTCTCTAAAAGTGTCAAGATATTGAAAGGCAAAGAAGGACTGAAGAACTTTTATAGACTGGAAGACACTAAAGAGCAATGTGGAATGCTGGATTGTATCCTCGAACAGAAAATAACATTAGTGAAAAAAACTGGTAGAATTCAATTAAGATCCATAGTTCAGTTAGTAGTATTGCACCAAAGTTAATCTCCTGGTTGTGATACTGTACAACGGTTATGTAAGATGTCAATATTCAGGGAAGTTAAGTGAGGAACTTACAGGGGCTGTACTATTTTTGGCAATTTTTTGTTGGTCTAAAGTTAGTCCAAAATAAAGGTAAAAAACAATAATAAATAACAATGGGTACTGAATGAAGTCCTTGGTGACCAACTCCTGGAGGATTTTTGTATCAATTAGGATGATTTTACATGTAAGTCATAGAAATCCAACTCAAATTAACTTAAATAATAAGAAATTTTATTGATTTCCTGAAAGTTCAGAGGTAGGGCAGCTCTCAGGTTTGGTACCATAGGAACTCCAGCTCCATTTCTCTGTGATTGTCTCCTCCTCTGGCTGTAGATTCTCCTCAGGCTGAATTTCCTCTTGGCCTTATGATGGATGCCGGGGGTAGCTGAAACCAAATGTCCTTGTTTGCTTTTTAAGAAAAAGGGAGAACCTCATCTTTCTCTCTCTTTTTGCTTCTCTTATGAGCAAGAATCTTTATAGGAGTCTCCAACTATTTCTCCTTGAGTCTCATTGTCTAGAGTTGGGTCCATTCCTGTACCAACGACAGGCAAGAGAACGCTATTATTAGCTTAACTAATCAGAGTCTTGAGTTGGAATCGACTCAATGGCAATGGGTTTTTGTTAACCAGAGTCTATCTTTGAACCTTGGGTAACAGTAGCTTCATGAGGGAGAAGTAGAAACCTGAATAAAATCATAGCTCTGTCAGGAAGAAGGAAGGTTTTGGGGAAGCAACCAAATACATTTACAACTATTATAACTAGAAGAAATGTTCTTGAAAATCAAAAGAGATCACTGTTCAATATACAAAACAAAATACTACTTTACAGAGTAGAGCATACATATGTAGAAAATAGTAACCCAATAACTGGAAAAAGGAATTGCTATACGTTCAATCTTGTTTTCAGCTGAGGAAGACTAGATTATTTCAGGTCATTCCATGAATTGCAGAGCACCAAAAAATGCTAGATTTGGAGTTTCCACACAGATCAGCACAAACCCAGTGCAGAAAGCACCTCCATCCCCAATAACCAGCCTCTTCTAAAATAACTTGCATACATATATGCTGCCTTCAGTTCTACTTTTTAAAAAAGGTACGTATTGCATTGTTCTTTTTTGTTTTCTGGATCATCATGTAATATAAACATACTCCTTCTTCCCCATGGCAGGTCTTTGGATTTCCAGAATAAACCTTTCTTTTCATCTCCACACCGAACGCAGATGTTGTTTCCAGGCATTTCACACTCCTAGTCACTTCTGGACCACCACATTCCCTCTCACAATGTAGCACCCACCTCCATGTTTGATCTCAGTAAAAGAAACACAGTTAGACCACGATTTGTACACAATATGGACACTCTATTAATTAACGCAGCCTCATATTATGTGTTTCATGTGTTAATATTATTTCATTTTAAGTTCTTTGGGGAAGGATGAATGAGTTCCCAGATAATAAACTGCCTAAATGTGCTGAATAATGATACAAATGTCACTTCCATTCTTCCTTCCATGAGCTCCTGCTTAGTGCCCTCCGGAGGGTAATAACAATAAAGCAAAGTTAAGGAGAAAGTTGGGGGTGGGGAGACTTAGCAGATGTTTAGCCTCTTTGAGTCAGGGGACATACTCTCCTATTGAGGCCCCAAACAGCCTTCACACTGCAATAAAATAAAGCTTGTTATTGTAGCTGAAGGAATCGGCCTGAGTTATTGCCCTGCAGGCATTAGGAATTAGAATATGCATCGGTCTATCTGGTGGCCTTGAGAGCAGTTCTAACTCAATCTGCTAGAGCAGAGGTGAGGCAGCGAGACTGGAAAATCGTTATTTCCAGCAAATCCTCGTCTCTCACTTCATGTACAAAAGTGTCCTTCACACAAACCATGGCTTTCAGGACGAGCTGCTTAAATTAGAGAATAAAATTATTGGTCTCTCAAAACCAAACAATCTGTTCTAATACAGACAAAGAACTCTTCCTACTTCCCAAATTAGAGTTGTAGTGATGGTCTGATCTGCACTAGCTAGGGTGACCAAACATCCTGGTGTTCTAGAACAGTCCCAGTTCATTGTAGCTGTTCTGGTGTGAATTTTAACAAAGTCGCCTTTATTCTCAAAGGCGACCGGATTTAAACAATAAATTATATAATCATATCAACAACAGTACAATGTATCACAGATTTAGTTCAGGATGTTAAAAGTCCTATATTAAAATCTTATCTCCTCACTAAAGCCCTTATAAAGTATAGGATGATCATAGTATGACTCCCATTTGGCATAGTAGAGAGTGACACTATCACGCAACTTGGTCAAACAGGACCAGTTGTAGATTTCAGGTCTCCTGAGACTTATTTCAAAACTTTTACCAGAAGAAGAAGAAAAAAAATCTGTTGAAGGCTGTTTGTGCTTTTCCATTCCTTCCTGTACACTCTTTTTCTGACTTCTTTCTTCTTTTGGAAAAAAGAGAGAATATGATTTAAAGAAATATAAACTAGGTTTTGTTTCTCTACTTCAAAAATTTTATTATTATAAAAGTAACATATGGTTACTATTTAGATAGTATTTAGCATTGTAGAAGATACAGAAAATATAGAGAAATAAAGAATTATTCAATCTCAGAATGTGCTGGACAGTCTATAAAGAAAAATATGTGTATGAATTTTTAAGAGTTATACCATTGCTATATTTACTCTTCCTAGAATATGCTTTCTGATTTTCTCCATTGATCTATATTTTTACCTACTCTTTAAGAATACCCCGAAACTTCTCCTAATGGCCCTGGTCCACAATGCTCTCTTCTTCCCCTGGGTCTGTCTCCCTTACTCGAAGCTTCTTACTTTCCATTACTAATTTGATTGCAAACATTTCTCCCCAACTAGAACTCCAAACTCTCTGACATGGATTGAATTGTGTCCCCCCAAAATATGTGCCAACTTGGTTAGGCCGTGATTCCCAGTATTCTGTGGTTGTCCTCCATTTTGTGATTGTAATTTTATGTTAAAGAGGATTAGGGTGGGATTGTAACACCCAACTAAGGTCACATCCCTGATCCAATGTAAAAGGAGTTTCCCTAGGGTATGGCCTGCACCACCTTTTATCTTACAAGAGATAAAAGGAAAGGCAATAGAGCAGATGGGCGTGGGGGGTGGGGGGGAACCTCATACCACCAAGAAAGAAGCACAGGGAGCAGAGCCTGTCCTTTGGATTTGTGGTTCCTGCGCAGAGAAGCTTCTAGTCTGGGGAAAGATTGACGAGAAGGACCTTCCTCCGGAACCGACAGAGAGAGAAAGCCTTCCCCTGAAGCTGACACCCTGAATTTGGGCTTGTAGCCTACTAGACTGTAAAAAAATAAATTTCTCTTTGCTAAAGTCATCCACTTGTGGTATTTCTGTTATAGCAGCACTAGATGATTAAGACACTCTCCAAGGGAGAGCCAATCCTACACCTCTTCATATCCTTGCCACCTAACACCATATTGGCACATGATAGGAGTTTAAGAGCTGTATGATGAATTGTAGTTTACAGTGATGATGAACATGATGACGATTTTACTCACATGGGCCTTCTAATTGATTGTTTCCTCTTTGCACATACATTGCCTTCTCTTTACCTATTAGCTTTGATCACACATCTTAAAGGAATTTTAAATCTTGTAAATAATACTTGCTTGTGTCCCCTCAAAGAAAATTACATTCAGGCCTAGAGCTTCTCAGATATAGAAGGATGTTGACAAATTGCTGCAAATTCAGCAGAGAGTTGCTGGATTGATTAAGGGATGGAGGATTTGATTTATGAGCAAACATTAAAAGAACTAAATATGTATACCTAGGCTCCACAGTGATTCAGAATAGGCCTGGGGGACCTGACAACTGTATATTAGTAGCCAGAGGATGAAAACAGCATTACAAAAAGAACTGCTTAAATTAAAGCAAAGGGCCTCTGGTGACACTCACCAGGGATTTTAATTACTGGGGAATAAATGTCCCCATATATGAATTCAATGCTTCTCAAGCTTTGATGTGTGCACAAATCACCCAGAAATCTCGTGAAGATGCATATTCTGATTCAGGGAGACTGGGGTAAGGCCCAAGAAAAAAAAAAAAAAAAAAAGAGTCTGCATTTATAGCAAGGTCCCAAGGGATTGTGATGCTGCTGGTCCAGAGATTGGACATATTCACTTGCACTTCTTCTCTTTTATAATTGAGCAATTCTGTTTAATTAAAGAATATAAGAGCTTTCAAAATAGGTATATTTAAACTAAATAAACTATCCTAAGACCCACGAGGGAGAAGCTGGGGCACAAATCGACCAAGCTGGACAGGAAGGGGAAAAAAAAAAAAGCAGGCAGGAAGGTGGGTGGATTTCCTGAAGTGCTCATCAGCCTTTCCTGGCCTTCATAGAGGGCCTTCACACTGTAATGAACTACCCAGGGCTATTTCCTGTCCCAGGCTTATCTTTCCACTTGTACAAGGTGACAACACAGGAAGAAAGCATAGCTTTCTCCAAGTTCTAATTGTAGGCTACCAGAAAGTTCCTTTTTGCTTTCAAAATAACTCCTCCACCTTTTTATTAATATCTGATTAATGCTGGTGCATTCTTCCCTTAGCTTTAACCTTCCATCCCTTTCATACTGAAAACGCTATCAGATATTTGTACCTTAGTGTGGATGACTTTCAAATCTTTTTCTGATAGATTTTAAAGGAGGGAAATAAGACATTTCAAGGACACTGTAAACATTGGAAGAGTAGGCAAGGATGGAAAATGTAAGGAGGAGCCACACATTTTAAACATAAGAATAAGGTCCAAAGAGGAGAGGCACATTACCAAAGCCACTACTTTCTTCTTGATGAAATCCAGGTTTCCAGATTTTCAGGCCAGCATTCTTTCCCTAAACGTGCCTCTCTACTCTCCCGGAAATCGGCCCCTCTGGTCTTCCTCAGTTTCAAGCTACAAGCATAACCAAGGGGCTTCTTCCAACCTTTGGAGTAAGTCACTGATGGCCAGTTTTTCTCACCTGAATTATGCTTAATCAGATTAACTTAAAGGTAATGTTTCCCACATCAGATATAATCCCTAAGCAGGTGAGCTTCACTTTCTTTATTATACCAAAGCAATTATAATCAAACCAATTAGGATGGAAAGCGTGAAGGTGAGCCCAGCTGCTTCCTATTAAACAAATACCTTAAGGAAACTTTGAATAACCCACTGATTACTAAAAGATACATCATATCATTTCTCTATATACAATCAGTCAAATGAGTACAAGAAGAACGCTGCCTCCCACCCCATGCAAGCCCACCCCTCATACACTGCATATTTTCATTCAACACCCAGGATAATGTTATCTGCTGATGGCAATCCTGTTGGCAAAAGGTTTCACAGGTCATACGGCTCTTTCATGTCCATATTTTTGTATGATCCACACAATAATCTTTAAGGTGTTATTATTATCATTGTCCCATTTTTAAGCTGAAGAAACTGGTTCATTAACAAGTTAATGTCATGCCTAATGTGACACTTCATCTCAAATTTAGACCCTGACCTGTAGACGTCAAGTCTCATGTTATTTTCTCAATACGCCTCCTTGGTCAAGCCAACTCTGTCAGCCCCAGGGTAAGACAAGTTCATAACTTGTTTTTTCTGCCTACTAAAGTGAACCTCAGTAATTCATGATGAAATATACTCAATTTTATGTGTTCTCACATGATTTTATAACTTTCTTCTCTGATGTTCTAGTCTAGGAAAAGCACATTTATTAGCAAAAGATGAAGCCTCAACAGGAGCTGAAGCAATCAGAGCCAGGAAACTTAATATTTTCCTCAGCTCAATGGCTTAAGAGAAACTGAGGGTAAGAAAACTAAAGTGGAAAAATTTTACCTAAAAAATCCAGTGCAAATCCTAGGGTCATTATACATTCAGTGTCATTCCTTTTCTGTTTCTAACTTTAGAACAGAACACTGAAAAATCATGACCATTAAGATGTTGTCAAGGCTTTTTAAGATCTCCAGTCTCCAAAGACAAAATCAACCAGTAAATAGGCTCTCCTTAATGAAACATAAAACAAATGTGGACATTACAATAATGCCCTACAAGAAAGTTTGGCAAAAATGTGTTTTCTGGTTTAGATTCTCAATTCCTTGAGATATATAACTGGCCAAACTTCCTACTCCCCCTATGTGTCTTGGTTAACTTAATCTACAGTGTCATCCCTCTTTCTAGCTCTGCTACTAGAACTGAAAATACCATAGAAGTGTTCCCACCTCCTTTCTTTGGAACAAGCCTTTGGATCAGTGACACAAATCCTAGCCATCATCACGTAAGGCCCAATTCCTATTGTAAGTAGGTAGGTGGGTGGGTGGGTGGGTCCGTGGGTGGGTAGGAAGGAAGGTACATAGGTAGGAAGGTAGTAGGTAGGCAGGTAGATAGGTAGATAGACCAAGAGACAGAAAGAAGATAGATAACTGCCTTTGAGTCAACTCCAACTCATGGTAACCTTATGTAAAACAGAACAAAATGTTACCCGCTTCTGAGTCATCCTCATGATCGTCAGAATGTTTGAGTCCGCTGTTGCGGTTATTGTGTCAATCCATCTCACCAACGAACTCCTTCACACGCACTGGCCCTCTACTTCACCAAAAATGGTGTCCTCCTCCAGCAATTGATCCCTCCTGATGATGTGTCTAAAGTAAGCAAGTCAAACAATGCTCTGTTATGATTCATAAGGTTTTCACTGGCTGATTTTTGAAAGTATATTGCCAAGCCTTTTTTCGTAGCCTGTCGTAGTCTGAAAGCTCTGCTGAAATCTATCCACCACAGGTGACCCTGCTGGCATTTGAAATACAGTGGCATAGCTTCCAGCATCACAGCAACATGCAAGTCACCACAGTACTGCAAACTGACAGACGGTTGGTGGCCTATTCAACTTAAAAACCCAAACAACCAAACCCATTGCAGTCTAGTCAATTCCGACTCACAGCAACCCTATAGGACAGAGTAGAACTGCTCCACAGGGTTTCCAAGGAGCAGCTGGTGGATTCAAACCACCCACCTTTTGGTTAGTAGCCAGGCTCTTTAACCACTGCACCACCAGGCCTCCAGCTCTATGTAAATAATATCAGCCTAACTCTCTCCAGTGATTTTAAGTTGGCAATATCAAGAGCAAATGATACTGGCAGGTAGTAGCAATTTTTTTTCTCTATTTTTTATATCTATTATATACATATATGTCTGTTCTATATAATATTAGTTTATAATTAGAGAAGTGAGTGATCATAGTTTTATGGTCATTATTCATCTTAGTTGTCCTCTCTTATTTGTGAGGTACATTCAAATGACTAAAAACATTTAGAGCCCAGAAGGAGAGTAATAAAAACAAAATCAGGATTGTGGTGTAGACAGAATGGAGTTTCAAACAAACATATACTGGAGCACACTGGTAAAAGTGACATCAAAGAAGATAGCCAGAACCAGGTATGATGATAGCAGAAGAGATGCTAAATCTGAGAATGACAGTGAAAGAGTAAAAAACTACATGAAAATCCAAAGCCAAAACTTACCAAAGATTCAACTACATATATACAAAAATGGTTAAAATTAAGAAGGTTGTTAATACCAAATGTTAGCAGCTATTGAAGCAACTGGAACTCATATACATTGCCTATAAGAATGTAAAATGGTATAACCAAGTTGGAAGGCTGCTTGGCAGTATACTAAACACTTATGTACCCTTTGGTATGGAAATTTCACTCCTAGATACATACCCAAGAGAAATGAATGCATATGGCCACCAAAGAATATGTACAATGATGTTCATAATAGGTTTATTAATTAAAAATGAAAACCAGAAAATAATCCAAATCTCAATAAGAAAATGGACAAATAAATTGGAGCATTTTCTTACAATGGATTGTATACCAAAAACCAAACTCAATGCTGTCGAGTTGATTCCGACTCATACTGACCCTACAGGACAGAGTAGAGCTGCCTCATCAGGTTTCCAAGGCTGTAAATCTTTAAAACAAAGCAGACTACAACATTTTTCTCCTGTGGTGTGTCTGGTGGGTTCTAACCACTGACATTTTGGTTTGCAGCCGAGCGCTTAACCACCACACCCCTAACAACTAATACATAAACAACATGGATGTCTTTCATAGATACTATGTTTATGAAAGAAGCTAGTCACAAAAGATGTATAATATATGATTCCATTATGAAAAGAGCCAGAGTAGTGGTTATGGGGAGAGTTAGGGCCATAGCAACTGGAAAGTGGCATAGGGAGCCTTCTGAGGCACTGGAAATGTTCCATATCTTCTTCTGGGTAGTAGACACATGGCTGTATACGTATGTAAAACTTCTTTGAGCTTTAGTCATGTTGTTAGTATACCTTATGCACTTCACTGTGCATAGTACATGCCATTATGCCATAATTAAAAAAAAAATATTCTGAAGGTAACAGTAAATCTAAACACAGGGATTTGGTGAAATACATACTTTTCTTCCATCTGTGCTTCAGGACTTCCTCTGAAGACCCACATCCCAAGTTATGGCGAATAATTCCAGCACTCTTAAAGACAAAGGTCCCAGTCGCACTGCTTGGAAACAAATGCCTCAGCAAACTCCTAATCCTTAAATTACCCTCATTAGATGGCATTTGGCTAACAAACCAGGTTTTCCACAGAACCCAAGTACACTCAGACAAATGCCCACTGACCAACGAGGAAAGCTGTCTTTCTTATGAGTATTATGCATATGTATAATTTTCATTGCCAATGCAAAATTTTCTTTCCTTACTTCATATCCATTTCCCCATTTAAAAGCTGTAAAGTTTGATAATTTGCCATGGGAATTCAGGATACTTGTGAAAATGAATAATGTCCCATTATATTTTAATCACCTCTTATATGGGCTTTTATTTCTCATCTGTGGGTTGCTAGTTTATTAAAAATTGGTCTAGAAGAAAATTAAAAATCTTTAGAAAGAGACAGTGCTGGAATAAGATGTTAAAAAAAAAAAAAAAAAAAAAACTCCGAGTGTAGTACAGACCAGCTTTCCGCCTCTCTTACCAATTTTAAGTTGAAACAGAATTGGCAGCAATTGTGCCATAACGTTAGACAAGATGGCATGCCAAATGAACGAACTGAGTCATGGGTGCTGAACATAGCTGGATGAATATTTTATCATGACGAAAAATATTTCAATGGGAAGATGATAATAGTTTTGGGGGCATTGATGCTGTTTAGAACATTAAGCTATTAATTAAGGTGCTATTGATTCAAAATAATACTAAGATCTTTCTAACAATAATGCTGCTGCTGTTGTTGTTGTTAGGTGCCATCAAGTTGGTTCCTACTCATAGCGACCCTATGCACGGAACAGAACACTGCCTGGTCCTGCCCCATCCTCACAATTGATGCCACACTTGAGCCCATTGTTGCAGCCACTGTGTCAATCCATCTTGTTGAGGGTCTTCCTCTTTTTCACTGATCCTGTACTTTACCAAGCATGATGTCCTTCTCCAGGGACTGATCCCTCCTGATAACATGTCCAAAGTATGTGAGACACACTCTCACCATCCTTGATTCCAAGGAACATTCTGGTTGTACTTCTTCCAAGACAGATTCATTTGTTCTTTTGGCTGCCCATGGTATATTCAATATTCTTCACCAACACTGCAATTCAAAGGTGTCAATTCTTCTTCAGTCTTTCTTATTCACTGTCCAGCTTTCGCATCTGTATGAGACAATTGAAAACACCATGGTTGCAGCCAGGTGTTCCTTAGTCCTCAAGGTGACATCTTCGTTTTTTAACACTTTAAAGAGATCTCTTGCAACCAATTTGCTCAATGCAATGGGCCTTTTGATTTTTTGACTGCTTCTTCAACAGGTGTTGATTGCAGATCCAAGTAAGACGAAATCCTTGACTACTTCAATCTTTTCTCTGTTTATCATAATGTTGTTTATTGGTCCAGTTGTGAGAATTGTTGTTTTATGTTAAGGTGTAGTCCATACAGAAGGCTGTGGTCTTTGATCTTCATCAGTAAATGCTTCAAGTCCTTTTCCCTTTCAGCAAGCAAGGTTGTGTCATCTGCATAACACAGGTTGTTAATGAGTCTTCCTTCAATCCTGTTGCCTCATTCTTCTTCATATAGTCCAGCTTCTCAGGTTATTTGCTCACCATACAGATTGACTAGGTATGGTGAAAGGATGCAACCCTGACGCACACCTTTCCTGACTTTAAACCATGCAGTATCTCCTTGTTCTGTTCAAAGGACTGCCTCTTGATCCATGTATAGATTCCTCATGAGCACTATTAAGTATTCTGGAATTCCCATTTTCCGTAATGTTATCCGTAATTTGTTATGATTCACACAGTCAAATTCCTTAGCATAGTCAATAAAACATAGATAAACATCTATCTGGTATTCTCTGCTTTCAGCCAGGATCCATCTAACATCAGCAATGATATCCCTGGTTCCATATCCTCTTCTAAATCTGACTTGAACTTCTGGCACTTCCCTGTCAATATACTGCTACAGCTGCTTTTGAATTTTGCTTGCATATGATATTAATGATATTGTTTGATAATTTCTGCATTTGGTTCTATCACCTTTCTTGGGAATAGGCACAAACATGGATCTCTTCCAGTTGGTTGGCCAGGTAGCTTCTTCCAAATTTCTTAGCATACATGCATGGGCACTTCCAGCTCCGCATCCATTTGTTGAAACATCTCAATTGGTATTCAGTCAATTCCGGGAGCCTTGCTTTTTGCCAATGCCTTCAGTGCTGCTTGGACTTCTTCTTTCAGTACCATTGTTTCCTGATCATATGTTACCTCCTGA
Organism: Elephas maximus indicus; assembly: GCF_024166365.1. Taxonomy (NCBI): domain Eukaryota; kingdom Metazoa; phylum Chordata; class Mammalia; order Proboscidea; family Elephantidae; genus Elephas; species Elephas maximus. The sequence goes on along the minus strand of NC_064829.1, from coordinate 50,885,545 downwards.
AATGGTTGAACGTTGACCAATTCTTTTTGTTATAGTGACTCTGTATTTCCTTCCATTTTCTTCTGATGTTTCCTGCGTCATCTAATATTTTCCCCACAGAATCCTTCACTATTGCAAATTGAGGCTTAAATTTTTTCTTCAGTTCTTTCAGCTTGAGAAATGCTGAGCATGTTCTCCCCTTTTGGTTTTCTCTCTCTAGGTTTTTGCACATGTCATCATCATTTACCTTGTCTTCTAGAGCCGCCCTTTGAAATCTTCTGTTTAGCTCCTTTACTTTGTCATTTTTTCCTTTCGCGTTAGCTACTCGTGGTTGGGGTTACTGGTGGTTCAAGAGCAAGTTTCAGTCTCTTCTGACATCCATTTATGTCTTTTTAATGACCTCTTGCTTTCGTCACATATGATGTCCTTGATGTCATTCTACAACTTGTCTGGTCTTTGGCCATTAGTGTTCAACTTGTCAAATCTATTCTTGAGTTGGTCTCTAAATTCAGGTGGGATATACTCAAGGCCATACTTTGGCTCTCATGGACTTGTTCTAATTTTCTTCGGTTTCAACTTGAACTTGCGTATGAGTAACTGATGGTCTGATCAGCAGTCAGCCATTGGCCTTGTTCTGACTGATGATATTGAGCTTTTCCATCATCTCTTTCCACAGATGTAGTCAATTTGGTCCCTGTGTATTCCATCTGATGAGGACCATGTGTACAGTTGCCATTTATCTTGGTGAAAAAAGGTATTTGCAAAGAAGAAGTTGTTGGTCTTGCAAAATTCGATCATGCGATTTCCAGCATCGTTTCTGTCACTAAGGCTGTATTTTCCAACTACCAGTCCTTTTACTTTGTTTCTAACTTTCTCGCTTCAATCATCGGTAATTATCAGTGCATCCTGATTGCCTGTTCAATCAATTTCAGACTGCAGAAGTTGGTAAAATCTTCAATTTCTTCATCATTGGCCTTAGTGGTTGGTGTGTAAATTTGAATAATAGCCAGATTGTATTAACTGGTCTTCTTTGTATGCATATGGATATTATCCTATCACTGACAGCACTGTGCTTCAGGATAGATCTTGAAATGTTCTTTTTGACAATGAATGCAACGCCATTCCTCTTCGAGTTGTCATTCCTGGTATAGTAGACCATATGATTGTCTGATTTGAAATGACCAATACCAGTCTATTTCAGCTCGCTAATGCCTAGGATATCGGTCTTTATGTGATCCATTTCATTTTTGATGATTTTGAATTTTCCTAGATTCGTACTTCATACATTCCAGGTTCTGATTATTAATGGATGTTTGCAGCTGTTTCTTCTCATTTTGCGTTGTGCTACAACAGCAAATGAAGGTCCCCAAAGCTTGACTCCACCCATATCATTAAGATTAACTCTACTTTGAAGAGGCAGCTCTTCTTCAGTCATATTTTGAGTGCCTTCCAACCTGAAAGGCTCATCTTCTGGCACCCTCCCCCCCATGCATTGTTGGGTTGTTGTACTGTGAGGGCTTGTGTGTTGCTGTGATGCTGGAAGATATGCCACCAGTATTCAAGTACCACAGAGTCACCCACGGCAGACAGGTTTCAGCTGAGCTTCCAGACTAAGACAGACTACGAAGAAAGACCTGGCAGTCTACTTCTGAAAAGAATTAGCCAGTGGAAACCTTATGAATAGCAGCGGAACATTGATATAGTGCCAGAAGATGCTGTTGCTATTGAGTCAAAATAATACTAGGATCTTTCTAACAACAATGCTGGTGCTATTGATTCAAAATAATACTAGGCTTTTTCTAACAATTAATGACAGCTAAATTAGTATCTTCAACAAAGTTAAAAAAAAATCTGTTTTAAACCTCATCTTAGAACCACTAATTTTTTCCTCAAAGATGTGTCACTTAAATTATCAATATCTCTTTCAAGTCAAAAGCTTGTTTAAGCAAACTCCTCTTGCCTTATTATTGAAAACACAAAGCAGTAGATTTCTCTGTATTTATTGATAAAAAAAAAATACATTGGCCTTTTTAACATCTCTGCAACTGCTTATCATAACAACATGGTTTTTTCAAGACGATTATAAAAAACAATAAAAATAAACTAAGCCTGGTATTTTTCCAATGCAGAAGTATTTTAATCAACCCTGTGTAGACACTGCATACCTCATTCACCAAATTTGTGTGGAAATTTTACTATGCACCTGGTGCTGTCCTACTTTCTAGCGATGCAACAGTGAGAATGGAGCTTACGTATAAGAGTGGGAAAGAGAATTTTTTAATAATGTTTGTTGTGCTTTAAGTGAAAATTTACAAATCAAGTCAGTCTGATATACACCTTGCTACACACTCCCAATTACTCTCCCCCTAAAAAAAAAAAAAAAAAAAAATTATTATTTTTTTAATGAGACAGCCTGCTCTCTCCCTCCACTCTCTGGGAAAAGAGATTTTAATCAAAGTCTCATAGTACTGAGAGCATAATTACAAACTGAGATAAGGACTTTAGAATCAAAGGAACAGGGTCCTGTGAGAGACTCTCATCTAGACTGAAATATCAAGAAGTAACACTTAAATGAAGATCTGAGGGCTGTGATTGAGGGCATTTCAGATAGCTGGGTGGACACAGGCAGGGCCATGAACTGGGAGAAATGTAGGTCTTTAAGGGAACCAAAGGAAGACCAATAAGCCTGAAAGAACAAGACTAGAGAGAACTCGAGTGGCATGTTAAAGCTTATTTAATCTTCACTGCAAAAGGACACCAGGAAGAAGTTTTATAAGCAATTAGTTTACAAGATCATAGCAGCATTTTTAAAAGACCACTCATGCTACGGCGTGGAGAACAGACGTGAGGGGGGCCGAGCAGATGCAGGGAAATCATTAGTGTGCTGTCATAGAAACTAGAGAGATGAGATCATTTAGGTAACCTGGTAAGCACAGTGGTTAAGAGGACAAGCTCCATACACCTGGTGTCCAAATCCAGGTTTCTCATACATTCTCCACTAGGAAGAGCCAGGGCTCCTTGTAGAATGGTTGATTCCAGGGCTACAATTGGGAAGACACAAGATGAACCTGGAACATCTTGAAAGGGAAGAAGTGTTTAAAGAATGATGGGTGCCTTACAAATGCGTATTCCAAAGCAGTCAGCTGGAAGGGGCACATTCTGGCCAGATCTGAGACCATTGGAGCATCAGGTTTTTTAAAAAGAAGAATGATGGAAATGGGTTATAGCCCATTAAATAACATAAGAATTCATGAATTAATTCTTAATATAAATAAATAAAAGGGAAAAGAGAACACTCTTATTTTATAGTAGAACGGGCAACTAAAAAACGTAGAAGGGATGGTACTGAAATTTAAAAATTAACATTTGACAGCAATCATAATAATTGATTCAGGCACTAATCACCAATGGATGCTAATAATAGTGGGTGAAAGTTCGAGGAGTAAGAGGATATTTGCATAGCTTCAAAGTATCTCTTGAAGGTATAATTAATTATAAAGGAGAATATAGTAACTTTATGGAGGAACAGCCTAGAAGACACCACCTTGACCATGTAATCAAAGTGAACATCAGTAGTAATGGGACAGACCTACTTCATGTACCTCCTGATGGGATACACTTAGAACGAAAGATTGCTGCTGTGGTACCCGTGCCCAGAATGTATAACCCAAATCTAATTATAAGGAAACATCAAACAAATACAAATTGAAGAACATTCTACATAACAAGTGGCCTATTTTTTGTTTGTTTGTTTTTAAGCAAATGTATGAAATACAAAGTAAGACTATGGAACTGTTCCAAGTTAAAGGAGTCTAAGGAAACATGACAACTGAATGTAATGTTTGGTCCGTGGTTTTCTTTTACTATGAATGGTATTATTGGGACAATTTGTAGAATGTAGATAGGGTTTGTAAATTTTTATTGCAGCAATGTTAATGTTCTAATTTGAATAATTTTATTATGATTAAGCAAATTCCTTATTTTAAAGAAACACACTGAAGTATTTAGAGGTAAAGAGACGTATCTGCAACTTAATATTAAATGATTCAGGAAAAAAATAACTTTATGTAAAAAAAAGAACAAAATGATAAAGTCAGTGTGTCAGTGTTAACATTTGGGCAATGTGGGTGAAAGGTATACAGGACCTTTTGTTTTTTTCCTTGTAACTTTTCTTGAAGTCTGAAATTATATGAAAATAAAAAGTTAAAAGAAAAATGTTAAATAATAACAAAAGACAAAAAAAAAAAAAAAAGGGTCTGGCTTAAAGCATGTCAATACGGGTTTGAATCCTAACTCTCCCGCAAAGGAGCTACAGATCTTATGCAAGTTACTTAACCTGTTCAAGCTTCAGTTTCATAATCTACAGACTGTTAATAGAATTTACTTCCTGGGGTTTCGTTGAAAATTACATAAGTCATTACATGTAAAATGATCAATAAATTTATTATTTAGGATCGAGGCAGCAAAATAGAAGGAAACATGAGCAGACTTGAAATATATTGCTGGTGGTAGTAGGAGATTCTGTGTAATAGTTTGGACAGTGCCTCTGTTGCTTCTAGAAAACCGAATTCTTCCGCTATAGCATTTTAACTAGGGAGATACTCTTCCAGAGCGAGTTCCAAACAAACGTTCTCATCCTCTCTCACCTCCCACAGCTTCTTCAAAATTCCTTGGTCCTCAGTGTGCTGAGATCTGCAATTCAATAAGAAGGAAGGAACCTACTAGCAAAACTAGAAAAATAAAACAAACACTTTTAAAAAGAGAGAGCATATTGTAAATAGCCGCTAATTTGGTGCTAAATGTTTTTAGCGTCTATAGATAATGAAACACCAAGACATCCAGAATTGCTTGATCACAACACCAGCTCAGAGCACAGAGGAACCGTCGCATCCCCAGATATACCCCCAAACAAAACAAACCCGTTGCTGTCGCGTAAATGCCGACTCACAGTGACCCTATAGGACAGAGTAGAACCGCCCCATAGAGTTTCTAAGGAGCACCTGGTGGATTTTAACTGCAAATCTTTTGGTTTGCAGCCATAACACTTAACCACTGCACCAGCAGGGTTTCCTCCCCAGATATAAACACTCTTATTTCTGCTTATAGGACTCAGGCTACTCTGGGTAAAGACTCAGTTTGTATATCCGTGAATTCCCTCTTCCAAAATTGTTTATAATTTAAACTTGTTCTCTCTTTGTCAAAGAAAATGTTTTGTCCTTAGTCCAAGAAATGTTCAAGGTCATCCAGCAGAATGGTAGGGTACAAAATGTCCCTGAACTCCTGAAGTCATTACGTATGGGGGTACCTAATCCTTCCCATGCAAACGATCAACCCTGTTAAATAATTTACCCATTGTACTAGACATTCCTTTTTTATGGTTCTCTCCCTTGGTCCCTGTGCACTCTTATTCATCATGTCATGTTTCGAGGAAGAAATCAGAAATCTATCAGCTTTTAAGGCCTGAGTGATGGGACAGGAACAAAAAAACACCTCAAATTGGGGCTGGATAGGAGCAAAGTTGACAACAGCTCCTGAGAAGCCATTTGTTTTACTTATCACCTGTCAGAGCAATAAGAAAGGGGGACCAAATGGGATATAGGACTCAGTAAAGCATCTAAAACTTGCCCTTGTTTAGAGAATATTTGTCAGGAATACTAGGAACAATGTTATCAGTAGGGTGACCACGCAAATTATCAACTAAACGGAGATCCCTTGGAGAGTAAAAGGCTTCTATTGACAATTACATTATCAACTAAACTGAGATCTCTTGGAGAATAAAAAGGTTCTATTAACAATGACACTACCACAACAGACTTTAACTGTTCCAGGCAAATCAGGATCTATGGTCTCCAGAGTGGTAAAGATTCGGAGCAGATTTTTTTTCTAATTTTGCCAGATGACTTACGTCCAGAGTCCAAGTCCTTTATTTTAGAATATTAGAATATGCAACATAGAGATTTTAGAGCTAAAACCGCTCAATCTTAATTTCCATTTTACAAATGAAGTTCAAAGAGAGAAACTGTCTTTAAACATAGACTTATAAAGCGGTAGAGCTCAGGGTCTCTTTTTGGTATTGTTAGTTATGAGCCTGGGATTGATATTTCCAAACCACTGCATCTGATAAGGGAAGCTAAAAGGTTATGGCATTATCTGTTCCCTTATCATACTCACCTGAAAAAATGAATCCAAGTATCATACCTCAGGCTTACTGCCCACTCTCATTTTGCAGACAATGATACCTGAGTTGAAGTTGTACTTATCAAAATGAAAGCCTACACATGAAGCCCTCACACCCATGAGTACTCATAAAATGTTACGTTCATTCTTTTTTCCCAGACATATACAAAGAAACCATATCTGAACCCATAATCTAAGTATATTCACCTAACAGTGGCTCCTGCTTTGTACAACCCAAATATAAAAATGGGGACTCCCCAGGCCCCCACCCCAGCTACTAGTTGGGGCCTGGGGACCATAGTCTCAGGGGATATCTAGGTGAACTGGCATAACATAGTTCATAAAGAAAATGTTCTACATCCCTCTTTGATGAGTAGTGATTGGGGTCTTAAAAGCTTGTGAGTGGCCATCTAACTTATATCTATTGGCCCCAGCCCAGCTGGAGTAAAGGGGAATGAAGAAAACCAAAGACGATGAAAAATATTAGCTCAAAGGACTAAAGAACCACATAAACCAGAGACTCCACCAGCTTAAGACCAGAAGAACTAGATGGTGCCGGCTGTGTGACAGGGGTCACAACAGAGAGTCCCCGACAGGGCAGGGGTAAAATGTAGAATAGAATTCAAATTAACAGAAGGAGGGCAGACTTACTGATCTGACAGAGACTGGAGGAGTCCCAGAGACTGCTAACCCAGAAGTGAAAACATTCCTGAAGCCCGCTTTTCAGACAAAAATTGTTGTTGTTGTTAGGTGCCCTCAAGTCGGTTCTGACTCTTAATGACCCTATGCACAACAGAACGAAACACTGCCCGGTCCTGTGCCATCCTTACATTAGTTGCTATGCTTGAGCTCATTGTTGCAGTCACTACGTCAATCTACGTTGTTGGGGGTCTTCCTCTTCCACTGACTCTGTACTTTGCCGAGCATGATGTCCTTCTCCAGGGACTGATCCTTCCTGACAACATGTCCAAACTATGTAAGAGGAAGTGTCGCCATTCTTGCTTCTAAGGAGCATTCTGGTTGCACTTCTTCCAAGACAGATTTGTTCATTCTTTTGGCAGTCCATGGTATATTCAATATTCTTCACCAACACCACAATTCAAAGACATCAATTCTTCTTCAGTCTTCCTTATTTATTGTCCAGCTTTCACATGCATATGATGCAATTGAAAATACCATGGCTTGGGTCAGGCACACCTTAGACAAAAATTAGATAGGCCTATAAAATAAAAAGAAAACCCTGGTGGTGTAGGGGTTGGGTGCTATAGCTGCTAACCATAAGGTTGGCAGTTCTGGTCCACCAGGCTCTCCTTGGAAACTCTGGGGGGCAGTTCTACTCTGACCTATAGGGTCCCTATGAGTTGGAGTCAACTCGACGGCAACAGGTTTGGTTTTTGGTTTTATAGAATAAAAAATAACATATGTGAGGAACATGCTTCTCATGTCAATCAAATTTTTGAGACCAAATGGGCAACTCCTGTCCAAAAGCAAGAAAAGAAGTCAGGAAAAGACAGGAACTGGATAAATGGATATAGGGAACACGGGGTGGAAAGGGGGCGTGTGCTATCACATTGTGGGTATTGCAACCAATGTCACAGAACAATATGTGTAGACATTTTTTAATGAGAAAAAAAAGGAGGACTCATTTATATGTGTCTACATGTTTGCAATGAGCTTCCAGACTAAGACAGACTAGGAAGAAGGACCCGGCAGTCTACTTCTGAAAAGCATTAGCCAGTGAAAACCTTATGAATAGCAGCGGAACATTGTCTGATATAGTGCTGGAAGATGAGCTCCCCAGGTTGGAAGGCACGCAAAAGATGACTGGAGAAGAGCTCCCTCCTCAAAGTAGAGTCAACCTTAATGACATGGGTGGAGTAAAGCTTTTGGGACCTTCATTTGCTGATGTGGCACAGTTCAAAATGAGAAGAAACAGCTGCAAACATCCATTAATAATCAGAACCTGGAATATACGAAGTATGAATCTAGGAAAATTGGAAATCATCAAAAATGAAATGGAATGCATACACATCGATATCCTAGATATTAGTGAGCTGAAATGGACTGGTATTAGTCATTTTGAATTGTAAAATCATACAGTCTACTATGCTGGGAATGACAACTCGAAGAGGAATGGTGTTACATTCATGGTCAAAAAGAATGTTTCAAGATCTATCCTGAAGTACAGCACTGTCAGTGATAGGATGATATCCATATGCCTACAAGGAAGACCAGTTAATACGACTATTATTCAAATTTACGCACCAACCACTAGGGCCAAAGATGAAGAAATAGAAGATTTTTATCAGCTGCTGCAGTCTGAAATTGATTGAACATGCAATCAAGATGCATTGATAATTACTGGTGATTGGAATGCAAAAGTTGGAAACAAAGAAGAAGGATCAGTAGTTGGAAAATATGGCCTTGATGATAGAAACAATGCGGGAGATCGAACGATAGAATTTTGCAAGACCAACGACTTCTTCGTTGCAAATACTTTCTTTCACCAACATAAATGGTGACTATACACATGGACCTTGCCAGATGGAACACACAGAAATCAAATTGACTACATCCGTGGAAAGAGACGATGGAAAAGCTCAATATCATTAGTCAGAACAAGGCCAGGGAGCAACTGTGGAAAAGACCACCAATTGCTTATATGCAAGTTCAAGCCAAAACTGAAGAAAATCAGAGCAAGTCCGTGAGAGCCAAAATATGACCTTGAGTATATCCTACCTGAATTTAGAGACCATCTGAAGAACCGATTTGATGCATTGAACACTAGTGACTGAAGACCAGACGAGTTGTGGAATGATATCAAGGACATCATCCATAAAGAAAGCAAGAGGTCACTAAAAAGGCAGAAAAGAAAGAAAAGACCAAGATGGATGTCAGAGGGGACTCTGAAACTTGCTCTTGAGTGTTGAGCAGCTGAAACAAAAGGAAGAATTGATGAAGTAAAAGAACTGAACAGAAGATTTCAAAGGGCCTCTCGAGAAGACAAAGTAAAGTATTATAATGACATGTATAAAGAGCTGGAGATGGAAAACCAAAAGGGAATAACATGCTCGGTGCTTCTCAAGCTGAAAGAACTGAAGAAACCGAAGAAAAAATTCAAGCCTCGAGTTGCAATAGTGAAGGATTCCATGGGGAAAATATTAAACGATGCAGGAAGCGTCAAAAGAAGATGGAAGGAATATACAGAGTCATTATACCAAAAAGAATTAGACGATATTCAACCATTTCAAGAGGTGGCATATGATCGGGAACTGATGATATTGAAGGAAGAAGTCCAAGCTGCTCTGAAGGCATTGTCAAAAAACAAGGCTCCAGGAATTGATGGAATATCAATTGAGATGTTTCAACAAACAGATGCAGCGCTGGAGGTGCTCACTCGTCTAAGCCAAGAAATATGGAAGACAGCTTCCTGGCCAACTGACTGGAAGAGATCCATATTTATGTCTATTCCCAAGAAAGGTGATCCAACCGAATGTGGAAATTATAGAACAATATCATTAATAACACACGCGAGCAAAATTTTGGTGAAGATCATTCAAAAACGGCTGCAGCAGTGTATCGACAGGGAACTGCCAGAAATTCAGGCTGGGTTCAGAAAAGGACGTGGAACCAGGGATATCATTACTGATGTCAGATGGGTCCTGGCTGAAAGCAGAGAATACCAGAAGGATGTTTACTTGTGTTTTATTGACTATGCAAAGGCATTCGACTGTGTGGATTATAACAAACTATGGATAACACTGCGAAGAATGAGAATTCCAGAACACTTAATTGTGCTCATGAGGAACCTTTACATAGATCAAGAGGCAGTTGTTCGGACAGAAAAAGGGGATACTGATTGGTTTAAAGTCAGGAAAGGCGTGTGTCAGCGTTGTATCCTTTCACCATACCTACTTAATCTGTATGCTGAGCAAATAATCTGAGAAGCTGGACTATATGAAGAAGAACAGGGCATCAGGATTGGAGGAAGACTCATTAACAACCTGCATTATGCAGGTGACACAACCTTGCTTGCTGAAAGTGAAGAGGACCTGAAGCACTTACTAATGAAGATAAAAGACCACAGCCTTCAGTATGGATTATACCTCAACATAAAGAAAACAAAAATCCTCACAACTGGACCAATGAGCAACATCATGATAAATGGAGAAAAGATTGAAGTTATCAAGGATTTCATTTTACTTGGATCCACAATCAACAGCCATGGAAGCAGCAGTCAAGAAATCAAAAGACGCATTACATTGGGCAAATCTGCTGCAAAGGACCTCTTCAAAGTGTTGAAGAGTAAAGATGTCACCCTGAAGACTAAGGTGCGCCTGACCCAAGCCATGGTATTTTCAATCACATCATATGCATATGAAAGCTGGACAATGAATAAGGAAGACCAAAGACGAGTTGACACTTTTGAATTGTGGTGTTGGCGAAGAATATTGAATATACCATGGACTGCCCAAAGAATGAACAAATCTGTCTTGGAAGAAGTGCGACCAGAATGCTCCTTAGAGGCAAGGATGGTGAAACTGCATCTTACATACTTTGGACATGTTGTCAGGAGGGATCAGTCTCTGGAGAAGGACATCATGCTTGGCAGAGTACAGGGTCATCAGAAAAGAGGAAGACCCTCAACGAGGTTGATTGACAGAGTGGCTGCAACAATGAGCTCAAGCATAACAACAATTGTAAGGATGGCACAGGACCAGGCAGTGTTTCGTTCTGTTGTGCATAGGGTCGCTATGAGTCAGAACTGACTCAACGGCACTTAACAACAAGAACAACAACATGTTTGCCTGTGCTTGAAGCATGTTTGTGCTTCAACAAACATGGTTGAAGCAAGTGCACAAGGACTGTACTGATAGAGAAACTCCATGCCCATAGTGTGTTTTTTTTTTTTTTTTGTCAGCTCATGACAAAGAGGAGTGGAAGAGGGGTTAAGTACACCAGACTGAAGGATTACAGAAAAGCATAGTGTTTAGTCTTCTGCTTTCAGATCAGGGTCTGTCTCTCTCTGTGGAAACCCTGAAACTTACTTCATCCGTGATTTTCTGTGAGTAATTTTCTCAAAAGTAGAGTTGCCAAATTCTCTTGTGCCCATGCTCTCTCTCTGATCAGTCTCTGTGTCTCCCATTCTAGGTCTGTCTCCATCCCACTGGATAGGAATTAGTGAGTCAGCTCAAGAATAAAGGAGCCTGAGAGGGAGTATGAGCTGGGGTAAAGCTCTCTCCCATTCTGCTCCTTAATCTTCTACTACTGCCCCATTTCTGTCCTGTAATAGGACTTTCCCTTACCTCGGAAGGCCAGATTTTTTTCTGGCTCCTTTAAAGAAAAGACTTCCTTCCCCATTCTCCAGATTGTGGAAGAGGGAAAGAAAGAATAAGGATATGTAGAAGAAGAAAGAGGAAATAACTCAGGAAGAAAGAAGTAGAGGTAGTAGTTTTCAAAAACGCAAAGTCTAAATTATACATGTCCAAGGTAGGCATCAGCCAGTAGCAAATTTTAAGAAGAGATTATGTACTGATGAGTTTGGGCACACAAAGAAAGAGAAACTCTTAGGGAATCTTCCCAGTTTTAGCACCGATGTACTATCACTTTCAATCTGCAATTTCACAACATATAAAGAGCATACCAGAAGTAAAGGCTGTTGTGAACTGTGGTATGAAATGACAGTGTAGACAGTAGAGCATCATTCTCCAATTGGATCTGGTCGGTGATTCTAAGCCAGGCCACTTCACTCCAGGCCAGGACAAAATACATTCCTCCCAACCGCACAGTAAGTAATGAGCTCCTTCAACCAGTATTATTCATACTGTGTATATAGATCCAATGGCCTTTTTCTGAAATTTCTCTCTCTCTCTTTTTTTTTTAAATTTAGGAGGATAATACTATGCACATAGTGTATATTATATAATATTCCCAGTTTGATTTGTGGCAGTAACCCAAATCATATTAATTTTTCTGCAGCAAAATACACACATATTCACATTACAAAACAAAAAATAAGTAGCATAAAAACTATAAACAGTCATATTCAAGTTCAGGTCAGGTTTGGCTGTGAAATCGTTTTGTCACACTTATGAAAACTTGATTTTCTGAGATTTTTGGGTTTTAGAATCATAAATAAGAATTATGGACCCATTCTCATCCTTAAGAAAGTCAGTAAACCTACCCTTGCCTCAATTTCATCTTCTGGAAAACAGAAATAATATTGGTACCCATCTAATGGGGATGTCTGAAGATTAAATCAGGTAACATTTGATGCATAAGAATTGTGCCTAGCTCACAGTGGGTGCTGTCATTAGGTGCTATCTTAGGTGCTGTCATTATCCAATTTACAGTGGTTCTCAGCCTGACATTAAAACTGTAGCCATAAGGCTCAGCCATAAAAAAATAGTGTTAAATCACCTGGCATGATTCTGAGGAAACCAAGAGGGGCCTGTTGTTCCCAAGTACACCTTCCCTACTGGCTCTTAAAGACTGAGGCCCTTCCTTACAATTAGCCGTTGTTCAGATGCACAACCCTTGGCAGAACTCAAACTTCAATGGGAATTAAGGAACTAAAACTAAAATTTTTTAAGGGAAAATAAAGACAAGAAAAGGGGCATGGGATATTGAGCCCTCAGACAGAGTCACCATCAGACAGGGGAGAATGAGAAAGTCAAAATTCAATTTTGCTTACTGTAGAATCTTGTAGGAGGCTAAGGCATCTGACTTTGAAGAAAGAGATACTTAAAAGTGGGTGATTTCTCTTGAAAGGAACTTATAGCTTAAATTTTCCTTTTGTTTGGCATCTATTTCCGAAACGATTAAGGACAAGTATGGGTCCCCAATTGTTACTTATTATTCTAAAACCCAAAAAGCTCAGGTGCAAACATCCCTGAACATCAGTTTGCTCAGTCATGAAATTAGCCTCACCTTACAGGTGATGGAGCCCTGGTGGTGCAGTGGTTAAGAGCTACCGCTCTAATCCACCAGCTGCTCCCTGGAAACCCTACTGCGGCAGTTCTACTCCGTCCTGTCGGGTGGCTATGAGTTGGAATTGACTTGACAGCAAAGGGTTTGCTTTTTTTTGTGCAGGAGATGGAACTAAAACTAAATATGTTAACTGACTTACCTGAGACAATACAGCAACCCAGAAAAACCAAACCCAGTGCCATCGAGTCGATTTCGACTCATAACGACCCTATAGGACAGAGTAGAACTGCCCCATAGAGTTTCCAAGGAGCTCCTGGGGGATTCAAACTGCCGACCCTTTGGTTAGCAGCCATAGCATTTAACCACTACGCCACCAGAGTTTCCAATACAGCAACAAATGGTTTTAAATCATGATTATCTTGCATGTGACTACTGCTTTCACATTTATCTTGTTTTATCCAGTATCAACAGTTAATAAGTGGCAGGGCTGGAATTCTGATTCAAAGCGTTCCAATTCCTGGCCCTGTCTGCTTCTCACTATTAGCAACCAAAGCTTCCTACTGCAAAGCTTTCTGAGTTTCAGGCTGGGAATCCCTTTATATTGGACTGTATCAAATCTGAACGTGGGGAGATGAGATGAAATAGTGGGTAAGTAAGGACTTTGCAGTCAGAAAAACCTGGGGTTGTAGGGCCATGGACAAGGTACTTCCCAGGGATTACTCTCTCATAATATTGGGGGAAATAATATTCAACTGTTACAGAGAGTAGATGAGTTAACATATGTAAAATGTTAGCAGAGTACGCAACATATAACCCCTTGCCGTCAAGTCAATTCCGACTCATAGTGACCCTATAGGACAAAGTAGAACTATCCCATAAGGTTTCCAAGGAGCATCTGGTGGATTCAAACTGCTGACCTTCTGGTTAGCAGCTATAGCTCTTCACCAATACACAACCAGGTTTTCCCTGCAATACACAGTTGGTACCAAAACAATAATAATAATCAGCTCCCTACTCCACTTTTCTCTGATTGTCAAAAATGTAGTCTCCTTTTTGTTTTGTCTCACATGTGTTTCTCCCCTAGTACTATTCAAAGAGTCCAGACATCATGGGGAATGACTGCCAAGAAGGAAGAAGAAAGGACAAAAGCAACATGGAAGGAAGATAGATACTATATGGCAGAGAGAACCATGGCATTTTGCAGACAACAGACACAACAAAACAAAAAACTCTGCTCATTTGAGGATGGCAGTGCTGAGGCTCTTGAGAAAGCAGCTGGGAGCCTCCTGGCATTCTGCACCACTAATGAGGACACCAGTGTTTCAGGGCTCTTTATTTGCACAACAACAATGACAAGGTGCATTCTCTCATTCCCCACAGCCCTGACCTTGTCAGGAATCTTTGCCCCTTTGCAGCATCCTCCGTAGCTCCAGAAAGATGCTGTGACACAGAAGGGAGGATTGGAGCTCAGAGGTCCATTTGCTCAGCCCCAGTCTGTCAGGGAGACATCTCCAGCCCTGACCACACAGGCAAGAGAATGTCTTGTCTCCTGGCTGCCTGGTGGAGCTGGAGCAGCAACTGCTCAGGAGTCTAAGGTCACAGCAGAAGAATTACCAGGGAAGATGTTGCCCAAACATTTGGCAGGTGTCAGGTGGGTTTTCTTCATTTAAAACAGTGAATGTGATTTATGCCAGCACTGATCCATGGCTTACCAGCCCATCCTTCTCTCTCCCTTGCCTTGCCACTGTCACCTATCCCTCCTACCCATCCATGAAGCCTCCTGGTGAAGTGTAAACAGAATGGCCTGGAATGACACCATCCATATTGCTTAGCTACATCTGACTCACCCTTCTCTATTAATATTTAAATAATTCATTAAAAATGAGGGATTTTACCAAGAAAAAGAGGGAGGGGACAATTGAGATAACAAGGATTGGACATTAATTTGAAAAAATCCGTATGGCTGATAAATCTTTGCAGATGATTATTAACTGGAAACTAATAAATTCATCAGAAAGGGCTCTGCCTCCAAACGTCGACAACTTATGAACATGAGATTCTACCTTCACAGAAGCAGACTAATAATAAGGATGTAATGAATAATAATCAGACACAAACATAATGCTAAGGATCAGAAACACAAACTCCCTAAAGGGTCAAATCTAGTGAGTACACTCTTGGGTACAACTCAACTGTCCAGGGATGGAACAATGATGTGAAATTTACCTTCGAAAATGGAGGGCACTGAGAGAAAGAAGAACAAGGCGGACAACTCCAGGGTGGCAGCAAAGGAGTTTGTTAGGGATAGTTACAGATGAGACAAGTCCTGGAAAGCCACAGGACCAAAGCAGATTTCCCTACCCCGCAGTGGGAGGGCAGAGGGTTTATAGCAGTGGTGGACAATAGTAGCTACATGCCAGAGACTTACATAAGAATGCAAACTGTAGTGAACTGGCAGACCGCCTGAGGGTGCTCACGTTCTGCCTCACAAAGCCTGTTTCCTCTTCATCAAGAGATGGAAAAAAAAAAAATAGTGAAAATAGTAACATAATTAGTTCATCTACATTAATAAGTACTCTATGAAACTGAGTTTTAACTCCTTAGATACTCACCCATCCAATTCTGCAATCATTTAACCTAGAAATTTTGTATAGGTGTATGCTGTGCTGCCATGTTAAACAGAACATACTAAACCTATCTTAGCCCTACCCTGACCACTACTAAGTTGTAATTGGGATACTCTTGGGAGCTACCAAGATGAGCAGGGCCCCACCCTACTATGTGGGTATTTATTTTTTTCTTGACTCCTTCATGCATATGCTTCTCCCAGAAGAGCTCTTCCTCTGTCTTGTGTACTGTCTCATGTAATATAAGATTGAACTCAAGATGGCCCAGGTAATTCTTTTTTCTGTATGTGTAAAATATGTATAGCATAAAACTTGCCATTTAAAACATTTTCAAGTGTATAATTCAGTGGCATTAATTACATTCACCATGTTGTGCAACCATCGCCACTACCCATTTTCAAACGTTTTTCATAATCCTAAATGGAATCATTCAGGTAACTCTTAAGTAATCTAAACCAGGTAACATTTAATACTAAAGCCAGGGAGTACAGGACCTCGGGGGAAGGAAAAGGACTTTAGTGAAGGGGATCTAAGAACGCTAAGAAGCCTGCCCACCCACATTGCCAAAGTGTAGACTTTGGAGGAGACCCAAACACAAACATGAGTTGTCACTGGGTAGGGAAGGACAGAGCACCTTACATCAGTGGCCCAGACATGCACTAGCAGAGCCCGGACCTGGAAAACCAAAAGTAAGGGATCTCTGGAGAGAAGGTAGACCTGGATGGCACCCAGGACTTCAATCACTGTTCAGAGCAACTGTCCACACTGCTCACTCAGACCCTGGTCTCCTCCCTCTCTCCCTTAGTGTCTTTCTCTTCAGTACCCCACACTAACTCAGACTCTAATTTTGATTTCAGGCCTGCTGTGAAACTTGCCTACTTCTTCCATGCCTGTAACATAAATCCTGCCTGTGGCTGTGACTAGTTCTGACATCTGGCCATCTGTCGAGGTCACGTTCTCCCAGAAGCAGACGGAGAGCCAAGGGTTTAAGCAGAATTGATTTATTAAGTAAGTGTTCCCGGGAGAAAGTGATAAAAGAGTGGGAGAAACAGAATAAGGAGGGGGAAGAAGCCAAGCAAGCCCCATCCATAGCCTTATCCCCTAGGGAACTATGGAGTGTAAATCACATCTCAGAGTTTGTTTCATCTTGGGATGAAGGAGCAGGACTTTTGTACTCCCACAGCTGGCAGCTACTGCCTGTGATGTCCCAGGTTTCAGGGTTGACAGGGATTTCCCAGGCACTTCCAGTTTTCCATAGAAACAAGGTTTTCAGTACCCAGTGGTGACCATCTCAAGATTGCAGGTGCCAGTTGTTAGCAGCAAAGCTCAATGAAGCTGGAGAATGGGTTCACAGATCAGGTGAAAAGAAATGGAGGTGATCTGTGCAGACAGAACAAATGTCCTCCACACCATTCAGCAGCATCATTCCACAAACATTTATTTACTAAAACCACTGAGTTGTACACATAAAATAAGTGAATTTTACAGTATGTAAATTATACCTCTACAATAGAAAGAGAAAAACAGAGATATAAGGAAACCTGGAGACTGGCTGACAGTATGGGCTACTCTTTGGAGAATATTACCATGAAGGGGAGAAGGGACAGAGAAACGAGTGGTATCTTAAAAAGAAAGTGAGGCATAAGTGAGATCCTTTTTTAGATGGAAGAAATGATGGCATTTTCTATGCTGATTTGCATACCATAAAATTCTACGCTCTTTTAAATGACACAGTAAAGTGGGAAATTTTATGATGCAGGAAGGAGAGGAAAAAATTGCTGAAGTGACATTCTGAAACAGCAAGTATTCACTGAGCCCATATAATGGGTTAGATGCTGTACTACATAATGCATATATGCTATTTCTTGTATTCCCTAATTGCCCACTCCTCATGAAATAGATTATTGTACATACCCAATTGCCAGTTGAGAAAAATGAGGTTCAGAGAGGTTAAGTATCTTATCCAAGAACACACAGCCAGTGGGTCCTGGAGCTAGACTTCAAAGTTATCTTTGACTCCAAAAATGTCCCCTTTCCCTCTTCAGACTCCAGCCCAGCTAACTTTGTTACTGACTTGTCTCCTCCATAGACTAACCCTACTGTGTTACCTAAGGCAGAACATGATTCAACCTTATAAAATCAATAACTTTAACTTTCTTCAGGATGCTAAGTCAGCAAGCGATAGCCAAATCGCACCTCTCCCCATCAGTAAAGTACATGTGATGTGGACATGAAATATTTTGGCTGAAGAACCCTGATATGTAGCGTCCAGGGAGTGTGTTGAACAGTGTTATTCAGGAAGCATCGTGGCATCTCCTTTTCTACCCATGGGGAATAACTTTCCCCTTTGGACCCTAATGAAGATGTTAATTTTTGTTCAAAAGGGGTGAATTTTAACAGTCTCCACTACCACAGAATATAAAATATTGCTGAATGCTGATTACTTCAGAGGACCCTAGGCATAGAGCCAGGATGTAGGATAAACCCACTGTCATTGAGTTGATTCTGACTCCTAGCAACCCTACCTTCAAAGGAGTGCACTTCTCCACAATCAGTGACAAGCACTTTGCTGAGCATGTTGGAAAGAATGAAGGGATTTCATTGGTAAGAACTCTGTTCAGCGAGTGAATTTTGGCAATTACAGATTCACAAATCCAGAATTTTTCACAAATAGCAATCTAGAATTTGATTAAAAAATAAATATTTCAGCATAGCTTGGCCCCCCAAATATATCAATGTCCTAATCCTAATCCCCAGAATCTGTGAATATATTACCTTACATGGAGTTATGGATTGAATTGTGTCCCCCAAAACATGGGTTGTAAATCCTAACCTCTATGCCTGTGGTTATAATCCCATTTGAAAAAGGGTTGTCTTTGTCACGTTAATAAGACAGGATTACTGTAGGGTGTGTTTTAAATTAATCTCATTTGAGATATAAAAAAGAGATTTAAAAAAAGCAAGCAAAAGAAGGAGAGATGGGGGAAAATAGATGCCAAACCACGTGGAGACTGCCCAGGAGCACAACCTCAGAAGACACAAGGAGCTTTCTCCAGAGCTGAGAGAGAAAGAAAGCCTTTCCCTAGAGTCAGCACCATGAGCTTAGACTTCTAGCCTCCTAAACTGTGAGAAAACGATTTTCTGTTTCTTAAAGCCACCTACTTGTGGTATTTTTGTTATAGCAACACTAGACAACTAAGACACATGGCAAAAGGGACTTTGCAGGTGTGATTAAGTTAAGGATCTTGAGACGAGGATATAATTTTGGATTATATAGGCATGCAATCACAAGGATCCTTATAAGAGAGAGGGAGAAGGGTCAAAATTAGACACAGATTGGAAGATGCTATGTTTCTGTGGCTTCTAAAAGCTGGAAAAGACAAAGGAACAGATTCTCCCCTAGAGCCTCCAGAAAGGAATACTCCCCTTCCTAGACCTTGATTTTAGTCCAGTGAGACATTTTGGATCTCTGATCTCCAGAACTGTAAGATAATAAATTTATGTTGTTTTAAGCCACGGTGTGGCACTTTGTTATAGCAGCAATAGAAAACTAATCCACTGGACATTAGAACAGGAGGGAAAAATATGAACAGATGTGAAAAACCAATTTAGATAAAAGACAATTCTCTTGGCCCAAGCTGGATAGAAATGTAAAATTTAAGAGAGAATTGCTGCCTTAATTTGAAGTCCCTTAAATGCAGAGCCTAAGACAAGAAATTGGATGTAGGTAGCTGTGATGGTCAAGGTTACAAGTTCCCTTGGCTGGGCCATAGTCCTCATTGGTTTGGCAGTTATGATGTAGTCTGGCAGCTTTTTAATGATGTGATCACCTCCATCATGAGATCTGATATAATGTGGTCACCGCCACGATGAGATCTGTTGTGAGCAGCCAATCAGTTGAAAGGGAGTTTCCTTGGGGTTATGGCCTGCATCCACTATAGGTGGATTTTCTGGCAAGGCTCACTAGATCCTGCAGCTAGCTCCTATTCATCTAACCACTGATTCTTGGGACTTGAGCTAGCAGCATATCTGCCTCGGTACCTGCCGATTTTAGGATTACGTAGCCTTCACAGCCTGTGAGCCAGAGTCCTCTTATCTGACCTTCTGATCTAAGATTTGCCAGCACCTGCAGATATGTGAGTTAGGAGAATCCTCCAGCCTGACCCCCAAACTTGGGACTTTCCAGTCTCTACAACAGCGTGAGCCGTTTCCTTTATATAAAGCTCTCTATATATACTTACATGCTGCACTGGTTTTGCTTCTCTAGAGAATTCAGTCTAAGACATTTGGTACCAAGGGTGGTTCTAGAGAAACAAAATTGTAAGGATGAGTTTTCTAAATTGGTTCTCAAGTCTGGATAGTCTTAAAGACGTTAATGACTCTGCTCCCAGTAGTAAAAAGGGCACTGTTAATCCATGGTGTGAGGTGGCAACAGAAATATGCAAAATATCACCACCAATAGATCAAGTATTGGCGAGAGGTGAGGCTCTGGATAATCAAGTTTGATATCTTTCTACAATTTTGTTATATTAGAAGTATACGTCAGCTGGCTGGTTGGTCTTATTTTCGCTAGACAGAGTGGTAAAAGAAAGAGATGAGCTCAGGGCTTCAGAGTCAAAGCTCAAGTGCTTCATAAATGACCTCAAAGTTTCCACTTGTGCCTTGAAAGAAAGCCTTATTTCTTATAGTAACAGAGCTGGTTTTGCCAAAAACCAAACCCAGAGTCTTATTGTAAGACTGGCTGAATTACATCAACTCAATTCCCAACCTCGAGTGGTGTGTGAAGTTAAAGTGAGGGCACTGATTGGGAAGAAACAGGATCCTGAAACTTGGGATGGAGACATATGGGCAGATAATTAAGAAGCTGGGGGCACTGAGCCTCTAAATTCTGTTGAATCACTCCTGCCAACAGAACCAGCCCTCTCACTCCCATCCAAAGAGATTACTCTGTCTTTGTGTGTTAAGCCACACTCTCCAGTAAAATGGTTCATCCCTCCACCTCCATCTGATGAGATTAACCCAGCTATATCTGAAAAGCCTTTGTCTGAGTCATTGCCTGGGGCATTGCCTGAGGCAGATGCCTTACAAGACAATGTTGAATATTCTCAAAACACATCCTCACCACCCATTTTGGCTTCTAGACCTATAACTAGACTTAAGTCCCAGCCAGCCCCAAAAGGTGTGGTACAAAGCGTGACCCAGGAGGAGGTATGCTACACTCCAAAAGAACTGCTTGACTTTTCTAATATGTACAGAAACCTGGGGAATATGTGTGGGAATGGCTATTCAGGGTGTGGGATAATGGCGCAAGGAACATAGAGATGGATCAGTCTGAGTTTATTGATATGGCCCCACTAACCACAAATTCGTCCTTTAATGTTTCAGCTCAAGAGGTCAGGAAAGGATCTAATAGTTTATTTGGTTGAGTCACTGAAGCATGGATTACGTGGTGGTGTACCCTAAATCCAGTTGAAATACCGGATTTGCCCTGGCATACTGTAGGAGAAGGTATCCAAAGGCTTAGGGAAATTGGCATGTTAGAGTGAATTTCTCAGGTTAGGCCCACAGGCCCACACCTAGAGTACCCAGAGGACCCACCCTTTACTGCAACGGTGAGGAACAAATTTGTGAATGGAACTCCAGAATCCTTGAAGACTGTTGTGCTTGCTATTTTAGATAACTCAGATTTGATGGTGGCAACTGTCTTAACTGAATAAAGACATCTAACTACAATGGGGCTGATTGGACCTCTTGGTGGTAGGGCCCAAGGGATGACACTCAATCAACAAAGGCAAGGTGGGTGTGGTTACCATAATGAACTGCAGAGCCAAATCAAAATAACCGGACTTATATGGACTTTTGGCATTGGCTACTTAGTGATAGTGTCCCTAGGAGTGAAACAGATGGGAAATCTACTAAATATTTACTTGACTTATACAAGCTGAAGAATTCTGGGTCAAATGAATGTCATTCTAACTCGAATCGCCAGACCAGGGAGTCATGGCCCCTCAATCAAATTCCAGACTTGAGGCAGTCTATAGACCCACAATCCCTTAAATGAAGGGGAGGCTAGGTCCCCTTGAAGGAGGACCCCACTACACAGCCAAAAATTTATACTGTTGATCTTTCTCAAAGCCTTCCCCAATGGGACCTATAGCCTTTTATGAGAATGACTGTTTATTGGGGAAAAGGAAATAATCAGATTTTGGGGGGTTACTGGATAGTGGCTCTGAACTGACACTAACCCCAGGAGACACAAAACTTCACTGTGGCTCAGAAGTCACAGTGGGGGCATATGGAGGTCAGGTTACTAATGGAGTCTTAACTCATGTCTGTCTCACAGTGGGTCCACTGGGTCCCTGAGCCCATCCTGTAGTCATTTCCCCAGTTCCAGAATGCATAATTAGAATAGATATGCTCAGTAACTGTCAGAACTCCCATGTTGGATTCCTGACAAGTGAAGTAACAGCTATTATGGGAAAAGCCAAGTGGAATCCATTAGAATTCCCCCTATGTAGGCAAACAGTAAACCAAAAGCAATACTGCATTCTTGGAGAGATTCCAGAGATTACTGCTACCATCAAAGACTTGAAGGATGCAGGGGCAGTGACTCCCACCTCATTCCCATTCAACTCACCTATTTTGCCTGGGAGAATCACAGTGGATTATCAAAAACTCAACCAAGTGTGACTCCAGTTGCAGCTGCTGTTCCAGGTGTAGTTTCATTGCTTGAGCAAATTAATACGTCTCCTAGTACCTGGTATGCAGGTATTGATATAGTTAATGCCTTTTTCTCCATGCCTGTTTTGAAGGACCATCAGGAGCAGTTTGCCTTTACCTGGCAAGGCCAACAATACACCTTCACTGTCTTATCTCAGAGGATATCAGCTCTCCAGCCCTATGTCATAATTTAGTCCTCAGGGACCTTGATCTCCTTTCCCATCCTTAAGACATCACACTGGTCCATTACACTGAGAACATTATGCTGACTGGACCTAGTAAGGAAGAAGTGTCAATGATTCTAGACTTATTGGTAAAACATTTGTGTGTTAGGAGAGTGGGAAATTAATCCAACAAAAATTCAGGCACCTTTCACCTCAGTGAAATTTCCAGAGGTCCAGTGGTTTGAGGCATGTTGAGGTATTTCTTCTAAAATGAAGGATAATTTATTGCATC
This sequence comes from Elephas maximus indicus, assembly GCF_024166365.1. Classification (NCBI taxonomy): domain Eukaryota; kingdom Metazoa; phylum Chordata; class Mammalia; order Proboscidea; family Elephantidae; genus Elephas; species Elephas maximus. Next base: position 50,862,656 of record NC_064829.1, on the reverse strand, counting down.
TGGCCTCCTCTACAACTAAAAAGGAGGCACAACACTTAGTGAGCCTCTCTGGATTTTGGAGGCAACATATCCGTCATTTGGGTGTGCTACTCTGGCCTTTATTTATCAAGTGACTCAAAAAGCTTCTAGTTTTGGATTGAGGCCCAGATCAAGAGGAGGCTCTGCGACAGATTCAGGCTGGGGTACAAGCGGCCCTGCCACTTAGGCCATATGATACGGCTGATCCAACGGTGTTTGAAATGTCAGTGGCAGACAGAAATGCTGTTTGGAGCCTTTGGCAGGATCCTATTGGTGAATCACAGCATTGACCCTTAGGATTTTGGAGAAAAGTCCTGCCATCCTCTGCAGATAGATATTCCCCTTTTGAAAAAGACCTTTTGGCTTGTTACTGGGCCCTAGAAGAGACTGAATGCTTAACCGTGGCCCACCAAGTCACCATGTGGCCTGAGCTTCCCATCATGAACTGGATGTTGTCTGACCCACAGAGCCATAAAGTTGAATGTGCACAGCAGCACTCCATCATTAAATGGAAGAAGTATATATGAGATATGGCCAGAACAGGAACTGCAGGCACAAGTAAGTTGCATCACGAAGTGGCCCAAATGCCCATGGCCTCCACTCCTGTCACATTACCTTCCATCTCCCAGTCTGCACCTATGGCCTCATGGGGAGCTCCTTATGATCAGTTAACTGAGGAGGAGAAAACTTGTGCCTGGTTTATAGACGGTTCTGCGCCGTATGCAGGCACCATTTAAAAGTGGGCAGTGGCGGCACTACAGCCCCTTTCTAAGACCTGCTACCATCAAGAAAGCAGAGCCAGAAGCACAGTATGTCCTTTGGACCCATAGCCCCTGTGCTGAGAATCTCCTGGACCAGACAAAGATTGACGACAAGGCCCTTACCCCAGAGCGGACAAAGAGAGATAGCCTTCCCCTGGAACCACCACCCTGAATTTGGACTTCTAGCCTCCTAGACTGTGAAAGAATAAATTTCTGTTTCATAAAGCCATCCACTTATGGTACTTCTGTTATAGGAGCACTAGATAATTAAGACAACAGCATATTTGGGAGGCAATGCCAGGAAGTGGGAGTGAGAAAGAGTGAAAGAAGATGAACCAAAAGAATGGTGTATTATCAAGGTCACTGCTGAAGACCATGGAAGCCAATGGGACCTATAGGAAGCAAACAACGGGCTTCCCAGAATTAACCTTCCAGTGTAGGGAAGCTCCAGAGACTTTGGAGAATTCCCTAAAACAAAGCAAAAAGATGTGCTGTATATGTCAGTGGGGATCTGACCTGGGCAAAACTGTACGCCACAGCTATGATTGAAATCAGAGGTAGGCTGAGAGTATGTGATGCAGGCACCAAAAAGATTTGTAATAGTTACCACCTGTCTGTCAGTTTGTTGTACTGTTGTGGCTTACGTGTTACTATGATGCTGAAAGCTATGTCACTGTTAATTTCAAATACCAGCAGGGATATCCATGGTGGACAGGTTTCAGCAGAGCTTCCAGACTAAGACAGACTAGGAAGAAAGGCCTGTCAATCTACTTCCAAAAATTAGCCAATGAAAACCCTGTGGATCACAACAGAATACTGTTGAATATAGTGCTGGAAGATGAGTCCCCCAGGTTGGAAGGCACTCAAAACACACAGTGGCCACAACAAAGGACTGGAGCACACCAAAGAGCATAAAGATGGCGTAGTATGAGGCAATGTTTCATTCTGTTGCACATGCAGTCACCATCAGTCGGAGCCAATTCAGTAGCAACTAACAACAACAATCTTTATATGTATGAGTTTTAGAGAATGAATAAGAGAATTATAAACCCACCAAAAGACAAAAAAACAAAGACATAGCATGAAAACTTTGGTGGCATAGTGGTTAAGAGCTATGGCTGCTAACCAAAAGGTCAGCAGTTCAAATTCACTAGGCAATCCTTGGAAACCCGATGGGGCAATTCTACTCTGTCCCACACGGTCGCTAGGAGCCAGAATTGACTCAACGGCAATGGGTTTTCAATGGGTACTAGTAAAACCCACTGCCATCGAGTTGATTCCCACTCATAGGTGACCCTATAGAACAGAGTAGAACCACCCCATAGGGTTTCCAAGGAGCAGCTGGTGGATTTGAACTGCTGACCTTTGGTTAGGAGCCTGAGCTCTTACACTGGGCCACCAGGGCTCCAACTAAACTACCAATGGGCACATGGAAAAAAAAAAAAAAATAGAGCTTATAAGTAAGGGGAAGACATGAATTGAAAACAATGAGTTACCTCTTGCCTATCAAGTTGATACTCCTGTACTTGTTGAGTATAAACTGTACCAACTTTTCTAGTAGTGAGTTTTGCTTTATGTATTAAATGCATTGAAAACATGATTTTTTTTTAATTCATTACTTTCAGTTCTAAAAATTTAACCTAAGGAAGATAGTAATATAGTTAATAATTTAAAAGCCTTAAAACAGGGGATTGCTTAAATAAATCTTACTACAAACATATAATAGAATATTAGCCATTATCATGCACTGATTATTTTTAGGTATGAAAATATGTTCATGACATATTATGAAATGAAAAATCTAAGTTACAAATAGTAGGCACCCACGGAGTGATTCAGTTTTCTATAAAAATATTTTATAACTGAAATTATACATTTCAAATTGTTTAAAGCAATTATCTTTAGGAATATTTTGTCAGCATTTTCTACAAAGAATATGTATTCTTTTTATAATACAATACAAAAAAAGATTCCTAAAAAAGAACCTACATCATAGTATCTGCTTCATTTTACTAATCTCAGTCAATAATTTTAAAGTCCTGTAGAATTATTAAAGGTCTGAAGGATCCTTTAAAATTTTGTATAATACTCTATTACATTAAAAGAGGAAAATTAAATACCTAGGATGTTATTAATAAATTTTGGGCATTCTGCAGTGTCTTACGACAAATCTTTTGAGAATATCAAGGGTCTAGTATAGAATCCTTTGGTGGTGCAAACAGTTAAACACTCAGAGATACTAACTGAAAGGTTGGCAGCTTGAACCCACTTAGAGGTACCTTGAAGGAAAGCCCTGGTAATCTTCTGAATTAATGAATAAATGAGCACCCTCTGGAGTGCAGTTCTTCTCTGCAGCACACATAATCAACTGGGTGGCAAATGGCTTGTTGTATATAGACTCCAGGTATCCTAAGAATTATTTTACAAAACAGACTGCCTGTACATAGACCAAGAGGCAGTCATTCGAACAGAACAAGGGGATATTGCATGGTTTAAAATTAGGAAAGGTGTGCATCAGGGTTGTATCCTTTCATTTATTTACTTATTCAATCTGTATGCTGAGCAAATAATTTAAGAAGCTGGACTATATGAAGAAAAACACGGCATCAGGATTAGAGGAAGATTTACTAACAATCTGCAATATGCAGATGACACAACCTTACTTTCTGAAAGTGAAGAGAACTTGAAGTACTGATGAAGATCAAAGACTACAGTCTTCACTATGGATTACACCTCAATATAAAGAAAACAAAAATCCTCACAACTGAACTAATAAGTAGCATCATGATAAATGGAGAAAAGATTGAAGTCAAGGATTTCATTTTACTTAGATCCACAATCAATATCCATGGATGTAGCATTAAAGAAATCAAATGACATCCTGCAATGGGTAAATCTGCTGCAAAAGACCTCTTTAAAATGTTAAAAAGCAAAGATGTCACTTTGAAGACTAAGGTGCACCTGACCCAAGCTATGATATTTTCAATTCCCTCATATGCATGTGAAAGCTGGACTATGAATAAGGAAGACTGAAGAAGAATTGATGCCTTTGAATTATGGTGTTGGTGAAGAATATTTAATATACCATGGACTGCCATAAGAATGAACAAATCTGTCTTGGAAGAAGTACAGCCAGAATGCTCCTTAAAAGTGAGGATGACGAGACTTTGTTTTATGTACTATTGACATGCTATGGGGAGCGACCAGTCCTTGGAGAAGGACGTCATGCTTGGTAAAGCAGAGGGTCAGCAAAAAAGAGGAAGACCCTCAATGAGATGGATTGACACAGTGGCTGCAATGATGGGTTCAAACCTAGCAACAATTGTGAGGATGGCAAAGGATCAGGCAATGTTTTGTTCCATTGTATAAAGGGTTACTATGAGTCAGAACTGACTTGCTGGCACCTCACCACAACCACAGCATAGTGACCAAAACAAATTCAACATAAATGTTCATGATTCAGGAAACTCAAGCAGTAATAAATTGGAGTATACAGTAGGATGAAATTAAATGCCTGGAGTTTATCCAAGTCCTCCAACTGCACTGCATGCAAAGAAGAGGAGAGTGCAGACCCAATACACTGAAATGTGGATGCTGGTTCATGAGTTTAGCTCTCTCCCTCATGCCAGTACACAACACAAAGTATTATTTCCATAAGTCAGTTCAAAACCATGCAGAAAGTCAAGTTCTACTGTGATGTTCATAGGTATAGTCACTCTTCACAGATAACTGTATTGTTGACATTGTTGTTGTTGCTGTTAGGTACCCTCGAGTCGGTTATGACTCATAGCAATCCTTTGTACAACAGAAATGCTGCCTGGTCCTACACCACTTTCATAATTGTTGCTGTTTGAACCCATTGTTTCAGCCATTGGGTCAACCCATCTAGTTGACACCACGTCCTTAAATAAAGCACTCACCATGTATGGCTACAGATAGTGCCTGCTGGTGCATCCAGATAAGACAAAACCAAGTAAGCAACAATGGCAAATGTCATTTAAACATCTAATTTCTGCTTTCATGTATTTCGTGTTTCACACCGACTTTATGGCAGCTTTTTCTTCAATGCTCAGAGGGTTTGGGAGACCCAAGTAACATCCAAGAAGAAAGAAGAGTCCCTGCAAACCAAGGAGTTACAGGGGTTTTAATGTGCCTACTACATTGCCAAAGCACTCCGTCTCATCCTTTGATGCTTTTGCCTGTTCATAAATACCTTATGCGGCCAGTGCCATGTGGCTACACAGCAGAGGGACAGAGCAGTGTTGATCTTACCTGGCACCGTCCCAGCACCTTTTCTGCCACTAGCTGTAGCTCTCTCCTGCATGCCGTCTTTAGAACTCTGCTTCTTCCCTGACTGTACCAGCCCCTTGTTATTTCCCATGTTGACGCCCAGAATTCCTATAAGAATATAGTATTTGTTCAGGCCCAAAATATTTACTTTCCTCCCTCTAAAGGAATATTCATTTTCTTTTCCGTAAGTTTGCTTGATGCAGCCTCAAAGGAGAGAGGGAGGAGTAGCTACTTAAATTATGAGAAGGTCTGGTGCCTAAGTCTAGGTCTACCCTCTTGATTTCACTGCAATTGTATCAAAACTAGCCGTATCTTCTGTTAGGTTTCATCTTTCCAGACTGCAGAAGACTCTTAACTTCTCCAAACTGAGTAGAAGTACCTCTTAACAATCTGTACTCTTGTTAAATATTCCTTGTGGGAATGGACATGCTACACCCTACCTCCCTGGAAAGCCTTAATACTGGATTACAGTCTTAAACTATAACCTCTCTATGTGGTTTTCTCCATCCCTCAGTGGCCTCCCAGCATCAGCCGAACTCCTTTTTGTACCTAGAGACTGGATCCTAACTCTTGTACCTGCTTTTTTTTTAAGAAAGAAAAGAAAGAAAAAAAAAGCCTTCAGAAAAAGTACTTTCCTTAAAGGCCATTTATGAATTATGTGTATATGTGATTCATACATATGCTTATATAAAACAATAGTTTGTTGGAATTAATGTGCTCTTTTTCCTTCCTGTTTAGAGAAAAAAGTTTAGAGAGTAAGTAGTTAAAACACAGAATCTGGAACTCCAACTGCTTGGCCCCAGAGCTTGACTCTGCCACTTCCTAGCTGTGTGACCTGGGCAAGCTGCTTAAAACCCCTGTGCCTCAGTTTCCTCATCTGTCAAATGGGGAGAATAATAAAAGTACATACTTCATAGTCTTGTTTTGTTTTTGGCAGGAATCAAATGAGGTCAATATACATACAACATTAGAAGTAGTGCCTGGTGTTCAATAAATGTTGATTCTTATTACTGTTACACAGCTCCAGCCCATCTTGTAGGGCCTAGTTCATATTGCATAAACTAGTACTCATGCTTTGAGAACATAATAAACACTTGGAAGACCTGTTTAAAGGGCTGATTCCTAGGCCCTGCCCCAGGGAGACTGACTGAGAAGGCCTGGATGTGTCCAGGAATACACATTCTTAACAAACATTTCAGGAGTGTTGATAAAGTGGGCTGCAGGCCTCAGTTTGAGAAATATGTCCTACTGAAGCCATCTCTAATTACCACTTGTCCACAGATCATCCCTGTTGTTCTATATCTGTATAGAACAGTTGGTACTTGGAATTTACTACCTTACATTTCATGTTTAAATTTTATCATTGGGTTAGATTTCAAATTACTCAAAGTTTGGTATTCTACATCTCACAGATTATGGTGCCTTTTTTACATCTATATAGCATATAAATTGGATTTTGATTGATTGATCATTGAATCTTCCAGTCTCAGAGATATAAACCCAGGTCCTCTGAGTGGATTCAGGAAGAATTAACAACAGACTCTGTTCTCCAATATAGTCTCAGCACATTACTTGAAGTATTTAAAAAATACAGTTATCCAATATGCTACGTTTATATTTTCAAGGGAAGGTCTTGAGATAAATCATGGTTTCTATTAGGCTCCAAGAATTTTTCAGAGTAATTTACTAAAACACTCAGAATTTGTGTAACATTCTCAAGATCATTTGGGGTTATGGGATAGACCCAAAAGTAACAACTTGAACATGACTTTGGATAACCATCGTTATCCATAGACCTAAATGACACATTCCACCATACTATGATGAGAAAAAATTGTGAAACTATGGACTCCTAGTGACAGGAGAAAAAAAAAAAAACTACAATTTTTTTCTAAACCCATTCTCAAACACTGGTCAGGGGACAAGCTTCAGACTAACATAGTGGCTGCACATTAGGATCACATGGGGAGCTTTGAAAAATCCTGAGGACCACTGGGCTAGCTTCACATGAGCCTAACTAGTATGTTAAGTGTAGATCCCCATGTCCCAGGCCTAGACATTCTAATTCAGGAAGGATATTTAAACTCCCTACCCAAAAGTGATTCTGACTGACAGTGAGTTGTAAAAGCTATTCATCTAACCAATACCACCATTTTGCAAATGAGAGTTACAGACAAAGAAATGCTTATTATGACTACAGCTGGTATAAATGACCTAGGCTGCCCCGTTCTAATAGCCTAGGTTTGAAAAAAGAGGGGAAATTAAGTGCACGGGAGTTTTGAAGCTGGGGAGAAAGGATTTTCAAGGAATCAAAGATGGTAGATGAGTAAGCCTGACAATATTAGACAAACTCCAAAGTTTTACCAAAGTTCAATTGAGTTAATATGTTTGAATCACTTAGAACTGTGCCTGGGATATAAAAAGTATTATATAAGTATTTGTTAAACAGAATAAACAAGGGAAGATGGCCACTATCTGTAATATGCGCTCCTCTCTCCAGAGTACATAACAAGGCAGCCACTCCAAGGACCTTGTTGTTGTTGTAGGTGCTGTTGAGTTGGTTCTGACTCATGGCGGCCCTGTGTACAACAGAATGAAACACTGCCCCATCCTGTACCACCCTCACAATCATTATCAGTATGTTTCTATTGGAAGAGCCCCAAGGACTTTATCCTTTAAGTAATACACCTGTCTACCTTGAAATCTACATTGCGAAGTCTACATAGTACTCTCAAAAGAATGCAGATAACTAAACCCATAAGCTAGCGCAGGGGTCAGCAAACTACTAATTAGGGCCAAATTCAGCCCAACACTTGTTTCTGTACATAAAGTTTTATTGGAACACAGCAACATCCATTCCTTCAGGTACTGGCTATGGCTGTTTTTGTGCTACATTAGTAGAGGTGAGAAGTTGCAACAGAGACCATGTAGCGCACAAAGCCTAAAATACTAAGTGTATGGCCCTTTACAGACTACTGTCCTAGATAATTACATTTAATAAGAGAAATTTTTCTGAACTATCAAGGTAATAAGGACAAAAACATTTTTACTAAGCCTCATTTTCTACACCTTCCTCATGGTTATCCACCTCATTTTGAGTTTTGGTGCCTGTAAAAGCAGGTATATTCTAACATGAGAACGGATTAAAATACTCTAACATAAGAGGATATTCCAATGGCAAAATCATGGACTCACCCTAAATTTCTCATGCGACTTCCGAGCAAACTAGGACATCCAATGGCTCGAATGTTAGGAAGTCACTAAAGATGATGCTTCTAAAAGGTTAAAATAACACTACAACATCCTTATGTGACAGTGTTAAATGAAAAAGTCAGAATTCAAAATTGTATAAATTATGATCACAACTATGTAAAACAAACAAATTACACATTTTCACAGGAAATCTCTAAAGAAAAACACATCTGAATGTGTTAGCTTTGAGTGATAGAAACAAGACTTTTTTCTATTTTTTACGTAGTAAACTTTCTATAATAAGCAGGCATTACTTTTATAATAAAAATAAACTTGATTTTTAAAATATGGAATATGAATTTTGTTTGCATCTAAGTCTAAGACTGACAATTTATGACACATGTGTGTTAGAGGTGGCATGTGATATTTTAGTGTCTCACAAACAAAACTGGTGCTATGAATAATAATGTGTTATATACGTACATGGGACCCTAGTGGCGCAATGGTTAAGAGTTTGACTGCCAAGCAAAAAGTCAACAGTTTGAATCCACCAGCCACTCCTTGAAAATCCTGTGGGACAGTTCTGCTCTATCCCATAAGTTAGCTATGAATTGGAATCAACTTGATGGCAATGGGTTTTGTTTTTTCTCGTATATACCAAAAAACCTGTTGCCATTGAGTCAATTCCTACACATAGTGACCCTACAGGACAGAGTAGAGCTTCCCCATAGAGTTTCCAAGGAGTGCCTAGTGGATTCAAACTGCTGACCTTTTGGTTAGCAGCCATAGCACTTGACCACTACATCACCAGGGTTTCCTCAACTCTGATGTTTACAAAGGTTTCTTAGGTACATCATCCTATCCAGTTCTCACTACCTCAAAAACAAACAAACCAAAAGCCTATAATTGACAAAACTAGGATACCAATTCAGACCTTTTGGCAAAACTAGAATACTCAAAAAAATGAGTCACCATTTATCCTGTGCACAGGATCCCTGGTCGCCCTGTGGTTAAAGCACTTGGCTGCTAACCAAAAGGTTGGCAGTTCAAATCCACAAGCTGCTTCAAGGCAGAATGATGTGGCAGTTGGGTTCTGTAAAGATTACAGCCTTGGAAACCCTATGGGGTACTTCTACTCTGCCCTACAGGGTCTCTGTAAGTTGGAATTGGCTCATTGGCAGTGGGATTTTGTTTGTTTGTTTTTTAATCGTATTCATACTAACCCCTTCCTCCCTCTTGATACCATATAAAATTTAATGTATAGGTAATGAGGTATTTTTCATCTTTTGCATGAAATCCTGGGGATTCACAATAAGACAGAAACAGTTCTTGGAGTGTCTTAAGTCCTTTTTGCTTGTAGTATAGCAATGTAAGCTACCATCAGTTTCCCAAAATATTTGTACAGTGGCTTTTCCAATCTCAGTACAACCCCTTTCTAGGCCCATTATCAGCAGAAATCACACTTAAGGCAAGATGGGATTACTGAACTCTCTCATTGCCCAAACACCTTGACTGGCTTCCATCCAGTGAGGTTTAATGGGCCAAACATCCTTCAGACGTGCTGACAAGGGTCAGCACAGTAATGTGCAGTTCTCCTAAGCACTTGGTAGGCAATGATGGACATTATGAAGGACAGACAACATTGTATTTTATGAACCAGCTTTTGAAAAAGTTTTTTTAAGGGATGAATTTTATCCTTCAACTCCTCCAACTCTTCCCTGCCATAGCTCCGGCCCCAATTCCCTGTCACCCCTGTTGTACCAACTATCATTCTTAAAGGCTCTTCCTCTCAGATGCTGTTACGTGAATTCCTGCTAAGATATTAGCTGAAAACAGCTTCTTATTGTAATAAATAGGATGTGCATTTTAATAGGACGCTACTGAAGAGCTCTTGTGATGCAGTGGTTAAAAGCACCTGGCTGCTAACCTAAAGGTTGGTGGTTTGAGCCCACCAGCCACTCCATGGGAGAAAGATGTTGTAGTCTGTTTCTGTAAAGATTGCAGCCTTGGCAACCTTAAGGGGCAATTCTACTCTGCCCTATGAGGTCACTATGGGTCGGAACTGACTTCACAGCAAAGGGTTTTGTTTTTGTTTTTGGCTATTGAAGAGCATAAAAACAAATTTCCAAATAATAAATCTCCATTTACTTTTCACCTCTCTAACTCAAAACTCATCTTCATCTCTATTTAGCCTTGCCTCATTCCTTCCTGTCTCATTTTCATTTGCATAATCAGGACTCCATTACACCCCCTCAGGTGTTTTGCTCCTCAAGTAATCTCATCCTTGCGATTCCTCCATTTCTTCCCCAAGGCATATTTCTTCAGTTAAACAAATAAACTCATGGAACCATGATATTCAAGACTTTCACAAACTGATCTCAACCTATTTATCAAAATCCCCCTGCTCCCACCCCCTTGAGTTCCAGTCTTCCACAGAACCATTTGCCATTCCTTGAATATATCTCATTCTGTCACATTTATGTGCTTCTGCATAGGTAGTACCTTCCACTGGAATTTTCTTCCACTCTTTTGATGGGTGAACCTCACCCTTCTCTGAGAGATCTTCCAATCTCCCCTAGGCAGAGAGAGCTGATTCTTCCTTTGTTACGTTATGTGCCCTCGAGTAGATTTCAACTCAACCCCATCTGACAGAGTAGAACTGGCCCATAGGGTTTCTTAGGCTATAATCTTTACAGGAAGAGATCCCCAAGTCTTTCTCCTGCTGAGCCTCTGGGTGGGTTTGAATTGCCAACATTTTGGTTAGCAGCTGAACACTTCTTAACTATCATGCAACCCCCCAAAAATGCATTGCTGTCGAGTGGATTCTGAAGCGTAGCAACCATATAGAACAGAGTAGAACTGCCTGATTGGGTTTCCAAGGCGCGGCTGGTGGACTTGAGCTGCAACCTTTTGGTTAGCAGCTGAGCTCTTATCTGCTGCACCACAAGGGCTGTGCAACCAGGACTCCTCAAATTCCCATTAGCAGTGGAGAATGTCTTTTCCTTTGTCACCGTGTGCTATAATCTTCACATAATTCTACAGCATAACACATCACATTCTATTATAATTAGAAGTTTATGTTTCTACCATCCTTATTTCAAGCTACTCAATATCAGGCTCTCTCTCTCTTATGCCTGTTGTGTGCCCATTTCCACCCTCACTACCTCTTAATTCCTTGCAAAGAGCTGGACACGTACAGGAATCAAAATAATTATTGAATTACTAAGGAAAGAATGAATTAGTGAATAAATGATTAATAACAGAACTTCAGTTATTATTAGAAGCAGCATGGAGAATATGTTCCGGTTAGGCAGCTGGCCCTTCTGGGAAATTGCATCACACCAGTACCCTTGCTATGTAATCACAGAGGAGTCAATTGCATGATAAATATTCTCCTACCTTTTTAAATTAAAATCAAACAACCTTGCACTTTGAATAACAAACTATAAAATTTAAGTGCTGTAATTAAACAAACATTACTACCAAATTAATCTGGACCATGAAAAAAAAACTTATTGGGATCTTGTTAATAGGCATTAATATAGCTAGCAGGTCATGTAGAGAAAAACAAGGTTAGGAGTCCAAAAAAGTTGCCATTTAACATTTTTTAGGTTTTTCCTTGCCCGGTCTATGACTGGAAAATAAATCATTTCTGGGTTACTTATGTAATGAAAATGGGAAAACATCAGAGAACAGAAATTTTGCCTGACTCCTCTGAATACTCTCAGATTCCCTTGTAGAAAGGGAGAGAAAGAATTTCCCTACCTCTCATTATGTGGCATACTCTAGCTACACGCACCTGTCCCAAACAAACCCATTGCCATCCAGTTGACTCTGAGTCACAGCGACCCTATAGGACAGAGTAGAACTGCCCCATAAAGTTTCCATGGCTGTAAATCTTTACAAACTGCCACATCATTCTCCCAAGGAGCAGCTGGTGGGTTTGAACCTCCGACCTTCCGGTTAGCAACAGAGTGATTAACCACTGCACCACCCAGGCTTATCAACTATACCTATACATAACTTAATTCTTGGAGAATGAATACTAGAAGAACATTTATAGACCCCAGCTCCTGACTCCAGCTGAGCAAGAGGTATGTGACTGGCTGTACCACACCCAAGAAATTGCTCTGGGATGCCTGGGTAATAAAGTCCTGTCTCCTTAATTAGTCCTGACCTAGTTGGCCCGTTTACAAAATATTTCCCCGACATTCTCCTGAAGTTGGATTAATTGGATTTTAATTGGGATTAATATAAGCAAAGACTGTTAGGAGTTTTGAGGAATGAGAGGGTGGTATAACTCATATACATGTCAGTGCCAAGCAATCTAACTTAAACAAATCCATGTTAAAAATAGTTAAGAGGTTTTTAATTTTCCAAAATATATGATTAATTCCCTTAAATAAAAAACCTAATTGCACAGAACTTGACAAAATTGTATTTAATTGATTTAAAGAGAATGAAGGAAAGAAGGTTGGTTTCTTGAGGAAAGGGCAGATCAGGTTGGAAAACTTCAGGGGGCAATTTTGGCAAACAGAGTTTTCTTATCTTAACAATATTTTCATCTCTTCTTCTTCTATGATTACCACTTAAGAAGTCTCTAATTTTTTTTTTCTTATGTTATTTTGTAGATGTACAGTAGCTTCACAATCGGGAGTATATAAACCTAAAATATCTCACAATGACAAACCTCAGATTGGCAGTGTATACTCTAAACAGGAGAATGGTGACTGGAGGTTTTTATGCCATGGGTAGCATACCATATAACACGTAAAGTGTAACTGCATTTAAAAAAAAAAAAGAAAGAAATGCAAACTTTTGTTAGCATGGGTTAAATCTACTGGGCTTAGACTTACTGCCAGTGATAGAATGCTAAGATGGCCACATGATCTCCAACCCCTTGGTGGGGGCAAGAACTGTGGCTTGCCTCTAGCCAATAAAATATGGCGAAGGCAATGGAATGTCGTTCCCATGATTACTTGTAATGGGAGTGTTTTTTATAAGACTGGACAGAGAAAGATTCTCCTGCTGGTTTTGATAAAGTAAACTTCCATGTCTTGAACTGCAGAGGAAGAGAGCCTGAGGGCAGCCTCCAGCCTCCAGGCAGTAAGAAGTCTTCAGTCACATAGCCTCAAGGAAATAAATTTTGTAAGCATATGAGAGACACTTAGAAGTGGATTCTTCCCCAGTCAAGTCTCCAGATGAGAATGCAGCCCAGTCAATGCCTGTGAGACTTTGAGAAGACTTGTCTAAGTCATGCTGAAGCCATAGAAATTGTGAGATAATAAATATTTGTTGTTTTAAGCCTCTAAATTTGTGGTAATTTGTGACACAGCACAGAAAACTAATACAAGGTCTTTCTTCAAAATGAATTATTCTATGTATATACAAGAGAGTGGAGTTATAAGATCAATATGGTTGAATACTCTGTATCAGCAGCTGGCAATTCTTCTAATTATTGAGTAAATTCTCATTGACCAGTTGGTTTGTCTTTGTTTTGGTCTTTTTTTCATCAGTTGCAAACCAAAAACTCAACAGTTTGAATCTACCAGCCACTCCTTAGAAATCCTATGGGGCAGTTCTACTCTGTCCTATAGAGTTGCTATGAGTTAGAATCAATTTGATGGCAATGGGTTTTTTTTTGTTGTTGTTTTTTTGTTTGGTTTGGTTTGTGTAACTTGGGTGTTGTTAATGTTTTAATGGAAAAACATGTAATTAAAAGATTGCCTTTGGGCTTCTGGCCAACATGGCGCCATAGACAGAAGTGCCACACTGCCCCTCTACCTGAAGAACTAAGTAAAATGGAGACAAATGTCATTCCTGGAACCTGAAGTGCCAAATGGAGAGATAGAGAACTCAGCCAAGCACTGAATGGAATAAGAAACTGACAGAGGACGGAGAGTGAGCAGAGATACGTGCAGAGGGCCCCATCAGCTAACGCACCACGAATCCACCAAACTCCAGTAGGGGACTGACAGACAGGGAGCACAGGGAAGCAGCTTTGCGGAACTCCCAGCAGGAGACAGAGCACCTGGTAACCAGCCATACATGCTTTCCTACCCCCATCCTCTCCCCGCTTCTCCACCTCGGAGCTTCCTGGCTGGCTGCAGTGGCTCAGCCAGCTGGGAAGTGCAGTGTCCGTACCGCCTGGATTTGCCCCACCCATGTCAGAAATCAGCAAAGAGGGAGTATGGGAAAGCAGTTTCATGAAGTTCCCAGCAGGAGATAGGGTACCCCGTAACAAGCTATGTACACTTTCCTAGCACCTCGTCTCCTTCCCGCCCTGCTCCCCGCCCCCCACCCCTGTCTTTTCTGCTTTCTGCCAGTCGAAGTCTCTTGGCCAACCAAGAATAATATATCCTGCAAAACTTTCATTCAAATATGATGGTGAAATTAGGACATTTCCAGACAAACAGAAATTAAGGGAATATGTAAAAGCCAAACCAAACTTACAAGTATTATTAAAGACCACAGCCTGAATTCTAGGATGCAAGGCTGTACCAGCCAGATACCAACCTAGGAAATGAACTCTCAAGGACTATCCAAAACCAAAACACTTGCAACAGGGAACCAGAAAGGTTAATCTATAAACGACAACAGCATCAGAACAATAAAAGAGGGAATAAACTGTACAGGTATAGAACTTTCTAACAGAGAGGAAGGCAAGGCTATACCAAGTAATAATAGACTGGTTCAAACCTAGTAAGATAAGGGTAAGTTTCAAGGTAACCACAAAGAAAGTTAACAAACATACTCATCAAAATAAAGAAGAAAAATATAAAGTCTCAATAAAAACAAGATCTACAAAAACAAAAGAAATTAAATAGAAATCCACAAACAAGAGGAACTCAGCACAGGAGAGTAAGAGGAACAAAGAAAACGTTAGATGAATATGTGAAGCATCTCATAACATTGATGCATCTGGAAGACATGCTGAGTGAAATAAGTCAATCATGAGAGGACAAACATTGTATGAGACCACTGCTGTAAAAACTCATGAAATTTTTACATACAATAAGAAAAAATATTTGATGGTTACTAGGGAGGGGAGAGGTTGGGATGGAAAAAACGCTTGGTAGACAAAAGATCAGCGGTAACTTTGGTGAAGGGTAAGACAGCACACAATACCTGGGAAGCCAGCACAAACTTTACAAGGCAAGGCCGTGGTAGCTCTATAGACACATCCAAACTCCCTGAGGGACTGAACTGCTGGGCTGAGGGCTATGGGGACCGCGGTCTCAGGGAATATCTAGCTCAACTGGCGTAACAGAGTTTATAAAGAAAATGTTCTAGATTCTACTTTGGTGAGTAGTGTCTGGGGTCTTAAAAGCCTGTGAGCAGTCATCCAGGATACTCCACTGGTCTCACCCCTTTGGGAGCGAGGAAGAATGAAGAAAACTAAAGACACAAGGGAAAGATTATTCCAAAGGACTAATGGACCACGTCTACTACATCCTCCCCCAGACTGAGTCCAGTACAACTAGATGGTGCCCAGCTACCACTGCTGACTGTTCTGATAGGGATCACATTAGAGGGTCCCAAACAGCTGGAGAAAAATGTAGAACAAAATTCTAACTCAAAAAGAAAGACCAGACTTGCTGGCCTAACAGAGACTGGAGAAACCCTGAAAGTATGGCTCCTACACACCCTTTCAGCTTAGTAATGAGGCCACTCCTGAGGGTTACCCTACAGGCAAAGACTGAACAGGCCCATGGAACAAAACAAGACTAAAGGGGTGCACCAGCTCTGGGGCAGGGACTAGAAGGCAGGAGGGAACAGGAAAGCTGGTAATAGGGAATCCAGGGTTGAGAAGGGAGAGTGTTGGCATGTTGTGGGGTTGTTAACCAATGGCATATAACAATGTGTGTGCTGTTTGATGAGAAACTAGTATGTTGTGTAAACCTTCATGTAAAGTTCAATAAAAAAAAAAACAAGAAGAAAAAAAAGAATGCCTTTGACGAGTCCATTCTAGTTGATATTTTCCGCTTTACTTTTTAGTTTCCCATAAACCTATCCCTTCTGCTCAGTTATCTCTGATTTACAAGTGTGAAGGTTCCAAGGACCTCCAAGGCTTGCTTAACTCTTTTCAGTGCTTGCGATGGTTAAGATTGTGTGCCAACTTGGCGGGGCCGTGATTCTCAGTGGTTTGGCAGTTATGATGTAGTTGGCAGTTGTTTGATGTTGTGATCACTTCCATGATGAAATGTGATGTAACATGATCACCTCCATGATGGGATCTGCTGTAAGTAGCCAGCCAGTTTACTTGGGCTTGTGGCCTGCATTGAATATGAGTGGATATTCTGGCAAGGCTCGTAGGCTTTTACTCATTGCTGGATTCTGCTTCTGGCTTCTGTTCATCCGACCTCTGGTTCTTGGGACTTGAGCTAGCAGCTTACCTGTGGTCTTGCCTGCCAATCTTGGGATTCCTCGATCTTCACAGCCTGTGAACTAGAGTCCTGCTCTCTGACCTGCCAATCTTGAGTTTGCCAGCCCCTGCAGCTACATGAATCAGGAGATGCCCCTATCGTGACCCACAGACTTGGGATGTTCCAGCCCCTACAGCCACATGAACCATTTCCTTGATATAAATCTCTCTTATACACTTTACTAGTTTTGCTTCTCTAGAGAACCCAGCCTAAGACAGGGCTATAAGTAAGGGGGAAAAAAGAAGGAGTTCAGGGCAACTTTTACAATTCCTTCTCACACTTTCCATCCAGTCTCCTATAGTGCCATTAATTATTTCTGAAATTAGCAGTCACGAGGACTGGTATAATATTTATTAAAATGATCTATTTTTTCCTGTCCTCTCTGATCCTCACAATAACCTTTGAAATAGATACAGTGGCATTTTATTTTGGCTCTGGATTTTTATTTTCTTTGTTTTGTTTTCCATGTAAAGCAAGAAAAAAGCTAGGGAGGTTACATGACTACACAAAGGCAACATAGCAACTTCATGGCAGAGCCAAGGCCCTAATTCCGGATTCCTGATTTGAAGTCCAATGTTCTTTCTACTTCCACCTAAATTTCTTAGGGATCTATTATGAGTATAAAATGAGACAGTGTTTTGTAAAGAACATAAATCTATTCTAGGAAATTTAAAATCAGATCAAACAAGTGGAAACTCATTTTCTAAGTAATAAAGAGTTAAGCCATGGTTATAATTTGACCACACTAAAAAAACTAGGTAACCATTACCAACATTTGTATCTTCACAGCAAATGTAAATGTAATTAAATCCAATTTATTTACATATGCTCAGAAATTATGATGAGCAGAAAGATTTTTTTTTTTAATTGTTTAATTCCTGGCCTTGTAAAATTTAGCAAATCCCTAAAAATAGTGGAGGGACAAGACATGTGTTCTTTGACAATTCTAGAAACTAATTAGTGATGAAAACAAGTTCTCAGATTTAGCAGGTTAATAGCCTTGTCTATTTTGGAAAAATTAATATTCCTGTGTATTCCGACAGATTTTTTTTTTCCAATTCAGTCTAAGAAACAATAGAATCACGCATCATTAAACTGGACAAGAGGATGATAAACAACGATGTTATGGTTCTGTGGTTGCTAGGTTGCTAAAGGCTCTGAAGAGGTAACTCTCATTATTTGACATAGACAAGTTGCTAAATGAGTGTCAACACAATTGTTGATGCCTGAAGTAGTTGAAGCAACTTACAGCAAGAACTCTGACTATTCTTCCTTAAAAATGCAACCTATTCACTGTGCTCGCCATTTGAAAGTTTTCTCTTTTGAAATACATCTAGATATTTCCCTTTCATTACTATTTCCCTAGTCAAGCAAAGGCACAAAATGGTTCCCAACTGTAGAAAGAAAGACAGAGAAGGTTCAAACTGTGCCTTTAAAGCACTACTGTGGTCTATTCAGAAACCCTGGTGGCGTAGTGGTTAAGAGCTAGGCTGCTAACCTAAAGGTCAGCAGTTCGAATCCACCAGGCATTCCTTGGAAACTGTATGGGGCAGTTCTACTCTGCCCTATAGGGTCACTATGAGTCAGAATCAACTCAATGGCAGCGGGTTTGGTTTTTGGTTTTTGGTGGTCTATTCACAATCTATCTTTCCACTGGTATAGTCACAACTCTCCCAAATCAACCCCCTAACCTGGAAAGGCTTATCTCTGCCCAGCTGATGCCCAGCATGAGTACTCACACGTCTACCATTCATCTATGTCACGTCTCCCCTTTCTCTTTCTCTCACCATTCCTTTACCCTCTCCCCACCCCAAGTCTCTTCCCATGAATTATTTTCTGACTCTGGTAGTCCATTGTGATGATCCCATTCTCATAACTGGGTTCTCCAAAAGGCTTATAATAAAAGTAGATGTTCATATTTTAACTCTTGAACTAGAGTATAACATCCTAAGAAAAAAATTTTGTTCTATACCTTTTTTTAAACTCCACAGAATCTAACAGTATGTTTTACATAGAGCCTTTGTTGTTTCTTGGCATATAAGTTGGTGAACCATAAAATATATCTTTCCTCAAAAAACATCTTCTCTACTGTACTCAGCCCAGGACTTCTGGCCTTTGTTTGAGGCATATAAACCTTATCCTGTGGGTAAATTTAATTTTAAAGAATTTTTTTTTTAGTATATACTAATAAAAACATTGCTGCCCAGTACCTTCCAACTAAGGGTCTTAGTTCTGTTCTTTGAAGCTACACAAACTAAATCCACCTTTTAAATGGTAATACTGCTTTTTCTTCGTTGTGACAAATACATATGTAACAAAATATTTGCCATCTCAGCTATCTTCACATCTACAGTTTGGTGACAGAAATTACATTCATCATGTTGTTCAACCTTTAACCTTATCCATTTCCAAATTTTTCCATCATGCTCAACAGAAGCTCAGTGTTCCCTAAGCCTTTAGTCCTGCTTTCCTCCTCCTTCCTACTCACCCCTTACAAACACTAATAAACTTTGGTCTCTATACACTTGCCTATTCTAGATATTTCCTATAAATGGAACCATATTTGTCCTTTTGTGACTTATTTCATTCAGCATAATGTTTTCAAGGTTCTTCCATGTTGTAGCATGACTAGGATTTATTTCTCTTTATGGCTCAGTAATATCCCATTGTGTGCACTACCACATTTTGTTAATCCATTTATCTGTTGATGGACATTTAGGCTATTTTCACTTTTTGGCTATTGTGAATAGTGCTGCAATGAATTTGAAGGCAGCTACAATGTCTCTCTTGTAAGTTTTTTTTTCTTCCCTAGTCAAACATTTCTCATTTGATCATTCTTCATGTAACATGGTTTCCAGACAGCCTAGTTATTCTTTTGACCTCCCTCTGGACTCTCAGCTGCTTATCAAGATATCTCTTGAATATGAAATCAGAACAATGCATAAGACTCTAAGGTCATCCCACCAATGCATTCCGTGGAATGACTGGTTTGCTTAATCTTGACACTATAGTGCTAGTAACAAAGTATAAATTAATGGTATCCATTTTAAAGTTACATCAAAATCTTGACTCATGTCAAAGATATATATACAAGTATTTTGCACACAAACTGCTATTTACTCAGTTGTTCCCAATCTTGAACCTGCAGGAGTATTTGTTGCTGTTGGTCTCCTAATCACCTTCTAGAAAACCTTTCACAGGGGGCAAAGATGTTAAGTTGAGGCAATTTTTCCTTTTTAGAGACATGCTATTGAAAATCTTAGACATGAAAGCAGAGATTTGTCCCTTATGAACTGTAATCTGTTCTCAGATTCTGGGAGTCCCCAAATGAGGTAGACAGTTAATACTCTTGGCTGCTAATTGAAAGGCTGGAGGGCTGAGTCTACCCAGAAGTGCCTCACAAGAAAGGCCTGGAATCTACTTCTAAAAAATCACCCATTGGAAATGTTATGGAACACAGTTCTACTCTGACACGCGTGGGGTTGTCATGAGTCAGAGTCGACTCAACGGCAACTCGTTTCTCATATTTAAGAGACTATGAGTTAGAAAGGGGACTAACTTTATACTATGTCTGCTCACATGACAAAATAAGTAATCAGTTGGATTTAAATGACAGATATTTCCCCTAAAGGTAAATGACTTCTTAAAATTAAAACTGCCTGGTAAAATGAGTTGCCTCAAAAAGGCTATTTCATCATTGACTGGGTTCACGTAGAAATTGACAGCCATCTCATAGCTAAAGTTTCCAAACTAGAGTAAACGTTTGTCAGGTTGGGGAGGTATCAGCAGGAGGTTCTATGTGGAGTTCCCAAAGCTCAGAAGCATGGACTGTAGGAAGGTTTGAGGATATTTTGTAAGTACGTGCCCTGCTCCATCTGACAAAAGACTAGTGTGTAAACAGTGTTTCATAATCAGTACAGATTGTGCTCCAAACTCCTCTGACCTCTCTGGACTTTGGTTTTCCTGGCTATAAAGTAAAAAGGCCCATGTGGGTCATTACTCTGGCTCTTTTCAAATAGAAGAGACTACCTGAATGATTGCCTTTTCTCAGTCCATTCAAGCCATCTGTTAATATTCTCTTTTGAATGTTGATGGCTATCAGTGTTAAATCAAACAATCTAAGGTTTCCAAAAGCCAAATTTTCATCCATTGGAAAACTGGAGCAAATTTTATCTAATTTTTTTTTTTTTTTAAATCGTACTGGAGATTAAACAATTGGATAATTTGATCATCAGCCTCCCTGACAAAAGGAAGCTGACTCCTGAGCAAATGAGTACCTAGCAAAATCCGTGAACATCTGCCTCAGGTGTGTCTTAGTCATTGTGACATTATATTCCTGGACCAAATTGACTCCAGGTTCTATTCAAGCTGAGCCTGAACAAAAGCATCTTGATTTCTATTTGTCTGTCAATCACAACATTTATTAATCAAAAACCATGATCTCACATCCCCTCCCCCCTCTCACTTCAGATTTTGGATTTGGCAGGTGTCTGACTAAGTGTTAACAACGAGCAGATGGGCTAGGAGGGCAGATGGGGCTCTCAGGAAAGCAGCTAAGAAATGATTTAAATCACCAAGGACTGAACTCATTATTCCCCCTTTCAATGGATGCTATATTTTTCTGTTAAATCTGATTAAGACAGCAATGCAGACAATGGAAGTGAAGCAATCCTTGTGCCCCGTCTTTTAAGCAGTAATATTTTAAGAAGACAAGATAGTTGAGAAAGAGTTAAAATAAAATTTATCTGTATTTCCTTGAATAATAATATCATAGTCTTCCCTAAGAATTTGTGATGCTCATAAAGATGCTTTCCATTTTTATATAATTTTAAAGCTTTCAACCCACTTACACATATCTAGTGTCTACACCATAATTGTATTCACTTAATCATTTGGCATGTATGTATAAGTCAGGCCCGGTGCTGGGTCATGAGGTTACTGTCAAGAGCAGTATAAGTACACAGAAGCCAGCAGTTACAATGAAGAGGCACTCCCCTGGGAGCAACACCCTTTAATGGACACAACCCCATGACTACCATCGTTCAAAACACTCAGGTTGGGATATCATATTCTTAGTTTAACTGTACTTTTCTTCCTTACTTTTCTCTGTCACCTCCTCAGTAAATTGTTTCAGAAGCAGATGAGTACCTCTGAAAGAAAATATAGGTAAATCTTATTTCTGTCTCCAAATAGTTTTGCCCAGTAGTTTACCAAATTTGATTCTGAAAGATATCTTCATTTCTTTGATGCTGAGCATAAGAACAGGTATAAGCCAACAACAGGAGTTAATAGTCGGACCTGTCTAGGTACTCACCACTTCCCCCAACTCTACATTGTATCTCCCTATTACCTGTTGCTGCTGAGTCAGTTCTGACTCATAGAGCGACCCTATAGGACAGAGTAACTAACTGCCCCATAAGTTTTCAAGGAGAGTCTGGTGGATTTGAACTGCTGACCTCTTGTTAGCAGCTGTAGCTCTTAACCACTCTGCCACCAGGCTCCTTACATTGCATCTAGAAGGCTTTATTTTGTTAATTAATGATTTTTTTTTTTTTTAAACAGGAGAATTAAATTCTATCTAATCCCTGCTGGGTAGATTTTTCAGAAAAAAAAACTGTTCCAAAACTATGAAAATACAAATAATTGGGAACACATACTTCTGGGAATAGAGGATTAGATAACTTTGACCAAAGTCCTTCATAGGCCAATTGGAAAAACTGGAGACAAAACTGAAATATAACTGATTGAAGGTATTGAAGAACTAACAAGGCAGTAAAGAATTGTCAGGCCAAAACACAGAGCTTGACATTTGGGACCACTTTTCCCTGGAGAGTGGCTGAGGGTTGAGTAGAGCAAAGTAAATTTAAAGAAAGTGTAAGTAAGCAAATAACAAAGAGATAGCATAAATCAATGAAATAGAAAACAAGCATAAAACAGTGAAGGTTAACAAGGCCAAATGCAGCTCTTTGAAAAGACTAAATAAATTTAATAAAGCCCTTGTGACACTAATAATAAAAAAAAAAGATAAGAGGTACAGATAACCAATGTTAACAGTATAAAAGCCTTTTTTTATTTCAAACATAATAAAAGGCTCTTATGAACTACTTTAGGTCAATACATTCTAAAAATCTAATGAAATGAAAAAAATTCTCTTTAAAAGTACAGTTTAACCAAACTGACACAAGAAGAAATTGAAAGTAAGGATATTCATATTTAATCTGTACAACACTATAAAAGGGGCAAGGTGGGCAAACCCTGCCTTTATCATTAATTGTGTGGTAAGGATTAGCAAAAATCTAATTCCCACCTGGAAATGGATCCAGGCTTCACCTTCCCATATCTCCAAGATTCTCATCACCAGTCACTTTTGTGGTGATCTCTCTCTCTCTCTGACCCTCTAATCACCTTGGACTAGGTTGCAAACCAGAAAGACTATCCTTCTTCATACGCTGTCCGTGTGGTCTTTTGTCATCATCCAGGCACCCAGAGCTGGGCCTACACAAATTGATTCTGTACTGCCAACCCCTGCTGGCTTATTACCCCTGTAAATTCATTAATTCTCTATGACAGCTCACAAAATCTATGGAGGCTGTTACCTGTTACATTTATCCATTTCCATTTATTATAACCAGAAAAGATACAAGAGAAGACACACATCAGGCAAGGTCTGGGAGAGTGTCTGGCATGGGTCCTCTATTGTCCCCAGGAACGTGCTGTTCTCTCTCCCAAGCATGGATATTCTCACTGATCCAGGAGGCCCCAAAGAGAGCCTCCAAGGTCCCGGGTCTCCCAGTCATTGGAACCTCAATGAATATGTATGACTTGAGCCTTAAGGGAAATACTGGTGGAGTACTGCTTAAGAGCTACAGCTGCTAACCAAAAGGTTGGCAGTTTGAATCCACCAGGCGGTCCTTGGAAAGCATATGGCACAGTTTTACTCTATCCTATTTTTTATAGGGTGGCTATGAGTTGGGATCAGCCCCTCAGTGGCAATGGGTTTTGGTGAGCCTTAACAAATCCAGTCAATGAGTTCGCATGACTACATCAGGCCCCTCTTCCCTTCCTGAGGTTAGTTAGCCAGGTTTTAAACATTCCCATATAAACAAAACTCTGTATCCAGATGTCTTCATCTGCAAATACTCCTAAACATTTAAGAATGGAATAATGCCAATAATGCACAAATTCCTCAAGAGAATAGAAAAAGAAGGCACACTTTTCAATCATTCAAAAGCTAGCGTCACCTCCGTAAGAAAATTTGATGTGTAAATTCCCCCCCCCAGAAAGCCAATCTAATACAGAAAAATAAATGCAAAACTCCCAAACATTATCAACATGATTTCTATAATATATACATATATTTATAAAATAAAAAATGAGGTGGGTTTATTTTATTCCAGGAAGGCAATGTTAGTTAAGCATTTAAAAATTAATCAATGTAATAAACCACATTAACAGAATAAATGTGAAAAATCAGATGACCATCTTACTAGGTATAAAAAAAAATTGATAGAATTCAACATCCCCTTGTGATTTAAAAAAAAAACTATAGATAGAAGAGAATTCCCTTAACATGACAAAGGGTTTTTATCATAAATCTGTAGCAAACCTCATAGTTAATGGTAAAATAGTGAAAGCTTTCCCTTTGAAATCAGGAACCATGTAAGGGTGGCCACCGTCACTTCTACTCAGTATTGTACTGCCAGTTCTTGCCAGGCCAGTAAGGTAAGAGAAAGAGATAAAAACTATAAGGATTGGAAAGTCTAGTAGGTGCTTTGGTGCTTCATCTATACAACCTCATGTTGACGATATTAATGAACACCAGTCCCAGTTCCAATTACCAGCACCTTCACTCCTTTGCTGAAGGTTTTCCTACGCTAGTGGAGTCACTTCAGCTGCCCCCATGGAAGGCTGGAAATGACTCACCCTGGAAATTAACTGACCCCTAGATATCCCTCAACAACGGATGTACAGAACTTTTGAAATAAGTATTTTAGATTGCTTACTCCTTGGGTCTGCTAACCCTGATGCATATCTAGGCACAAATATAGTATACCTTAATGATTCCATTTATACAAATATAAAAAGAAAGGCATAGGCAGAAAAGGAAACAACTGTAAAAAGCAAGAAAGGGATTATATTATTATTCAGGATAGTTGTTTACCTTTGAGGCAAGGAGGGGTTGGTGACTGTAAAGGGCATGAGGGATCCCTATGGGGTTCGGGCCATGCTTTAGTTTTTGATCTGAATGTTCTGTATATCAGTGCTACTCAAAGTGTGGTCTGTAAAACAGTACCAGACCATGAGCTGTTAGTTATGAGTTCTGCTGTGAAGGTTCATACCAGCGGGCCTGAAACTGGCCTGAGCTGTTTTGCTAAAGTACCTGCAAAGTACTGACCCCTGCCCAAGGCATGAAGTATACTGATTCATGTCAAGCATTGTGCCGGATAAGAGGAACATGACAATATTGAGGGTTATGGTCCCGCTGAACAAAACCTCTGAGGAACCCCATCTTCCTCTCAGGAAAGACTGCTGAAAGTCTTTTGTTCAAACAATACCCAATCCGGGGAGTTTTGCTGTGATTCTCCATTTATACACAAGACCTTCTTTGGCTTTCTAATTCCGCAAAATACGTTATTCCCCTCCAAATATACAAAAACACGATAAATTAAAAAAATCTTTCAGTTCTGGCTGCTTAGACTTCCAGCTCACATCCTAAGCCCTCCATCTCCGTCAGGGTCCTCCTTGTTATGCACACTGGGTACGGGAGCATTATCGACAGTGCTATATTGGTGTTAAATGTGATGCAGGCCTGCTTCGTGATGGATTGGGGCCAAGAGAGAAAATACCAAAAGTCTGAAACTTACCACATAAATCAGAAACTACTTCATGCTGTGACCATGATAAATAGATCTGAAAATATCCACCAGGAAAAGTTTAGAAGAGTCTTGGGGCACTTGTGTTATACCTGAATTAAAAGGCAGCTTTGCTAAAAATGAACTTTTCTCCAGGCCAGTATGGTTTTGTTTTATGTTTAAAAATGAAGTGTAGCAGAACCCCTATAAGGCATTAAAGGGATCTTGCCATTGAAAATCAGAATGCATTTTGCTAAGGGGTGGCCATCCTATAAGCCGGACAGGACAGACGGATTATTTTTCATAGAGTTAATAGATTGTTTATAGGTCCTGAGTGTTAGTCACTTTCTTGTTTTCATTAACTGTACCAATTTTATCTTCTTGTTTTGACTGATATTCCTCTTCTGTCAGATTTGATTTGAAGAGTAGTCTACTAAAAAATATTACTCAGTATTCTTCAATATTCTGGGAAGGTAAATATTTTATCCTTTTAGATTATTATTTGAAAGTGCTATACGATGTCCCTAGAATGGATTCTGAGGGACCAAAACGATGATAGTAAATGGGTTAACTGTAAGGACAGAATATTTCAATTTCATTAAGTATCACCAAATCATAGGTCTATTTCTGCATTGATACTATTTTGAACTCATTTCATATTTTGGTCATTAACTGATCCCTTTTTTAGAAGAGTTGAATCCATTTTGCTTCTCAAATTACTGATTTTGAGTTCATTATGAACCTGGTGAGATAGAATGGCTCTGTGCATAACAGCCTCCAAAGAACCTAAAGAAAGAGCTTTGATTGTGTTAGAAGACTGCAATCTGCCCAGGAAATGCTTCCTTGCTAAATTTGTCAGTGATAGCATAATAGTAATAGAAATAACCAACACAGGCCTTTGGGCAATGGAGCTACACTCTTAATTATTATACAAAATTAATTTAGTTTTCTGGTTTGCAAAGAAGGAACAATGCTATCCCTAATCCCTTTTAGAATAGGTTGGTGACTGAATGAAACCTCTATGCACTTTAGAAGTATTATAGCACCATGGTTAAACGGTTCAGATCTGGGGTCAAAACTGGGTACTCTATCATTTACTTACGGAAAAGTTACTTCAACTTACTAACTCTCAGTTTTCTTGTCTGGATACAAAAGCCACAAATAGTACCTATTTTATATGGAGAGAGCCCCGGTGGCATAGCGGTGAGGCCCTTGACTGCTAACTGAAAGGTCATTGGTTTGAATCCACTACCCCTTCCACAGAAGAAAGATGTGGCAGTCTGCGTCTGTAGATATTACAGCCTTGGAAACATAAGGGGGGCCGATCTACTCCGTCCCATAGGGTTCCTATGAATCAAAATCGACTTGATGGCAGCTGGTATTTTATAGGATTTTAGGAGTCAAATAAACAATGTCTAACAAATTCTTGTCCAATTCTTTGTACAATGTAAGAGCTCAAAAATGGCAAATCATATTAATACTTTTTATCACAGACCAAAGCCATTCTAAGAGAGAGAACAGTGCCTAGCATGTATTACATGGTCAATAAAGTTTTGTTGGGGGAAAAAAAAAAAACAATAAGTAGAACAAAATCTAGTATGTGGCTTAAATAAAACTACACATATATAATTTAATGTCAAATGTCATTGTTCTGGGTCATTAAGGAAAAGATAATAGTATGATTATTTCTCTGTCTTGCTGGCCAAACTGCCTGTCTCACCAGATAGATTCTCAAACACTTCTTTCCTGTCTATGGTAGATTCAGAGACTCATTACTATTATTATTGTTTTTACCAGTTCATGGGAATTATAAACTGTATGTGACAGCACCTCAAGCTAGTTAAGAAAACCAAATTAGAGCAAAGATAGGAAGGTGGTTCTAATGTTAAACCAACGTATTACTACTCCAGAAATGGATAGTGATAATTCAAAGAGTTATCCAAAAGACTCCAAAGGACACACATCAGGATTTAAGATGAATTAAATGGACTTGTATTTAAGTTGAATATCAAAATAGTTGCTGTTTCCTGAGAATGTTGATTGAGTGGGCTTCCTGTGTAAAAGGCAGACTGGGAGAGGGCTGGGGAAGCATTTCCCATTTTAATGCACATCTCCCTTCCCCCTGGATGATATATAGAAGAGCAACAATTGTTTACATCCTCCTGTGAGCCTGTCCTTTGAGTTTACTATCTCTCATATGCACTGTGACCATCAAGGAAGACATTTCTTGCTGTCCTGTTGTAGGGCTCTGACTACAGTCCGAATCACCTATATCCTAAAGATAAAGTGAAGTTCTTCTCACACCATACTCTCTGTCTGAACTAGAAGTCTAATGCCTGGTTTTCTTCTTACGTAACTGAACTTTTATAATCAAGTCACAAATCTGATCTCAGGAATTTATTGGGGGGAAGAAGTCACTCCCAGGACATGTCCTAGGATGGATAAACACAACCCAGCTCCCACATCTTCCCTGTCTCTACCTAAGGTTCTTGGTCGTTCAAATTTAGATACTGAATAATGATCCTAAGGCCCTTGAAACTTTAAACTGATTAACATGGAGTCAATGATATTTAACAAAATTTTAGTGGGATATCTGATATCATTGCACCCTATTTCTTTGATAATCTAAGTATAACATTTAGTAATCTCTGATTAAATGGATTATTCAGTGGGTCAGAATATTCTTTGTTTTAACCACGTTCCTAGATAAATGCAAGTTGTTGTTGTTGTTGATAGCTGCCATTGAGTCTGCTCTGACTCCTGCACAACAGAATGAAAGACTGCCTGGTTCTGCGCTGGCCCCATAATCTGATCGGTATGATCCATAGGGTGTTCACCGACTGATTTTTTAATGTAGATTGCCAGGCTTTTCTTCCTAGTCAATCTTAGCCTGGAAGCTCAACTGAAACCTGTTTGGTATCAAAACAACATGCAAACCTCCATTGATAGACAGGTGGTGGCTGCTCATGAGATACATTGGTCAGGAATTGAACCAGTGTCTCCTGCATGGAAGGTGAGATTTCTACCACTGAATCACTGCTGCCCCCAATCAGCATTTACTCTTCCTAAATATTTCTAGCTAGATCAACAAAACATGCAGATGTGGTTGGCTAAGCTGCCAGCCATTCAAACTGAGGTTCAGGCATGGTATGGTTGGATCCAAAAAGGCCACTGGAACATATACAAGGGAGAACCAATAAGTTTGGCTCTGCCCACAAATTGTAAAGATGCCTATGCATCAGCCACCAGGAAGAACTTAAATATTTTTCCTACTGATGCATTACACCAAATGTTGATGTGACAGAATGTCATATTGGCATACAATATGTTTTAATAAAAATAATCCACAAAAGAGATATCTATATTATTCCTAAAATGTATGCTAGTAATAAAGAATATGTAAGGTAGTTGGTAAACACACTAGCGGTGATCCAGCTTATAACAGATGGTGAATACACGGCTGTGTTTAACTCAATTTTAATAAAAACCTCTTTGAAAATAGCAAGGTTGGAATTCACAAAAGAGCAGTTGGCAGTTGCCAAGAATTAAAGGACTAGGTGCATATGCAAGTTTGGTCTAAATGGGTTTCCAGAGCATTTCTGCATGAATGGCTTTGTGAATTCCACTGGATCTTATCCCACAGACAACTGGTAATATTTCACATGGTCCATCACACTTTTAAGATAAATGCCCAGACAACGCCCTGGGAATAAAAATCCTCTAATGACAAATACCGCTCCCAACCTGTGTTTCAAATAAGAAGAAAAAATGACACTAAATGCATTCAGTAAATATCGCATCCAATTCTATGTTAGCACAAATACATTCAGAAGATAAAGGCATCTGTCTTAATTCAAGAAGAGTGCTTCCAGGGAGACTGACGTTCACACTTAGGAAGGTTTCATTTATTTTAAATAAACTAATCTGATACTTTTATCAATTGTGCTGCTTCCATGTTTACTTTACTCTTGATGCTTAGCCTAAGTAGGAACTTCTGTGGATTTGTCAAGTCAAATGCCAGGGGGACAATTAAAGAGAAATCTCAGTAACATGCATGGTGGAACCTGGGAATGCTGCGGTAATAGATGTCAGCAGCAATTCAAAACTGGATAATGTGAGCAGATGGCAGAGAACAGGCAAGACTCAACACCTATTTTGTTTCTGTCTTTTCTTCTAATGGAGCCCTGGTAGCATAGTGGTTAACCACTTAGCTAATAACCAAAAGGTTGGCAATTCGAGTCCACCAGCTGCTTCTTGGAAACCCTATGGGGCAGTTCTACAGCATCCTATAGGGTTGATATGAGGCAGAATCGACTCAACAGCAACAGTTTTTTTTGTTTTTTGTTTTTTTGGTTTCTTCTAATGAAAACAATCTCCTAACAAGAATATATGGTGATGGGGAAATGAAACCCAGGATAGGAGACTTGGAAAGAATGTCCAGTTACTTTCAGAGAGCTTCATATCCAAAATTGACATAATACTAGAGTTTGTTATTAAATATGTCACTTTTAAAGGTAATTGCTGGGAGCCAACCTAGATTGATTAACAAAAATCCACAAAACTCATCATAGTAGAGACGAAAATGCTAGAAAGAGGCAGTGCGTTACATGAATTAAGAGACTTTTGTGTCCATCAGAACTGGATTTGAATCCTAGCTAAGCCACGTATAGATGTCTGACTTTGGGCAGTACTTTAGCATCCCAGAGTCTCAATTTCTTTCATATATGAGATTGATAAACTAACTGTAGTTATATTCAGAATTAATATACAATGAGCTCGTGATTATAAAGTAGGGCATGACACACAGTAGCACTCTTTCACTCTGTGGGGATAATTGCTATTAATATCCAAAACAGTTTAAGAAAGGAGAGTCTAGAATTAGGAATACCTGTGAAGGAGCTTAAAGAAAACCTGAATTGTTGAGAATCTGATTAATATTTATACAAGGTCATTCATGGTCCCAGAGAGAACGGGATGGTGGCTCATGATATTGTCCCTACTCTGTAGAAAGTCTGTTCAGACACAAAGGATTCTCTCGGCCCAGCTGTCACAAAAAATAGGGCTGATATTTGCCTTTGCCTACCTCCAATTTACAACCATTATGTAATATCTTGGCCTATACTGTGAACCCATTATTTAAAATGCCACTTAAATGTCATTACCAAATTAGCTTTTGAGCTCTGAAACCTAAGGAATATGGAACAAATGAGAAAAACAACCAGAAAAGGTTGATAAATTTTAAGCCACGAGTGGAGAGTCTAGGGTTGAGGTTTTTTTGACTTATCTTCCCCTGTTAGGATAATCCATTTTACTGGATTGTTCAGTGAAATCTGCTTTCCAAAAGGTATCAAAGTAAAAAATCTATACAGGTCACTTGACTGTATTTATTTCACTTGTTATCCTTAGAAAAACGCTCCATTCAGAAAATCATAAGCTTGTGGTTGTTACCTATTAAATCGTTTTATCCACTGAAGATAGTTTCTTCTGCTTTAGAACAGAAGAGACAGCTCTGGTGACATGGTTACAGAGTATGAATACTGAGGCTGCACACTGTCCCCTGCTGTCACTCAGGAGTTCATTTGTTCACAGCTCACCTACTTTGCAACATCTGATTGCTTCAGTTACCAGCAAACAGTGATTCCCTAAACATGGATGTCCTCCCATTAACTTCTGAAGGAGGTAGCTGGCTGAGAAGCCCCACCCTGTCTATCAATCATAATGAGCCACATCTTTTTTCAAAGGCATTCCTGCAGGGAGAGCTCATTCAAGTGTCAAAGCAAGCTTCTAATTGCAAAGCTAATTTTTACCCTGGTAGACTTAAAAAGTACAGGGAATAAATTGCTTTCCCAGATCCTACTAAAGTGTAAAAAAGTTCAGAATGTTTCATGAATAAACAGAGACCCCCTAGATGGAAAATAATAAGCAACATATTAGGCGGCCCTCAAAGGGATCAGAGTAGAACCGGAAAAAAAATCACTGATACCCTCTCAATGGCGGGGATCCGAGTATTGATTACAAGGAAACTGGCTGGTGTAAGAAGTGGAACTGCCCCTCTCTCCACAACTATGGTGAGGAAGATTTATATCCTCAGGCTAAAGGAATACTTGAGATAAACTGCCTAGGAATATAGCAGATAAACTACCCAAGGTAAAAATAGCCAAAGTCACACCAATAGGCCACAGCCTTGGGTGTGGATAATCCCTGGAGGTTTCTCATTTCAGTGAGGACAGAATGCATGGCTGGATAGCCTAAACCACATCACACCTGCTGGGGAGAGGAGACTTTCTGAGGCTATCCTAAGGTATCCTGCAAAGATTATTATAGACAAAATTCAACAATGGAATTCACCATACAGATATAAATCCAAATGGACTAGGCCCTGGGCTCAAGAAGGAAACACACACACATTCACACACACACTTCTTCAAGGAACAAGAGGACTGAAAATATAACTCAACTCAGTTCGAACCCACCAGTGGCTCTGTGGAAGAAAAACATGGCAGACTGCAC
Source organism: Elephas maximus indicus (assembly GCF_024166365.1). Classification (NCBI taxonomy): domain Eukaryota; kingdom Metazoa; phylum Chordata; class Mammalia; order Proboscidea; family Elephantidae; genus Elephas; species Elephas maximus. The sequence goes on along the minus strand of NC_064829.1, from coordinate 50,830,607 downwards.
CTTTAAAAATTTACAGCCTTGGGAATCCTATGGGACAATTCTGCTCAGTCCTAAAGGGTGCCATGGGTTGGAAACAACTCCACAACAGTGGGTTTTAATGCTCTACAAAGCCAGACTCAGTAACTATCTTTGTCAACAAAAAATAGAGTCTCCTTACCTTCTAAAGGAAGGAAATCTCCTTACCTTCTGTGATCGTTAAGGTTGTGTGTCAACTTGCCTGGGCCATGATCCTCAGTGGTTCGGCAGTTATGATGTAGTTTGGTAGTCATATGATGATGTGATTACTTCTGTGATGAGATTTGATACAACGTGATCACCTCCATGATGGAATCTGCAGTGAATAGCCAATCAGCTGAAAGAGAGTTTCCTTGGGCTATGGCCTGCATCCAGTATAGACAGATTTTCTGCCAAGGCTTGCAGGCTTTAGCTGGTTCTGGATTCTGCGGCTGGCTCCTGTTCATCTGCCTTCTAGTTCTTGGGACTTGAGCTAACAGCTTACCTATTATCTTGCCTGCTGATCTTGGAATTTGCCTGTCATAGCACCTTGTGAGCAAGAGCCTTGCTGTTTGACCTGCCCATCTTGTGTTCACCAGCCCCTATGATTATGTAAATCAGGAGAAGCCTCCAGCTTGGCCCACAGACTTGGGATATTACGGTCTGTACAACTGCATGAGTCATTTCCTTGATATAAATCTCTCTATACATTTTTTTATATACATTTATACCCTTTACTGATTTTATTTCTCTAAAAAACTCAGTCTAAAATACCTTCTAAAAGAAGGAAGATTTAGAAGGGAGTTGTTTGACTCGAAGGCACTGGGTTGTTCCCTTCTAAATCAGTCTCACCAAATGTGTTTTTTTCAATCGCCTCATATGCATGTGAAAGCTGGACAATGAATAAAGAAGACGGAAGAAGAATTGACGCCTTTGAATCATGGCATTGGTGAAGAATATTGAAGATACCATAGACTGCCAAAAAAATGGACAAATCCATCTTGGAAGAAGTACAGCCAGAATACTCATTAGAATTGACGGTGAGACTTCATCTCACATACTTTGGACATGTTATCAGGAGGCATCAGTCCCTGGAGAAGGACATTACGCTTGGTAGAATAGAGGGTCAGCAAAAAGAGGAAGACCTTCAACAAGATGAACTGACACAGCGGCTGCAACAATGGGCTCAAGTATAACAGTGACTGTGAGGATGGCACAAGGCCAGGCAGTGTTTTGTTCTGTTGTGCATAGGGTCGCTATGTGTGGGAACTGACTTGACAGCACCTACCAACAACAACAAATGTGAATAATTGAGATAGCCTGTGTGTTGGTTTCCACCGAGGCTGGGTCATGAGTTTTTTGGCCTCTTCTATGGATAGAAGGGACTGGTACAGCTGCACATCTCACAAGCATAGTGAGGACATTTACAATGTTCTAGGCAGACAAAAAACATGACAAAAGTCCACTACACATACTGATGTACTCTTCACAGACACATGATAAAGAAGGTATTATCCCCCAAATTTTACAGCTGAAAAAAGTGAGGATCATTGGGACAGTTATTTGCCCAAGGTTAGGGAGCTGGTAAATGGCCACTAAGATTAGAATTTAATCCCTTTCAACACTGTCTCCAAGGAGAAAGAACCAGGGGCTGCACAGAAAAGTAATCTAAGGCAGAAATAATCGGAATGCTGAAGGACAATGTCTTGTCCTCTACAAACTCCCTAAGAGTCAGGAAGGTGGGTCTCTACTTTGCCTCAGATGAAATTATTATAGTGTTATATGATTCCTAAATTACTCAGCAACTTTGTGGATACTGGACACTGGGCAATTCACATGGGCTCTTCTCCCACTGCCTCACACATCCTGCTATGGTGTCCCCTGCTATGAAGTCCTAACCCCTGGTACCTGTGAATATGACTGTGTTTGGAAATAGGATCTCTGAAGATGTTATCAGTTAACCTGAGGGCAAACTGAACTAGTAAAGAAAAAAAAAAAACAAAAACCTGTTGCCGTTGAGTCAATTCCAACTCATAGAGACTCTATAGGACAGAGTAGAACTGCCTCCTAGGGTTTCTAAGAAGCAACTGGTGGATTTGAACTGCTGAGCTTTTGATTAGCAGCCAAGCACTTAACCACTACACCACCAGGTTCTAATCCAATCTGAGTGGTCTCTTTATGAAAGAAGAAAAGTAGCACGGAGAGACAGAAAGAATAAAGAAGACCAAGTGAATATGCACCTACAAGCCAAGGCCTGCTTGGGGCTACCAGAAGCTGGGAGAGACAAGAAAGTATCCTCCTCTAGAGACTCTGGATGGAGCATGGTCCAGCCAACTCATTGATTTGGACTTCTAGCCTCCAGAACCATGAGACAATACATTTCTGTTCTTACAAGCTACTTCGTTTGTAATATTTTGTTACAACAGCCCTAGTAAAGTAATTCACATCACTATTAATATTTCTTTACCAAATTTGGGATAAACATTTTAAAATGCAGAGAGGTGAAACACCACCTGTTTTTTTTTTTTTCCTGTACAACAAAGTAGGGACATGTAGATTAAAATTACCTAAGAAAATTTTTTCAAATAAAGTTCCCTTTACCTTCCCCAACCAAGATTCTGAATGTCTCTTTCTTTCTACTCAATTAACCACTAATCGCAATAATTTATTACATATATATGTTGCCTACCTTTTTCTTTTTGCTTGGCAGTCTATAGTAAAAGTCTGGACTGTGAACTGGGAGATCTGATATCAGTCCTACCTGGTGACTCTGGACACGTTACCTCCCTTCTCCCTCAGGTTCCTCCATAATAATAAGGGAAAGACTAGGGGAGGGTGAGAATCTCTACTGGACCTTCTAATCTTCAGCATTCTATCATTTCTTTCCTGTCCTGGCTAACCCAGAGAGCCCCTGGGAGGACACATGAGATAAGGCATTTGAAAGTGCTTTGAATAGTATACAGCATCTGAGCAATGTAGCGTTATTTAAATCTACAACTGCCTAGTCTATTTTTTTAAGTTCCCAGAGCACTGCATGCCCAGCCAACCACCCTCTTCTTCCCAACAACTATGTTAAGTCTTGATGATAGGAGAGATTTTGAGAGAAGAAAATGTAAGCAGAGAAAAAGAGGACATGTTTGGAAGAGCTCTGTGATTTGAGCCCTTTTTCTGTTTTGGCTCTCTGGAGATAAAAATTGGACTTCTGGTTCCATTGGGGGCAAACCCTGTTCTTGAAAAATTTACAATGAAATTTAGATGCTAGGAGAAAATAATATTCATGTCATTCTTTCTAAACACCTGGTCCTGTGTCCATCCCACACTCTAGCACTGTGTGGAGAATGACAGGAGCAGGCAGATAAGTCATTTCACCAACAGTGACATGTGGCTCCTCGTTTTCATTTAATCATCTGGATTGACGGAATTTTTACTTGGTAACAAATCACCAGGCCCTTTGCCTGCACTAGTTTTGTACTAGATTGAGCCCATCATCCTTCATGCCCTATTACACCCACAGCTTCACCAAGAAGAAACCCAATTTGCTTTGGATCATCTGTACACCTTGAGTTGAAGTTGATAGTACCTAGTTATTTTCTGAGACCAAAAAAAAAAAAGCTCCCAGTAAATATTCTGGGAGTGATTCTGTCATGTCTCGATTATGGATTCCATTTGCACAAAACTGAACTCTTGGAAAAAATTACTTGGTAAAAACTACTAAACCTTTTCTAAGAAAACAAATTACTTCAAACAATAAACATTCCTATAATAAAGATTTCACGACCCAAAGTACACACAAGCCTTTTTTTTTTTTTTTTGCTCTCCCTAAGATGGGGTTAAAACGTAACTCTCTACACAATTCCCATTGGCAGGAATGACTTTGGACAAAACTGTGAATTAAGAAGAGATAGACACTTTTAACCAGAGGTGACATTTTTTCCTTGCCTTTCGAGATCCTCCTATACCCACCCCCTACCAGCACTTGGGCAGGCAACAACCTTCAAGCTATGGGCAGACCCATATTTATTATTATAGAAGAGCCACTAGCTCATATGCATATTCATTTTTTTAAAAGGCCTTCAAAAAGAGGCACAGGGGCAGTGGTAGTTCAGTGGTAGAATGCTGGCCTTCCATGCTGAAGACCCGGGCTTGATTCCCAGCCAATGTATTTCATGAGCTGCCATCACCCACCTATCAGTGAAGGCTCATGTGTTGTTATGATGCTGAACAGGTTTCAAATGAACTTCCAGACTCAGACAAACTAGGAGGAAAGGCCTGCTGATATACTTCAGAAGATCAGCCAATGAAAACCCTACGGATCACAATGGTCTGATCTGAAACCAATCACAGGACTGGTACAGGACTGGGCAGTGTTTTGTTCTTTTGGGTGTGGAGTTCCCATGAGTCCGGGGCTAAATATATACGGCAGCTAACAAAAACAACAATTTAATCAGAGCTTAAGTTACTGGCCCAAGTTTGTATAGCTAGAACATAGTGCAAAAGAGTTCAAATCCAGATTTAGACACTAAAGTTCATCTTGTGTTCCACTACTGCACGCCTTCTCACATAAGACAGTGAAATGCCTTGTTGATGCTACACGATTTACCATTTAACTGCCTTTTAATTGACTGATGAATGTTAGACTTCCCTCACAAGAAGCTTGTAAACTCTTTGACAGAAGGACACTCTCTTACCCTTTCCTTCTATCCCTCCCCACAATGCATGGTAAATTTTGACATGCAGGGAAAAGAACATTCATAAATGAGCATGCAGAGGAATGCAATAAGAACACAATGTCTACAGAATGTGTGGATAAGGGATGCAGGAGTGAAGTAAAGAAATTAGGAGTCAGTTTGAGGAAAACAACTGTCAAATATGAGTGTGAGGATGACTGTGGAAAGAAAAAACATGAATTGGTGAGAAGAAAGAAGGAGGTGATTTAGGCATGAAGTGGTCACTAGAATGTCAGAGAGGAAGGAGGTTGTCTGCAAAGATTCACATGGTCACTACCTTCACAGAGGCAGAGAAACTTCTGAGGTGAAGCAGCGGGGTTTAGCTTGGTGCCAGCACCAAAGAAAATGAGATACATTATAATGACCCGTAAAACACTCATAATGTCTTGTGTATGAGTGGATCCTGCTGGATTTCTTGGTAAACTTTTCTGCCAAGCTGTTGGAAGGGACTCAGAGAGCATTTGCTAACTATGCCTCATGTGTTCATAAACCGCACAGACTGTCACCATCAAGAACAAATGGCATCAGCTGCCACCATGCTGTGGCATTCCATTTTACAAAATGATATGTCGTTATTAAGCGGCAAGGGATATTGATTTCTCAGTATGCTTTCTGCTCGCTCAATTGCTTTGGTTATAACAACAACAATGTATATGTTAAATACACTGGGTAGATAAAAAAGATTTTATCCCTGGGTCCTCAATAATGTGGACTTGCTCTGTGTCCTGTCAAATCATCAAATGCCCTGACTCCCATCTTCATTCTGTTCTCTCAAAAGGAACCGGGCTTCTTTTTCTTACCGATAGTTTTAAAATGTGAAAAAGCTCCTTATATGAAGCTGAGATGGCAGTGTGTGGTACAGGGCATCATCTGGAAGTCAGACAAGCAGAGTCTGCATGCAGTTTTACTACTGATCAACAAGTTACTTCAGAGGCCACATTACCTCCCCGGTCTTCAGTTTCCCCCTTTGTGAAGGAAGAGGGTTGCATACAATTATTTCTAAGATCTCTTTGAGCATAGTTAATAATTGTTATGAATTGAATTGTGCCCCTCAAAAATATGTGTTGTAAATCATAACCACTATACCTATGGTTATAATCCCACTTGGGAATGGGTTTTCTTTGTTACATTAAGAGAACTTAACAGAGTAGGGTATATTTTAAGCCAGTCACTGTTGAGATATGAAAAGAACAGATTAGGCATAGAGAAGCAAGCACAGATGGGGGAACATAGATGCCATACCACATGAAGATCATCAAGGAACAAGGACCCTCCCCAGAGCCAACAGAGAAATAAAGCCTTCCTCTAGAGCTTGCACCCTAAATTCAAACTTCTAGCCTCCTAAACTGTGAGAAAATAAATTCATGTTTCTTAAAGCCAGCTACTTGTGACATTTCTGTTATAACAGCACTAGATAACTAAGACAAGCATTGAAATTATTTTTGTCCCTAGGAAGCCCCGGTGGCATAGTGGTTAAGTGCTATGGCTGCTAACCAACACTAACCAAAAGGTTGGCAGTTCGAATCCACCAGGTGCTCCTTGGAAACTCTATGCAACAGTTCTACTTTGTACCATAGGGTAACTATGAGTTGGAATCGACTTGATGGCAACAGGTCTAGTGTCTCAGTTTGTCGTACTGTGGTGGTTTGTATGTTACTGTGATGCTGGAAGCTATGCTACCAGTATTTCAAATACCAGAAGGGTCACCCTTGGTGGACAAGTTTCAGCAGAGCTTCCAGCTTAATACAGACTGCGAAGAAGGACCTAACAAAACTGGTCAGTGCAAACCTTATGGATAACACCAGAATAGTGTCTGATATATTGCCAGGAAATGAGTCCCTTAGGTTGGAAGGCACTCAGAACGTGAATGGGGAAGAGCTGCCTCCTCAAAGTGGAGTCACCCTTAATGACATGGATGGGGTAAAGCATTTAGGACCATCATTTGCTGATGTGGCAAGACTCAAAATGAGATGAAACAGCTGCAAATACCAATTAATAATTGGAATCTGGAATGTATGAAATAAGAATCTAGGAAAATTAGAAGTTATCAAAAATGCAAAGGAATGCATAAAGATCTATATCCTAGGCATTAGTGGCCATTTTGAATCAGACAATCATAGGGTTTACTATGCTGGCAATGACAAATTGAAGAGGAATGGCATCACATTCACTGTCAAGAACATTTCAAGATCTATCCTGAAGTACAATGTAGTCAGTGATAGGATAATATCCATACACCTACAAGGAAGACCAATTAATACTACTATTATTTAAATTTACACACCAACCACTAAAGCCAAAATGAAGAAATTCAAGATTGATACCAACTTCTGCAGTCTGACATTGATCAAACATGCAATCAAGATGCATTGATACCTACTGGTGATTAGAATGAGAAATTTGGAAATAAAGAAGAAGAATCAGTAGTTGGAAAATACGGCCTTGGTGACAGAAACAATGCCAGAGATCACATGATTGAATTTTGCAACACCAAGGACTTATTCATTGCAAATACTTATTTTTCAACAATATAAACAGCAACTATACACATGGACCTCACTGTATGGAAAACACAGGGATCAAACAGACTACATCTGTGGAAAGAGATGATGGAAAAGCTCAAAATCATCAGTCAGAACAAGGCCCCCAGGGGCCGACTGTGGAACAGACCATAAATTGCTCATATGCAGGTTCAAGTTGAAGCTACAGAAAATTAAAACAAGTTCGTGAGAGTCAAAATACTACTTTAAGTATATCTCATCTGATTTTGGAGATCATCTCAAGAATAGATTTGACGCATTGAACACTAAGGATGGAAGACCAGACAAGTCGTGGGATGACATCAAGGACATCAAACATGAAGAAAGCAAAAGGTCATTAAACAGACAGGAAAGAAAGATCAAAATGGATGTCAGAAGAGACTCTGAAACTTGCTCTTAAACATAGAGTAACTAAAGAGAGTGGAAGAAATGATGAAGTAAAAGAGTTGAACAGAAGATTTCAAAGGGTGGCTTGAGGAGACAAATTAAAGTATAATAATGATATGTGCAAAGCTGTGTTAGAAACCAAAAAAGAACACACTCGGCATTTCTCAAGGACTGAAGAAAAAAATCAAGGCTCAAATTGCTATATTGCAGGATTCTGTGGGAAAAATACTGAAAATGATAGTAGCATCAAAAGAAGATGGAAGGAATACACAGGTACTGTACCTAAAAGATTTGGTAGATATTTAACCATTTTAGGAGGCAGCATATGATCCAGACCCGATGGCATTGAAGGAAAAAGTTCAAGTTTCACTGAAGGCATTGGCAAAAAATGAGACTTCAGGAACTGATGGAATAATACCAAATGAGATGTTTCAACAAATGGATGCAGTGCTGGAGGTACTCACTAGCCTATGCCAAGAAATTTGGAAGATAGCTACCTGGCCAACCAACTGGAAGAGATCCATATTTGTGTCCATTCCAAAGAAAGGTGACACAACAGAATAAGGAAATTATTGAACAATATCATTAATATCAGAAGTAAAATTTTGTTGAAGATAATTCAAAAAGTTGCAGCACTGCATCGACAGGGAACTGCCAGAAACTCAAGCTGGATTCAGAAAAGGACGTGGAATGAAGGCTATCATTACTTATGTCAGATGGATCTTGGCTGAAAGCAGAGAATACCAGAAAGATTTTTACCTGTGTTTTATTGACTATGCAAAGGCATTCAACTGTGTGGATCATAACAAATTAGGAATAACATTGCAAAGAATGGTTATTCCAGAGCACTTAATTGTGCTCCTGTGGAATCTGTACATAGACCAAGAGGCAGCTGCTCGAATAGAACAAGGGGATACTGCGTGGTTTAAAATCAGAAAAGGTGTGCATCAGGGTTGTATCTTTTCACCACACTTATTCATTGTGTATGTTGAGCAAATAATACAAGAAGATGGACTATATGAAGAAGAACGTGGCATCAGGATTGGAGGAAGACTCATTAACAACCTGTGTTATGTAGATGATACAACCATGCCTGCTGAAAGTGAAGAGGCATTGAAGCACTTACTGATGAAGATGAAAGGCCGTAGCCTTCAGTATGGATTGCACCTCAAGATGAAGAAAACAAAATCCTTAAAACTGAACCAATAAGCAACATCATGATAAATGGAGAAAATATTGAGGTTGTCAAAGATTTCATTTTACTTAGATACACAATCAATACCCGTAGAAGCAGCAGTCAAGAAATCAAATGAAGTATTGTACTGGGCAAATCTGCTGCAAAAGACCTCTTCAAAATGTTGAAAAACGAAGATGTCGGTTTGAGGACTGAGTTTGTCTGACCCATGACATGGTATTTTCAATCGCCTAATATGCATGTGAAAGCTGGACAATGAATAAGGAAGTCCGAAGAAAAACTGATGCCTTTGATTATGGTGTTGGTTTAGAAAATTTAACACACCATGGACTGGCAGAAGAACAAACAAATCTGTTTTGGAAGAAGTACAGTCAGAGTGCTCCTTGTAAGCAAGGATGGTGAGCTTTCATCTCATGTACCTTAGATGTATTCCCTGGAGGGACCAGTGAGAAGGACATCATGCTTGGTAAGTAGAGGATCAGTGAAAAGAGGAAAACACTTGACAAGATGGACTGACACACTGGCTGCAATAATGGGCTCAAACAAAATGATTGTGAGAATGTTGCAGGACCAGGCAGTGTTTTGTTTTGTTATACATAGGGTTGCTATGAGTTGGAACCAACTTGATGGCAACTAACAGCAACAACAGTGTCTCAAAGGAGGCTTTTTTTTTTTTCATTCAACACGTATTTATTGAGTATCTAATACATGCCAGGCATTATTCTAAACCCTAGGGATACTTCAAGTAAAAAGTAAAAATCTTGCCCTCCTGGAGCTTAGCTTCTAATGGATATAGAGAGATAGTAAACATATAAACAAGAGAGTATACATTATGTCAGATAATGGTAAGTGCTGTAAAAAAAAAAAAAATTAAGCAGAGCAAGTGGGATAAGGTGTGGGGGTGTGGAAGCAGGGGTGGGTATTGAGTGAGCTGCTAATTTATTTTGGGTAACCGGGAAATTCCTCGAAGATAAGGTAACAATATCAGAACAGAGAGAAAAGTGAAATCGGGAAGTAAACCACACAGATACCTAGAAGAGTTTTGCAGGTAGGTGCAAGAGCAAGTGCGAAGTTCCTGACGCAGGAGTGTGTTCGAGGTGTACCAGCAACCTGAACCCAAGCATTCAGGCTTGGAGGAACATGCAGAGGTTCATCTGGACATTGTCGGTGTTCCCTGACTTGCCCTCTGCTCTTGCTGTTGAATGAATGCAGACTTGAGCAATATTGTGAATAGTGCTGGGACATTCCAGAGAAGGGCAACACTTGAGGATATGGGAAGTCCACAGCCACTCCTTCTGAAACCTGATACACTAAAGAAAAGCAATGTAGAGGGAGCTTATGTGGAGCTGTAATTTTCCCTCAGGTAAGCCAATTCTCCTCTTTACAAACAGTAGCATCATTATAAGACCTCTTCTTTTTCTGAAAAGAACAAAGTTGAAACTTAGGTAGTTACATTTGGGAGGAAAAGCAAAAAAACAAATTTGGTCTGTGAAGGTGGGAATAATCCTCTGCCTAAAGGTCACCATGAAGAGAACATTTGTAATTACAGCCACACAATCACCTTATAGACACTTAATAGCTTAATAAGATTTTTAATGAGTCTCTTTGAAAATGAGAAACCCCGCTGTATAAAATGGCCTATAAAATGTTATGCCGCTGCCCTGGGGTCTCGAACAAATCGCAAACGGATCCCATTCAGTACCTTCTAAGATTAAATGCTGAATTTAGGTGGCTATAGGAGGGTTTTTTGTTGTCTCCAAGAATACTTAAGAAAGACTTCAAATACCTCCAGAGGCAGCCCCACAAACAGGTACACTGGGCTGGCTTCATAGGGAATCCTGAAAAATTCCATTCTCCTGTTTGTGTTTCTCCTAATTACTTTCAGATAGAGTAAATCTACCTCATCTTCCCGGAAGTGGAACTCCTTTTATGGTTAACTTTTTAAAATTTTATTTTACTTATTTTGTTGTTGTTGAGAATATACACAGCAGAACATATACCAACTCAACAGATTCTGCACATACAATTCAGTGAAAACGATTACATTCTTTGAGTTGTGCCACTATTCTCACCTCCTTTTTTGATGTGTTCCCTCCCCATTTACATAAACTCACTGCCCCCCTAAGGTTCCTATCTAACCTGTGGAGTTGCTGCTATTAATTTGATCACATATGGAGAGTTCTTAAAAAAGCATAATGCTCAATGCAGGCGTTTTTTACTAGTTAAGCTAAACTATTATTCGGTTTTAAGAAGACTTCAGGGGATATTTTTGATCTAAAGTTTATCTCAGGGCAATAGTTACAAGTATTCATCCAGCCTCTATGGCTCTAGAAAGTCTTTAAACAAACTGAAATAACCTCACTTGTCATTAACAAAGGTAACACACCTAAATCCCTCAAAGTGACTGTCCCATTGTACTCTACAGTCATCACATTGCATCTTAGGCACTAAGTTACATTTACACAGTCGTATTTTTTAAATGAAAGTTAACATAAAAATAGGAGAGTATCTCAAATAGTATACCATATTTTTACGTAAATAACACCCATGTTACACATTTTTTTGCTAACTGCACTCCCTTGCCCTTGCACTATTTTCATAAGCATGGTATGTTGTGTGTTACGTGTGGGCATGTTATTTACATTGGCACAGTATTAGCAAAAAAATATGGTAACATTAGACTATCTTGTCATATAAGGAATGGCTGGGAAACCTGGATCTGATTGATGTATTGGAATGTATAGTACAGTAGGTTTGTCCTTTGTGAATCCAGAGGATCAAATAAGATTAACAGGTTCAAGTTAAGTGAAGTACTTCAGTTTTGGTAAAAAGGACTTGGTAATAATAATAATAATAATAGCTAAGCCTCAGTATTTTTTGAAGACAGAATGCCAAATGCTTCTCATACAGCCTCTTGATTCCTAGCACAACTCTGAGTGGTAGCAACTGTGGTGCCCCCACTTTGCAGATGGGAGGAGCTATATTGAAACTAAGCTGGATAACATTGCGAGGAATGGGAATTGCAGAACACTGAATTGTGCTCATGAGGAACTTGTATATAGATCAAGAGACAGTTGTTCAGACAGAACAAGGGGATATTGCGTGGTTTAAAGTCAGGAAAGGTGTGCATCAGGCTTGTATTTTTTCACCATACCTATTCAATCTGTATGCTCAGCAAATAATTCAAGAAGTTGCATTATATGAAGAACAGGGCACCAGGATTGGAGGAAGACTCATTAACAACCTGTGTTATGCAGATGATACAACTTGCTTGCTGAAAGTGAAGAGAACTTGAAGCACTTCCTGATGTAAATCAAAGACCACAGCCTTCAGTATGGATTAGAGGCAAGAGTGGCAAGACTGCGTCTTACATACTTTGGACAGGTTGTCAGGAGGCATCAGTCCCTGGAGAAGGACGCCATGTTTGGTAAAGTACAGGGTCAGCAGAAAAGAGGAAGACCCTCAACGAGATGGACTAACACAGTGGCTGCAACAATGGGCTCAAGCATAACAATGATTGTTAGCATGGCGCTGGACTGGGCAGTGTTTCGTTCTGTGGTACATAGGGTCGCTATGAGTCGGAACTGACTCAACAGCACCTAACAACAACAACAAAAAGCTGGAAGAAGTTGAATAACCCATGACCACACAACTACTCAGTAATGGGATTAGTATTCAAACCCAAGTGTTATTAACCACTGTGCTCTGCTGTCTCTCAGATAGACCTTCCAAGGAATCAAATAGGTTGTATCCAGGCTCTGGAAAAACTCTCTGTTACTGCAGAAATAAGCATTTCTTGGCGAGCTATGGCCTGACAGCATAAGGTGCAAAGGATCTTTCATTTACCTTCTTCATTAAAAAGATTGACTAGTTACATGCATCTCAGTCATTTAATCATTTGAAATTGTGAATCTTTGTGCATATCTGAAATGTGCTGGCCTTTCTCCCCTGTGTGCCCCAGCTAGTTTATTCTGGATTTGAATTTCTCAAGTCATGTGTGACAAGTATAGGGAAGCTCCTCACTACCAGGAAATTAGAGCAAACGTTGACTTTTTTTTTTTTTTTTACTGTTTTCACTTTATATCTTCCTCTCTCGTTTCTTTGGAGACTGAATGAATCTACATGCAATTGATTCTGAATGTTTTTCATCTTGCCCTAGAGGTAAGATTTTCCAAATAGAAAAAAGGAGTTTAATCATGGCAAATTTTGCCCCATTCCTGCTTTGATAGCATTCTTTTGAATTCAGCTCTTAGGTCCACACACATCATGTAAAGGCAAGCCTAACATTTTGTGCTTGGAGCCTCACAAGTACTAATGAGGGGGATATTTATTTTAAGACACAATAACATATTGTGTGTGTGTGTTTTGTTTAATGGTTGGGAGGACTAACTTTGGTATCAGACAAAGCCAAATTTGAACTTCTTCTCTTCCACTTATTAATTGTAAGACCTGGGTCTCCCTATCTGTAAAAAATGGGAATGATTATAAAATGTCTCTCATAGGTCTGCTGTGAGTCCTAAGTGAAGTGATATTGTATACACCTAGCACAACATCTAAGGAGCTCTGGTAGTACAGTGGTTAAGTTCTCAGCTGCTAACCAAAAGGTTGATGGTTCAAACCCACCAGCTGCTCCACAGGAGGAAGATACGGCAGTCTGCTCCTGTAAAGATTACAGTCTTATAAGCCTTATGGGGCAGTTCTACTCTGTCCTATAGGGTGGCTGAGTCGGAATCAACTCAATGGCAATGGGTTTGGTAGCACAACATCTTACATAGGAGACATCCTTTTGGCATTAACACCCTACCCTCTCCCACTTCCCTTCTAAATTTAATGAGAAATCATTCCTTTGCCATGCTCTACACCCACAAATGCCCAGGCAGCAGCTGCTTACTCCAACCTCAAGAAAAAAAAAAAAAAACTCTCCAGAAAAAGGTATGAGCACTTATCTAATGTGCACTTATCATCTGCATGAAGGCTGTAATTCTTGAATTTTCTAGAGCAGCACTGTCCAATAGAACTTTCTGCAATGGTGGAAATGTTCTGTGAATGCATGTCTGCTTTTGTTGCTAGCCACTAACCACTTTTGTCTATCCAGCACTTGAGATTTCACTAGTGAGACTGAGGAACTGAATTTTAAATTTTATTTAATTTTAATTAATTTAATTTGAATAGCACACATGGTTACTAGCTATCAGATTGGACTGCACAGCACTAGAGACTAGTCCCACTGCAGAGCTGGTTGACTGTTTTTTAAATCCCCAGAAGAATTAAAATGCTACTGAATTAAGTATTCCCTGGAGATGGGATAGGCTTTCCAGGGGTTTCAGTAGCTTTGACAAATAGATGCTGCAATCCAGAGCCTCCTGTTTGCCCACTGCCTTGTTACCTCCACACTCCAATTTCATGTTTAGACATACCTTATCCTCGCCCCTCCACAGCATTACTTAAAGGCACTGTACTTTGAGGCCCTAGGGGTGCAATGGTTAAGAGCTTGGCTGCTAACCAAAAGGTCAGCAGTTCAAATCCACCAGCTGCCCCTTGGAAGCCCAATGAGGCAGTTCTACTCTGTCCTATAGAAACTCTATGAGTCAGTATCTACTCGAAGACAAAGGGTTTGTTTTTTGGTTTTGTACTTGGAACCTTTTTAAGGAAGAGACCTGAAAAATTCAATTATCTTGTCTGATTCATTACTCATATTATTCAAGTTACAAAAATTAGGCACAAAGAGCTTTGTGACACAGTCAGCATACCTTAAGCTTCCCCAGTTCCAGACCACCACCTTCTACCATTGTCTCACTAGCCTGACTCACCTTTGTACAGGACAAGGCATTAGCATCCCTCAACTGATTCTCTTGATGAACAACTGCAAATATTATTAAGTAACCTGGCTAGGCTCAGAAGTTTTATGATAACAGAGCAGTCTACTTCTGGCATATACAGCCAATAGATTGGAGAATGACTATCAAAAGTGACCTTGGCTTCCAGAGAAACAGACCCACCAACTCAAATGTAAGGTTTAGCTATAACATTTTCTAAAAATAAGCCCAAGTCACTGATACAAGAGTGGTGATGGTTTACAGAGAAGAGGGTAAAGTGAGAGAACGCAGATACATGTTAGCAAAGCCCTCCTTGACAATGTATGTTAGTACTTAATAAATATCAGGAGTCCTGACAGTTTTATCATAAATAGGAGAAAATTGGCTAATTGTTTCGGATTATAAAGTCTTTAGATCTATAACCAAAGTATTCACACTGCAAATCAAATTTGAAAACAATATGGATAAATGCCATGTTACATTCACTAGAAGGAGAAAAAAAAAAAAAGGAGAGAGCAGTAATATTAACTTAAAGATATGCAACTTCTCAAGACCTAAAGGTTTTCAGAGGAGTACGGCAGTGGGGTTAAGTTTAGAACTTGGTGCAGAATCAAGGCCATGACCTAGAAGATTTAGAGAAGTCAGAAGGACAGGAAACAACTTCCTGGTAATGAAGTAGGGGAGGACTCACACCACTCTTTGGTTGTGCTGAAGCAAATAACCCTACCAGCGCCACCCACAGGAGTATGTGGTTTGGCTGACATCATACAGGGAAGAAATCTGATTCACTATTACCAATTGCCTTTAGTGATCATGAACAACAAAACCTGTTGCCATCAAGTTGATTCTGAATCGTAGCCACTCTATAGGGCAGAGTAGAACTGCTCTATAGGGTTTCTGAAGGGTGGCTAGTGAATTTGAATGGCCAATCTTTTGGTTAGCAGCTATAGCTCTTAACCACTACACCACCAGCGCTTCAGACGGTGAATAGCAATTGATAGCCTGGTGAGTTAGCTGTTGTCAGCATTGCACAGCTGAAGTGAGCCAATGCTTGCTGCAAACTCTCTTTCTGTCCCCATCCTATTAAATTGAAGTTAATCCTTACATATGAAGAAGTCCACTCTGTCTCACCACACATACTGAAAATATTCTTTGCATTCCAGAGGGAAGGGGTGACTGGTCTGAGAAAAACCTAGAAAATCCAGCCATGACCTTGGCCTAATTAGCCCCATGCTGCATCCAACTGAATTAACCAGCCCAAAAAATGGGGCCAGTCATTAGGAAGGCCCTAGGGAGTGACTGACTGACATCTGAAATGTCTCCAGGGGGTAGTTCTCTAACCTGACAGGATTCCAGGCCACATCTGGGAAGCCCTGGGACAAGGCAACACTTCCTCCCAGGGGCCAGCTCTAAACACTAAGGTAAAAATAGAAGCTTTTTCATTCCATGAAATGTCACTTCACATTTTACCACAGCCTAAGACTCAGAGGCCCATGTTACATTGGAGCCTAAACCCTGCCATCCTTAGGTGTTCTGAGGTCCTCTGTAGTAGTTAGATTAATATGCAAATAGGCTGTTTTTAAAAAAATGTATTTGAAAGACAGCTAGTGTGTTAACTATGAGGGAAAGAGAGGAGGGAAAGAGGATGGAGAGCAGGGGGGACAGGACATCCATCCTGTCTCAGGAAATAGACAATAGTGGCTAAAAAAATTGATGGAAGTATTGAAAATCAATTTTAAGTGTTTCCTACATGGAAAATCAAAAATAGGACATTTCATACATCACTACTGGCCTGATTCTTTCATTCCTTTCCTGTCATTTTGACTTTGTGCTTTTTTCCTTTTTTGTCAGGTTGTTTTCTTCTTGACTAAAGTAGAAAAAAATAAGCTGACTAGAAGTTGTTCCAGCCTGAAATTTCTCTGTAGAAGGAGCTTTACAGATTGTGGCTTCATCAGCATTACCAAGTCCAATCAGACACACAATACAACTAGGTGACTCTGTCTAGGGGGCAGTATCTGCATTACAGGGATGTTGAGTCCACAGAGAATCAAGTAAACTACAAAGATGGGCCCACTCTGTTCTCCTGTGGGGGACTGTTTAAATGTAAATTTACCTGTGTGGTAGATGTGTCACTGGTCACCGTATTTTGTACCCTTCTTTCTGGGGTCCTCCCTGAGGAAGGATTATACAGTAAAACCTGCAAAAGCTGGAATCCGTGGAAGGCAAAAACCTGTCAGAGAAGGAAAACTGAAATATTTTCCACTTAAATAGAGAGCAAGAGAAAAACGTTGACTGTGCCCTGTCAACGGTGGAAAACTTGTGAGACCTGGAAAAACAAGGTAGTCCTTTTAAGGTTCAGCTCTCACAGGTTTCACTGCACAGCCTTCAGTGAATGAACATAATCACGTGACTTACATTGGCCAATGAAATGTGAGTGGAAATGTTTATAGGTCTTTGCTGGGCAGACGCTTTAAGGGCCAGCGTATAGTTGGCCAAGTTCTCTTTTCCTTTTGCCTTAGATTTTAGTAAAGACACATAAACATTCCACATGCAGTTCTCCAAGATTTGGTTCTTTGAAACCTACAGAGTCATGATAAAATTTCAAAAATCCTGCTTCTTGAAAATGAAAGCCTTAAGTTGCAGGCTGTTGTTTCTGCTGTGGGCTCCACAAAGTCAAGGATGATCAATGATTCCTTTGTTCCTATCATATATGCCATTCCCCTGAGGACAGTGTCTACAGGAAGCTGCCCCATGCTAAGGAGATAGGGAAAAAATTAATGAAGTTCGGGAAGAGGAACCTCTGTATAAATGAAAATATTATCCTAATATATGTCCTAAAATATGTCCTGAGCACTAAAACAGCACAGGCTTCTCAGACTGTCAACGGCCGCAGGTACCCTGGTGTTACACATTCACAATTAGTCCCGCTTCTTCATCCCCCAAGTGGTGATACAGCCACCATGGCTCTTAGACATTTTCATTCTTAGGGGCAATCTGAGTCTTAAAGATACCACAGTTCCTGGTTACATGTACTTAAGGAGACAATTCTATTATGGGTAACATTTTAGTTTTTGTTGGAGGAGTCGTTTGGAAACTGGGAAAGACAACCATATTAACTGATATAAACATTTGCTTCTTCTAGGACGGGTCACTCTGTTGGACAATTTTAGTCATTCAGCTCTAAGGTTACTGCCATCCCATCATTTCAGGCAAGAATTGAAGGTTATGAAAAAAATCTGAATGTAGGCACTTCAAACTCAGATGTTGTGTTATGTTTATTAAGGTGTTATAAAATGGGTATAACTTTCTGAAGATTCATGCTTATTATGTTTCCCCCTAAATCAGGATTTAAATCAACCTACACTGCAAGTCGCTGTTCTCTCTTAAGATGTATGCACATGTGTTCTTGCTCCATGTTGCTTACAGGAAATTAGGAGAGACCATAACAAGGCAAAAGGTGCATTCAGTACTCCTCTTTATTTTGAGCTAAGGAAAAGACTTTAGAAGAAACTGAACAAGGCTGGTTTCAGGGCAATCTGGAATGGGCTGCTAACATTCAGGATCATGTGGCCCCAATTTAAGAAAATGTAGAAGCTGGGAATGATCTTATATCATTGGGAAGAGGTCGATAAAGCAGGACATGTCATCTCTGGAGGGGGAAAAAAAAAAGACTTTTCCTCCCTCTGGACCTCACTGTTGAGTTACAGACTTTGAGAAAAGCCCTGTTCAAAAACTACCTACAGGGAACTGTTGGTCCCGGCAACAAGCCAGAGCTAAGGAGAAACAGCCCACTGAAGATTCCCCTAGGGAAGTCCACAGCCAAGAGACTTTGAAAAGAGTCTGTCAGTTGCCAGCTTTCAATTCTCTACATTTCTTTTAACTTTTTATAAAGTCTTATAAACACTAGAAGTTGCCCTCAGCCACCATTATGTGGAATTATTGACAAGGCCTAGCCCACACCTGGAACAAAGAGGTGCAGAGAGAACAGCAGCTGCCTGAGGAGAAATGGTTTTCCAGTAGCAGAAACAACTGCAGAAGAATGGTGGGGAAGTCTAGAGCCAGATGGCTGGCTGCAGTAGGCAATCACAACCTGGAAGTATCCATGGAATCCAATCCATCAGACATCTGGGACATATCCAAAAACATTTAGGGAGAAGAACATGGTAAAAGACTGAGTTTCAGCAGGCTTGAAGCATGGCCAATCATGTCATAATGGTTTGATGTCAAAAGGAGGCATGGCTTTGGTCACAGTCTGGTGAAGTCTGAGACTTCTGAGTTCTAGCAAGAATGATACTGTCCCATATTTAGGACTAACAGTCTACCTAAGATATTAAAAACTTCCAAATTGTTTGGGAAATATCCACTCTCCTTGGCTACTGCAGGCCCTCCTCATGTACCTCCTGGATGTCCTCACAATCTGGCAACTAAAGTGTCAACACATAGCAGAACTGGGGGCCTCCAGAGCCTGCTCCGTTACCTGCCTCACACACTGTCTGCCAGTTCTCATATTCCCATAACATGCTGGTTATTACATTATGTGGTCATTAGCCTTGCCTGTATGTACTGTGAGCTGAGCCTGACTGTGAGAGATACAAGGAAAAAAAAAAAAAAAAAAAGAATTAAATAGCATTTATTCTTAAAGATTGTATTTGGGGCAAAATTAAGACGAACCTATGTTAGCTAAATAGAGAACAACACAGTAAGTACATTACGAACTCAGAGCCAAGAAAACAGTAAAGGTTAAAGGGACCAGGCAGGCTGATGGAGGTCAGGTCAAGGGTCTTCCTAAGGTGTGTGGGCTTCTCTTCTGTCCCAGGTTTGGTTGAAGTTCTTGCATTATGCTCACTGTGACAGCATATATACCTATTATCCCGTAAGAAAACGCGATTGTCTCTGGGCTGTCCAAATATTATAATTCCAGCTCCCTCATTTATTTGCCAACAACTCAGCAGCATGTTGACTTTTCTATACCATCATAATTGGAAAAATTATGGGACTGCAATATGGGAAGAGAGAAATTGGGCCATCTCTGCCCTAAGTTATGGATGTGCCAAAATTGTCAGGCTCTAACCCTTTATTACTATAAAAAATCCCAATAAAATTTGAAACCAACTATGTGTAAATAATGACCCAATTAGTTCATATAAATGAATTCACTAATTTAAAATGAATTGTGATCAATTGTTAGGAGCAGCTTACATTATCCCAGCATCTTGGATATTAATTCCATATATATATGTATATAATTCCATATAATACTGACTATATATTTAATTCAGAATGAAGGCACCGCAAAGCCAAGCCAAGAAATACACAACACATGGGAATAAAACTAGAGAAATAGAAGAAACCCCAATTATGTTCACTGTTTAAGAGCTAACAGCTTCTAAAATTAAGTCTTATCATTTCCATAAAATATATATATCTTTGGCTTAACGATAGCACTTGTCAAGAATCTGATGAAAAAAAAGTTACAATACAGGAAAAAATAAATAAATTTTCCATTCTCTTCAGCTGACCAAGGCAAAAGATTTGCTTAATTGGGTGTCATAGTTCAACCTTCTGCTCTTCTACTGCCCAGTAAAAAGCTGTTTTCAAAAGTCAGATAATTAGGTGTCAGAAAATTCAATACCGATTCAAGTTCATAGGAGGAGGGGAGAAAGGCTAGGATATATCTCCCTCCCCAAACATCCTCTAGAAAGTGTTATGAAGCATGCCTTAGTAATAGAAGTATAACTGTGTTAGTAAAAATTTTTGTTTTTATAATAAAGTTATTATAAAAATGGAATTAAAAAAATAAAAAATCCCAGAAAAGGAGAGGCTTCTGGTAACATATGACTCACAAGAAAGGGACTGATCATTTCCTGTCAGCTATTATCCGTCTTATGATGTATCAAGGACCTCCATTACCCTACCATGAAGTCATCACCATGAATGATGCAACACATTGTTAATCATCTTCCTTCCTGATGTCATTGAGAGGAGGCTAGTAGCAAGAACCTCCATCCACCTTTTACTCTGAATTTCTAATATTTCAAAACTGTGACCCATATGGATACAGATAGTAATTTTCTGACCCAAATATATATGTCTATTTTTCCCTTTTCCTACCCCCAGCACTTCTCCAAGTATACCCTCACTTTTAGACCTGCTTCTAGCATCCAGCCATGCAGTGGCCCTCTCTTTCTTTTGAAAAGTGCTGCTGGTATGGCTGCCATTTTTCAGGGCTTTAGGAGCCTTTACTAACAGAGAGGAGTCTCCAGGCAGTGGAAAGGCTTAACACACTTGGTTGTCAACCAAAAGGTTGGGGGTTTGGGTCCACCCAAAGGCAGCTTGGAAGAAAGACCTGGTGATCTACTGCTGAAAAATCAGCCATTGAAAACTCTATGGAGCACAGTTCTCCTCTGACAAACACGGTGTTGCCATGAGTTAGAGTCAATCTGACAACTGGTTACTGAAAGAGGAGCTTGGTCCACCTCTTGCCTGAAACTTTATTTCCCCAGAAGACTTTTTCTGAACTCCAGGTGAAGATAGCCCCCACCCTCCTACACCTAGAGGGACACTCCCACAGAACCCAGAGCATCCTCTTTCCTAATAGCTTGCCGATGCCAGTCCTCCCTACTCTACCATGACAGTAGGCACCAGTGTTCTGGCCTTGCCATAACCACCATCTCCGAGAAGTGCCTGGGAGACAGTCAGCAGTCAGGATATGTTTGCTGAGTAATGACTAAAGAGCATCCATCATTCCTCATAATATTCTTTATATCTTAATTTCAGTTCTTACAGAAAGTTTCTAATCAAAGTTCTATTTTGGAAACATTTATTTTTCTATCTGGGAGGTTTTTTTCTCTAGAAAACTTAAAACTATAAAACTAACCTTGTTTTCTAATAAAGATATTATAAAGCCCAGACAATAAGTTATTTAAAAAAAAAAAAGAATATTCCATTCTGTCATGGATTGAATTACATCCCCCCCAAAATGTGTGTATCAATTTGGCTGGGCTATGATTCCCGGTATTATGTGATTTTCCTACATGTTGTAAATCCTGTCTCTATGATGTTAATGAGGGAGGATGTGTGGCAGTTGTGTTAGTGAGGCAGGACTCAACCTACAAGACTGGATTGTGTCTTGAGGCAATCTCAAGATATAAAAGAGAGACACGAGCAGAGAGACTGGGGGCCTCATACCAACAAGAAAGCAGTGCTGGTCCCTGTGCAGAGAAGCTCCTAGTCTAGGGGAAGATTGATGAGAAGGCCAACAGAGAGAGAAAGCCTTCCCCTGGAGCTGACACCCTGAATTTGTACTTTTAGCCTACTTTACTGTGAGAAAATAAATTTCTCTTTGTTAAAGCCATCCACTTGTGGTATTTCTGTTATAGCAGCACTAGATGACTAAAACACATTCCCCCTCATTTCACTGTAAGCCAAGGCTAGAAACTGATTCAAGAAGAACTTAAATTACTACATGGTAGAACCACAATGGGCTAATAGAGAGGTCTTCTGCATGTGGTGGGGTCTCCGAGTAGTGCAAATGGTTAATGCTCTCTGCTGCTAACCAAAAGGTTAGAGGTTCGAGTCCACCCAGTGGCACCTTGAAAGGCTTGGTGACCTATTTCCAAAAAACTCAGCCATTGACCATCCTTTGAAGCATAATTCTACTCTGACACACATGGAGTCACCATGAGTTGGAACTGATTCAATAACAACTGTTTTTTTTCTATGTGTGGTGGGGTTCTAACCTGTGAGAATGGTGTTCCAGAAGAAACTCGTGTTCTCCCATCCATGCTGCCTTTGCCCCAGCAGGGTGAGTGCTGGTCTCCAAGGTCAAGGAGGTAAATTCAGCCCTTCTACTAAGACTTTTTTTCTAATTTAAAGGTTTGGCGATTGATTATTCGAATCTACTGATGTCCAATATCTTCATTAGGAAAGAAAGTTTTTGATAGGAGGGAAAGAGAATGAGAAGGCTTAAGATACTTCACATGGGGAAGAAAGGGTCCAGTATAAAGAAGACAAATTTCACCAATGAAGCCCAAGTTCGAAGCCCAACTTTTGCAAAACTTCTTAACACCCAGGAGCTTCTTCTTTGGGGTAAATTCTGTCCCAAGCATGCTGTTTGCAGTGCCATCCTTAATTCTTTCATTTCTACCAAATGAGAATTGACTGAAACCTTTTTCCAGCAGCTGGGATACTGTCTAGGCATAACCCCCACATTACACTCTAATGGGGAGAAGGCAGAACCTATTTACTCAGTCGACCAGAACCACCAGTTACTTTGTGGAGCCCAGTAATGATTAAGAAAATGAACTTCTCTCAGCAGCTGTTCTTGGTAGAAGAAATGCTAGAGAAGCCAGCATTCAGTATATATTGTTTCTCTCTGAGCCTCAAGGATATTTCCTTTTTTTTTTTAAGTAAGAAGAAAAAAAATACAAAAATAATGGTAATAAACTGTTAATTATAACTTTTAATAGTCATAATCCCAGAGAATTTGATCATTAAAATAGTTAATGACCAGTTTGTTAGAGAGTTAACTGCTCTCAGCTCCATCCTGGGATACACAATTAACAAGCCAGTCATTAAATACTAGCAATAACTAATTATTCCAGGATTAAAAGCTTAAATATAAATAAAAGTGAGATTGAAACTCCTTAAGTTAATGGGTTAATGTGTCTTCTATTTACCATGGTTGTACTGTATATTATGTCCTTATGAACAATGTTATTTCTAGAGGGGATATGGGTGTCTCTGAGTGGGATTCGATTTATGTCTGCAGCAGATGTTTAATCTACCACACATTGGCTATTGTTTTACAAGTCCCTACATTTCCCCTTAATGGAATCTCTTGAATTCACCTATTCCTTGAGTTTTTTTTTGGGGGGGGGAGGGTCTTCTTGAGGTGCTCAGGTTTGTATTTTTTTTTTTAACTTTGTCCTCATATTCCAATTTTTATGCTTTTTTCTTTGCTTCACTGGCACCAGGATTACACACACACAGGCATCTTTGCCACATTATCAGTACCAATTATCGTCAACTAATATTAAGTCCACATCAGCTTGGCCCATGGCTATCTCAATAGAGCAATATATTACCTTTGGATAGAGTTTTCTTATTTAAAAGTGATTCTGAATCCACTCTAGTAAATGTGAATTGATATGTCACCTCTAATCCACAAAGAATATCTGAGATGGAAGAAGTAAGGTTTATATTAGCCCCATTTTTTAAAATAACGAAGTTAAGGCAAAAAGAGGTCACTTGAACTGCCCCAGGCCACACAGCAGGGTTATGTCAGAGAGAATGTTGAGAATAAGTGATATAGTGGAAGGATGCCTGGGCTGGCAATCAGGGCACCTGATTCTTTTTCTACCTCCTTCAAGCTAGAAATATATGTAATCTTTAGCACTCTAGTATTCTAGATTGCAGCTTCCTCACTGGCAAAACGAGGGCTTTAAACTTAATAACCTTCATGGTTTCCTCCAGTTCTCAAAATCTGTATTTCTGGCCTCTTCATTTATGTATCTGTCTGACATTATACCAAGAGACTCTTTAATTAGATCAACTGTATAAAAAGAAATGCATTAAGGTGAACTAAATTTGTGAAGTGCAATTTTATGGGGAAGGAAGGACATGATTTGTGTCCTAAATGACAGATGCTAGGGACAGGGAATGGCATGCTTACTAAAGATGATATTAAAACGTGACTGGGGAAACAGGTCAAATCCACATGTAAGCAAGACAACTATACAAGGTAACGCAAAAAGATCAAAATTACATTTTAGTAGTTTAAATTCTGCAGGGCTTCAGAAAAGGAACATCAAGAGTTGTTTTCTCTGACAGACTGTGGCATTTCTTTCCTACAGCGTGGTTTAGTAAAAATCTTTATGGACACCTCTCACTCTTTCTTCCTTCTTTGCGTGGGAATCTCAGCAAGGCAGCCAAGAGCCTTTGGTCCTTTGGCTTCAAAGCTAGATTGGATCATTCAGATGAAGCCTCTATGCCCCTCCAAGATTCTGCACACTCCCTAATTTTGCATACCGTACGGACATACGCACACACACATACACATGTTTTTTCCTATTTTTTTCCAGGGAAATTCAGGATATAATCACATAGGCCAAGTATAAATTTGGGTGAGATATGAGATTGTCCCCTGGGTAAGTCAAGTGAAGAAAGTCACTGACAATGAGAGAAACCCAGTTATTTTTAAGTTATTCAGTCAATACTGACAAATTGTTTCTCTCATTCAAGTCCATCTTGGTCACCAATATTATGCCATGGACATGATCATAGCATATGCTGCACTTCTAAAATACCTTTCTTAAATCTAGGTCTTATTTAATATTCACAAAGCCCCATAAGGTTTGGTAGGGCTTGTGCCACAATTACCAGCACATAGATGAACTTCTCAAGGACAAGAAGAGTTGAATGGCTTGCCAAATAAAAGCTTCACAAAGGTGTTATTCTCATGACTGATATGGATGGGATACAGCCAAAACTGTTATTTACTGGACTTTAAATGGGTGCAAAAATATATATACTTTAAGTTGTACCTTTAGATGAGACAAAAAAGTGAGTTTTCAGTGAGGTAGCTTTGACGATACCTAATCAGATCTATGATTTTTTAAACTGATGAATAAAACCAAAATATTAAAATATTGCCCAGTCTGGACCCCAATGCAACTGAGAGTATATTTTTGTAGTAATACACCTTATGTTATGATTATTGTTATGACGTTGGTCCTTGTAACTAAAGAAGGTAATTCTGGTCATGCCTGATAAGTAGGTAAGTTTCTTTGAAATTCATGGGATAAAATGAGAGCAGTGAGAAGTCAAAAAGACAATTTATATAGCATAGAAATGAGTAATGTTCTGATATATTAATAGCATCTAAAGTAGATAATAAAAGTCCAATGATCCTAACCAAAAAAAAAAAAAAGAAAGAAAAGGCCCGGAGAAATGAAGACAGTCCACAGAAAGAGAATTCAAAAGACTCCTGGCTATATAAAAGATGCTCAATTTTCTTCACAATAAGAGAAATGCAATTTAAAACCAAAATGAGATACCATTTTTCACATATTAGGTTAGAAAAAAACCCAAGACGACAGTACACTCTGTAAGTGAAACTGTGTGGAAGCAAGTACTCTCACACATTTCTAGTGGGAAGGAAAAATAGTACAACCATGACAGAAGAGAATTTAGTAAAGCCCTCATTTACCTTTTGATCCAATAATTTCAGTTCCAGGAATCCATCCCAAAGTTCAATGGCAAAAATACAAAAAGGAATATATGCAAGGGGTTCAATTCCAGACTACATGCAATAGCAAGAGATTAGATGCAAGACAAATGCCCATCAACAGGAGACAAATCAGGTATCGCCCAGAGGACACAGGAACCGACCTGAAGAGTCTTCCACTGACCAACAGGAAGACACTTTGATCATCCATAAGGATAATAATAATGGTGTCAGTGAAGACTACTGAATACACCATGAATTGCCAAAAGAAAAGCAAATTTGTCTTGGAAGAAGTACAGCCAGAATGCTCCTTAGTAGCAAGGAGCATGGACTGACACAGTGGCTGCAACAATGGGCTCCAGCATAACGATTGTGAGAACGGTGCAGGACCGGGCAGTGTTTTGTTCTGTTGCACAAAGAGTCAGAACCAACTCAACACAGCTGACAACACCAAGGATAATAATTAGAATGATTAAAAACATTCAAATGTTTTTATTTAAAGCTATGAGTTCATAATGACATTTTAAAAACTAACTGAAATTCCTCATTGAAGATGCTTGTGGTCCAAAACATTATTTTGAAAACAACTCTTCAAGTTGGCTCCTGCATCCTCTTGACAAGATCTTATTTGTCTTCTGTTGATGGACATTTATCCTGCATCTAATATTTGCTATCACAAATGGTCTGGAAATGAATCCCTTGCATATATGTCTTTTTGCCATTGAACTTTGGGATGGATTCTTAGAATTGGAATTACTGAATTAAAGGATAAATCTATGTCTTTTCAAATTCTCTTCTGTCATGGTTGTACTATTTTGTAAACAAAGGCAAAGATTTAAGTATTTATCCAGGATTTCCTATACAGACAGAACCACAGGTTACCAAATAGTTAATTAAGAGAAGTTCCTCTTCATAGAAATAGTCTAGCTAATAAATGAAAAAAAGGAATATAAAATATCACCATTGTGAAATCCCCACTGAATTAATGGATCAAGGCATTAAGCATCAATGGCTGTTGATACCACAAAAAGAAAGAAAGCCAGACATTAAAGGTTTCCTGATAGAAGAAAGTAGCACCACCTATAAGCTGATTTGCCAAAAAACAAATTGAATCTGATCAAGCTTCCCGATCCAACTACCTGCTTCTGCTGTATTTCCGGAAATACAGCAGAAGCAGAACATGTCAAATGATACCACAGAGTTGCAATTGGCTAAATCCTGACTGTGGAAAATTGGACAAATGACTCAGTTTCTCCTGCAAATAACACGCAGGGGAAATAAAATGAGACGAAAGGGAATCTATATGTTAGAAAAGAGATTCATGAGATTATGTTGTTGTTGTTAGATGCCACTGAGTCAATTTAGACTTGTAGTGGCCCCATGTGACAGAGTAGAACTGCCCCAGAGGATTTTCTAGGCTGTAATCTTTACAGGGGCAGATCGCCAGGCCTTTCTCCCATGGAGCCACTGGTTGGGTTCAAACAGCCAACCTTTTGGTTAGTAGCCAAGTGCCTAACTATTGTACTGCCAGGACTCCTTCATAAGATTATATCAGTCGATAATAATGTGTGGGCCTTATTTGGATTCTAATTCAAAGAACTGGGGGAAAAAATGATATTCATGAAACTGTTAGAAGTTTGAATACCAGCTGGCTATTGAATGATGTTAAGAAACTAACTTGTCTTACACGTTGTAGTAATAGTGTGGTTATGTTTAGTAAAATGTTCTTATCTTTTAGAGATGTATAATGAAATATTTACATAAAAATGATGTCATTTCTGGGAGAAGCAGGTCAGGACATAGATGAAACAAGATTTCCCACGTGTTGATTCATTTTGAGTCAAGGTGATGCATGCAGGAAGGCTCATTATATTATGCCATCTTTGTGTGTATATGTGTTAAACATCCATAACAGTTTTTTAAAATATAGAAGGCGAGAAGGTGGAATTGGTCTAATTCTGTGGTTAATAACATGCCCACTTTTTAAGAACTTTAACCATTTCACTGGTCAACCCATGATGTGTAGTCATGTGGACACAATTCTACATTTGAGTATCTTTACAAGATAGAAACATCTGAACTTTGCAATCTTCTTACATAAATTACACAGCCTTCAACCAAAGGTAACTGCAAAACAAACCTCTGTATATCCACGTAGTTCCCCTAGCTTCATTCTTGACACATCCTTGAAGTGCAGCTGTAACTGCGGGGTCTTTGGCAGCTAAAGCTGAGCTTTGTTCAGAATTCTCAATAAAAGGTCTTCTGACAAGAGGGCCTTGGTAAAGTTGGACTTAAAATGGGGGTTGGTATTCACACATACACACACACACACACACACACACACACGACTAGTGATCTACAGCGGAAACCCTGGTGTCATGGTGGTTAAGTGCTACAGCTGTTAACCAAAAGGTTCGCAGTTTGAATCCACCAAGTGCTCCTTGGAAACCCTATGGGGAAGTTCTACCCAGTCCTATAGGGTTGCTATGAGTCGGAATCGACTCAAGGGCAATGGGTTTGTTTGTTTGTTTGGTGATCTACAATGCCTGGCACATAATAAGTGCTTCATAAACACCTGGTAAATGAATGAATACATGTGGCACAGCAATTAAGAACATAGACTTTGTAGCTTTGAGATGGGAGTTTAAATCTTAACTGCTCCACTAATGATCTCTGTGGGTCTCACCTTCTCTGAGCCCCCATGCCCATGTTAGTAAATGGGGAACACCAAAAACAAAAACAAAAACCATTGCTGTTGAGTCTATCTCGACTCGTAGTGACTCCATAGGACCGGGTAGAACTGCCCCACAGAATTTCCAAGGACTGGCTAGTGGATTCAAACTACTCAACCTTTTGTTTAGCACTGAGCTCTTAACTACTGTACCACCAGGGCTCCAAATCGGGAATAATAAAACATCATCTTATCAGGTAGTTTTGAGAACAGTATTACATGATGGCACATATGTAAAGTATCTAGTACAGTGTTGAGCACACAGTGAACATTCAGTAAATAATATTTAATGATACAATACAGATGTTTCAGAAAATAATGCAAAAAGCTGTACATCCATGGCTTGTGGACAATATACACAACATGGATAATATCATGCAAGAAAGCACAATAAGGCTTGACTCACATACTGGGCAGAAAACTGGATTAGAACTTCACTCTACCATGAATTGCACATTTGACATCAAGCAAAGCACTTAACCTCATTGTGCCTGGCAAAGTTAAAAACACAATGATAGAGTTTACTTAAATGCCATGGCTAGTTCAGCAGTTCAATCGCTGACATGCAATATTTAGCATAAGGCAGATATGGATCACTTGAGCATAGCAAAGTAGCTAATATTTATGTCTTTCCTAAACATAAAAAAAGTACATAGTTAGTGACAGCTGTAGAACTCAGCTCTCCAAACTCCAGCTTCAGAAAGTTTTAATACGAGATGTTCCTCTCCTGTGAAACACTATGCCTGTACCCCCATGCATGTTAGCTCTTATATAGCAGTGGGCTTCCAAGATTGCAGGAAATGTAAATTAACTGGCATCTGGAAGGCCAAGTAGACGCCAAGGAAATGTTTCCTAGAGAAGTACAGATTTACCCCAGATGCACCAGCTAGTTTGTGAATGAATGAGGACCACACCCTGGCCTCCTTCTACTTAGTCTGTACTCTTTACAACTTCATTTGTAAATGCAGCTGCTTTCAGTGTTCATATGCATGTGTGCCTGCTACTTTTGTATATAGCCACATGAGGCTGGAGACCTCAAACTCATTGATCTCAGGGCTGGAAGGGAACATATGATCACCTAACAGAGCCTAAAGATGCACTGGCTTTGAGTAATAGAAGAAATTGTGGAATCAAAATATTCCTAGAATCAAACAAGAATGAAAACACATCATACAAAAACCTTTGGGACACAGCAAAGGTAATGCTCAGAGGTCAATTTATAGCAACAAATGCACACATCAAAAAAAGAAGAAAGGGACAAAATCAAAACATTAGCTACACAACTCAAATAAATAGAAAGAACAGAAGAAGAAACCTACAAGCACCAGAAGAAAGGAAATAATAAAGATCAGAGCAGAAATAAATGAAATAGAGAACAGAAAAACAATAGAATCAACAAAACCAAAAGATGGTTCTTTGAAAGGATCAACAAAGTTGACAAACCACTACCAAAACTGACAGAAGAAAAACAGGACAGGATGCAAATAACCCAAATAAGAAATGAAATGGGGGACGTTAAAACAGACCCAACTGAAATAAAAAAGGATCATAACAGAGTATTATGAAAAACTATACTCCAACAAATTTGAAAATCTATAGGAAATGGACAAATTTCTAGAAACATACTGCCTACCCAAACTAGCACAAATTGAAAATCTGAACAGACCCATTATAAGAGAAGAGCGTGAAAAGGTATTTAAAAAAGCTCCCAAAGGGGGTGGGGGGAAAAAAGCCCTGGCCAGGATGGCTTCACTGGAGAATTCTACCAAACATTCAGAGAACAGCTTACACCAGCACTACTCAAATTATTTCAGAACCCAGAAAAAGAACGGATACTTTCAAATTCATTCTATGAAGCCAGCATAACCCCGATATCAAAACCAGGCAAAAAGAAAAAAGAAAATTATAGACCAGTATCTTTCATGAATACAGATGCAAAAATTCTCAATGAAATTCTAACCAATAAAATTCAGCATCGCATAAAAAAAAAAAAAAGATCATCATGACCAAGTAGGATTCATACCAAGTGTGCAAGGATATTTCAACATTAGAAAATCAATGTAATCCGCCACATAAATAAAAGAATCATGTGATCATCTCAATGGACACAGAAAAGACATTCAATGAAGTCCAACACTCAGTCCTGATTAAAACTCTCAATAAAATAGGCACAGAAGTAAAATTCCTAAACATAATTAAGGGCAACCAGGACACCCTGGTGGCATAGCGGTTAAATACTATGGTTGCTAACTAAAAGGTCAGAGTCCAAATCCACAGGGTACTCCTTGGAAACTCTGTGGGGCACTTCTACTCTGTCCCATCCACTCAACAGCAACAGCAAGTCTTGGGTTTTTTGTTTTGTTTTGTTTTTAAATACAAAACCAACAGCCAACATCATTCTTAATGGAGAGAGGTTGAAAACATTCCCTGTGAGAACAGGCCCAAGACAAGGACGTCCTTTATCACTACTCCTATTTGACACTGTGCTGGAAGTCAAGAAAAAGAAATAAAGGGCATCCAAATTGGTAATGAAGAAGTAAAACTGTCCGTATTTGCAGATATGGTAGCAGCCGTATTCACAACAAAATGGAACACTGCCCAGCCCTGCACCATCCTGATAATCACTGTTATGCTTGAGCTCATTGTTGCAGCCACTGTGTCAATCCACCTCGTTGAGGGTCTTCCTCTTTTCCACTGACCCTGTACTTTGCCAAGCATGATGTCCTTCTCCAGGGACTGATCCCTCCTGACAACATGTCCAAAGTATGTAACATGCAGCCTAGCCATCCTTGCTTCTGAGGAGCATTCTTGTTATAATTCTTCTAAGGCAGATTTGTTTGTTCTTTTGGCAGTACATTCAACATTCTTCGCCAACACCACAATTCGAAGATGTCAATTCTTCTTCAGTCTTCCTTATTCATTGTCCAGCTTTCACATGCATGTGATGCAATTGAAAATACCATGGCTTGGGTCAGGTGCACCTTAGTCTTTAAGGTGACATCTTTGCTTTTCAACACTTAAAAGAGGTCCTTTGTAGATTTACCCAATGCAATGAGTTGTTTGATTTCTTGACTGTGCTTCCATGGCTGTTGATTGTGGATACAAGTAAAATGAAATCCTTGACAACTTGAATCTTTTCTCTATTTTTCATGATGTTACTCATTGGTCCAGTTGTAAGGATTTTTGTTTTCTTTATGTTGAGGTGCAATCCATACTGAAGGCTATGGCCTTTGATCTTTATTAGTAAGCTCTTCAAGTCTTTTTCACTTTCAGCAATCAAGGTTGTGTCATCTGCATAACGCAGGTTGTTAATGAGTCTTCCTCCAATCCTTTTGCTCCATTCTTCTTCATATAGTCCAACTTCTCGGATTATTTCCTCATCATGCAGTTTGAATAAGTACGGTGAAAGGATACAACCCTGATGCACATCTTTCCTGTCTTTAGACCACTGAGTATCCCCTTGTTCTCTGTCCGAACAACTGCCTCTTGATCTATGTAAAGGTTCCTCACAAGCACAATTAAGTGTTTCAGAATTCCCATTCTTCACGATGTTATCTATAATTTGTTATGATCCACACAGTCGAATGCCTTTGCATAATCAATAAACCACAGGTAAACATCCTTCTGGTATTCTCTACTTTCAGCCAGGATCCATATGACGTCAGCAATGATATCCCAGGTTCCACATCCTCTTCTGAAACTGGCCTGAATTTCTGGCAGTTCCCTGTCAATATACCGCAGCAGCCGTTTTTGAATGATCTTCAGCAAAATTTTGCTCGTGTATGATATTAATGATATTGTTCTATAATTTCCTCATTCAGTTGGATCACCTTTCTTGGGAATAGGCATAAATATGGGTCTCTTCCAGTCAGTTGGCCAGGAACTTGTCTTCCATATTTCTTGGCACAGATAAGTGAGCACCTCCAGTGCTGCATCCGTTTGTTGAAACATCTCAGTTGATATTCCGTCAATTCCTAGAGCCTTGTTTTTTGCCAATGCCTTCGGTGCAGCTTAGACCTCTTCCTTCAGCATCATTGGTTCCTGATCACACGCTACCTCTTGAAATGGTTAAACACCAACTAATTCTCTTTGGTATAATGACTCTGTGTATTCCTTCCATCTTCTTTTCATGCCTCCTGCGTCATTTAATATTTTCCCCATAGAATCCTTCACTATCGCAACTTGAGGCTTGAATTTTTTCTTCAGCTCTTTCAGCTTCAGAAACTCCAAGTGTGTTCTTCCCTTTTGGTTTTCTATCTTTGCCTTCTCAAGCTGCCCTTTGAAATCTTCTGTTCAGTTCCTTTACTTCATCATTTCTTCCTTTTGCTTTAGCTGCTCGACGTTCATGAGCAAGTTTCAGAGTCTGCTCTGACCTCAATCTTGGTCTTTTGTTTCTTTCCTGTCTTTTCAATGACCTCTTGCTTTCTTCACGTATGATGTCTTTGTTGTCATTCCACAACTCGTCTGGTCTTCAGTCACTAGTGTTCAATGTGTCAAATCTATTCTTGAGATAGTCTCTGAATTCAAGTGGGATATACTCAAGGTCATATTTTGGCTTTCTTAGACTTGCTCTGATTTTCTTCAGTTTCAGCTTGAACTTGCATAGGAGCAATTGATGATCTGTTCCATAGTCGGCCTCTGGCCTTGTTCTGACTGATGATATTCAGCTTTTCCATCGTCTTTTTCCACAGATGTAGTCAGTTTGATTTCTGTGTGTTCCATCTGGCAAGGTCCATGTATACAGCCACTTTTTGTTGGTGAAAGAAGATATTTGCAATGAAGAAGTTGTTGATCTTGCAAAATTCTATCATTCAATCTCTGGCATTGTTTCTATCACCAAGACCGTATGATACTATATACAGAAAACCCAAAAGACTCAACTAGAAGACTGTTGGAACTAGTAGGAAGATTCAGCAGATTAGCTAGGTACAAGATAAATACACAAAAATTAGTTGGATTCCAATACATCAATAAAGAGAATGATGAAAAGGAAATCAGGAAAATAATACCATTTATAATAGCCCCTAAAAAAATAAAATACTTTGGAATAAATTTAACCAGGGATGTAAAAGACCTATACAAAGAAAACTACAAAACACTACTGCAAGGAACCAAAAGAGATCTGCATAAACAGAAAAACATGCCATGCCCATGGATAGGTAGACTCAACATTGTGAAAATGACAATTCTACCCAAAGCAATCTACGAATACAATCCAATCTCAATCCAAATACCAACAACATCTTTTAAAGAAATGGAAAAAAAAAAGAAATCATTAACTTTATATGAAAAGGGAAGAAGCCCCAGATAAGTAAAGCATTACTGAAGAGGAAGAATAAAGTAGGAGGATTCCTGCTACCTGACCTCAGAACCTACTATATAGCTACAGTAGTCAAAACAGCCTGGTATTGGTACAATGACAGATACACTGACAAATGGAACAAAATTGAGAACCCAGATGTAAATCCATCCACCTAGGGACACTTGATCTTTGACAAGGGTCCAAAGTCCATCAAATGGGGAAAAGACAGTCTTTTTAACAAATGGTGCTGGCAAAATTGGATGTTCATCTGCAAAAAAATGAAACAGGACCTATACCTCACATTATACACAAAAACTAATTCAAAATGGATCAAAGACCTAAATGTAAAACCAAAAACTATAAAAATCATAGAAGAAAAAATAGGATCAATGCTAGAGACCCTAATGGATGGCATTAATAGGATATGATCCATAACTAATAACATACAAACTCCAGAAGATAAGCTAGATAACTGGCATCTTCTACAAATTAAACACTTATGCTCATCAAAAGATTTCACCAAAAGAGTGAAAAGAGAACCTACAGACTGTGAAAAAAAATTTTGGCTATTACAAACCAGACAAAAGTCTAATCTCTAAAATCTATAGGAAAATCCAACACCTCTATAACAAAAAGACAAATAATCCAGTTAAAAAATGGGCAAAGGAAATGAACTGAAACTTCACCAAAGAAGACATTCAAGCGTCCAACAGGCACATGAGGAAATGCTGGCTATCACTAGCCATTGGAGAAATGCAAATCAAAACCACAGTGAGATACCATCTCACCCCAGCATTACTGGCATGAATCAAAAAAAAAAAAGGAAAATAACAAATACTGGGGAGGCCTTGGGAAGATTGGAACTCTTATGCACTGCTAGTGGGAATGCAAAATGGTACAACCATTTTGGAAAATGATATGGTTCTTCCTTAGAAAGCTAGAAATAGAAATATCATATGATCTAGCAATCCCACTCCCAAGAATATATCCTAGAGAAATAAGAGGAGTCACATGAATAGACATATGCACACCCATGTTCACTGCAGCTTTGTTCACAATAGCAAAAAGATGGGAACAACCTAGATCCCTATCAACAAATGAATGGATGAACAAACTATGGCACATAAACCCAGTGGAACACTACACAACCATAAAGAACAATGATGAATCTGGGAAGTGCCTCACGGCATGGATGAATTTGGAGAGCATTATGCTGAGTGAAATAAGTCAAACACAAAAGGACGAATATAGTATGAGCCCACTATTATAAAAACTCATGAAAACCTTTACACACAAAAAGAAAAAACCTTTGATGGTTACAAGGGAGGGGTGGAGTTGGGGTGGAAAAACACTAAATAAACAATAGATAAGTGGTAACTTCGGTGAAGGGTAAGATAGTACACCATACTGGGGAAGCCAGCACAACTTGTTCAGGGTAAGGTCATGGAAGCTCCATGGACAAATCCAAACTCCCTTAGGAACTGAATTACTGTGCTGAGGATTGTGGGGACCACAGTTTCAAAGAATATCTAGCTCAATTGGCATAACACAGTTTATGAAGAAAATGTTCTACCTTCTACTTTGGTGAACAGTGTCTTAAAATGGGGTCTTGAAAGCCCGTGAGTGGCCATCTAAGATACTTCACTGGTCTCACTTCTTCAAGAGCAAGAGAAAATGAAGAAAACTAAAGACACAGGGAAAGATTAGTCCAAAGGACTAATAGAGCACAATTACCATGGCCTCCACCAGACTGGGTCCAGTACTGCTCTGACAGGGAACAAAACAGAGGGTCCCAGACAGAGCTGGAGAAAAATGTAGAACAAAATTCTAACTCAAAATGAAGACCAGACTTGCTGGCCTGACAGAGACTCAAGAAACCATGAGAGTATGGCCCCCGAACACCCTTTTACCTCAGTAATGAAGTCACTCCGAAATTTTACCGTTTAGCTAAACATTAGACAGACCCATAAAACAAAACAAGACTAAAGGGGCACAGCAGCCAAGGGGCATGGACTAGAAGGTAGGAGGGGACATGAATGCTGGTAATAGGGAACCCAAGGTGGAGAAGGGAGAATACTGACATGTCATGGGGTTGTTAAGCAATGTAGTAAAACAATGTATGTACTAAGCGTTTAATGAGAAGCTAGTTTGTTCTGTAAATCTTCATCTAAAGTACAATAAGAAAAAAAAAGATATAGTGGCTCATCTGATGTTATAGAGAAAGTTCGTGGTAGAGATACGATAGAATTCATATCTCCTGAAAATCAGCACCATCTCAGTCCGTTGCTCTTTCTACTAGCCAATGCTTCCCTAAAGTGCTGGTCCTGAATTTCCAAAATCGAATGAGAAGAACAACCCTACTATTAGTTTCTAGGTATCTCCCTTATAGACTCTGTTACTAAAGGTCCCAAAACCCACACCAGTGACTGGCTAATAAATACTGCTGAGATGAGTATGTGATTCTCATTCTGTCATATGTAGACATAAAACCACATGCTCTTTGGGGCATGAAAATATCTGAGGGGAATGTTGGCTTTGCAGTGTTAGCTATGGCTTTACAAAATAATGACTCAGGAGCTAGGATCTAGGACCTAATTAGGGAAAGAACAGAGTCCCGGTTTCCAGAACCCATGGCAATCTTTCCAAAAGGCTCTTCCATGTAAGTTAATTAGGTGATGGCAAGTAGGGAACTGAATCAGTCTATGTCTTCCAGGAAATAAAATTTTCCTTCTCCATAATATCCTGTAAACAACCCTTTTTAAAGTCCTCAGTATCAAATAAAGAGACAGAATGACATTCAAGCCTCACTTCTGGATTTGGGCAGAGTAGTAGTATCAAACATCTTTGGAAGAATGGAGTTTATTTTCTGGCTCTGGTAAATGCCTAGAGCCATGAGACAGCAAAATCGCAGGCAGAGCAAGAAGTAAACAAGCAGATTTCTATGCAGAACAAGTCGAGAGAACCCGGAAAAGGCAAAGACAGCATGTGGGAAGTGACTCTCCACCATCCCCTCCCCTCAGTGCCTCTCTCTTAGCCCATAAATTAGCAATTTCCACACTTGCAGAAATATTAGAAAGGGAATCCCACTTCAGCAATTCCTTGCCAAGAGATGAAGAGTGACTAAAGAGGTGAGATAGAAGGAATGGGATCGGGCTTGTTCATACCTTCTGGGAGCTGTCTCATAAGCCAGTCTGCACGCAGGACAGGTGTCTGTTCTGCCTCAGTCCTCTCTGCTGTAAGCTTACCTGGGCAAGGGCTCAAGTCAGCTTTGGGAGGTCCTTCTTTTCTGCCCCCACTGCTAGGGCTCGGAGAGACAAGGCAGGGGTACTGCAGAATCATTGGCTCTGTATGCCCACACTCTCCCTCGCAGAGAGAGAGGCCAAGGGGGACCATCCCAAGATCTGTACATGGAGGGGAGATGTTAATATGTGCAATTATAGCTGTAGGTCTTCACTGCATTCTTTAATCTAGCTTTACCAACAATACTTACCTGTTTGATTCCCATGATACATAGGGCTGTGATAGAGCCCATTTCTCTTCACCTCCACCCCCCCCCCACCACCTCCACAGTCCACTGCTCTTTCTGCTAGCTAATGTTGCCCCAAAGAGTTGGTTCTGGCTCTCCAAAATATAATAAGGAGGAGGATGACACCTATTAGTTCCCAGGTATCTTCCTTACAGCCTCTGGTACTAAAGACTCAAAACCCCACACCAGTGACTGGCTCAATAAATACTGCTAGGCTGAGCTAGAGTTCTTGTTTCTCAATTGGTTCATGGATCTATAGACGGCAACAGAGGGTTATTATTTACTTCCTTGCCTCCAAAAGCAAAACAACAAAAAGCCATTCTTCAATAGATCTGGTATGGCCCACTGCTTCAGTGAAAACTGGGCTGTCTCTCTCATTGCATACCCAGTGATGTTTAGTGGGAAAAGCAGCCTCTCACCACTTGGGGTTTGTCTGTTTTGTGCCCCTGGGTAAATCATTGATCAGAGTGAGCCCCAGTTTTCTCATTTGAAAAATGAAGGGCAAGGCTGAGAGGAGATCTAAAGCCCTCCCATGTCTAATTTTCCCAGAGTCCACATATCAGATAAAAAAATAAGGGCAATTACACAGTCAGACAAAAGGACTGATATTCAGTCAGTCACGGAGGGGCCAGGGAAATCATCAGGGGGAGTTGTGCTTGAGTAGGCATTGTCAGCGGGGTAGAATCTGGGCATGCAGGAAGGATGAGAGAGCATTCCAAATAGGGAACATAGACACAGCTTGAGCAAAGGTATGAAAACAGGAAGTAGTCTTAGACTTGTGTAAGATCTCCAGTTTACAAACATCAAAACTGGTCTAATTGGTTGTGTTACAGAGGATTCTCAGGAAATTGAAGCTCAGAGCAGCTAAATACAAAGGTTCTTTAGCTAATAAAGTACAGGGTCAGAACCCAATCTGCCAACTAACTGTTTCACAGCTCACTGTTTTGTGTGTGTGTACGTGTGTGTGTGTTGTAGAGCTCATGTTCAGGGGAGCAGAGGGGAGTGAAACTGATAGAATGAAGCAGAGGATTCATATAGAGCAACGTGAGCAGATTGATTGCTTCTAGGTCAATCATCAAATAAGGATTTGGAGTGCCTTAGGGTCGATCTAATTCTCTCATTAAGATGACTGAAATAACCAGCCCACTAAACAGTCAATATGGTTATTTCATCCATCTTAATGACCCAATAAGATCAACTCTAGGGAGAGTTTCAACACCATCTCCAGAGGGGAAAACTCATATGCAGACATAACAGCAGCTTTCATTGAGCCCTCCTAATTTAAGGATGGACTAAATCATAGAGTGATCCCTTGAGAAATGAGAGCCAAGCATTTATCATTTATAAATAAAGATACTGAGGGCCATATCATAATGAGGCAAAAGGAGAACACTGTAATTTTAAGTAAATGGACAAAGGTGGGAAAAATCAAAATATAAAGGACCAAAGGCACGTTTCTTTGACCAGGGCAGTAACTGCATGTCACAGAAGTATGAAAAGGTGAAGGACAGTTACCAGGAACTAGACGGTCAAATGCAACATGTCTTGATCAGTGTACTGTCAACTTTGCTCAGTCCCTAACAACATAGTACAGTTTCAAGAAATGATGACAATATCAATGATGGTGATGGTAATGATGATTTTGGAGACAATAATGTGACACTGTTGGCAAAAGGGAACCATTGTAATCAAGAGAGACCAGTGCCTGAAATGATGAAAAAGAGGTCTGGAAAAGTTTCTGTTAGCGAATATAAATTGGGCATTAGAAGTAACCAGGTCTGTGAAACAGCTTTAACAGGGTATATCCGTAAACATATAAAGGAAGGAGCAATTGTGGCGAAAGACCAATCCCAGGGATGTTTGCCTTGGTGAAAGAGTAAAATATGTTCAGTTTTTGTCATAGAGAAACAAATTAACCTGTTTGTAAAGGGTCTAAAGATAAGTAGAATGTCCTCCTAGATTTGGGCTCTTACAATGGTAGAGGAACAACACCAAATTTCTAGTGTCATCATGACAATGCAGAACTAGACAGAGCCTTAAGAATGCAAACCCCGACCCCAGTGTTTGGACACTGTAATACCAAATATAGATACTTGGAAACCTCAGGATACTAGGCTAAGTTTTTTTCAACTACATTCCTATTTCTGGCATGTGCAATCCACACACAGATAATAGAAACATTAATCAAATTGACACAGTAGTACAGCCAGAATGCTCCCTAGAAGTAGGAATGGCAAGACTTTGTCTCACATACTTTGGACATGTCATCGGGGGGATCAGGCCCTGGAGAAGGACATCATGCTCGGTAAAGTAGAGGGTCAGCGAAAAAGAGGAAGACCCTCAGGGAGATGGGCTGACACAGTGGCTGCAATGATGGACTCAAGCATAGCAAGGATTGTGAGGATGGCACAGGACCGGGCAGTGTTTCCTTCTGTTGTACATAGGGTCTCTATGAGTCAGAATTGACTTGATAGCACCTAACAAGAGCAAAAAAACATGTTAGATGCAAACATACACCCTTTTAGCAAAACTAAACTCCAACTCTCGTGTGCAGCTGAGTTTGCAGCCCGGGAGAGGCTGCCTGGAAGTTCTTCCTCCCTTTCCATTCACCTCTCTCCCTGTCCTTCCCTGCTTCATCCCTGAGCAGGCTTCCCTGACCCATCCTTACATAGATTCTGGGGGGCAAAGTGGCTGATGCTGGGGGAGGAGCCTACTTTTAAAGAAATGGAAAAGAAAACACAGCTGCTGCCAGCATGCCCTTTGGTCCCACATTGACTAACTCCAGGCTTCCAGAAGGCAGCAGGAGAGGAATCTCATTTTAAAAAGCAACTGCGGGAGATAGAAACACAACCATCTCAGATTCAGGTCCTCCTCTGCTCCCAGCCTCGACACAAACACGCAGTGTTCATTCTCCCATTATGGAATTTCACCGAATTCATCAGCTTTAGGTAAAAATAAATAAACAAGAGCTGATCCGCCGTGCCTTTACAGATCTCGAGCTGATGTAACAGCCATCTGATGAACAAACTCTGCATCTCTAATGCCCTCTGGCCTGACGTCTTGGTGTAAAACTAAGAAACATTGCCATCTGCTGGCCCATGAGCCCACGTGCGTGGAAATTTCCAATTCCAACGCCTTCAAACAGCAGTGCCCATGGAAGACAGCCTTCAGTCTGGGAATTCTGCAGACAGGTTGAAACTCACTGCAAATCACTCATTGCCTTTCACCAAACCAAACTACAAACTGCGTCATGGAATTCTGACTGACTTTCTAGTGTTTTATGTGTGGGGGGTGGAGGGGAAGGGAGGTGCTGAGGAGAGGAGGTTTTTTGCTCTGTACCTCCAAATCCTTTATTTTCTTGCCTCTATTTTTTCTTGAAATTTTCAATGTTGGGAATTAATGGGTCAATTTAACTAACATTGACTGAGTTTCTTCTACCTCCTAAGAAGTCATACCAAAAAAGTCAAATAACCAAGACTGAGGAGAGAGAAGTGGGAGGAAGCTCTCACAGTCTATAGGGAGCTGAAGCCTGAGTTTTTGTGGTTCTGACTCCTGTACGTCTCGACAGTGAAGCACTAGAATAAATCACGTTGGAAGGAGGTTTTCAGCCCCACCAGGTGATTTATACTTAAGATCGCTAAAATAATGTCCCCCTGTTGCCTTCTTCACATTACATCCTTCTTGGAAAATGGGAGAGGGAGAATCTCACATTCTAAAAGAAGGTGTCTTGTCCAGGATTTGTGTTTATGAACCCTGATCCTTCCCCTTCC
Organism: Elephas maximus indicus; assembly: GCF_024166365.1. Classification (NCBI taxonomy): domain Eukaryota; kingdom Metazoa; phylum Chordata; class Mammalia; order Proboscidea; family Elephantidae; genus Elephas; species Elephas maximus. The sequence continues at coordinate 50,789,392 of NC_064829.1, read as the reverse complement.
TTCTCTGGTCTTCAGTTAACACCCTACCCAAGCCCTTTTCAACATCCCTCATCTAATTCTGCAATCCTGACAGCTGTGACTGCTCAAAAAGCAAATCGTACAGTAAGGTTTCTCTGGCTTTAATACTCATACTAGAGAACCATATTTAAAATGTACATAAAGATTAATAGGGGAAGAACTAAGAGTGGGAGGGGGTTCCGAAAAAAAAAAAAAAAAGGCAAGGTATGGAGGCAGGAGCTGTTTTTGTTCTTGGTGATGAGGCCGGGGGGTAAGTGATGATTTTTAGCTGACGGTGATTATAATCTATTTTATCCTGCTTTCAGCCTCACTAACTGTGGCATAGCCCCCCTTTCCTTCTTCCAGTTTTTTAAAGGACACGTGTACAAATGAGAGCACAAGGGAATCCATCTTGGCTGTGGAGAGCTCTGAGGACAGCTCTGACAGCTCTTTCTACCTCTCTGTCACCTCTTCTCCCTGCTTGCCACACATCCTCTACATGAAGAGGCCAGTGGGGAGCCCCTTTCTTTTATGACTGGGAGTGGAGAAGTGGGGAGTCAGTGGGAATGAGTAGGAGCAGTGCCAGGCCCTCTAATGATTTCCTGCCAGTGATGAGCTGGCTTGGAGGCAGTCCTGCCTGCTTTGCCGTTCAACAATGACTCACTGTAATGACAAGAGAGGGGAGCTCAGTTTGGGTATGCAGACAGGAGTCGGAGCTTGGCGGTGCTCCTGTCCAGATGGGGTTAACTATTTCACTTCCCCAGAACACTGGTCTTGTGGAAGATACAACCTCTAAGTTCCTAGATGATAAGAGCAAGAAGAAAACATCAAGATTACCACACAGATGACAAAAAAGAAGCCCCCCAGAAGGAATGTAACGTATCTAAGGCCACACAACACATGAGTGGCAGAGCTGGGTCTCCAGCCTCTTAGACAAGATTCCTCACTAAAACTTGCTGCTTCTTCACAACACAGGACTGTGGCACTGGTCCTACGAAATCTTGTGACATTGTGACAATTAGTCTTGAGAAATCCTAGACTTCTTTCTGTCTCCCTCTACTAGTCAACCACCTAACTCCACGGCCTCCACAGCTCTGAGTCTCTCTTTAAATAAAAGGAAAAGCAACTGATATAATAATTAACACTAAACTGTTAGAGATCCAGGCCATCTAAGTATTCTTCAGCACTGAGGGCAACAACTCTAAAAATTGAACACCCAAGAAGAAAGCGAGGAGCCGGCTGCTGGTCGTAAACCTATGTATGATCTTTCCATCCTGAAACCATAGGCAATTACAAAGATTTTACCAGGCAGGCTCGGGGGGAAAGCTGCCCTACAAAACCAGACTTGGTACACAGCCAATGGCTTGCAGTCTCTGAAGGGAGCTGCAGTCAAGGTCTCAGGTCCCCTTGGCTGGCCATGCTGTTATGTATATCAGCATTCCTAGCTCAGGCGTCTTCATTTGGTGGCCTCTTTGAGGGGGGAAGCAGCCAAGGCCCTCCTCAGCACTCCTTATGAAGTGGGGAGGGTTTTAAGGCAGTTTTCACCACACCAGCTCAGTACTCAGTACTGTTCTACTCCTAGCCCTTCTCCGCCTCCTTCCCCCTGGTTCCTAGACCCATAAATTGTCAGGAGCTTTTTTTTTCAGGGCTCTCTCAGCGATGAGATGATTCTCACATCTGCACTGATCCACCTGTTGCCACTGCAATGATCCTCGCCTGAAACCATTCCATGGGGGAAAATGGACCACTGGGGGCAGCTGGCACTTCTTCCCGTTTAGATGCTTGCTGATGCTATCACAGTAAGTGGTTAAAGGTCTGACTGTGACTTTCATTTTGAATTTCTGTCTTAACCAACTATTTAGACACTTGGCAGTTCAGTTCTCTCAATTTAGCTCAGCTCTTGACAGAAAGCACTCAGAAATAGGCTGTGTTCTACAATAAAGGGCTCTGTTTTCAGTGGTTAATACCTGGGCTTCTGAAAGCAGAATGCTGGAGCTGAAATCCTGGAACTGACCTTTAAAAGCTATAGGCCCCTGAGCAAGTTATTCAACTCTTGTAGTATCATCTCGTTGTTGAGCTGCTGCCAATTCAGCTCCCAACTCATGGCAGCCCTATGCATAATGGAACAAACCGCTACCTGGTCCTGTGCCATCTCCATGATGAGTTGCATATTCAGAGTGTTGTGATTCTTGGCTGATTTTCAGAAGTGGATAACCAGGCCTTTCTTCCTAGTATATCTTAGTCTGAAACCTATTCAGCATCATAGCAACATGCAAGTCTTCACTAATGGGTAGGTGGTGGCTGTGTGTAAGGTACATTTGCCAGGAATCAATCCCCAGCTCCCACATCAAAAGCAAGAATTGTGCCACTGAATCACCACTATTCCTCACTGAAGTATAATTCACAAAAACAAACCAAACTCATTGCCATCAAGTTGATTTCGACTCATAGCGACCCTATAGGACAGAATGGAACTGCCCCACAGTGTTTCTGAGGAGCGGCTGTTGGATTTGAACTGCTAGCCTTAGTTAGCAGCCTGACCTCTTAAACACTGTGCCACCAGTATGAAATTAAAAAAACCTATTGCTGTCAATTCCAACTCATAGCAACCCTATAGGACAGAGTAGAATTGCCCCATAGGGTTTCCAAGGAACAGCTGGTGGATTCGAACTGCCAACCTTTTAGTTAGCAGCCAAGCTATTAACCACCATGCCACCAGGGCTCCAGTATAAAATTAGCTAAATAAAATAAAGTGTTTCAAACAGTGTGTGGCCTATAGTAAACAATCGATGTTAGCTTTTACCTTTGTTGGTTTTGTTACTGAGTAACCTACTGCTAACCATGATTTTACCAAACCAAACCAAACCCATTGCCATCAAGTTGATTCTGACTCACAGTGACCTTCGAGGACAGAGTAGAACTGCCCCGTAGGGCTTCCAAGGAGCAGCTGGTGGAGTTGAACTGCTGATCATTTGTTTAACAGCCGTATCACTTTACCACAGTGCCACCAGGGCTCCACCATGACTTTGGGGGAAAAAAATCACTGTTTTCTCATTACTTGATATTTATTACACTTCCATCCTCTCTCTACTCTTTTCCAGAATAAAGGCACTGAATTAAAAAAAAAAAAAAAAAAGGAAGAAAACCCCAGAAAATCTTTGATTTTTTTTAAAATAAAATGTTGAGAAAAAAGAAGGAAACATTCAGGCTAGGTATGCTTCATAGCTCAACCCAACAGCAGACCCCTCTGCAGAACTCATATTGCTATTTTTTTTTTTTGCAAATGACTGCGTTTGTTTCAACAATAACTAAAAACATGAGCCAATAACCTTTTCTATGGGTCTTCAGGAATGATCCTTAAGCCAGAACCACAGCGACACAGGGCATCTGAAGTCAAATTGCTTGAAGGTTAGTGAATTGAATTTGCTCCATATGCAGTGAATTCAACATGACAGAAGAATCTAGAGGCAGAAAACCAGAAAGTGAGTTCTAGTCCTGGACTCACAATCTTTCTATAAGATAGCCATTTGGTCTCTCTGGACATGTTTCTTCTTTTGTAAAGTGAGACATTAGGCTAAATCATATCTAACTTTCTAGTGTTAGCCCTCCATGAAGTATTATTAATATAACAGCATTACGGAGTAAAGCTTATGTCAAAGAGATGACTTACTGGTGGTATTTTCAGGTGTTAGTGAAGCAGATGGTTGGTGGTGTGAATTTTCCCAGTTCCCCCCACATTTTTACTGATAGTGATCCTCTGTATTGCCACTGCTTTGTGGATCTTCCAGGCTGCTTGAGGCTTGACTCATATAGCATTGTCCTTTCGAGAACAACAATCTCTTGAATCACTAAAACCCTCCACACTCTTACACACCTCATTTGTTCCTGTAGTTATTGATTTATTTCCTTTCTCAGATGAGCTTCATGAGCCTTCCCTCTTTAATCCTCCAGTGAAATCTGTGTGATAGCTAGGGACGAGTGATTCCCTTGAGGTAAAATTTATAGACTTAATCTCCCTGGAGATTATTTCTATGTTGGCACCCTACACACCTAAAATTCACCCTGCAAATGTTGCTTTTGATGAACAAGCGTGACCTAATTTGATACTGCTTGGCACCCTAACTACAGCACGTTTAAAAAATGACAAGTGGCTTTTCAACAAGATTCTAAACCACTAGAATTTTCATTAACTAAATCAGTAGAGTGATGGGTAAGTGCTACTTGAGTGTTTGAAGAGCTGTTCTACTTTGGGTCAAACTGGTCTACCTCAATCCTTCTATAAGACAGTTCAACTGGACAAACTGAGTCAGACTTCTGGGGCTTTGCCAAATTGAAGTGGGGGTAGAAGGTTTTATCCAAATCTGTTAGTTCAAATGATCTGGGAAAAGGTGAGCCAATGTTTGAGTCTTCACTCTTTCGAAGTCTGCTCATGTATCTTTGCCGTTGCTGTGAATTTTAATTAAATCCAATTCTGCAATAGGCTGTTTGAGTTAATCTCAAATTCTGCTCTCACTGAATGATGGGGAGTATACGTATGGAAGCTGTCTTATATCCTTTTTTTTTGAAGCATTTCCTCTCTTCACTTTGAGAGAGGTCAATGTGCATCTTCCCACCTTTTGGTCTCAGGGAGCACAAGGCTTCCGGATTTTTATGAGCACCAGCTGGAGTTGTAGGAGCTGTCCATTGCAACATCAGAGTGATTTGTGTAGCATTAATAGCCCTTTTGTTCCACGAACTTCAATTTCCTTCAAAATAGGAGAGTACTGAACTCACCATTTCGTTTGGAGAATGAAGTAAAATGTGCATCTGGACGTGAGCTTATGTGTTATGGTTATTGATACTGACTTGATGATCACACTCTCTGCTGGTCGTTGGGCCCTGTGGAGCTCAGGACATCGATTTGGGAATTCCGGATGTGTTGCAGGTCAGAATGAAAAGCAGTATGTCACAATGCTACTGTTAACAGCAGAGCTTTGTGGGTTGCTGCTATGTCAAGGAACCTGCCCAATGAACTAGCAAGAACCAGTGTATTACAGACATGATATTAAGGCTTCATCTGTGAATAAGTTTATAGCAACAAAGGGGCCTTCAACTGTGAGCTTATCTTATTAAAAAAGTAAAAAAGCCATATCTAGTCTGGGTCAATATTTTAAAAGGAATTCTATTTCCCATTGCTGTCTCTCAAACCAGTGATAGCAAAAAAAGTATAAAGTTCATGGGAAAAATAGTTGCCTGGCTCCAAAAGACTGCTGCTAGAGCAAATTTTCAAAAGAGCTCAGCCTGCTCAAGTTAGTTCCAAAGGAGAATCACAAAGAAATAAATGATTTCCAGGAAGCAGAATGTAACCCTATCACGACCAAATTAAATTTTTCTTTAATTTTTTTTTTTCATTAGAGGGATGCGTGCTGACTCGTTGAATGTATCTGAATTGAGTGTGTCTCTCTCGACTCATGTGTAGGTTGGTGGGACACGTATGTCCCTATAGGATGTGTCAGGATGCACTACCTCATAAAATACCCTGTAAAACAGTAACTTGTGGCACATGCTCATTTTTTCTTCTTCAGTTATACAAATCCCCATGCTGTTAATGGAAAGGTAACTTTTAAACCTGAGAGGCAGAAAATGTGGGTGATACCTATAAGAATCAGGGGTGACAAAAGGATCTTAAAGTTAGGCAAACAATGGCCAGATGCTCCATAAAAGCAACTGGTCTTTGAGTGTGTGATTAAAAAAAAATTATCGTATTGATTCTAGACTCTTCCCTTCCAATTTAACCCTTACACTGCTGCCAGGGTTGTTTTCCAAAATACCACTCATATCAGCCATTCCTTTGTTTCTCACCTAGCTACATCAGCTACCGAGTTCTTCTACCTGGCTCACGAGAGCCTTCCTAGCAGGCTCGTATCCAATCTCTTCTTCCTTAAGCACCAGGTCACCACCCTACTCGATCATTATGGCCTTGCTTGTGTTATCTCCTGACTTGCCATCAACTGGTCGGTTTAGCAGTCCGAGGTTATTTTATTAAGCACTAACTAAGTTATGCACTGTGCTCAGCACTTTGATGGGGAATATAAAGAAATAAGCCATCATTCCAAGGGACTTCTAAAAGAAAAAGTTATATTCTGAGATAGGGTGATGTATATTAAATAGTTAACAAACAGTGGATGGGGAATTCTGATCAAAGCTCAAGTGCTAAAAAGGAAATAACAAAATACGTGTTCAGGAATTTAATTTGTTGCAAATTAGATCTTGAATAAACTTATCTTTCAACACCCAACCTAACTATAAACTCTTTCAAAGTCACTTTAGAAACCCACTTTTTCTGCAAAGAATTCTTTCAAACCCAATCAAAAGTGTTCTTACTTATCTCTGTATTATTATTTTAATAATTGGTACTATACATGTGTCAATCAATTTTAATGCTTTTACTTTGCCTCAAAAATCTTTTATTTTCTCAGATAGACATTAACAATTTTATTGAAATACAATTTACATACCATAAGTTGCTCATTTTAAGTATAGTTTTTAGTGATTTTTAGTAAATATAAATATTTGTGTTAACTAGCGCCATAATCTAATTTTAGAGCATTTCCACCTCTTAAAAAAAAAAAAAACTTTATGTCCATTTGCCCTTATTCCCATTCACAGCCCTAAACCTAGGCAACCACATATCTATCTACTCCCTGTCTCTATAGATTTCCTTTCTCTAGTAATTTCATATGCATGTAATCACACCATATGTGGTCTTTTGTGTCTGCCATCTTTCACTTAGCATGTTTCAAGGCTCATCCATATTATAGCATGTATCAGTGCTCACCCTTTTTTATTGCTAATAATATTCCATTATATGGCTAAATTAAAAAAATTTTTTTTTAATTACATTTTGTTTATGCATTCATCAGTTGATGGACATTGGATTGTTTTCACTTTTAGCAATTATGAATAATATTCTATGAACATTCATGTACAAGTCTTTGTGTGGATATATGTTATCCTTTCTCTTAGGTAGATACCTAGGAGACGAGTTGTTGGGTTATATGAAAATTTATATTTAACATTTTAAGAAACTGCCCAACTGTTTTCCAAAGTGACTGCACCATTTTGTATTTCTACCAGTAACATAGAAGAGTTTGCAGATTGTCAAGCTCTTGATGGGGAATGACTTTTGTCATCTTTTTTTAACACCCTGTCAAAATTTCATCCACCAAAAAGCATTCCAAGATTAATGAAACATCATTTTTTTTTATTGTGCTTTAAGTGAAAGTTTACCAATCAAGTCAGTCTCTCATACACAAATTTATATGCACCTTGCTATATACTCCTAATTGCTCTCACCCTAGTGAGACAGCACGCTCCTTACCTCCACTCTCTCTTTTGTGTCCATTCTGCCAGCTTCTAACCCCCTCCAACCTCTTATCTCCCCTCCAGATAAGAGATGCCAACAGATAAGAGATGCCAACATGGTCTCAAGGGTCTACTTGATCCAAGAAGCTCATTCTTCACCAGCAGCTTTTTCTATCCCATTGTCCATTCCAATCCCTGTCTGAAGAGTTGGCTTTGGGAATGGTTTCTGTCCTGGGCTATCATGAGGTCTGGGGTCCATGACCACCAGGATCCTTCTAGTCTCAGTCAGATCATTAAGTCTGGTCTTTTTATGAGAATTTGGGGTCTGCATGCCACTGCTCTCCTGCTCCCTCAGGGGTTCTCTGTTGTGTTCCCTGTCAGGGCAGTCATCGGTTGTAGCCAGGCACCATCTAGTTCTTCTGGTCTCAGGCTGATGTAGTCTCTGGTTCACGTGGCCCTTTCTGTCTCTTCGGCTCATAATTATCTTGTGTCCTCAGTGTTCTTCATTCTCATTTGCTCCAGGTGGGTCGAGACCAATCAATGCATCTTAGATGGTCGCTTGCTAGCATTTAAGATCCCAGATGCCGCTCTCCAAAGTGGGATGCAGAATGTTTTCTTAAAATTTTTATTATGCCAGTTGACTTAGATGTCCCCTGAAACCATGGCCCCCAAACCCCCGCCCCTGCTACGCTGGCCTTCAAAGCGTTCAGTTTATTCAGGAAACTTCTTTGCTTTTGGTTTAGTCCAGTTGTTGAAGCATCATTCTTTCATTTAACATAGGGCAAAGATGAGGCAAAGAAATGATGAGGCCAAATCCTCACAGTGGTTTTGTCCCAGTAGCCCTAGGGAAATACGGCGAGTTAGAAACAAAGCACTGAAAAGGCAACCTCACAAAGTAAATAACTACAAAAAGATAATGAATCGTTCCCTCTGACTTTGACTTTAAAGGTGTCAGTGGTGGTCTCAGGCTACACATGAAAATTAGTTTTATTATTTTATAGTCACACCACATATAAGAAAGTGTCACAGGTTTTTACTTATTCTAGAGAAGAGATCAATCTGAGCTGGTGAGACTGGAATTATGGAATATTTGAAAAGAACTAAGAATAAATAACTATTAATGCATGCAGTCTCATTAACTGTAGAATAAATGCAAACTTCTTAGCAGAGTGTTAAATGCCATCCACACTGACCCCTTCTCAGTTTCCTGGCCTCCTCTGTCCCATGTGTCAACTGTATATACCATGCTCAAAGGGTTCCTATGCCTTTGCTCATTTCTATGGGGCTTTTTATGTACTATTTATCATTTCCCCAATCTGAGTTATTGACAGTCATTCAAGTTATCAAGATTTCAAGTCTCCATTCAAATGACATCCTCATGTAGATTTTTTCCTATTCCCAATCCTACCACCTTTTATACATGAATTTACTGACTAGAGAAATTTTCAGTTGTCTCATTAAACTCTATGAAAGAGGTATTAAGGATAGTTTCAATTTACAGGTAATAAAAGGAGCCCTGTTGGCACAATTGTTAGACATTCAGCTGCTAAGTGAAAGATCAGTGGTTTCAACCCACCAGGAGCTCCATAGGAGAAGAGACCTGGCAATCTGCTCCTGTAAATATTGTCTGATATTGTTAGGTGCTGTCCAGTCAGTTCCAATTCGTAGTGACCATATGTACAACAGAATGGAACACTGCCTGGTCCTGTGCAATCCTCACAACGTTTGCTATGTTTGAGCCCATTGTTGTAGCCACTGTGCCAATCTATCTCATTAAGGGTCTTCCTCTTTTTCACTGATCTTCTACCTTACCAGGCATGATGTACTTCTCCAGGGAAAGGTCCCTTCCGATAACAGGTTGAAGTACGCAAGACAAAGTCTTGCCATCCTTCTAATGAGCATTCTGGCCGTACTTCTTCCAAGGCAGATTTGTTCATTCTTCTGGGAAGGGCATGGTATATTCCATAATCTTCACCAACACTATATTTCAAAGGCATCAATTCTTCCTTGGTCTGTCTTATTCATTATCCAGCTTTCCGTACATATGAGGCAATTGAAAATATCACTGCTTGTGTCAGGCTCACCTTAGTCCTCAAAATGACATCTTTGCTTTTCAACACATTAGTCTTTTCCAGCAGATTTGCCCAAAGCAATATGTCCTTTGATTTCTTGACTGCTGCTTCCACAGGTGTTGATTGTGAATCTAAGTAAAATGAAGTCCTTGACAACTTCAATATTTTCTCTGTTTATCATGATGTCGCTTATAGGTCCAGTTGTGAGGATTTTTGTTTTATATTGAGGTGTAACCCATAGTGAAGGCTGTAGCCTTTGATTTTCAAGTCCTCTTCACTTTCAGCAAGCAAGGTTGTGTCATCTGCATAATGCAGGTTGTTAATGAGTCTTCCTCCAATCCTGATGCCCCATTCTTCTTCATATAGTCCAGCTTCTAGGATTATTTGCTTGGCATACAGATTGAATAAATATGGTGAAAAGATACAACCATGACACACAACTTTCCTGATTTTAAATCATGCAGTATCCCCTCATGACTCCCTCTTGGTCTGTGGACAGGTTCTGCATGGGCACAATTAAGTGTTCTAGAATTCCTGTTCCTATTAATGTTGTACATAATTTGTTATGATCCACACAAATGTCCTTGCATAGTCAATAAAACACATGTAAACATCTTTCTGGTATTCTCTGATTTCAGTCAAGATCCATCTGACATCATTGCACATCCTCTTCTGAATCTGGCTAGAATTTCTGGTAGCTCCCTGTTGATGTACTGTTCCAACTGTCTTAGAATTATTTTAAGCAAAATTTTATTTGTGTGTGATATTAATGATATTTTTCAACAATTTCCACATTCTGTTGGATCTCTTTCTTTGGAATGGACATAAATATGGATCTCTTCCTGTCCATTGACCAGGTCACTGTCTTCCAAATTTTTTTGGCATAGATGAGTGAGCACCTGCAGTGCTGCATCCATTTGTTGAAACATCTCAATTGGTATTCCATCAATTCCTGGAGCCTTGTTTTTCACCAATGCCTTCAGTGCAGCTTGGGCTTCTTCCTTCAGTATTATCAGTTCTTCGTCATATACTACCTCCTTAGACGGCTGAACATCCACTAATTCTTTTTGGTACACTGACTCTCTGTATTCCTTCCATCTTCTTTTGATGCATCCTGCATTTTTCATCATTTTACCCATAGAATCTCTCAGTATTGCAACTTGAGGCTTTAATTTTTTCTGTCAGCTTCAGAAATGCCACGTGTTCTTCCCTTTTGGTTTTCTAACTCCAGGTATTTGCACATTTCTTTATAATACTTTACTTTGTCTTCGTGAGCCACACTTTGAAATCTGTTCAGCTCTTTTACTTTATCATTTCTTCTGTTTGCGTTAGCTACTCTGTGTTCAAGACCAAGTTTCAGAGTCTCTTCTGACGTCCATTTTGGTCTTTTCTTTCTTTTCTGTCTTTTTAATGACCTTTTGCTTTCTTGATGTATGATGTCCTTGATGTCATTCCACAACTTGTCTTGTCTTTGGTCCCTGGTGTTTGATGTGTAAAATCTATTCTTAAGATGGCCTCTAAATATAGGTGGGATATACTCAAGGTTGTATTTTGCCTCTCTTGGACTTGTTCTAATTATCTTCAGCTTCAACTTAAACTTGCATATGAGCAATTGATGGTATGTTCTGAAGTTGGCCTCTGGCTTTGCTCTGACTGATGATATTGAGCTTCTCCATTGTTTCTTTCCACAGATGTAGTCGATTTGATTCTTGTGTATTCCGTCTGGCAAGGTCTACATTTATAATCACCTTTTATGTGTTGATAAAAGGTATTTGCAATGAAGAAGCCGTAGGTCTTGCAAAATTCCATCGTGCGATCTCTGGCTTTGTTTCTATCGCCAAGGCCATTATTTCCCAACTACTGATCTTCTTTTTTGTTTCCAACTTTCACATCAGTAATTATCAATGCATATTGATTGCAAGTTTGATCAATTTCAGACTGCAAAAGTTGGTAAAAATCTTCAATTTCTTCGTCTTTGGCCTTAGTGGTTAGTGCATAAATTTGAATAACAGTCATATTAACTGGTCTTCTTTACAGGCATAAGGATATTACCCTATCACTGATGGTGCTGTACTTCAGGATAGATACTGAAATATTCTTTTTGATGATGAATGTGATGCCATCCTCTTCAATTTATCATACCTGGTATACTAGACAATATAATTGATTCAAAATGGCCAATATCAGTCCCTTTCAGCTCACTAATGCCTAGCATACTGATCTTTACACGTTCCATTTCATTTTGTTGACTTCCAGTTTTCATAGATTCATACTTCATGCAGTACACGTTCCAATCATTAATGGATGTTTGCAGTTGTTTTTCCTCATTTTGAGTCCACCACTCGTCTGTCAGTTCATTGAACTTTGGCATCTTGAGTGTTACTTCCAGAGTGTTATTCTAGAAGCTATTCCACCCATATTTCAAATATGAGCAAAGTCACCTATGGTGGGCAGGTTTCAGTAGAGCTTCCAGACTAAGACTAGGAAGAAGGGACTGGCAGTCTACTTCTCAAAAATTGGTCAGTGAAAACCATATGCATAGCAGTGGAATATAGTGCTGGAAGATAAGCCCCTCAGGTTGGAACCAAAAAAACAAAACTCATTGCCATTGAGTCGATTTCAACTCATAGTGACCCTGTAGGACAGGGTAAAACCACAAGGTTTCCAACGAGTGGCTGGTGGATTCGAACTGCCGACCTTTTTAGTTAGCAGCTGAACTCTTAACCATTGTGCCATCAGGGCTCCTCTCAGGTTGGAAGACACTCAAAATACAACTGAGTAAGGGCTATCTTCTCAAAGTAGTGTCAACCTTAACGACATGGATGGAGTCAAGCTTTCAGAAATGTATTAGTGTTCAATAATGTGTCAAATGGATAAAAATATATATCAATAAAACACCAGTTAGGCCTCCGATAAGACTGCTTTACTGAACACATTCTCTTGCATCTAAGTAGTTAACACAAAGGCTAAAAACAAGTGTATTTTTCTTTAATTAAAAGTGTCACTTTTTCAAAAATTTTCTGTAAATAAAAGAGGTAAATTTCATTTGAATTCTGCCCAAATTGCTATTATTTCATGTGTAATTAGTTGAATGTTTCTGGAGCCATTACATAGAAATTTATTGCCACCATGAATCTGAGAAAAAACCTGGTCACATGATCATTTTAAAAATAAAGAAAACCAAAACCCAGAGGATATAACTAAATTGTCCTTTTTCACACAGCTAGCTAGCTGCTAACTGGTGTTTTGACTCCTTGTTTCCACTGTATCCAATACAGGTGCCCCTTGATTTGAGGTCTGGCGGGGAGTTAGTGCTCTGTAAGAACTGTTTTCAGCTCTTTTGCCATTTCTGTGCCCTTGGGCAAGTCACTTAACTATCTCTCACTTCCCCTGTTTATAAAATAAGGATAAAGCAGCTATTTGGAAAGCCATTTGAGTCACTCTGATTAAAGATGCTATTAAAGTGCCAGGTGCCATTCCACAAATAAATGAAAAAAGTAGCAAGAGGAGATCGACACTCAATCATCCCCAGCCTCGTTTATTCCCTCAGCTCTCTGAGCTCTCCCAGCACCAGGCCGGCACCTAGCCAAGTGGAAGGATGAAACTAAGCAGAAGATGATTAACCTTGGATCAAACCTTCTCAGTGGAGATAATAATTGAATTATTCCTTCGCAAGCTCCCCCACCTACTATTTCCTAGACACATGATTACTTGCAGATCATTATTTTACTTTTTTTTTTGTAATTGTGGGAATCTAACTGAACATTTTTGAGTAGTATATAGTCAATTGGAAAGTTGGCAATGACCTTGAGAATGTGTCTGTGAACACAGGGAAACTCCACACAGTCCACTGATGAGGACAACCAAGGGGTTATTAGACTATTTTGAATATTGCTAAGATAAACATAAGGAACAATCCACTAGTACAGTGAATTTAGGAGCAGGTCACTATGCCCTTTTGCAAAACTCTAGAGAGAAAGAATTGATCAGTCTACTTTTGTACTCTGCTAAAACGAAATAGATGTGACATGCCGCTGATGTTTAACAGTTATTATTCTGAATGGTCAAAACAGATGTTAGATAAGTTCATGCATAAACTCAGTTAGTATGGCTAACACAGTAAAATCAAGTTTTGAATTTTCCTTCTCCAGTATCTTTAGTCAAGGCAGTGGCAAGCTCAATAAGAGATGGAATGGAAATCCCACATTTAGGAGCCTGTCGGAGTGTGAAAAGAGTAAAAAACGCTTCTAGAAAATTTGGAGATTTGATCTATAATCTGCCATACAATTCGGAAATACTTAATTCTGATGCAGGATCTTCAGTGGACAGAGCCTGGCACAGTGATAAACACAGGCACCCAACCGGTATCACCTGATGAACAAATGGAGACAAAACATTTTATTCATCACTACTGGCTTAAGAAATGAGCTACAAACAGAATTTTAAAAAGAAAAACTGTCTCCCTTCATACGTTTATGTGTTTAAAAAAAAGAACGCCTCCTATCCACTTTTTACAATACAAAGTTCAGAGTGATTGAGATTTAAATCTCTCTCAAACATTACTAAACTGACATCCCAAACACACCCCATCTTACTGGCCTTGTCTCTCTGCACCTCCCCTAGAAAGTGTATGCTTTTCTTTTCCACTTCACTGACTGAAAGGCTGTTTATTCTGTAAGTTCCAGCTTCAAGTTCACATCCTCCATGATTGCTCAGCAGAAGTGCTCTCTCTCTTCTCTGAAATTCTACAACACATATATCACATATAACAGCAGTTTTTGCCATTCTTTCATTGTCTTTATGCACCTGGGCTCCTCAGGTATAGTGTATCAACCTTGAATTCAGGACCACACCTTCTACTTCTTAGACTCCTTCAGAACCCCTAAAACATTGGGAATCTTGTAGGATCCACATAAGGTGAAATAAAGAAAGGGAGGGGCGAAATGAGTTAGAAATTAAGGGAGAAAGCAAGGAGAGAGAGAAGGAGGGAGGCAAAACCACCAGGCCAATGAAATCCTATTTTGTGACCTACCACATATACTCATCAATTAGAAAATATTTTCCTAATAGCACATTACTTGTTTAGAGGATGTTAAAATGGAGTTGAGGAATTATCTAATGAGGGTGATGATAGTTCATAGCTGATCTGTGTAAATCCTGGTATAGCTATTTTCCTCTATATATTAGGTGGTGTGGTTAACCTATTTTAGGTCAGCCTGATACTTGTGTGTATGTGGTATATGTGTGTGTGGGGGAGTGTATGTTTGGGATAAGTGTTTGGAAGGCCCACTATTACTAAACTGTTACACTTTAGTCACAGTGGGGAAGAAAAATAGGAACAGAGCCCTCAAAGGCCTGGGGTTGAGAAAAGGCCTGTTCAGAATGGGGAAATATTAGACATTCAATGTGGCACAAAGGTAAGGTCTGTTTCAGTTAGGGGTAGGAGATGGAAGGAGGAAAGAATGAAGCCAAAATTTGAAGGGCTTTGAATGAAACTAAGGGGTTATCATTGTGTCCGTAGGTAAAAGTGAGTAGAGGGAGAATATTAAGCAAGGATATGACATGATCAGCTTTGCTTCTGGGACCTGTAACTCAGGTTGTAGGGTGACAGAAAGACTGGAATGATGAGAGAAGAGTGCAATTTCCTTATGTGAAAGCTTTGTACCACAAAGGATGGCAGAGGGGGGCACTGTAGAAGAAGGAAAGAGCTAAGACATGGTGACAGGGAACAAGACAAAGACTGAGATACGATGATGAGAGGGACCTTGTGATGGATGACCTTTGTATTCCTTTCCTTGTTCTCTGGGAATAATGATTTTCCTATTTTACAATTCCCTCTGACCATTCTTAAACCTTCAGTAAAATCTATCACACGAGACAGCCAGCCCTGTGTCAGTGGTACTTTGTGGAACTAAGGCCATTAAACAAAGATTTCCTGCCATTCTCTTACCATGGGAGCCAACATGGTGTTAGCCGTAAGGAGAATGGAAATCTTTGAACTTTAAGAAATGATCAGCAGCAAGGTGAGGGATCACTAAGGGCAGCTGAAAGCAATCATGTGGACACCCATAAGAAAAAAAGGACCTGGCTTCATCATGAACTGACTGAGGGATTGATGAAAAAGAAATTCTGTATATTCCTTCACTGAGGGGAGAGCCAAGGCAGATCTAATAAAATCTAGGCGCTATCCAGATGGCTGACACTGGAGATGGATACATTTTAAAATGCATTGAATTCATACACCCGAAAATTTCCTCTAGTTATAAAAGTCTTTGGAATGTTACAGAGCAGAGGCTGGCAAACTATGACCCATGGGCCATAAAAAAAGTCTTTGTAAAGAGAGTTTTATTTGGAACACAGTTACGCCCATTCATTTTTGTATTGTCCATGACTGCTTTTGCACTAAGTAGTTGCAAGAGAAACTGTATGGCCCACAAAGCCTAAAATACATATGGTCTGGCCCATTGCCGAAAAAGTGCTCTGGCCTCTGTTACAGAGGAAGGAACAAGGGCATTTAACCAGTACTCAGAAGACCTGGATCCAGTCTCAGCTCTACTATTCAATGTGACCTTGGAGAAGTTCCTTAATATTCCTGAGTCTAGGTTTTCTAGTCTGTAAAATGAAGCTTACGGTTAACTAACCTGCATGACAGGTTTGGGATGAATTACATATGTGATGATGTAAAAGTAACTGGAAAACTATAAAGATTTACACAGTGTATACTCATGTTTCTATTTAACTACACTGGAGTGTTTATATTAAGGAGCCCTGGTGACACAGTGGTTAAAGCGGTCGGCTGCTAACAAAAGGTCAGTGGTTCAAAACCACCAGTGGCTTCATGGGAGAAAGATGTGGCAGTCTGCTTCTGTAGAGATTTATAGCCTTGGAAACCCTATGGGGTTGCTATAAGTCAGAATTGACTTGACAGCAGTGGGTTTGGAATGTTTATATTAGAAATTATATTGTCCACTGTTTTGGGGTATATAAGATGTTCATACGGTCATATAGGAGGTTACAGTTTATGGGGTGGTAGGAGGTTACAATTTATGGGGTCATTGTATCGTGAAATTTGATTATACATGAATATTTGTAACTTGGAACTCTATCCCCCCCGGCACAGAATTGCAAAAAAGTCTTGCAGCATCATGCTTTTACCTCTGACTCAAGCCACACTGATGTACCTGAAGTTGTTTGAATTCACTCTTCTCTGTATCACCTATGCCTTTGTTCATAATGGCTGTACCCTGAATACCTTCCTCTCACCACCATCTCTCCACCTTCTTTAGTCTGAAAAATTCTCTCTTGCACCTCAGCTCAGGTGTCCTGCCCAGCAGGAAGCCCTTTCTGACCCCCTATAGTGAGCAAGTTGCTGCTCCTCAGTGTTTGTTTAACCCTGGTTGTATATCCCTGTTATGTGCTTTCGAAGATGTATTAGAATTAAATCCTCATTTTCTGAGAATTAACTGTCTGATTCCCTAAAGTTACAAAGTTTCATAGGAATGTAAAATTCTTTAAAGCATGACAATAAGTACTAATAAGTCAATTACCTACATAATTAGCTCCTTCCTTCTACCTTTCCACTTCTCTTGAAACTAGCATCTATTTTCCCCATAATTTTTTTTTGTTTTTTACTTTCTGGTTTACAACCCCAGCAGTCAGTCTTCACTCATTCATTTGAACTGCATTTGCATCTGAATATGCAATGCAAAATGATTGCAAAGTAAATCAACAAGTTTTGTAGAAGACTCAAGATTTCATAAGGTCTGTGAAAGTGATAATGGAAAACTGCCCAGAAAAAGCACCAAACCTTGAAAAATGAGATTGTAGGAGAGTTAAACTAGTTAACAACAAAAAGAAAACAGAAATCGATGATGACAGAATAGTTGCTTCAAAAGAGAATGATTTAAGGGAACCATGGAGCAATCTGATAAGGCCCTCCAATATTTGGGCAAAAATGACCTTTTCCATGAAGGTGATGTGAAAGACAAATGTAAAGCAAAGGATTACTTGTTGCATAATCTTACAAGATTTTTAAGTATTCTTTCCTTGTTTTTTTCTTCTAATAATTCATTCTTACAATTACCATACAAAGTAAACTTATTTGCACAATTTTAAATTTTCTGATAAATTTCCTTTTCATTATTTGCCATAGAATTCTCTACTGATCACAGCATCCCCTTCCCCTGTCCGCAGTTGATAATTGAGGCAAACAATGTGACCCAAGAAGAACCAAGTCATTGCTCCGGACTTTTAGAATGAAAAACAAAAGCATCTTTTTGGTTGCTGTGATGGTTAGTTGCATGTGTCAACTTGGTTAGGCTACAGTACCCAGATATTTAATCAA